>NC_086448.1:232088616-233288616 GCF_028390025.1 Pseudophryne corroboree
TTTATTTTTGTAAACAGACATTCTTAAAATCCGGGGCAATGCCGGGTACTCCAGCTAGTATACACTAAATCATCTGTCATAGTAGCAATATTCTGAGCATATTGGAAGTCTCGCAACAGAACATTCATAGATGGAGTTTAAGATCATACATGTTAACATTGAACAATATGCTATGTCGGCACGCCCTCTTATGGAGTCTATGTAAGTCATTAGCAAAACCAAATGCTCCGTCTACATACATTACAGCGCAGGCACAACGTCGTCATGCAATAAGTGATATGCCGGCCAGACTCTTATACCTAAGTTTCCTTTTGATGCTTGATCCAAATAATGTATCAGTAACAATGACATTACTGTGAAGTGAAGGAGAGATGATTAGGATGGTCACCTGTAACACACATGCAATGTTTCTGTGACACGGAAAAACAATGGAAGAAATGTTATGGTGTCACCTTCATTGTTGGCCTAGTTGATAGGATAACTAGAACAGGGCCGAACCTAGGATTTCTGTCACCCGGGGCAAGGCAGTAATTTGGCGCCCCCCACCCCACCCAAAAAAAATTAAATAAAAACATAAATAAATAAAATAATAAATACAAAACACAGAAAACCCCACGTGCCCCCTGTACTAAATAGTATATTGTCAGGTGTCACATCATATAAGCCAATGTTACGAGGCCCGTAGCCCAAAGGGGCAAAGGAGAGGCTTCGGGCCCCGGAACATTGCTTGTTTGTTGTGACACCTGACAATATACTTGTAACACTTCAAAAGACCTGCTTAAAAGCCGATATATTTATATATCTATATGTGTATAATATATATTTATATAAATTATATATATATATATATATATATATAGAGAGAGAGAGAGCAAGCGGATGGAGGTAGCACTCAGAGACTTTTCAATATAAAACGTGAACAAGTTTAATGGTGCATGTACGTTTCGGAGCCATAGCCCCGTTGGCTCCGAAACGTAGATGCACCATTAAACTTGTTCACGTTTAATATTGAAAAGTCTCTGAGTGCCGCCTCCATCCGCTTGCTACATTGGGGGCTATTGTGTCCATGAGGAAGGCACCGTGAGCACATCAGCACTTGCAGCCGAGGGCCTGCTGGAGTGCCGGACCATTCTGTATGTGTGTGTGTGTATATATGTATGTGTATATATATATATATATATATATATATATATATATATATATATATATATATATATATATATATATATATATATATATATATATATATATACACAGTATAATATCTATATACATATAGATACACATACTGTATATATAATATAAAATATATTTTATATATAATATATTTAAAAAAAAAAAATAATATATATATATATATATATATATATATATATATATATATGTATATGTATGTGGGATACTCAGTATATATATATTTTGGCTCACTGACGTGACATTTTTTTTAAACCAGTATCATACTGGTTTAAAAAAAATGTCACGTCAGTAAGCCAGTCAGTGTCAGTGTATATTTATTAACTAAAAAGTCCCCAGTGCTGACTGTGTACTCTGCAGCCAGTGGACCACACTCACTGTGGAGGTAGCCGCCCGCCCGCAGCACGCACCTACTTTTTTTGCAGCCAGCCCAGGTCGGATTTGATTATATTTATTTTTTGCCGCGGCCGCCGGCGCCAGAGACTCCCGCATCCCAGAACACAGATGAGCCGCGTCTAGTAGTGCTGCTGCTGGCTTCTTACAGCCGGTCAGTAGCTACAGACGAACTAGGCTCATTAGCGCCCCCTACAGCCTAGCACCCGGGGCACGTGACCCCCTAGCCCCCCGTTAGTTTCGGCCCTGACCAGAAGAGTAGCTTTGGGTGGAGTGTCATGAGATGAAATGAAAACCAAAAAGTTATTGTATGTACCCTCCAGGTTCCGTTCTCAGCAGTCCGGCTGTCGGTACAATGGTGCCACAGGGCACAGCCACGCTCACTGTCCACTCAACCTCTTTCCAACACGTCCAGCGGGTGTGAACAAGTCGAGTAGATTTCATTACCTATTCCCTGTAAATGTCACCTTGCGGGCCCGCCTTACAGTTTTATATACGCTGGTATTGAATAATACATTTCTATTGCACCACAAAAAAGACAACTCTTATTTCTTGTCCTCTTTATACGCTCATGGGTTACACAGGTTCTGTGGTTGATTAAACCAGGTGAAATGCAGACTTGAGGTCAGCCAGCCACAGAAACTGTATAATTCGTGAGTTTCCTGGTTTAATGGGATAGTATAGTTTATCTCTCTATCTCTATCTCTATCTCTATCTCTATCTCTATCTCTATATATATATATATATATATATATATATTACAAATAGAAATGGATTCTCGTGGGAGCCAATATGCCTTTTGTATGACAATAATTAAAAGTTTTTATTGTACAGAAACAAACGATATTTATCCTAAGCGTTCGTTATTGACACAACCTTCTAAAAATTCATATAAAACAATATTACAATCTTATACATAAATTACAGTTGGATGTGAGGATTTTACAGCCAGGTGATCACAGTCAGAACTCGAAATGGATGTATCTCCAACCAGATGTTTGTGATAAGGACTTTGTTAACCAGACGTTGCAAAACCCAACGCGTTTCGTCCGTTAGGACTTCATCAGGGGTTTGGAATCTGGATAGTTACAAATGGAAATATATAAATCATATAGTCTTCATTAATAAGACATATTATTATCCAGGTAAGTATTCCATTGAAATCTATTGTGGATTAACATACATACCAGTTCTTATAGTAGGAGTGATTACCATTGATTAGAAAGGTTTAGAATATCCAATGATTACATCCAATCACATATTCAATTCGATAAATATAATATCTGAAACATTATCGTTATAATAATATATAATTAAATTAAGGAATCCATTCATCTAATAAATTTTCAAAAAGACCATCCAATAACTAAGTTCCAAATATACAATTATAATACTCAAACTTACTTTTTACAGGAACAAGTGCAACCTCACTGAATCCCAACTACAGAATGAGAGGCAATATAACTATTGGTGGTTTCTGATACTTGTAGACCCTGCCCTTTGTATCATTTCCATCAGCTGAATTGATGTTGATTATGTGGATAAATACGGAGCTATTTGATTTATATTGACATTCATAATATTCTTTCGACTTTCCCTCCCTTTTCTCTTCTTTTGACTCTCCCTCCCTCTTCCTTTTATCATTTGTATAAGGATAATGTTTATTGATTATTATAACGATAATGTTTCAGATATTATATTTATCGAATTGAATATGTGATTGGATGTAATCATTGGATATTCTAAACCTTTCTAATCAATGGTAATCACTCCTACTATAAGAACTGGTATGTATGTTAATCCACAATAGATTTCAATGGAATACTTACCTGGATAATAATATGTCTTATTAATGAAGACTATATGATTTATATATTTCCATTTGTAACTATCCAGATTCCAAACCCCTGATGAAGTCCTAACGGACGAAACGCGTTGGGTTTTGCAACGTCTGGTTAACAAAGTCCTTATCACAAACATCTGGTTGGAGATACATCCATTTCGAGTTCTGACTGTGATCACCTGGCTGTAAAATCCTCACATCCAACTGTAATTTATGTATAAGATTGTAATATTGTTTTATATGAATTTTTAGAAGGTTGTGTCAATAACGAACGCTTAGGATAAATATCGTTTGTTTCTGTACAATAAAAACTTTTAATTATTGTCATACAAAAGGCATATTGGCTCCCACGAGAATCCATTTCTATTTGTAATCTACTTTTAATACCTTATCTGACAGAGGGTATTTCTTGTTGGTTTGAGACTAGAGGTATAGCGCAAGATATTAGGGTTGATTTTTTGTTTTGTGTATATATATATATATATATATATATACACACACACACACGCACACACATGCGCACACACACACACACACACACACGCACTGGAAAATGATTAATTCAGCCTCTTAGATAAAGGGCTTTATTTCCTTATAAAATATTAGCGGTGATTTAGTCTAGAAATTCCTGTCGCTTATGTTTTCCCTTTACCTATATATTGAGGCACTCTGTACAACATTGCCTTATACTTCATTTTGTACACTAGTCTCATTTTTTAAACTAGAAACTCATGTATATCCAGTTGTAATTGATGTAGAAAATGTATATGTAAGACAGCTGTAACTCTGTAGCTTTGCTGCTGGTTTCTGTGACATCACACCTAGCCTGTGACGTCACTAGCCCGTGACATCACAATGCTTCTTCCTGTAACATTCTATCTACAGCTGCTGACGTTTCCAGTTTCCATGCAGGAAGACAGGTAGGAGGAGGTGAGTACTACATATCAGGGTATGATGGAGAGGGGTAAGAAAGACAGAGTGCAGTATAGTCAGCTGAAAGGCAAGACAAGATAGACAGAACAGGGAATACAGGTACAAGGATACATAAATAGGAGAAGCGCAGGATGTAACGACATATTTAGGAATAAAAATGTAGCGCTACAGAAATAAAGAGGGCAGTATGGAGGATAAGCACACATACAGGGGATGCAGATAACCTGGAACTCTATGAGGCAGGATCGTGGCTTTGTGATGAAAAAGTTAATAAAATAGATAAATGGGATATTGATAACTTTGAAAGTATCTTGTTTGGTTTAAGGAAAATTGGGAATCTGGTTGACTTATGGACATTTTATTGTACTTAAACTAGTACTATGCTTAATGATAGTCTTTTGTGTTTTTTAGATCATCTGACAAAGAGATTTGCAGAGTGTCGGGTGACCGGCAATGAGATCTGCAAAGTGTCAGTTGAAGACGACGGGAGGGGTCACAGAGGTAGCAACGACTGGAGTATAACATGCAGGAGGTAAGTTACCATACTCTCTCTGCACATGTTACATCTGCCCCACCTGCAGTGCATATGGTTTTGTCTATTAGAGAACAAATTTGCTGCTGCAATCAGGTCTGAATTAGGCCCAGTGTATGATACTACTAACATGGGCCCTCATTCCGAGTTGTTCGCTCACTAGCTGCTTTTAGCAGCTTTGCACACGCTAAGCCGCCGCCTACTGGGAGTGAATCTTAGCTTTGCAGAATTGCGAACGAAAGATTTGCATAATTGCGAATAGAAATTTCTTTGCAGTTTCTGAGTAGCTCGGGACTTACTCTGCCACTGCGATCAGTTCAGTCAGTTTCGTTCCTGGTTTGACGTCACAAACACACCCAGCGTTCGCCCAGACACTCCCCCGTTTCTCCAGCCACTCCCGCGTTTTTCCCAGAAACGGCAGCGTTTTTCCGCACACACCCATAAAACGGCCATTTTCCGCCCAGAAACACCCACTTCCTGTCAATCACACTCTGATCACCAGAATGAAGAAATTTCTTCGTTAAGCCGTGAGTAAAATACCTAACTTTTTGGCAAATTTACTTGGCGCAGACGCACTGCGAACATTGCGCATGCGCAGTTTGCGACAAATCGCTTCGTTGCGAAAACCACTAACGAGCAAACAACTCGGAATGAGGGCCATGGTCCTAGCACTAGGGAAGACCTGGAGCAGATAACTTTGGTCTCTATGAGAAAGGATCTTGGGTTTTGGATAAAAAGTCAATAAAATAGATAAATTGCAAATGAATAAAAATGAAAGTACGTAACAAAATGTTGTAGTATAATTAATACACATAGTATGTCTGACCAGGAAATTCTGGTTATTTAGATCATCATTTAGCAAAGTTCTGGCAAAGAGATTTGCAGAGTGTCGGGTGACCGGCAAAGAGATCTGCAAAGTGTCAGTTGAAGATGACGGAAGGGGTCGCAGAGGAATAAGTGACTGGAGAATAGCATGCAGGAGGTAAGTTACCATACTTGTGTAATTGTGTGTGTGTGTGGTGGGGGGTATTGAGAGCACAATACAAAACATAGGGTCTATGGTGGGGAGAGCGGACAATACAAAACATGCAGAAGGGGGCAACTTGCTATAGCACAATACAAAAACATAGAAATTGTGGCGTACTCTATAGGACATATAGAGGAAGGACATACACTTTTAGGGGTTGCGAGATGTAGAACATACTGTAATACAGAAAAACAGGAAGGGTGGGGAGAGCATGACACAGAACATACAGATCAGGGGAAGAACAATACAGATCGGGGGAGATAGTAAATGGCTGACATTTACAGTGTATCAATGAACTAGGGGCAGGTGTACAAAGCCTGGGAGAGCGATAAAGTGGAGAGAGATAAACTAACAACCAATCAGCTCCTAGTTGTCATTTTTCAGCCTGTAACATGGCAGTTAGGAGCTGATTGGCTGGTATTTTATCTCTCTCCACTTTATCACTCTGCAGGGCTTAATACATCTCCCCCATAGAATAACCAAATGATGAAATGGTACAGAATGGTATAAATGATGTGAATTGGAGCTGTAACAAGTGACTGTTTCCTTATCTTTACATATAATAAAGGTGACATAGTCCTTTTCCTAGAGTCCTTCTCCTTATCGCTCAGGGGGCCTGATTCAGATGCGGACGCAGAGCTGCTGTTGCACCAAGTGGCTCAATGCTTTTTCACTGTGCATGCGTGTAAGCTGCACTGTGCACAAAATGAAATCAAGCTCACATAGATGATCCCATCGCAAAGTGATTGACAGGAAGTCAACGTTTGAGGTGGTAACGGGGGTGGCTAACTGTATACAGGCATGTCAGATCCGTTCAAACGCCATTCCATGTGCGTGCATAAATTACCCATTGTGACCTGTGTTGCTGCTGGAGAGCCCCCTGTGTCTAATACCCCTTTCAGACATATGACCCGGGAATTTCCCTGCTTCAGACCTGGGATTTTCACCTTGAAAAAATCTTGGGTTTTTGCTGGGACCCCTTTCACACTAATCCTGAGACCTGGGAAATTCCTGGGTCGACCCCTTTCAGACATAAGCCTGGTCTGCCCTGGCAGCCAGGTCAGACCAGGCTACACTATTGTCACATGTCTTAAACACACACACACAGACGTCACACTCGTACATTTACACACACGTCTCACACATACACATGTCACACTCAAACACACACATACATGTAATATACACACACATGCCAAATTTATATATATATATATATATATATATATATATATAAAATACAACAAACCCGGCACTCCACCTAAATATTATAACCAGTCCTGGTGCCCTCACAACAAATGAATAGAGGATGGCAATGGTGAGGCACTCAGAGACATTTTTCCATCAGAGAATAAAACTCACGGACACAGAGGTCACTGGATTCAGCGTTTCGATCCCCACAGGATTCTTGACAAAAATCCTGTGGGGATTGAAACGTTGAATCCAGTGACCTCTGTGTCCGTGAGTTTTATTCTCTGATGGAAAAATGTCTGAGTGCCGCACCATTGCCATTCTCTCTCTCTCTCTCTCTCTCTCTCTCTCTCTCTCTCTCTCTCTCTCTCTCTCTCTCTCTCTCTCTCTCTCTCTCTCTCTCTCTCTCCAACAGGCCGCCTCTCTGTTTTGTGGCTGCGCTGGCTGCTTCAGCTGCTCACAGCAGCACGGACTGCAGCAGCCGGCGCACGCCCCCTCTGAACTCCGGCCCCCTCCAGCCAGCCCCGCCAATCAGGTGCGACCTGGGAGTAAATTCCCGGGTTGCACCTTTCAGACCTAAGCCGGTTGTCTTCCCGGGACTTGAGTCCCGGGAAAAACCCAGGTCAATTGCAGGGTTGGCGACCCGGATCACATTCCCAGGTCGGTGCCTTTCAGACATACCAAATTCCCGGGTTGATGCGCGTTCATGTGCAAAATCCCGGGAATTTGGAGCTTGTCTGAAAGGGGTATAAGAGACTTGCTCAGCCTACGACTGCTCAGACTCACGATGCAATTGTGAACGGCAAGATTGCAGCATCGATCGCTTCAACAACCACAACTGAATCAGGCCCACAATTACACCATTATGTTTTACTATTTTATCACATTTAACAACTAAGGGGTCAGTTTAATTAGGTGCAAGTTTGTCTTACAACAGCCGCACTTTCTGGTAGCCCCATAGGCTGAATCTGGCCATGAAGGGTGTGAGTTTGGATGCTGTTGAAACGTCGCAGCAATGGTAACTCGTACCTAATTGAATTGACCCCTAAATGTTAGCAATTTCTAGCTTGTATTATTTACTGGTCAAATTTATTTTCTGAAGGTACCCACTAATTGCTATAAGAGAGAACTTATCCCCCAATGTGTGTATTGTATAAAAACAATGGGCCCTTTGGTATAATTGTCCTTATTTTAGGTATTTTCCATGTCCTCAGTAGTTAGAGTAACATATTTACACAGAGAGATTTTTCTCTCTACACAACCACACCACTGTTTGCAGTTTGTCTCTCTGCTTGTTCATCCACTAACAATGATTTTTCATCTCTTCCTTTTCGTCTACACGCAGTGGGTGATCCCTGAATAGCTGCCCTGGGAGGAGAGCTGCAGACACATGCTCCGAATGTTGGGACATATGCATAACCTATTAGGAGATGCGGTAAAGATGGCGGCTGTCGGGTCTACGGCAGTCAGAATACTGACACTGGGATCCCGACACTCTTCAGAATCCCGACGTTGGAACACCGAATGGACAAGGATACCGATGCCCGCATCCTCACGATCGTAGGCTTAGGGCTGGGCAAGGGGAGTTAGGTTTAAGCATCCGGCACTGGGGAGAGGGGGGGTGGTTAGGATGCGGGGGAGGGAGGGTTAGGTTTAGGCATCAGGCGGGAGGGTTAGGTTTAGGCATTAGACAGGGGGTTAAGTTTAGGCTGCAGGTGGGGGGAGCTTAGGGTTAGGCACCCCCGGGGGTGGTTAGGCTATGGGGGAGATAGGGTTAGGTTTAGGCAGGGGGATTAGGTTAGGAGTCAGGCGGGGGGGTTAAATTTAGGCTGTGGGTGTGGGGAGGTTAGGGTTAGGCTGCGGGTAGGGTGGGTTAGGGTTAGACACCCCTGGGAGTGGTTAGGCTGCGGGGGAGGGAGGGTTAGGTTTAGGCATTAGGAGGGGGGTTAGGATTAGGCTGCGGGTGGGGGAAGGATAGTGTTAGGCTGCGGGTGGGGGGAAGTTAGGGTTAGGCTGTGGGTAGGGTGGGTTAGGCATCCCCGGGAGTGGCTAGGCTACGGGGAAGGGAGGATTCGGTTTAGGCAGCAGGGACAGAGGTTAGGATTAGGCACCTCCACGGGAGGGTTAGGCACAAAGGGGAGAGGTTAGGGTTAGATTGCGGACAGGCAGGGTTAGGGGATGGGGAGAGGGGAGAACACCCCTTACTCACCCCTGTCGGTCTTTTCTGTACTGGGATCCCGGCATCGGTATGACAACCACCGGGATCCCATGCACTGCGATAGCATACTGACCCCTCTATTAGTACACCTCTTAATGCCCAGAGGGAAGGGCGATCCTGAGGCCATGGTTCTCCAGAGGTTTCCCCCCAAGGGGGTTTTCCTCTCCTGAGTGCTGAAGGATGACTCTTTGTGAGTCCAGAGGTGTAGCTTTTATGCCATAACGAGTACCAATCTCATGCCCATCCCTGCAATGTATAAGAAGTAAAATAATTGCTAATGCGATTACTTTACTTCTGGGTTTAGACCCCGGATGCGCTAGTTCACATGTGCAATCGTCATACTGCGTATGTGAGAGCAGACAGTAATGCAGTGGGATCCCAAGGATCCTTCTCCTGGGAATGATTGCATAATGTAGCCCACAGGCTACAAAAGCCATTTAGAAATGGCATTAGCTCCCGGGCCAAGCTCAGAAATACTTTGCATTCTGGAGCTTGGTGAGTTTCACAGTTTACCATCTGCCGTAGAAACTTTTGGTGGCTGCTTTTGTGTTCAAAATAGGAGGAACGCAATAGATATCTCAAATATCCATTGCAGTCCCCAATGCATACATTCAGGGGCTGGTTAATATTTGTGGGCAGCCCCCAAAACTGACTGTTTTTGGAGATGTCTCGCAAATATTATTTATTAAATATTCCACTTAATAAACTTTTTATATTTTAACATAAACTAAATAATGTTTTATGTATTCATTGACTTAGACTCCCGTCTTTACTGAATGCTATTTCACAGGGTCCGCAAATTATTACTGATATGACTGTTACTATACTGTCCTGCTGGTGTTCCTAGCCGGCTGTATAGCAGCCAGACATATATTTTATATACAGCACTCTTGGGGAGATGTATGAAGCCTTGGAGAGAGATAAAGTGCAGATGTCCAAACCACCCAATCATCGTCTGTCACTTATCTAGCACAGTACATGAAATGATACCTGTAGTTAAAAGCTTCATTTGATTTGGGCAAATACTCAACTTTATCTCTCTCCACGGCTTGATACATCTCCCGGAAAATATCATGTCTTCCTTTCACTTAATTAACAAGTTAAATTAATAAATTGTCTTGGAAACATGGTAAGAAATTTACAGTACAGTATAAAGGCTTGTCAATATCTCCTGGTACATTTACATTGATTTATCATTCACATTTCTTCCATGCCAGACAGGGGCGGATTGGGAACATAAAGTGGCCCTGGAAATATATGAAAAGTGGCCTCATGTAGGCTGGAGTAAGTCAGCTATAAGCGGGGCCCAACACAAATTGGGCTTAAGCAAATTGTTAGCATTACCCACAGTGGTAGTAAGCAAGGCTAATGCAACATGGTAGGCAGTCACAGCACCAGCAGTAGGATCGTGTCACAGCAGTGATGTGCAGTGAGGTCTTTGGCTCAGATACTCTAACCCCCCCCCCCCCCCCCCCATATATATTTATATAAAATATATATTTATATTACCCATGTAATAGCCTGGAACTGCAAGCACAAAGTTTCTGTGGCACTACAGGTGCCAGCATGACTGTAATAAAAGTAAAAGGTTTGCTGGAGTTGCATAGGACTGAGCCAGCAGCCTACAGCTCACAGCACAACAGATCAGCCTGCAAAAAGCAAATGCAAGACTCACCAAGTTGCAGCTCAGGGTGGGAAATCCCAGATGAGCTCAGGGCGGGAAATCCCAGATAGAATGTCACCCTGGGAATAAAAGGTTATAAATGGCTGTCATGCAGCAGCATGGTCTTTGCAGCCTGGTGTCTTTTGCAGCCAAAAGCCTGGAGTGTTAGCTAGGAGAGAAGCGTGGTGTGTGAGCTGGAAAGATGTAGTCTTAGTGAGGGCTCCTCACATGTTTATGTGGGGAGAGATGCCAGCAGAGCAAGGCACCTGACAGAGGGAGATACCGCAGTGTGAGAGCAGCAGTACTCAGAATCCAGTGAGAGGGTGATGCAATGAGAAGAATGTGCCACAGATGTGAGTCTCATGAGAAGAGGTATCTGGGGAGTGGTCGGAAGCCACGCAGCATGATTAGAAGCCCCCCATGGACAAGAGTCCTCGCTATGACAGAGAGAGAGAGATGGTAACCTGGTATGTGTAGCACTACTGGTCACAGAATGCCCTGGTACATAATGCTGTTCGCCATATTCATGCCGCTGCGATTAAGTGATGCGCTGGGGGAGGTGCCCTGATATTTGATCTAATGTAACCGTTATGCTCTGTGCTGGAGGAGGTGCGTTAAGAAGTTATTCCTGCTATATCCCTGCTTTGATGTTAAATAAACCGTTATTCTGTTTATGAGATGGTCTGGCGCCCAATTCTTTATGTGCTGCACCGACACCTGTAGTCCACTCCCACAATGCACCTGTAATTAAACACCTGATTATTCAGGGGACCCTCTGGTATCTGTGCCTGAACCCATGGCCATCCGGGGCAGAGTAAGTGTGATGCACTATACACAGTGACTGCAGTTTTTGCATACCTAGTACAAGTGGGGTTTTACACCCACATAAAGTTCCCCATACTTGATCAAAACCAGCACCAGGCTGAACCAGCCATGGGGGGATAATGCCATAGCAGGGTAGACACTCGGTATGGGGTCCCCCTGCCATAATATTAAACACCCCCTAAACCAGTCAGCCCAGGGCTAGAATTCCTCAGAAAGTGAGTCCCCCTCCCTGAGCAACTACCAGAACTGGGCTGAAAGCCCAGTGCTATGCCGCGCACAACTGGTGGTGGCGGGTGTGGGGTTCATGGCATGCTAATATTATTCTTTACAGGTGGCCTACAGGTCCCAGCAAGTCTGCCCCAGCATGGGCACTTGGAGAACCACAAGTGCCAGCATGCCCGGACATTAAGGGCCCGTTGGCACCTGTAATCCACTGTTAAAGAATAGTAATATTGTTCTTTACAGGCAGCCTACTGGTCCCAGCAAGCCTGTCCAAACATGCCGGCACTTGGAGAACCACAAGTGCCAGCATGCCTGGACATTAATGGCCCGCTGTCACCTGTAGTCCGCCTGTAAATAAAATATTAAAATAAACACAACACATTTAAAAAAAGAAATGTATTCAACAGCGTCTTCACCTGGGAGGCGGTCGCCTTTGGGAAGCTCTTTTGCATGGCCGCCACCTCCCAGGACTTCTGGAGTCTTCTGTCTTCTGTCTTCACTGGAGTCTTCTGTCTTCACTGGAGTCTTCTGTCTTCACCTGCATCTTCTCTCTTCACCTGGGTGGTCAGCGACCTTTGGGCAGCTCTTTTGCATGGACGCCGCCTCCCAGGACTTGCTGGCGTCTTCTCTCTTCAGGAGCTCTTGCTCGCTCCATACCCGCCGGCGGACTGACAGCCACTTCCTCGCGCTGGCTTATATAAGCCAGCGCCGAGGGGCGGGGCGATGACGCGGAGAGCCATGATTGGCTCGCGGCGGCCATCTTAGATTTAAAAAATTAAGCTAACGGTGCCATTTTTTAAATTTGAGCCGCTCCGCTCCGCTGCTGAACTCTGCAAAAAATGACAGGCAGGGACTGGATCCTCTTGTATCCAGGCCTGCCATCATGCCAGCCATCCCCGCCGGGTCCCACCGCCGAAAACGCTCGCACCTCCGCCGCATCTCTGCCGCCCATCCAGTGATAACAGCGGATCCATCACAGTACAGGGAGGGAGCACACACTACATACAGCACAGTACAGGGAGGGAGCACACACTACATACAGCACAGTACAGGGAGGGAGCACACACTACATACAGCACAGTACAGGGAGGGAGCACACACAAGTAGTGAAACACAGACACAGGGGACCAGCGCAGCAGAATCTGTTCCAGTGGCCAATCCGTCCCTGATTACATACATAGCCACCATATTACATACATAGCCACCACATTATTACATGAATAGCACCACATTAAACAAATAGCACTGCATTACACGTATAGCACCACATTACACGTATAGCACCGCATTACTTGTATAGCACTACCAGTGGCGTAAGTTTGTACCAGTTGCCCAGAGGCAAAACAAATATTGGTGCCCCCCATATAGATAAAATAAATAATAATAATAAAGTGTAAGCTTGCGAGCAGGGCCTTCCTACATGTGTCCAATTGTATGGTGCAATGGAATTTGCTGCGCTATATAAGAAACTGTTATTAATAATAATAATATAGATATCAAATCCTATGGATCCGGCACTCAAGCAATCTCTCCACTATAAATACCTTGCTCCAGTGCCCTCCTTGCTGCGGCAAGCACCCCCGACATGCACATTGCAGACAGAAGGCAGACACTCAAGGGGGGTACTCACGGAGAGATCCATGCTTAAAATCTAAGCAATCTGACTAGATTGCTTAAATTTTAAGCATAGATCACTCGTGTGTACGCCATCCAGCGATAGCGATGCGCAGCCCCGCGCAACGCTATCGCTGGTGCTAGATTGCAGGCCAATCTAGCATGTCGCTCATTTCACCCGCTGGGTGAAATTAGCGGGACCCCCGTCTCCCCCCGCACGCTCAGCACACACCGCGCTGTGCTGAGCGGCGGGAGAGATGTGTGCTGAGCGGTTCGCTCAGCACACATCTCTCCTGTGTATAGGGCCCGTCAGAGGCTTTCAAGTTGGTTAAATACAGTGACCTTTTAATTGACGTTTCAGGGTCAAATCCCCGTCATCAGGATAACCAAAGGTCCAAAGATTAAAAGGTCACTTATTTGACCAACTTGAAAGACTCCATATATCAAATTTCAAAAAGCCATATGCAGTGCATCTGATGAATATATATGATAAAGCCCATTCTAATCATTAATGTCAATTCCCACTTATCTTTCTCTAGTGGTCAGTATACTGTATAATAAACATTCCACTCTGAGAGATTTGAAGATTGCTGTACAGCGGCATGGACCCCAATATTTTATCTAATGCAGACCCATGTCTCTGGTGACAATACAATAAATACAGACCACAGGTCAGTGGGTGCTATACGATATAACTCCCTCCAATAGTACATTTATTATTGCTAATAGTACATACAAGACATATGCCTCTTATATCATATCCAAAAGATATACCCTCAATAGTACTCTCAATACATATGCCCCTTCTAGCGGTATACATATGATATCCCAGCAGGTTCTATTGTAATTCGGTGGGTGGCGTGGACCCACCCACTGAGTGGGAATACTGGTTGGGTGTTGGGATTCCATATGTTGGTAAAATTGCCAGCTGTCTGTATCCTGAACGCCGGTATATTGACTGCATCGCCTTATGGCATATACTACATATGTATTAGGAGTACTATAAGGGTCAGTTGTAGTGAGTGTGATAGACGGGTCATAATATGTATTGCAAGTAATATAAGTGGCATATACTGTATATTGGGTGGTACACTCATCATATATTATTACAGTACTCCCAATACATATGACTCTTCTAGTACACCAACTAAATATGAGCAAGTTTACCCGAGGGACTGATTAGATTAGCTGAAGGCTGCATAAGCCTGAGGCCATATAAGAGCCCAACTTTTAGTGATTGGTTGTTTTATGACTAAGCAGTTGCTAGGTAGATCATGTTTCCGGTGGTTTTTTCCTATAGGATCAGAGGGTTGTCCGTCAAGCTTTAAGGGGTTGGTCTCAGGATAGTATATAGGGCATGGTCATGTGCCTCAGACTTCCTCTTGCCATTTATTGTATGGCCCAGGAAGACTGAGTATCTTGCCATAGGTTATTTGGTACTGTTTTCCCTTGGTTCATTATATTGTGCTGTGCTGTCCCCTCCCTTGTTCTCCCTTCCTATTCATTCTCACCCTGTTTGGCTTGTTGCTGCTGCTGCCCTACGATGCCGCGTCCACGCCGCTCCGCCCCCCCCCCCCCGCCGCCTCGTGGTGGCCGTGGGCACCCCTCGCTACCGCTCCCGTAGTGCGGCCCCCCGGAGGTTGCTTCCGGCAGCGGCAGGTTCGCGGCAGGGACGGGCTGCTGCGGCCCGCGCCCCTGCTAGCGGGGATCATGCGGCTGGCGGCCGCTCTGCACGTGCCGCTGAGGTCCGCGGCTCGGCCGGGCCGCGGGCGTCCCCGGCGGCCTCTGTGCGCTGGGCGGCTCCTTCGCCCGGCGCGTTGGTCAGCGCCACGTCTCCCCTTCTCTCCCCGCCGGCGGCTCCAAACAACGGCGCGGGCGCCCACGTGGTGCCGGGCGGCCGCGGCCGGGCTGCGGCGGGGGAGGGGAGCCATCTCATGCAGGGGGTGGTATCGGTGTGGGGCAGCAGGGTGCTCCTGGGCCCTCTGATCAACAGGCCGGGGCGGATGCGGAGGGTCCCCTCCCTGCGGGGGGCCGTTTTCGCCCGCATATAGAATTGGGGATGGGGTGGTTGGGACTGGCCCTGGGGTGTTAAGGGGGGGTGGGTGTTGCTGGGAATTTCGCGGTGCCCGCCCCTCATGCAGTTTCGGGGCTGGCGTCCCCGGCTGGGGATCCCGCAGCGGGAGCCTTTTTGCTTGGCTCCCTGTCACCCGTTGCGCATCTTCCCGCGCCGGCGTCCCCGGGCGTCGGGCTCCAGGCTCCTCCCCCCGGCCCGGTGGGGGCGGTGCAGCTGGTGGCGACACAGTCGTCCATTGCTGCAGCTTTCCACCTGCTTGGCCCTCCTCTGTCGTTTGCCGAACCTCACGGTTTTGCCGGGGGTCAGTTTTTCCCCGGCGGCCATCCCTGACCTCTTGCGCAGGCGTTTTCTGCGTCTTCTGGAGCGCCTTTCCTAGGCCTCACGGTTCCGTCCTCGCCACAATTTTCACCGTACTTTGCTGGCTCGGCCGTTGGCGTCCAACCCACGTGGTCGGTCAGCGGCCCCCGGGTTACGGTCCCCCCCCCCGGCCTTTGTGGGCTCGTATGCCTGGTCCTCCCTGGCTGGGGCGAACCCGTTGGCCCACTTTTGGCAGCCGCCCCCCGCACCTACTCTGTTCCATCCTGTGCCGTCGGGATTTCCTGGGGCGGTCGGTTACCTTCCACCTCCCGTGTGGCATCCTGCCTACACCGTTGGTGGCGCGACGGGGGATGGGTCTGCCTTCCCCCACTCGGTTTCGTCCCTCTCCGTTGGGGGTCCTCTCCCACCGCTTCCCGCTGGCCCCCCTCCGCCGAGCGACTGCGCTTTGCCCCCCCCTGCCGCCTGTTACCCCCATTTCCGTTGATGCCCTGGTTTCTCTGGCGCCTGTTGTCCCTTCTGTTTCCTCCTCTCAGGTGCTGGCTGGTTCCGGGTTTCGTCGCGGAGGGGCCGGAGGTCGGAGAGGGCCGCGGCACCGATGGGAGCTGTTCCGCCGCCGCTGGAGTCGGGTGCAACGGACGATGCTGTTCCAAGTTCCTGAGGCGCTGGTGAGCACGCTAATACTTCCCATTGTTCTTCTAGCGCTTCTTCCACCTCTTCTAGCAGTGTTTCTTCAGGTTCTCCGTGGCGCCCGCGTAAACTAGCTAGACTTATCGCGCGGCGCGTGGCTAAGGAATCACGAAAGGAGACAGCGCCAGCGTCGGCGGTTCCCCCTGACCCTACCCTCCGTTATACGGAGATGGTGCATTGCGCCAACACGCCCGTTACTCGGGGGGTGCGCAAGCGGATGCGGGAAAAAATCAGGAAGGGGAAGTACGTTGACATCTTCACCCTTACGGATGAAATGCGGCAGGCTTTTGAGGCAGCTAAGAAACCGGGGGGCATTGGGGAGAGTGCTTTCCGTAATTTTCACCAGTGGTTGCAGGGTTTCTTGGTTTTTACGGCTTGCTACACCGAATCGCGGCCCGCAGAGTATCCCAATTTGGTCAAATATCTGTTTTTGGTGCATGACATGTACTTAAAATCCAAGGGTTCCGCTTGGCGGGATTACGATGAGAAATTCCGGTCATCGGGGAAAGGCAAGTGTTTTGCCTACAACGAGGGAAAATGCACTAGTGGCGTAAATTGTCGTTTTCGCCACTCGTGTAAGTTGTGCGGGGCCGGTCACCCGGCCAAAGACTGGACCTTGGCGGCGAGCGGTAAGCCCTCCGCTCCAGCCGAGGCCGGGGGAGTTGGTAAGTAAGGCCCCCTCCCCTATTCGAGTTCCCGAATTGCGGCGCTGGCTTAGTTTATACCCCGACAAGTCGGCAGCGTTGTTCCTTTTGGAGGGTTTTCAGCATGGTTTTCGCCTGCCCATTTCGGATTCGGTGCACGTGGTGGCGCGCCAGAATTTAAAGTCGGCTCGCAAATTCCCGCATGAGGTCCGGCGGAAAGTGGACGCGGAGATTGGCTTGGGGCGCATGTGTGGGCCCTACGCCTTTCCCCCTATGCCCTCCTTGTGCATCTCCCCCGTGGGGGTGTTGTCCAAGAAGGCCCCGGGTAAGTTCCGCCTGATACAGCACTTGTCGCATCCTCCTGCCGTTTCGGTTAATGACTCCATTCCCGAGGCCATGTGCAGGGTGCATTATCAGTCTTTTGATGACGCTCTGCGCTTGGTGCGGGACTGTGGTCCGGGGGGCCTGTTGGCAAAATTAGACGTGGAATCGGCTTTTCGGCTCCTTCCCCTGCACCCAGATTCCCTGCGGTTCCTGGGTTTCAAATTGGGGGACGAGTTTTACGTGGATCGGTGTCTCTCCATGGGCTGTTCGGTCTCCTGCGCCTATTTTGAGAGATTTAGCACGTTTTTGCACTGGTGCGTCCAAGCCGCCTCCGGGCAACCTGGGGTGGCCCACTACCTGGACGATTTTCTCTTTATGGGCCCAGGGGGAAGTTCAGTCTGTGGCGATATTCTGTCGGTGGCTAGGTCCTTGTTCGAAAGTTTGGGGGTTCCCGTCGCACAGGACAAGTGTGAGGGCCCCTGCAGTTGTCTTAGCTATTTGGGAATTGAAATAGACACGGTGGCGGGTTGCTGTCGCCTCCCCGAGGATAAAGTGCGGAAGCTGTTGGGTTTAATTCACGATTGTTTAGGCAAGTGCAGGGTTCGGCTTAAGCAGGTACAGTCTTTGCTGGGTTCTTTCAACTTTGCGTGTCGGATTATCCCCATGGGTAGGGTTTTCTGTCGCAAACTTGAACGGGCCACGGCGGGGACGGTCTGGCAGCATCACACCGTGTACCTTTCCCGCGAGATCAGGGATGATTTGCAGATTTGGGTTTCTTTCCTGGTATCCTTCAACAGGGAGGTTTTGTGGCCTCCCCCTTGTTGTTCCAACAGTTGGCTCCAGTTGTTCACTGATGCTTCGGGCAGTCAGGGTTTTGGGGCATTTTTTGCCGGGGCATGGTGCACTGCTGCTTGGCCATCCTCTTGGATGTCACGAGGTTTCACCAAGAACCCCCTTTTGCTGGAGTTGTTCCCGATCATAGTTGCCCTTGAGTTGTGGGCCTGCCAGTTCTCGAATCGGGACATCTCGTTCCGTTGCGACAACTTGGGGGGGGAGCACGCTATCAATAACCAGCGTTCTTCCTCTCCACAGGCTTTGCGGCTTTTGCGTCATCTGGTGTTAGTTTGCTTGCGGCGCAATATTAATTTCAGGGCCCGTCACGTTCCCGGTATCGACAACGGAATTGCGGATGCGTTGTCTCGGTTCCAGTTTGATAAATTCCGGGCGTTGGTTCCGGGAGCGGCGGCGGAGGGTTTACCGTGCCCGCCTTCTGTCTGGCAGATTGTCGAGTCGGGTTAGCTGCTCTGGCCAGGTGTGCGTTGGCTCCTTCCACGCTCAGGGCGTATGATGCGGCCTGGCGTGATTGGTCGGCCTTTCAAAGTAGGTACGGTGTGGCAGGTGAGTCCCCGGCTGACGTTTTGATGGCCTTTGTTTGGGAACATTATCAAAGGGGTAGGTCAAAAGCGGCCATGTCTTCTGCCCTTGCGGGCATTTCTTTTCACTCTCAGCTCCGCGGGATGACGGATCCCACCGGGTCTTTTGTCCTTTCCAGAGCGCTTAAAGGATGGGCTAGGATGCGACCGGCGCCCGCGGACTCCCGTAGACCCGTGACGTTGCAGCTTCTAACGGAGTTGCTGCGTGTGCTGCCTCAAATTGCGACCTCGGAGTTCGAGGTGGCTCTATTTAGATGTGCTTTTGCCCTAGCTTTCTTTGGGGCTTTCCGAGTTAGCGAGTTAGTGGCGTGCAGTAAGGCATCTCGTGAGTCTGGTATGCTTTACGGGAATGTGCGCCTGCAGGATGGCCTGTTGCTCTGTAGGATTGTGCGGTCCAAGACAGATCAAACAGGTTGGAGTCGCTGGGTGTCCTTGGAGGCCCAGGAGGAAGCGAGTGTTTGCTCGCTGCGGTTGGCGCAGGAGTATCTCCGGTTGAGGCCTTCGGGGGCGACCAGTTGCTGGTGCACGCGCACGCTGGCCCGCTGACGAAGTTTCAATTTGCTGCAGTGTTTAGGAAATGTTTGGAGGCGCTAGGCTTGCGCGGGGCGGACTTCGGTACCCATTCCTTTCGGATTGGGGCGGCTACCCATGCAGCGGCTACGGGCTCATCCCCGGCGGCTATTCGGGAGCTGGGCCGTTGGAAGTCTGCCTCCTATAAGTCTTATGTCCGTTTTGATAAGATGTAGGTGCGCCTGTTGCGCTAACCCAAAAACTTGTTTACTCGTCGGTTATTGAACGCTTACCGTTCAGGAATCGAGGGTGTGAAGTGAATTTTAAAATTTTCCTCCGAGGGGGCCTAATTTCAATTGGCTGTTCTCTTAAGGTCCACGGGATGTTTTTTGAGTTTTCTCCTTCACTTGGGTTATTTCTGTTTATTGCATTATCTATGTTTTGTGTTCAAATTTCTGATGTTAGGGTGTTTTTCATTTTCAGCTGTCGTTGATTTTGGGGAGCATGTGTGGCTGGTTGGCCATTCTTATATTTTTTTGGGTGGCGAGGCATCCCATGGCACTTAGGGCGGCTGATGTTTTTGGGTCTAGGGAGTTGCGTTGGTTAGGTGTCAGGGGCATGCTTTGGGGTGATTTGTTGCGGCTCCTTTTTCACCGTGAGCGCCGCTGGGGTCGCCCCAGTTGTATTGTCCTGCATTTAGGTGGCAATGATTTGGGCCGAGTTAAGGGCATAGATTTAATTTTGTCCATTAAGGTGGATTTGGTGGCGATTCGTTGTCACTGGCCGGGAGTCCGTATTGTGTGGTCGGAGATAGTTCCGCGTTTTCATTGGCGTGGTGCGGTGCGTTTCTCGGCTCTGGACAAGGCTCGCAAGAAGGTGAATTTGGCGGTGTCTCTGTTTGTTAGGACCATGGGTGGAGTAGCTGTCAGGCATCCTTTACTTGTGCTGCGTAATCGGCAGTTCTACAAGGAGGATGGGGTTCATCTTTCTCCGGACGGAGGGCAGGTTTTCCTGGAGGATGTTTTTGGTCCTTTTCATTAGGGCTCTTTAGTTTGTTCTTAGTTTGTTCTTATTTGTTTGTTCGGATGGCGGTGGCGGTTTTGTAAACCTTTGGTGGCGAGAAGTCGCTACCAACCTGCGGTCAAACAGGCATAAGTGGTCATTGTGGGGCACCCTCTTTAGAAGGATGGCAGGTGTGTCCTTCTCTTGCGGTTGGACATTTAGACGTTCTGGCAAACCGAACGTTTGCCAGAGAAAAGAGTGGTGAGGCCAGCACAATGCGGGTTATGCAGGAAGGAAGCGGGGTTTGGGTACTCCCCTCCTTGGTTGGTGGATTTCATCTAAGTGACTGGAGCTGGTGTCTGGTATCGACTTTTCCTTTGCCATCCTCCAATCTAAATTTAACTTTACAATCTAAATTAATTCCAATTCAATTACAATTATAGTTTAAAGAGTTGGTCAGCGATCAATAAATATCGTCTGACCTTTAACTCCAGCTACCGTGTCCGTGTCTTTATTTCAGTGTGTGTGTCGTTTTATTTTAGTGATAAGCTAGTTTAAGAAAGGTTTATGTAATCACAATAAAGTTATGGGCGCCTTATAGGGATAAACTCATTTTACAGCAGGCTACATTATCACAGAGCTTTACAATGTGGGCGCAACGTTTGTAGAGTGCGGAGTCACTGGAGCTGATGTTACTTACTGTGTGTGTAGTGACGGGGACTTGAGGGAGATGGCAGGCACGCAGGCAGCAGTGAGGAAATGTCTATGGCTCTGCGCTCACCATCCGGGTGTTCAGGGCCGGTGCAAGGTTTCTCAGCACCCTAGGCAAATCTTCAGCGCCCCTCCCCCCATGAGGGGGAGGCAGAGACGGGCCCCAGACATAGAGAGTCAGGGAGAGAGCGACAGTGTCAGGGAGAAAGGGAGAGGGAGAGAGAGCCAGTGTCAGGGAGAGGGAGAGAGAGCCAGTGTCAGGGAGAGAGTGACAGTTTCAGGCAGGGAGGGAGAGACAGTGTCACAGAGTGAGATAGAGTGTCATGAAGACAGAGGGGGTCATTCCCAGTTGATCACTAGGTAAAAATGTTCGCAGCGCAGCGATTAAATGAAAAACCGGCACTTCTGACATGAAGTGGGCGTTTCTGGGTGGCAACTGACCGTTTTCAGGGAGTGTTAGGAAAAACGCAGGCGTGCCAGGAAAAACACAGGCGTGGCTGGGAGAAAGCAGGGAGTGTTTGTGACGTCAAATCCGGAACTGAACAGTCTGAAGTGATCGCAAGCACTGAGTAGGTCTGCAGCTACTCAGAAAATGCACAATATTTTTTTGTAGCTGCTCTGAGATGCATTCGTTCGCACTTCTGCTAAGCTAAAATACACTACCAGAGGGCGGCGGCATAGCGTTTGCACGGCTGCTAAAAACTGCTAGCGAGCGATCAGCTCGGAATGACCCCCAGTGTCAGGAAGAGAGCAAGAGAGAGACAGGGGGGGGGGGGGGGGGGGGGGCAGTGAGACAATGTTAGGGAGCTAGAGAAAACAGGCAGAGAGGAGCAAGAGAGAGAGTGTCAGGGAAAGACAGAAAGAGAGAGAGAGAGGGAGAGGGAGAGCCAGCAGGAGATACAGTACACTACCTGAGTACAGCACAACACAGTAGGGATGGCCATCGACCATCGATGATTCTGAATCATCGATTATTTATCCTTGATGTTGAATATTTTTGCCATCTATGGCAGAGAACCAGATGGGCTTCCGCCAATGGTATTGCACAGTACAGTATACACAGTATATGGCACACATATACCATATATAGTACAGTGTGTGATATGTATACACCACATAATACACACATAATACGCACAGTACATATAGTATAATGTACACTTACAGTTTGCTGGGTAAGATATATATATATATATATATATATATATATATGCGATCCTATGGGTGCCCGGCACTCCTGCAACTGATAGCAACGTCCCCGAGTGCGGGATATTTTCTGGGATATATATATGTATATATATATATATATATATATATATATATCCGAGAAATGTACACACACACACACACACACACACACACACACACACACACACACACACACATACACATACACATACACATATACACACACACACACACACACACACACACACACACACACACACACACTAAATCCAACAATGTGCTGGGGTGCTTCTTACCATGTTCAGAAGATAAACTCCTCATTCCAGGTGCATAAGTAATATGAAGGGGTGCACTCTCAAGGCTCTCATTAGAATCCAAATCACAGTGAGGACCGAAACGTCAGCAATACTGATTGTATCTATGTCTTAATAAAAGATTTGGATTCTAATGAGAGCCTGGAGAGTGCACCCCTTCATATTACTTATACATATAATACACACAGTATATAACACAGCGGACACACAGCGTAATCACACTGCTGTGTATATAATATACACAGTATAGTATATAAGATATAATGCACACATATAGGCACTGGGTGATATATACATCCTGTATATAGTATAAGTCAGTGGGACACACAGTGTAATCACACTGCAGGCCAGGCTGCAGCACATATATAAATAGAGACTCACAGTCACAGCTGTAAAGGAGGATACCGACCAGAGGGGAACAGGTCTATGATGGGGGCGGGACTTCGTGGCATTAGGCCCCTCCCCCTAAATACCCGCGAATTGGAATCCAGCCTGGGCAGAGCAGGCGGGGCCAAGATATGTCCTCCCCTCCCCTCCCATCCTCCGTGGTTGAAAGCTGCAGCGTTACACAGCTTTCACTGTAGCAGCTTCAGCTCCTCCAGACCTTCACACAAAAAAACATGACACCGGGTGAGCAGGCGCCATACATCCCTCGCGGTGAGCGCAGTGCAGATCCTGTGAGTCTGTGACATCATTGATTTTGTTGCTTCACTCAGCGCCGCCCTCCAAGTGCCGGCGCCCATAGGCAGTTGCCTAAAGCTGCCTAGTGGTGGCGCCGGCCCTGCGCATGTTCTACTGCCGTCTGCCGTATATCAACAGCAGGGCAGCGCAGCAGGTTACAGCTAAGGTTGTCATGCATTGGGTCCTACAATGCCTCGGGCTGCCTCCGCTCCCGTGTATAGAGGAAGCGAAAGCGCGTATGCTGATAACACTCCACTTAACCCCCATTTCACAGCTGAAAAATAGAGGTCAGCACTCAGCACAAGGAACGGGAGACAATGGAGGCGAAATGCCCCTTCAGGACAGGAGACCGGCGGCAGCCGACTCCATTGCCTCCCGGAGTTCCGCCTCTGAGCACTACACGTATAGCACTGTATTACACAAACAGCACCACATAACACGAATAGCACAACATTACAGGTATAGTACCGCACTACAGTATAGCACCGCATTATACGACTAGCACCACATTACATACGTAGCCACCGCATTACATACATAGACACCGCATAAATATACCCATCATCATGGACAGACATTGGCAGATGCGGATTGGCCATAGGGCTCACAGGGAAGTTTCCCGGTGGGCCGACGCACCCGTGGGGCCTGTTTGGTTTGAGGACATGTGGTCCTTTTTAATTTATAGACATAATGAATAAGATGCAAAATAATTTGCATATATGAAAATGACTTTGCCACTTAGCCTGTGATTGCAGATGATCTAGTGTATGCTCTGTCTGCCTGCTTGGCTGACATATAAGATTGAGTGATTAGGATACGGTTGGTGTAATAAGCAAGAAAATATATCTCTCTAAAGAATTATATAGTTTCCTAAATTCTGAAGGTGTATCATATAATGTGCTCATAATATTTAATTTATTTCTTTTTAACTTCTCCCTTGATGCTGGACATGCCCACTATCTGGAAAGTCTTGGGGGAGGGTGCTTCTGCCATGGCCCATGACTAGACCTTACACCTCTAGTGCTGTCCATGTGGGGCCACTAGTACAAATTTTTCCAGGGCCGTTTTTTGTTCCCAATCCGCCCCTGGACATTGGGCAGTTATAGGGCTGAAGGACGTTGCATTAGATATTGTCCCAGGGCTGGCTTTGAGTGCTGCCTGGTCAGCTGGCATCCTGAGAACAAAGTACATCCTGCTCCTGTCCAGTCCCCAAACCATACACTGTGACCGGGGACGCCCTGACCCTTACACTAACATGATAATGCAAATAATGTAATTAAAAATAACCTCTCTGCTGGGTCCTGTTCAGTGCTCAGTCGCCGCTCTGGCCAGTTCAGTGAGAGTACGGGAGCTGTGTTGGCAGCAGGTGTAGTGAACCTGGCTCCGACCATCGCTTTGCTGCTGCTCCTGGGCCGGGCTTGTTGAAGAGACCTTTAGCCGAGGCCAGGGAGAGGATGCTGCTTTCTCAAGGTCCCCCATTCGTAGAACAGCATCAGTGCTTTTCACGGCTAGCGGCACCTGGAAGTGCCCGCTAGCCTAACTTCCGGATTGCATTCCAATGAACCACAAGTACTGGAAGCAGTGTGAGCCAGCCCGGCCTAAGTGTGAATCGGCCTGGCTGAGGGGGATATGGGACCAGCCCATCGGAATCTGTCATGGTGTCCTGGTGGGCCAATCCGCCCCTGCCCTCTGTGACAGGCCTAAACGAGGATGTAATGCCTGCTGCTGTGCAGGTGTCGTCACTCCACCCACCTGTGCAACGTTCGCCACAGACGGTACCCCGACGCGGCAGGGACTCCGCTCTCCGGACCACTCACCAGCGCGAACACCACCTCACCGCGGACGACGGGGGATCTGAAAAGAAGGGGATATACCGGTTGAGACGTGCACCCCGACCTCCTTCTAGAGTACGGGGCACGTCAGGGGTAGCCGCGACCTTCACCGGCTGGGCGGAAGGTCATCACTGGCCAATAGGCCTCAGCTACCCAGTTCTCACACACTCGCACTCTCGCACGTTGTGTGGTGAGAGGGGGTCCTCACGTCCGCGAGCAAACCCCCCCGACCGGTATACAGGGATGATGACAGACAGACAGGCACAGGATAATACTCACTTCCAACTTGCGGGTCACCTTGATTGTTGCACCTCTCCGCTCCTGTTGGGGCAAGAAGAGCAGCCTCCCTACCTGCAGGCTACACTACGGCTAACAACGATACAGCCAACTACGCCTGCCTAAACAAACTGCTATAAACAACTGAGGCTACTGGTTCTATTCCAAGCAAACAGAGACCGGACTATTTAAACACATTCACTACCCGGCAAGTCAGTGGAACAATTCCCCGGCCCAACAGTATACCCCGACTAACCAGTCCTACCTTCCGGATGCTGGACACCATCCACTGCCTTCTGCTCTCAATAAGGGGCGTGGGTCTAGAGCAGACGGTGGCCGGAGGCCTGGTGGCTGGGGCTCAGGCCGGAGGCCTGGTGGCTGGGGCTCAGGCCGGAGGCCTGGTGGCTGGGGCTCAGGCCGGAGGCCTGGTGGCTGGGGCTCAGGCCGGAGGCCTGGTGGCTGGGGCTCAGGCCGGAGGCCTGGTGGAGGGCTCAGGCCGGAGGCCTGGTGGCTGGGGCTCAGGCCGGAGGCCTGGTGGAGGGCTCAGGCCAAAGGCCTGCCTACCGTGGGCACAGGCCGAGGCCTGGTGGAGGGCTCAGGCTAAAGGCCTGCCTACCGTGGGCACAGGCCGAGGGGGCCTGGTTATGCCTGCAGGCCTAGCGCCTGTCCCTGGTGGTCTAGTGTGGAGCTAGAGGTAAGTGGAGGTGGCCCAGGGCCGCCTACCTGTCGCGGAGGGAGAGGCTGCAGCGGGGAGCTTCGTTAGCTCTTTTGCTCTCCACACGCTGCAGCACTCTCCACCGGACTCCCGCCGCTGGTCGCCGTTTTCTGCCTTCCTGTTCGTTTCCGCCGACGTCTTCTTCCGCTCCGCCGACGTCTTCCTCTGCTCTGCCGCCGCCGGACCCGCTGTCTTCCGCTGGAGCTCTTCTTCCGTCGCCGTCCGCCGCCCGACTGGCTCTTCCTGCTCCGCAGCGCCTCTTATATGACGCTGGGAGTGGGCGGAGCTATGACGCGGCGAGCCCCGCTTAGCTCGCCGTGGCGAGCTCTGATTGGTGGCCAAGGCGCGAGCCCTGATTGGCTCGCGCTTGGCGCGCCGTTTGAAATGAGCAGCTGTGATTGGAGGGGCTTGAATCCTTTCGGATGCAAGCTCCTCCAGACTGGGACCTGCCCGCCGCGCCGCCGCCCGTCGCCCGTCGCTCCGTTCGGGAGAAGGGGGCAATCCCCTTCACACCTCCGCGATATCACTCACTCTATCCATTACATTAGCCATCTCGGGCCTTCCAGGCCGGCAGCCCAGGGGTATGGGTCGTTGGGTCGACCCAACTTAGGTCGACACTCAATAGGTCGACCACTGAAGGTCGACATTACCATTAGGTCGGCATGCATTAGGTCGACATGACCGTTACATCGACATGTGCTAGGTCGACAGATCAAAAGGTTGACATGAGGTTTTTGACTGTTTTTGGTGTTGTTTTCTCTGTAAAGTGACGGGGAACCCAAATTAGTGCATTGTGTCCCCACGTATGGCTCGCTTCGCTCGCCATGCTTCAGGCAGATTACCGTTCCAATCGTAGTCCACGTGGATCATTAAGTATGTATAAATCCCAAATTTTTGTACAAATGTGAAAAACTCATGTCGACCTTTTGACCTGTCGACCTAGTACGTGTCGACCTAATGGCATTATCGACCTTCAGTGATCGACCTAATGAGTGTCGACCTAAGTTGTGTCGACCCAACAACCGTAACCCCAGCCCAGGTGCTGTGTTGCAGAGTCAGGGCCTCTGGGGATCTGTGCGCGGCTGTGGCGTGGAGGCACTTCTGTGATATCACGCGCAGAGGAGGCTCCGGGGCTCAGAGAGTATACAGCGCAGGGAGGGCTATGAAAGCCTTCCGCTGCGCCGCTTTCATACACATCTATGCTGGTGGTCGCAGCAGCTTTTGTTCCACCTGCGCCGCGGCTAAGGAGTGGGGATTGTAGGACATATTTTTTTCCTCCCCTATCTACAGCACAGAGACTTGCTGCAAATGCAGTGGCATACCCTCCAACTGTACCTTTTTGGCAAGTGCAGTCCCTTTTTTTATGGTCTGTACCGATTTCTGGCTCTCCAAATTTCCATTGAAATTATAGGAAAAGGGGTGTAGCCACGTCCCTTTACCCATGGCCATGCCCCCTTTTCGAATTTGTACCGATTTTTATGCATACATTTTTGGAGGGTATGTTGCTGCAGATGCAGTGGACTATTTTGGGGTGTGGAGCTGGTCCATCAGCCCCATTGTTAATCCTGCTCTGGGAACACACAGCAGCCAAAGGGCAGAGTCTCCCATTGGATGTAACCTGTGTGGGAGGGCGTTTCTCGCCCAATCTGCTGTGGACTGGGAGTGATAGACCTGCTGCTCACCCAATGAGAGCTCCTAGCCACGCCCTGGTTATCCACACAGTCACAGAGTGACAGATCTGGGCTATTATATATAGTAGATTATTATTATATATTATGTATAGGAGATGTAGTGCCTGAAGTTATTTGTTAGTGTCCAGTGTAATATCCTTATGGATATTGGCCCTCATTCCGAGTCGTTCGCTTGGTATTTTTCATCGCATCGCAGTGAAATTCCGCTTAGTACGCATGCGCAATATTCGCACTGCGACTGCGCCAAGTAATTTTACAATGGAGATAGTTTTTTTACTCACTGCTTTTTCATCGCTCCGGCGATCGTAATGTGATTGACAGGAAATGGGTGTTACTGGGCGGAAACAGGCCGTTTTATGGGCGTGTGGGAAAAAACGCTACCGTTTCCGGAAAAAACGCAGGAGTGGCCGGGGAAACGGGGGAGTGTCTGGGCGAACGCTGGGTGTGTTTGTGACGTCAAACCAGGAACGACAAGCACTGAACTGAACGCAGATGCCGAGTAAGTCTGAAGCTACTCTGAAACTGCTAAGTAGTTTGTAATCGCAATATTGCAAATACATCGGTCGCAATTTTAAGAAGCTAAGATACACTCCCAGTAGGCGTAGGCTTAGCGTGAGCAACTCTGCTAAATTCGCCTTGCGAGCGATCAACTCGGAATGAGGGCCATTGTTTTGGATTAAAGAGAACTTAGTGGCTATCTCTGAATAAGGTGACAGAGACAATATGCCAGTCCACTCTAATGGGGTCATTCTGACCAGATCGCACACTGCAGTTTATCGCAGCGGTGCGATCGGTCAGAACTGCGCATGCACCGGCGCAACTATGATCGCCTGGGCAGGGGGGCGCCGTTTCGTGGGCACGGTCCGGCCAACGCAGGCGTGGCCGGAACAAACGGGGGGGCGGGCCGCAGCGGCTGCATGACGTCATACGCAGCCACTGCGGTCCGGGGAGCGTCGAGTAGCTCCCGGCCAGCACGCTAAAGCTGCGCTGGTCGGGAGCTACTCTTGAAGTGCAAAGGCATCGCCGCTGTGCGATGCCTTTGCACTTCTGCTGGGGGGGCCGGCACTGACATGCGGGGCGGGATAGCCCTGTGCTGGGCGTCCCCCCGCATGTCAGTGTGAATGATTGTAGCTGTGCTAAAATTAGCACAGCTACGATCATCTCAGAATGACCCCCTATGGGCCTAGGTGGTCATTCCGAGTTGTTCGCTCGGTAATTTTCTTCGCATCGCATCGATTTTCCGCTAATTGCGCATGCGCAATGTTCGCACTGCGACTGCGCCAAGTAAATTTGCTATGAAGATTGGTATTTTACTCACGGCATTACGAGGTTTTTTCTTCGTTCTGGTGATCGTAATGTGATTGACAGGAAGTGGGTGTTTCTGGGCGGAAACTGGCCGTTTTATGGGAGTGTGTGAAAAAACGCTACCGTTTCTGGGAAAAACGCGGGAGTGGCTGGAGAAACGGAGGAGTGTCTGGGCGAACGCTGGGTGTGTTTGTGACGTCAAACCAGGAACGACAAGCACTGAACTGATCGCACTGGAAGAGTAAGTCTCAAACTACTCAGAAACTGCACAGAGAAGTCTTTTCGCAATATTGCGAATCTTTCGTTCGCAATTTTGATAAGCTAAGATTCACTCCCAGTAGGCGGCGGCTTAGCGTGTGCAATGCTGCTAAAAGCAGCTTGCGAGCGAACAACTCGAAATGAGGGCCCTAATTCAGAGTTGATCGCAGCAACAAATGTGTTAGCAGTTGGGCAAAACCATGTGCACTGCAGGGGAGGCAGATATAACATTTGCAGAGAGAGATTTGGGCGGGTTATATTTAGAGATGAGCGGGTTCGGTTCCTCGGAATCCGAACCCCCCCGAACTTCAGCCTTTTTACACGGGTCCGAGGCAGACTCGGATCTTCCCGCCTTGCTCAGTTAACCCGAGCGCGCCCGAACGTCATCATCCCGCTGTCGGATTCTCGCGAGGCTTGTATTCTATCGCGAGACTCGGATTCTATATAAGGAGCCGCGCGTCGCCGCCATTTTCACACGTGCATTGAGATTGATAGGGAGAGGACGTGGCTGGCGTCCTCTCCGTTTAGATAGAGAGTGAGACACTTGATTTACTAGTAATTTAATTTTAGTAATTTTGGGGAGCATTAGGACTGGAGTACTCAGAGAGTGCAGAGTTTTGCTGATAGTTATACTAGTGACCACCAGTTTTATTTATTATTTAAAATCCGTTCTCTGCCTGAAAAAAAACGATACACAGTCACATACCATATCTGTGCTCAGCCTCAGTGTGCTGCATGATTGATAATATCATCTATGTATATCTGACTGTGCTGAGTGCTCACTGCTCACACAGCTTAATTGTGGGGGAGACTGGGGAGCAGTTATAGCAGGAGTACATAACAGTGCACACTTTTGCTGCCAGTGTGACTGACCAGTGACCACCAGTATATTGTCTGCCTGAAAAAGTTAAACACTCGTGTGGTGTTTTTTTTTTTTTTATTCTATAAACGCATTCTGCTGACAGACAGTGTCCAGCAGGTCCGTCATTCATTATATTATAATATATACCTGCAGTAGTGATATATATATATTTTTTATATCATTATCATCCAGTCTATACTAGCAGACGCAGTACGGTAGTCCACGGCTGTAGCTACCTCTGTGTCGGCAGTGCTCGTCCATAATTGTATACCTACCTGTGGTGGGGTTTTTTTTTTTATCTTCTTCATACTAGTAGTTTAGGAGTCTGCTGACAGTGTCCAGCAGGTCCGTCATTATATAATATATACCTGTCCTGCAGTAGTGATATATATATATATATTTTTTATATCATTATCATCCAGTCTATACTAGCAGACGCAGTACGGTAGTCCGCGGCTGTAGCTACCTCTGTGTCGGCAGTCACTCGTCATCCATAAGTATACTAGTATCCATCCATCTCCATTGTTTACCTGAGGTGCCTTTTAGTTGTGCCTATTATAATATGGAGAACAAAAATGTTGAGGTTCCAAAAATAGGGAAAGATTAAGATCGACTTCCACCTCGTGCTGAAGCTGCTGCCACTAGTCATGGCCGAGACGATGAAATGCCATCAACGTCGTCTGCCAAGGCCGATGCCCAATGTCATAGTACAGAGCATGTAAAATCCAAAACACCAAATATCAGTAAAAAAAGGACTCAAAAATCTAAAATAAAATCGTCGGAGGAGAAGCATAAACTTGCCAATATGCCATTTACCACACGGAGTGGCAAGAAATGGCTGAGGCCCTGGCCTATGTTCATGGCTAGTGGTTCAGCTTCACATGAGGATGGAAGCACTCAGCCTCTCGCTAGAAAAATGAAAAGACTTAAGCTGGCAAAAGCACAGCAAAGAACTGTGCGTTCTTCGAAATCACAAATCCACAAGGAGAGTCCAATTGTGTCGGTTGCGATGCCTGACCTTCCCAACACTGGACGGGAAGAGGTGGCTCCTTCCACCATTTGCACGCCCCCTGCAAGTGCTGGAAGGAGCACCCACAGTCCAGTTCCTGATAGTCAAATTGAAGATGTCAGTGTTGAAGTACACCAGGATGAGGATATGGGTGTTGCTGGCGCTGAGGAGGAAATTGACAAGGAGGATTCTGATGGAGATGTTGTTTGTTTAAGTCAGGCACCTGGGGAGACACCTGTTGTCCGTGGGATGAATAAGGCCATTGACATGCCTGGTCAAAATACAAATAAAATCACCTCTTCGGTGTGGAATTATTTCAACAGAAATGCGGACAACTGGTGTCAAGCCGTGTGTTGCCTTTGTCAAGCTGTAATAAGTAGGGTTTAGGACGTTAACCACCTAGGAACATCCTCCCTTATACGTCACCTGGAGCACATTCATCAGAAGTCATTGACAAGTTCAAAAACTTTGGGTGACAGCGTAAGCAGTCCACTGACAACTAAATCCCTTCTTCCTCTTGTACCCAAGCTCATGCAAACCACCCCACCAACTCCCTCAGTGTAATTTCCTCCTTAGACAGGAACGCCAATAGTCCTGCAGGCTATGTCACTGGCAAGTCTGACGAGTCCTCTCCTAACTGGGATTCCTCAGATGGATCCTTGAGTGTAACGCCTACTGCTGCTGGCACTGCTGTTGGTGCTGCTGGGAGTCAATCGTCATCCCAGAGGGGAAGTTTGAAGACCACTTGTACTGCTTCCAGCAAGCAATTGACTGTCCAACAGTCCTTTGCGAGGAAGATGAAATATCACAGCAGTCATCCTGTTGCAAAGCGGATAACTCAGGCCATGACAACTATGTTGGTGTTAGACGTGCGTCCGGTGTCCGCCGTTAGTTCACAGGGACTTAGAGAATTGCTTGAGGTAGTGTGTCCCCGGTACCAAATACCATCTAGGTTCCACTTCTCTAGGCAGGCGATACCGAGAATGTACACAGATGTCAGAGAAAGAGTCACCAGTGTCCTAAAAAATGCAGTTGTACCCAATGTCCACTTAACCACGGACATGTGGGCAAGTGGATCAGGGCAGACTAAGGACTATATGACTGTGACAGCCCACTGGGTAGATGTATTGCCTCCCGCAGCAACAACAGCAGCGGCGGCACCAGTAGCAGCATCTCGCAAACGCCAACTCGTTCCTAGGCAGGCTACGCTTTGTATCACCGCTTTCCATAAGAGGCACACAGCTGACAACCTCTTACGGAAACTGAGGAACATCATCGCAGATTGGCTTACCCCAATTGGACGCTCCTGGGGATTTGTGACATCGGACAACGCCACCAATATTGTGCGTGCATTACATGTGGGCAAATTCCAGCACGTCCCATGTTTTGCACATACAATGAATTTGGTGGTGCAGAATTTTTTTTAAAATGACAGGGGCGTGCAAGAGATGCTGTCGGTGGCCTGAAGAATTGCCGGCCACTTTCGGCATTCAGCCTCCGCGTGCCGAAGACTGGAGCACCAGCAAACACTCCTGAACATGCCCTGCCATCAGCTGAAGCAAGAGGTGGTAACGAGATGGAATTCAACCCTCTATATGCTTCAGAGGATGGAGGAGCAGCAAAAGGCCATTCAAGCCTATACATCTGCCTACGATATAGGCAAAGGATGGGGAATGCACCTGACTCAAGCGCAGTGATGAATGGTTTCAACGTTGTGCAAGGTTCTGCAACCCTTTGAACTTGCCACACGTGAAGTCAGTTCAGACACTGCCAGCCTGAGTTAGGTCATTTCCCTCATCAGGCTTTTGCAGAAGCAGCTGGAGAGATTGAAGGAGGAGCTAAAACGGAGCGATTCCGCTAGGCATGTGGGACTTGTGGATGGAGCCCTTAATTCGCTTAACCAGGATTCACGGGTGGTCAATCTGTTGAAATCAGAGCACTACATTTTGGCCACCGTGCTCGATCCTAGGTTTAAAGCCTACGTTGTATCTCTCTTTCCGGCAGATGTTCAAATACCTGCTGGTGAGACAATTGTCAAGTCAAGCAGAACGTGACCCGTCAACAGCTCCTCCTTCATTTTCTCACGCCACTGGAGCTGCCAGGAAATGGATAAAATTTCCAAAACCACCCGCTGGCGGTGATACAGGGCAGTCAGGAGCGATAGCTGACATCTGGTCCAGACTGAAGGACCTGTCAACGATTACTGATGTCGTCTACTGTCACTGCATATGATTCTGTCACCATTGAAAGAATGGTGGAGGATTATATGAGTGACAGCATCACTGTAGGCATGTCAGACAGTCCGTACGTATACTGGCAGGAAAAAGAGGCAATTTGGAGGCCCTTGCACAAACTGGCTTTATTTTACCTAAGTTGCTTCCCCATCCAGTGTGTACTCCGAAAGAGTGTTTAGTTCAGCCGGTAACCTTGTCAGCAATCGGCGTAGGAGGTTACTTCCAGAAAATGTGGAGAAGATGATGTTCATCAAAATGAATTATAATCAATTCCTCCGTGGAGATATTTACCAGCAATTGCCTCCAGAAAGTACACAGGGATCTGTGATGGTGGATTCCAGTTGGACGAATTAATACTCTGTGAGGAGGGGGATGTACACAGTGAAAGGGGTGAGGAATCAGACGATGTGGAGGAGGTGGACATCTTGCCTCTGTATAGCCAGTTTGTGCAAGGAGAGATTGATTGTTTCTTTTTTGGTGGGGGCCCAAACCAACCAGTCATTTCAGCCACAGTAGTGTGGCAGACCCTGTCGCTGAAATGATGGGTTTGTTAAAGTGTGCATGTCCTGTTTATACAACATAAGGGTGGGTGGGAGGGCCCAAGGACAATACCATCTTGCACCTCTTTTTTTATTTATTTATCTTTGCATCATGTGATGTTTGGGGCCAATTTTTTTGAGTGCCATCCTGTCTGACACTGCAGTGCCACTCCTAGATGGGCCAGGTGTTTATGCCGCCCACTTGGGTCGCTTAGCTTAGTCATCCAGCGACCTCGGTGCAAATTTTAGGACTAAAAATAATATTGTGAGGTGTGAGGTGTTCAGAATAGACTGGAAATGAGTGGAAATTATGGTTATTGAGGTTAATAATACTATAGGATCAAAATTACCCCCAAATTCTATGATTTAAGCTGTTTTTGAGGGTTTAAAAAAAAACAAAAAAACACCCGAATCCAAAACACAACCGAATCCGACAAAAATTCTTAAGGCCCATATAGACGGGCCAATGCTGGAGAGATGTGTGCTGAGCGAACCGCTCAGCACACATCTCTCCCGCCGCTCAGCACAGCGCGATATGTGCTGAGCGTGCGGGGGGAGACGGGGGGGGCGCTCATTTCACCCAGCGGATGAAGTGAGCAACCCGCTAGATTGGCCTGCATGCAGGCCAATCTAGCGCCAGCGATAGCGATGCGCGGGGCTGCGCATCGCTATCGCTGTAGAGGGTACACACGGAGCGATAATGCTCAAATTCTAAGCAATCTAGTCAGATTGCTTAGAATATCACTCAGTGGGTACCCCCCTTTAAGGGAGGTTTTGCCAAAACGCAGGGACGTGCGGTGAGCTGAATAGCTCAGGAGGTACTGGCTAGCACCAGAGACAGATTTACATGCAATATATGAGCCAAAGCGTACATCTGGGCATTATACACAGGTGCAGCAGTATAAACGCCTGGAAATTTGGCGAGTTTTGATCAGAGATGTGCTGAAAAGATAGCCTGGGGAGGCACTGCCTCACCTGCCATAGACTTTTACTCCAGTGTTTTGGCTATAAAAAGTATTAGAATAATGCAAAGAAGATATTTCAAACATATTCTTTGTATTTTTCATATACTTTATACAGTCAAAACTCTGGCACAAACGTTAGTATGACAGGAAAGGCTCTGCCTCACCTGCCTCACCCCACCGCACGTCACTGCAAAACGCGTCCGAATCCAAAACACGACCGCGGAACCGAATCCAAAACCAAAACACAAAACCCGAAAAATGTCCGGTGCACATCTCTACTTCAAAGTAGTGGTACCCATCCGAGCCTGTTAATTGCTCTTTCCAGTCAGATATCTTGCCTTCTGTCTGACTTAAGGTGCATACACACGGTGCGATGTGTGCTTGCGATTTTGACTATATAGGCAAAATCGTAAGAAAAGTTAGCACATATCGCACCAGGGGGGTAATTCAGACCTGATCGCTCGCTAGGGGTTTTTTGCACTGCTGCTAACAGAGAGTCGCCGCCCATAGGGGAGTGTATTTTCACTTTGCAAGTGTACAAACGCATGTGTAGCAGAGCTGTACAAACAGATCTTGTGCAGACTCTGAGTTGCCCAGGACTTACTCAGCTGCTGCGATCACTTCAGCCTGTCCGGTCCCAGAATTGACGTCAGACACCCGCCCTTCAAACGCTTGGACATGCCTGCGTTTTTCCAACCACTCCCTGAAAACGGTCAATTGACACCCATTAATGCCTTCTTCCTGTCAATCTTCTTTCGATCGGCTATGCGAATGGATTCTTCGTTAAATCCTTCACCCAGCACCGATCCACTTTGTACCCGTACGGCGCGCCTGCGCATTGCGGTGCATATGCATGCGCAGTTTTGACCTGATCGCAGCGCTGCAAAAAATAGCTAGTGTGCGATCAGGTCGGAATGACCCCCTTGGAAAAGTGTAATATTGTCAAAGGCAAATCTGATAATATAAATGTGTGACTGTGCTGTGCATTTATTTTTTTAGCACACTATCATAGAGGATGCAATTTCTTATTTTCAGTTCAACTATGAAATATTTATATTGAAGACATCTACACACTACTAAGTAAAAGTGCTTACACACGCACTGAATGATGCAGGCTAACGGCCGATACTGACTGTATTGTGCCCGAAGGCATGTAGTCAGTATCGGCCCCGTCTGCGCACACTATATTTTCTTGCGATGCCGATCCCACGTGACCATGTATCCGCATACAGACGGTGCGATATGCACTATGTTTCCGTGCAACATGGACTATTTGGTCCACATCACATGGAAAATCGCTCCGTGTGTACGCAGCTTTAGCTTTCAGCCATCTGTGGGGACACTGGGATATCACTTTTTTATAGACATTTCATAGGAGTAGTGTTGATAAATATTGGCCATTGAGAAATTCTTTAAAGAACAAGGCTTTTTTTTCCATTAATTTTCTTCTGTTAGAACAGGTTGAAATATAACACAATTAGTTCCCAAATTGGTGCAAACACAAAGTCCCATAAATTACTGTAAATCCTTACATTCAAATAGTATCCAGCATATTAAGTCCTATTGACTGTATAATCCTTTGGTGAACAGAGCTCAATACGCTGGATGCTATTTGAATGTAAGGATTCAACTTATGAGACTTTTTGTGTTTGCGCCAATTTGTGAATTATTTGTAGAGATGTGCGGTGGGCACTTTTCGTGTTTTGTGTTTTGGTTTTGGATCTGGATGATTTTTGAAAAAAACATAAAACAGCTAAAATCACAGAATTTGGGGGTAATTTTGATCCTACGGTATTATTAACCTCAATAACATTCATTTCCACTCCTTTCCAGTCTATTCTAAACACCTCACAAAATTGTTTTTTGGCCAAAAGGTTGCAGCGAGGTGGCTGTATGACTACGCTAAGCGGTACAAGTGTGCGGCACAAACACCTGGCCCATCTAGGAGTGGCACTGCAGTGTCAGACAGGATGACAGATTTAAAAAATAGGCCCCAAACAGCACATGATGCAAAGAAGAAAAAGAGGTGCAATGAGGTCGATGGATGGCTAAGCTAAGCAACACAAGTGTGTGGCACAAACACCTGGCCCATCTAGGAGTAGCACTGCAGTGGCAGACAGGATGGCACTTAAAAAAAAATAGTCCCCAAACAGCACATCATGCAAAAAAGTAAAAGAGGTGCAATGAGGTAGCTGTATGACTAAGAAAAGCGACACAAGTGTGCGGCACAAACCACTGGCCAATGTAGGAGTGGCACTGCAGTGGCAGACAGGATGGCACTTAAAAAAAAAATAGTCCCCAAACAGCACATCATGCAAACAAGTAAAAGAGGTGCAATGAGGTAGCTGTATGACTAAGCTAAGTGACACAAGTGTGCGGCACAAACACCTGGCCCATCTAAGAGTGGCACTGCAGTGGCAGACAGGATGGCACTTAAAAAAATAGTCCCCAAACAGCACAGCATGCAAAGAAGTAAAAGAGGTGCAATGAGGTGGCTGTATGGCTAAGCTAAACGACACAAGTGTGCGGCACAAACACCTGGCCCATCTGCGGTTGGCACTGAACTCCCACTGCACTAATGGCGGATACCGGACACACGTCTAACATCAACAGAGCTGTCAAGGCCTCAGTAACCCGCTTTGCAACAGGATGACTGCTGTCATATTTCATCTTCCTCGCAAAGGACTGTTGGACAGTCATTTGCTTAGTTGAAGTAGTACAAGTGGTGGTCTTCCGACTTCCCCTCTGGGATGACAATCGACTCCCAGCAGCAATAACAGCAGCGTCAGCAGCAGCAGTAGGCGGAAGTGGTTCTTGATCTTTCCCTATTTTATCCTCCAAATTTTTGTTCTCCATTATTTTTCTGGAGTTATATAACAAAATGCAGCAAAGGAGAGCGTACCTCTACACCACACAGGGCAAACCCTGTAAAAATTATTTGTATTAAATATTAATAACCCCTTTATTTGGAGTAAATAATATACAGCACCGGACAGCACCACTGAACTTATATGGCAGCACCACTGGACTGGACTTATACGGCAGTACCACTGGACTGGATTTATACGCCAGTACCACTGGATTTATACGGCAGTACCACTGGACTGGATTTATATGCCAGTACCACTGGATTTATACGGCAGTACCACTGGACATATACGGCAGTTATCACTGGACTTATACGGCAGTATCACTGGACTTATACAGTAGTATCACTGGATTTATACAGCAGTATCACTGGACTGGATTTATACAGCAGTACCACTGGACATATACGGCAGTATCACTGGATTTATATTGCAGTATCCCTGGACCTATACAGCAATATCACTGGACTGGATTTATACGGCAGTACCACTGGACATATGCGGCAGTATCACTGGAGTTATATGGCAGTACCACTGGACATATATGGCAGTATCACTGAACTGGATTTATACGCCAGTAGTACCACTGTATTTATACGGCAATACCACTGGACATATACAGCAGTATCACTGGAATTATATGGCAGTAATAATAAACATACGGCAGTATCACTGGATTTATACGGCAGTACCACTGGAAATATACGGCAGTATCACTGGATTTATACGGCAGTATCACTGGACTTATACGGCAGTATCACTGGATTTATATGGCAGTATCACTGGATTTATACGCCAGTACCACTGGAATTATACGGCAGTATCACTGGAATTATACGGCAGTATCACTGGAATTATATGGCAGTACCACTGGACTTATACGGCAGTACCACTGGACTGGATTTATACGGCAGTATCACTGGACTGGATTTATACGGCAGTATCACTGGATCTATATGGCAGTATCACTGGATTTATACGTCAGTACCACTGGAATTATACGGCAGTATCACTGGAATTATACGGCAGTACCACTGGACTTATACGGCAGTACCACTGGACTGGATTTATACGGCAGTATCACTGGACTGGATTTATACGATAGTATCACTGGAATTATACGCCAGTACCACTGGAATTATATGACAGTATCACTGGAATTATACGGCAGTATTACTGGAATTATACGGCAGTACCACTGGACTTATACGGCAGTACCACTGGACTGGATTTACACAGCAGTATCACTGGATTTATACACCAGTACCACTGGAATTATACGGCAGTATCACTGGAATTATACGACAGTATCACTGGAATTATACAACAGTATCACTGGAATTATATGGCAGTACCACTGGACTTATACGGCAGTACCACTGGACTGGATTTATACGACAGTATCACAGGACTTATACGCCAGTACCACTGGAATTATATAGCAGTATCACTGGAATTATACGGCAGTATCACTGGATTTATACGCCAGTACCACTGGATATATACGGCAGTACCACTCAACATATACGGCAGTATCACTGGATTTATACGGCAGTATCACTGGACTGGATTTATATGGCAGTATCACTGCACTTATACGCCAGTACCACTGCAGTTATATGGCAGTATCACTGGAATTATACGGCAGTATCACTGGATTTATACGTCAGTACCATTGTATATATACGGCAGTACCACTGAACATATACGACAGTATCACTGGATTTATACGGCAGTATCACTGGACTGGATTTATACGCCAGTACCACTGGATTTATACGCCAGTACCACTGGACATATGCGGCAGTATCACTGGAGTTATATGGCAGTACCACTGGACATATATGGCAGTATCACTGGACTGCATTTATACGCCAGTACCACTGGATTTATACGGCAGTACCACTGGACATATACGGCAGTATCACTGGATTTATACAGCAGTACCACTGGACATATACGGCAGTATCACTGGATTTATTACGGCAGTATCACTGGATTTATATGGTAGTATCACTGGACTGGATTTATATGCCAGTATCACTGGATTTATATGCCAGTATCACTGGATTTATATGGCAGTATCACTGGATTTATACGCCAGTACCAGTGGAATTATACGGCAGTATCACTGGAATTATACGGCAATACCACTGGACTTATACGGCAGTACCACTGGACTGGATTTATACGGCAGTATCACTGGACTAGATTTATACGGCAGTATCACTGGACTTATACGCCAGTACCACTGTAATTATACGGCAGTATCACTGGAATTATACGGCAGTACCACTGGACTTATACGGCAGTACCACTGGACTGGATTTATACGGCAGTATCACTGGACTTATACGCCAGTACCACTGGAATTATACGGCAATATCACTGGAATTATATGGCAGTATCACTGGATTTATACGCCAGTACCACTGGATTTATACGGCAGTTCCACTGGACATATATGGCAGTATCACTGGATTTATACGGCAGTACCACTGGACAGATACGGCAGTATAGCTGGAATTATATGGCAGTACCACTGGACATACAGTATACGGCAGTATCACTGGAATTATATGGCAGTACCACTGGACATATACGGCAGTATCACTGTATTTATACGGCAGTACCACTGGACATATACGGCAGTACCACTGGACATATACGGCAGTATCACTGGACATATACAGCAGTATCACTGGACATACACGGCAGTATCACTGGACATATACGGCAGTACCACTGGACATATACAGCAGCACAGGGACACCACCACTGGACTGATGCAGTACAACACAGCACCACTGCAATGGACTGGACTTATACAGCAGCACTGGACATATGGCAGCAGAGGACACCACCACTGTGACTGGACTGATGCAGCACAATACACTACCACTATACTGATGCAGGACAACACAGCACCACTGCAATGGACTGGACTTATACAGCAGCTCTGGACATATGGCAGCAGAGGACACCACCACTGTGACTGGACTTGCACAATACACCCCCACTGAACTGATGCAGCACAACACAGCACCACTGGACTGGACTTATACAGCAGCACTGGACATATGGCAGCAGAGGACACCACCACTGTGACTGGACTGATGCAGCACAAGACACCACCACTGTACTGATGCAGGACACTGAAGGACACTGAGGACGGAGACACGTCCTCTCGCTACACTCTCCAATGCCGGAGTGAAAATGGCGGCGATGCGCGGCTCCTTATATGGAATCCAAACCCTGCGAGAATCCAACAGCGGGATGATGACGTTTTGCCTCGTTCTGGTTTCCGAGTCAGGTGGGAAAACCTGAGCCGGACTCGGGTCCAGGCTCGGGTAGTGAATTTCCGGGGGGTGGGTTCGGTTCTCATCTCTAATTATTTGTGGTATATATCTGTATTTTTGTTAGGGGCCCTCAGCATGCACATAGGCTGCACCACTTGGTGGCGCGATAACTGTTCTTAATTCTTATTGAAAACAGAACAGGTTGTTAAATAGATGGTACCACTTTGATGTAGGGCCGCTGAGCTATACGCTGGTCCCGGGTACTAGAGTAGGTGTGGCCATACTTGGAGATGTGGCTACAACCACTCATTAAAATTTTGACTTAAAATACTGTGCTTCATAGTAGCATACCCCTGGAAGGGGGTCATTCCACCTACCCCATGGCTGGCTTGGCCCACTCCAGTCCACCTAGGTAAACCTAAGCCCGGGTAATCAGTACTTTACCTACCCCCCTCTTGGCACCCCTGCCTTGCACTGGAGTGAGCTTTTCCGCTCTTTCATAAATAGACTCCTTAATCACAGCAGCATAGTATTCTATGAGGCCGCTATTACAATACACTCCTACTGTAATTTAGCTGGAGAAATGGTTGTTGTTTTTTTAACCACACCTAAATATTCCATAACAGGCCGGCTGGTTAGCAGATCCAAAATACTTGGCAATATTTCTATGCAAATAAGAGAAGGAATTTTATGTGTGTTACCCCGTGTGTAAACGGTTGTGTGGGAGATGTGACAACGTACAAAATATGGTACAAATCATTTTATTTTTTTATTACATTAGATTTTTATAGATCCTGGGACTACTGTATTTACAGTACTCAAAGCAGTGGTCAAACGATAACTCTGAGAACCACACTGTCAGTCCAAAGAACAGATTCAGGATAAACTAAAATGCAGATAGCATTTAAAATTAGCGATGAATAGTTAGGGGTCTAGTCATGAAGTAGTGAAAACAGTGGAGAAACAGCCCAGTGGAGAAGTTGCCCATGACAACCAATAAGCATCTCCCTTACATATTATAGAATGTACCTGATAAAGGCTTTCCTTTAAACCTAATTGGTTGCCATGGGCAACTTGTCCACTGGTCTTTTTCTCCACTCTTTTCACTGCTTCATGAATAGACCACTTAGGGGCATATTCATCATCAATTTTTCGTTTTCAATTCATTGTATTGCATCACATTTTTTTCATGATTCATCATGCCCCCATGAGAAAATTATCATTCTGGTCTTTTTGAGAAGACAGTTTTTTGAACAGTGATCATTTTCCCCACTGGCTGCCGGGGTGCCCAGCTGCAGTAAGGGCAGCACCTCCGCCTAGACACCTGTCGGCACCCTAAATAGCAACCCCCCTCCTCCGCATCATATTGCTGGGGCTGCCCCGGCATATGAGCTGTGCAGCCGCAGACCCCCAACCCCCCATAGCATCGTATTTCTGTGGGCTGCCTGGCTGTGCACATTATCACCGGGGGGCCATCCTCCCCCTCCCCGCAGGCATGTTATTGTGGCGATCCCCTGTCCCCCCCCCCCACAGGCATGTTATATGTGCTTCAGCCCACGCTCCCCGTTTCGGTTGATTATCGCGGGCGCGACTGCAGTTGTGACATTTAAGTGATGATGAATAGACCCCTTAGTGAGAGATCAGTATTTTCAGCATAAAAATGCAGTGCATGGCACCTTATTACAGGTGACTCTACCGTCACTCGTGAGTAGAAGCCCTTAAACAGACTATGCACTAAACCTTTTTTTTTTACTTATTAATCAGACTGAAGACTCGTCATATATTTATATACTACTCTGCTCTAGAATATTGCTTCATTCCAAGCACTGCTTTGCTTTGATAAAAGAGCAGATCATCATCTACTGTAACTCATCTTCAGTATTTCTAGTCTGGCTCCAAGTGTTCTACAGGAAAATAAAGAGAAACAACTGTACAATGTCTGGACCCCTGGCTCCACAGCACGGACCATCCCAAATAGAGACTCAAATATTATTGTTACTGTGTCAAAGCAGAATAGATTTTAAATTAATGCATGCAAATGTTCACTACAGCGTATGTGCTTCTGGAATTCATATTTTATGACTCTGAGTCTACATTATGTTTTATTACCTTATGCTCGGGAATTAAAAAAAAAAAACAGGTTTGCTTCTGATGGAAGATGAATACATTATTCAGACAGGCAGCACTAAAAGCTTACATCTTAAACATATCACCTTTCTATGGTCACTGTTGATTTTAATGCTAGGTGTCCATAAATGTGTCTTAATGGCTGAGAGGATAAAATGTTTTCCCATATGGAAAAGTTTCTATTCTCATCTATTTGTAGAGGGCAAAAGTAGAGAAAGGGCTGAGTAGCTTCAATAAGGAATGCATGAAGCATTTGCTGCATCTTAGTATATGTCTATGATTTAAATTTAAATAAAGATATTAGTATTTATGCCTTCCTTGAGGTTATGCCAGAACTCAACTATTCTCTGGATTGCTGCCTGCACTCATTCCCTGGATTGTCATCTGTCCTGAATTAAGCTTTGATATTTGCCTCCGCTGGACCCCCGTCACCTTTGCCTTCTACTTGGATGCTCGACCTTATTTTTGTCTGTGTAAGCAGATCCATTTTCCTGCTTATGGTATACAGTATTTTTTGACTAGTTCAGTGGTTCACAAACTCAGTCCTCAGGACCCCAGGTCACGTTTTGCAGGTCACTTAGTAGGAAGTTGGAACACAGGTGTATTCATTACTCACTGACACATTTTAAAACATTCGCAGGTGGAACTATTCACTTGTGATTCTGTGAGGAGATATGGAAAACATGAACTGCTTAGGGTCTTGAGGACCAAGTTTGAGACCCTGTGGACTAATTTATTAAACAAATTTGTACTTCCCCTGTTCAGCGCTGTTATTGTACTCTTCTCATGTAACGAAAAAAATTACAGAAAAAAACTGACATACTGGGGTATATTTACTAAGCTCCCGATTTTGACTGAGATGCCGTTTTTTCTTCAAAGTGTCATCTCGTCATTTACTAAACTCAAATCTCGGCAGTGATGAGGGCATTCGTATTTTTTTTTAAGTCCAACAAAAAAAATACGAATGAATGCACCATCGGTCAAAACGCGGCTGTTTAAGTATGAATCTCGGTCATTTACTAAGAAGTGCAAAGCAACAAAAAAAAAAACACTGCCGTGAAAAAATACAACTCGTAAAAAAGTGCTAAAAAAACCCAGACCTGCTTTTTTGAGCCGTGATTGGATAGGCATGCACGGATCCATGAGATCCGTGCACATGTATATCAGTGGGAAGGGGTGGGAAAGTGTTAATTTTTTGAAAAAAAATTGCGTGGGGTCCCCCCTCCTAAGCATAACCAGCCTCGGGCTCTTTGAGCCGATCCTGGTTGCAGAAATATGGGAAAGAAAATGACAGGGGTTCCCCCATATTTAAGCAACCAGCATCGGGCTCTGCGCCTGGTCCTGGTTCCAAAAATACGGGGGACAAAAAGCGTAGGGGTCCCCCGTATTTTTAAAACCAGCACCGGGCTCCACTAGCTGGACAGATAATGCCACAGCCGGGGGTCACTTTTATATAGTGCCCTGCGGCCGTGGCATCAAATATCCAACTAGTCACCCCTGGCCGGGGTACCCTGGGGGAGTGGGGACCCCTTCAATCAAGGGGTACCCCCCTCCCAGCCATCCAAGGGCCAGGGGTGAAGCCCGAGGCTGTCCCCCCCATCCAATAGGCTGCGGATGGGGGGCTGATAGCCTTTTTGTAAAAGTGTAAGATATTGTTTTTAGTAGCAGTACTACAAGGCCCAGCAAGCCTCCCCCGCATGCTGGTACTTGGAGAACCACAAGTACCAGCATGCGGCGGAAAAACGGGCCCGCTGGTACCTGTAGTACTACTACTAAAAAAATACCCCAAAAATGACAATACACACACACCTTGAAAGTAAAGTTTTATTACATCCATCCACACAAACATACATACATACTTACCTTATGTTCATACGCAGGTCGGTCCTCTTGTCCATTAGAATCCATGGGGTACTTGTTGAATAAATTATACTCACCAGATCCAGGGTACCAGGCTCCTCGGATAATCCTTTTGTAATCCACGTACTTGATTAAAATAAAAAAACGGAGACCCGAGCCACGCACTGAAAGGGGACCCATGTTTTCACATGGGCCCCCTTTTCCCGAATGCCAGAAACCCACTCTGACTTCTGTCTAAGTGGGTTTCTTCAGCCAATCAGGGAGCGCCACGTTGTAGCACCCTCCTGATCGGCTGTGTGCTCCTGTACTGCCTGACAGGCGGCACATGGCAGTGTTACAATGTAGCGCCTATGCGCTCCATTGTAACCAATGGTGGGAACTTTCTGCTCAGCGGTGAGGTCACTTTCGGTCAACCGCTGAGCAGAAAGTTCCCACCATTGGTTACAATGGAGCGCATAGGCGCTACATTGTAACACTGCCGTGTGCCGCCTGTCAGACAGTACAGGAGCACACAGCCGATCAGGAGGGTGCTACAACGTGGCGCTCCCTGATTGGCTGAAGAAACCCACTTAGACATCAGTCAGAGTGGGTTTCTGGCATTCAGGGAAAGGGGGCCCATGTGAAAACATGGGTCCCCTTTCAGTGCGTGGCTCGGGTCTCCGTTTTTTTATTTTAATCAAGTAGGTGGATTACAAAAGGATTATCCGAGGAGCCTGGTACCCTGGATCTGGTGAGTATAATTTATTCAACAGGTACCCCATGGATTCTAATGGACAAGAGGACCGACCTGCGTGTGAACATAAGGTAAGTATGTATGTATGTTTGTGTGGATGGATGTAATAAAACTTTACTTTCAAGTAGTGATGAGCGGATTCGGTTTTACTCGGTTCTCAAAACGGCATCTTATTGGCTCACGGATGTCACGTGTTTTGGATAGCCAATAAGATGCCGTTTTGAGAACCGAGTAAAACCGAGTAAAACCGAGTAAAACCGAACCTCGCTCATCACTACTTTCAAGGTGTGTGTGTATTGTCTTTTTTTGGGTATTTTTTTAGTAGTAGTACTACAGGTACCAGCGGGCCCGTTTTTCCGCCGCATGCTGGTACTTGTGGTTCTCCAAGTACCAGCATGCGGGGGAGGCTTGCTGGGCCTTGTAGTACTGCTACTAAAAACAATATCTTACACTTTTACAAAAAGGCTATCAGCCCCCCATCCGCAGCCTATTGGATGGGGGGACAGCCTCGGGCTTCACCCCTGGCCCTTGGGTGGCTGGGGGGGGGGGACCCCTTGATTGAAGGGGTCCCCACTCCCCCAGGGTACCCCGGCCAGGGGTGACTAGTTGGATATTTGATGCCACGGCCGCAGGGCACTATATAAAAGTGACCCCCGGCTGTGGCATTATCTGTCCAGCTAGTGGAGCCCGGTGCTGGTTTTAAAAATACGGGGGACCCCTACGCTTTTTGTCCCCCGTATTTTTGGAACCAGGACCAGGCGCAGAGCCCGATGCTGGTTGCTTAAATATGGGGGAACCCCTGTCATTTTTTTCCCCATATTTCTGCAACCAGGATCGGCTCAAAGAGCCCGAGGCTGGTTTGGCTTAGGAGGGGGGACCCCACGCAATTTTTTTAACAGTTTTACAGTGCTTATTTAAAAGAAAAAAATGAACACCAGCACGGATCACACAGATCCGGCCGAGATTCATTTAGAAAAAGTCGGCGTGTTTTGCTAATCACTGCCGTAAAAAACAAAAAAAAAACACGAATGACATCGACATCGGAAAACCCGAAAATGCAGAATACGGCAGCTTAGTAAATTAGTCGTAATAAATTCAAAAAGTTGCAGTTTTACACTTTCGATGTCATTCGTGATTATTCTCCCACCAAATCGGGAGAATTACGAATGTTAGTAAATATACCCCACTGTGTACACTTTAGGGGGGTTTTGGTTCCACACTGGACTAATGTTTTCAGAGGTCCTGTGTTTTGTGACCTCTGAAAAAACCAACGGTAGATAGGTATGTAAGTGATTCCTATGTAGGGTATCTAGAATATCTTTTGTTGGTGGTGCTCCCAGTCAGTAGTACATTTGGCACAAAATAAAGAAAAAAGAAAGACTCTGTGTTGGGGCACGCTTGGTCTAAATGAAATAGTTATTAAAACTTAACTTTTAATAAATTTTGGCATGAGATCATTTACACACAGAAAACACAAATTAAAATTTCATCTTTCCTCACAATCTTATGGATACAAGATCTAGGTTCAAATAACCACTTAATAGTTATATATCGTTCAAGTCGTCTAGTGTGTATGCCCGTCCCGATGGCAGATGCGCGCTCCCATGCTCGTTAAGAGCAGGTTGCGTGTCGGCTGTGCATGCAGCTCAATGTGAACACTTATGTGTGTACGGAGCCATGATGAGCGATGTGCACAATGTGACATTGCTCCTCCTCCCCGGACCCTCCCCGGCTCCAGCTTACCAGCCGCTGCTGCCGCTAGCACACAGGACGGAGCCGTGCAGCCAGCCAGCCGCGTCCTAGCTCCTGCCTTCAGCCAGCGTAAATTACCTGTCACCACTGCCCCACCTATGTACATCCACTGCCCCACCAATGTACAGGCCATTTTAATAAAGCCACCACTGTGCCACCAATGATTTACACTGTTGGCTATATATACATATATATATATATATATATATATATATATATATATCTCAATGCAAAATCCGGCACTCCAATGCTATGTAAGTATAATTGCCCCCGATGCCCTTCAGGTATATTCAGCCCTGATGGGTCAATCGCCATATATACTGCAGAGAGGTGGCACTCACGGCATCTAGTAAATGATCACATGGACTCCTGATCTACATATTAGGGTCCGTGTGATCATTTACTTGATGCCGTGAGTGCTGTCTCTCTGCAGTATGTATATATATATATATATATATATATATATATGTATACACACACAGTATATATATATATATATATATACCTGTGTATATATATATATATATATATATATATGTATACACACACAGTATATATATATATATATATATATATAAACACACACAGTATAAATAAATATATATAGGACGAAGTCTGTGACGAAACGAGTAGGGGCGTGGCCTGCTGACATGTGTGATCGAGTTCACTCCTGCCTTCTTTGGTATCGGCGAGTGACGGTGTCCCGACGTGCGGCGGCTGTGAACAGCGGTCTAGCGGCACGGGATTGTGGTCCTGTCCTGGATAATTACCGGAAGTTTGGAGAATTGCCGGGGATGTGTATGTTTTAACCCATGTGGTATTAAGCCCACAGCGGAGTGTGTTCTGGTACAAGCAACAGCGTTGTGAATTTTAACAAGAGTTTTTTTAATGAATTAAATTGTTACTGCACTATGGAGCGCCCCCCTTGTCTTTTCCTCTAGATATATATATATATATACACACACACACACACACACACACACACACACACACACACACACATATATATATATACACACACACAGTATAAATATATATATATATATATATATATATATATATACATATACACAAACAAATATAAAACCATAGCACTCATCACCCCAGAAGCGGGGTGCAATGTCTGCACTCACCACTCATAGGGTGGGGTGCATGTAGCCCATGGCCACCTACCCAAATACATACAAACAGGAAATTCAGCACTCACCAAAGCAAGCTCACTTAACCTCACAACATCAATAAATAAATGATGGGGGTTTAGTTAGTGAATTGGCCAATGCACGGAAGCCTGCAAACCAATCGCCAAGGGACCCCACCTTCTTGCAGGTCCTACACTATCACAGAGTCTTAAAAATATACATACACACATATGTAATATATATATATATATATATATATATATATATACCGTATATACTCGAGTATAAGTCGACCCGAATATAAGCCGAGTGTTAGGGTCTCCTGCTCTGTGCTGCCACGTCGTCATGGCAACCGGGAGACAAGTGCTAGCGGAGTAACCTGAGCGTAGCTGATACTCCGGTTCGGGTCTTTTGCTGTGCAGTGGTTACAGGCTCTGTGCACGGCAGGGGATCCGGTGCTGGTTTTTGTGCTCACAGTCTGTGAGGTCTGAGTGGGGTGTGGACAGCACCTGCTATATAAACCCTCTTCTCAGGTTAGGCAGATGCTGCTGAATCTTTGTTGGTTAGTCAGTTCCTGAAAGCTAGCTAGTACTGTGTAAACTCTGTATTTGTTTGTTGCTTACTGCAAATAGGCCTTGGGATTTGGTATTACACTCTGCCAATCCAGACCTAGCAGTAAGACTGGAGTCAGTCGTTTAACCTGCTGGGGTTCTTTTGCTACTCTGTGAACCTAGCAAGTTTGCGGCTGTATTCTCAGACTTGCCTGCCAAAATCCTTTCTCACTGTGCAAGATGTTCAGGTGTCAGTTTAGTGGCAGTAAGCTGAACCAGTGCACTGCAAGTGAGGACTAGGATTGTGGAGACTCTCCTTGTGTCTATTATTCCATCTCTGACCAAGGAGTTTACTGCCACACCCGTTGGTAACCCTTTAGGGTTTTGCTGTTGCCCTTAGCAACAGCATTTCGGGTTCTCTACGTATTAAATCACTACATCTTGCTTCTTTCCATCTGAGCATTCCTAATACTAGGGAGACACCCAGTTTCTTAGCCTTTGGGCTTTTCTGTTCACTTTGTGCTTATTTTGTTACCCTATCACCTTCTGTGTATGTAATGTCATATTCCCCAGTCTGTCTGTGAGTTCATTTGTTTTGCATCCCTCACCGTTCAGACACCAGTACATTCCTGCTGGCACTGGTGTGCATAACATATTCAGCAGCCTAATACTCCTGTTGAAATTTTGTGGGAATATGGAGCATACCCCTCAAAATACTTTGCAACAGGTGGTCGATCAGGTGCAGGTCCTGACTCGACAATTTAATGATTTGTCCATTAAAATGCACACCTCGCAGGCCGCTGGCGGAGCTCCCGCAGCAGCAGTACCTTCAGGGGTTAAGGAGCCGAAAGTAAATCTCCCGGATCGTTTTTCTGGAGATCGCTCGCAGTTCTTTTGTTTAGAGGAGAGCTGCAAGCTATATTTCCAGCTTAGGCCTCAGTCTTCTGGGTCGGAGATTCAGCAGGTGGGCATAGTGATTTCCTTGCTACAAGGAGACCCACAGGTCTGGGCATATGGGTTGCAGCCTGACTGTCCGTCGCTTAAAAGTGTTGATGCTTTTTTTTACGGCACTGGGCATGTTGTATGATGACCCTGACAAGACGGCCTCAGCCGAGGCTCAGATTTCGATCCTTAAGCAAGGGCGAAGGCCAGTTGAGGTTTATTGTACGGAGTTTCGGAGGTTGGCCCATGATACCCAGTGGAATGACCCAGCCCTGAGACACCAGTACCGAAGAGGTCTTTCTAACCAGTTAAAAGACCAACTGGTACAATATCCCTTGCCTGATAGCTTGGATCAGCTCATGCAGTTATCCATTCGGGTGGATAGACGGCTGAGAGAGCGCAGGCTTGAAAGGGAGACCGAGGTTTCCTTCTTTCCCAAGGGAACCTCAGACTCTGAGGAATTTTCCGAGGAGCCTATGCAGATTGGGGCTACCCGCCTCTCCTCGCGTGAGAAGACGCGGAGGAGACAGCAGGGGTTATGTTTGTACTGTGGGAATAAAGGTCATGTGGTAGTATCATGCCCAGAAAAGCCGGAAAACTTCAGGGCCTGAGGGTGATGGGAAATATCCTGTCAGGCCAGAAGTCAGAATTTCCCAAGAAGACTTTTATCATTCCGGTGACCTTGAAGATCCTCGGTCAAACTGTCAAGACTGAGGCCTTTGTGGACAGTGGGGCCGACGGGGTTTTTATGGACCGCCAATTCGCCCTGAAACACTCTGTTCCCTTAGTACCCTTGGCATCGGAAATTGAGATTTGTGGGTTAAACGGGGAACCATTATCCCAGGGTAAAATTACCTCTTGCACTAGCCAGATTTCTTTGTCTATTGGAGCCACACACTCTGAAAAATTGTCCTTTTATGTGACTGTCTGTACTTTTGCCCCATTGGTGTTGGGGTTACCCTGGTTAAGGGCCCACAATCCTCAATTTGACTGGGTCTCTGGGGAGATTCTTAGTTGGGGTACTGATTGTTTCAGGAGTTGCTTGAGCCTTCCAGTCAGGCTTTCGCAGCTACGTTTGCCAGGATTGCCAGGATGTTATGCAGATTTTGCGGACGTGTTCTCCAAAAGAGTTGCAGAGGTACTACCTCCCCATCGCCCCTATCACTGTGCAATTGATTTGTTGCCGAATGCTAAGCTTCCCAAGAGCAGGTTGTACTCCCTGTCACGTCCTGAGACTCAGGCTATGGCAGAGTACATTCAGGAGAACTTGGCTAAGGGATTTATCAGACCTTCACAGTCTCCAGTTGGGTCGGGGTTCTTCTTCGTGGGTAAAAAGGACGGTTCGTTGCGACCCTGCATCGACTTCAGGGAATTGAACCGTATCACGATTAAAAACTCATACCCACTGCCTCTCATTTCGGTCTTGTTTGACCAGCTTCGTACTGCCACCATTTTTTCTAAGAGTGACCTACGCGGTGCGTACAATCTAATCCGAATAAGAGAGGGGGATGAATGGAAGACTGCCTTTAATACCCACTCAGGGCATTATGAATATTTGGTGATGCCTTTTGGGCTCTGTAATGCCCCGGCAGTCTTCCAGGACTTCATGAACGATGTGCTCAGGGAATATTTGGATAGATTCTTAGTTGTATACTTAGATGACATCCTAATCTTCTCCCATTCCCTGGAGGAACATCGGAAGCATGTACGCTTAGTCCTCCAGAAACTCAGAGACCACCGGCTTGGGGCGAAGCTGGAGAAGTGCGAATTTGAAGTTCAGCAAATCGCATTTCTAGGTTATATTATCTCCCCAGAAGGTTTCCAAATGGAGGGTTCCAAGGTACAGGCAGTCCTGGATTGGGTGCAGCCCACTAGTTTGAAGGCGCTTCAGCGTTTTCTGGGCTTTGCAAATTTTTATAGACGATTTATCGCTGGATTTTCGTCTATAGTGGCGCCCTTGGTGGCACTCACTAAGAAAGGGGCGGATGTTGCTCACTGGTCTTGTGAGGCCAAAGCGGCTTTTGCCCGTCTCAAAAGGGCATTTGTCTCGGCCAAGGTGCTGCGACACCCAGATCCAGAGCGTCCTTTTGTGGTGGAGGTGGATGCCTCTGAGATGGGTATTGGGGCAGTGCTCTCTCAGATGGGGGTGTTTGATAATCGCCTTCATCCCTGTGCTTACTTTTCCCGTAAATTTTCGCCTGCCGAGATGAATTATGACGTTAGTAACCGGGAATTGTTGGCTATTAAGGATGCACTCGAGGAGTGGAGACACTGGCTTGAGGGGGCTAAGTTTGTGGTCTCAATTCTCACCAACCATAAGAATTTGGCATATTTAGAGTCAGCGAAGCGCCTCAATGCCAGGCAGGCACGATGGGCTTTGTTTTTTGCTCGCTTTAATTTTTTTATAACATATCGCCCTGGGTCAAAAAACATCAAGGCTGATGCGCTCTCGCGGAGTTTTGCTCCAATCCAGGAGACCACCGAGGAGCCATTGCCCATTGTGTCCCCATCATGTATTAAAGTGGGCATTACCCAGGACCTCTTGTCATTAGTCCTTAGAGCACAGGAGCAGGCTCCTCCAGACCTTCCGGTAGGTCTTTTGTTTGTGCCTCCTAGGTTAAGACAGCGAGTGTTCCTGGAATTCCATGCCAAGAAGTCGGCAGGTCACCCGGGTATTGCCAGAACTCGGGAGTTGCTATCTAGGGCGGTGTGGTGGCCCTCGGTGGCTAGGGATGTGGATCAGTGGGTTCGGGCATGTGACATCTGTGCCCGAAATAAGACTCCTAGAGGGGTTCCTGTTGGCCCATTACATCCACTCTCTATTCCATCTAAGCCATGGACCCACATTTCAATGGATTTTGTGGTGGACTTGCCCAAATCCTCGGGGATGACAGCCATCTGGGTTGTCGTTGACAGGTTTTCGAAGATGGCGCACTTCGTTCCATTGGTTGGGCTGCCATCGGCCAGACGCCTGTCTGAATTATTTATGCTGCATGTTGTGCGCCTCCACGGGTTGCCACTTGATGTGGTCTCTGACCGCGGGTCCCAGTTTGTGACAAACTCTGGAGGGCATTTTGTTCCGATCTCCAGATTTCTGTCAGCTTGTCGTCAGGCTACCATCCGCAGTCTAATGGGCAGACTGAAAGGGTGAACCAGTCCTTGGAGCAGTTCCTCAGGTGTTATGTCTCCAAGTGTCAGACTGACTGGGTTGCTCATCTGTCCATGGCGGAGTTTGCCTATAACAACGCGGCTCACTCTGCTACAGGGATCTCTCCCTTCCTTTGTGTGTATGGGCATCATCCTAAGGCCAATTCTTTTGACCCCCTGGACTCCACGCCTGGTGGTTCCTCTGTGGTTTCGGTCCTTAGAGGTATTTGGAGGAAAGTGAAGAAAGCCCTTGTGTCTGTGTCATTAGTGACCAAAAGGGTTTTTGATAAGCGGAAAAGACCCTTCGTCTGGTTGTCTACCAAGAATTTGAAGTTGAGACAGCCATCTCATAAGTTAGGCCCCTGGTTCATCGGTCCTTATAAGATCACTAGGGTTATCAATCCGGTGGCATTTCAGTTAGATCTACCCCGTTCTTTGGGTATCAATAAAACATTTCATTGTTCCCTTTTAAAACGGGCGATTAGTAATCCTTCTTCCAGTGGAAGACCTTCCCCTCTTCTGATACGTGGCCAGAGGGAGTTTGTTGTTGAAAGGATTCTTGACTCCAAGATGGTTCGGGGTCGGCTGTCATTTTTGGTGCACTGGAAGGGGTATGGCCCGGAGGAGCGGTCGTGGGTGCGCAGTTGTGATCTTCATGCCCCCAGACTGTTACGCTCTTTCTTCTCGCAGTTCCCCGATAAACCCGGTGGTAGGTGTTCTTTGACCCCTCGTCAGAGGGGGGGTACTGTTAGGGTCTCCTGCTCTGTGCTGCCACGTCGTCATGGCAACTGGGAGACAAGTGCTAGCGGAGTAACCTGAGCGTAGCTGATACTCCGGTTCGGGTCTTTTGCTGTGCAGTGGTTACAGGCTCTGTGCACGGCAGGGGATCCGGTGCAGGTTTTTGTGCTCACAGTCTGTGAGGTCTGAGTGGGGTGTGGACAGCACCTGCTATATAAACCCTCTTCTCAGGTTAGGCAGATGCTGCTGAATTTTTGTTGGTTAGTCAGTTCCTGAAAGCTAGCTAGTACTGTGTAAACTTTGTATTTGTTTGTTGCTTACTGCAAATAGGCCTTGGGATTTGGTATTACACTCTGCTAATCCAGACCTAGCAGTAAGACTGGAGTCAGTCGTTTAACCTGCTGGGGTTCTTTTGCTACTCTGTGAACTTAGCAAGTTTGCGGCTGTATTCTCAGACTTGCCTGCCAAAATCCTTTCTCACTGTGCAAGGTGTTCAGGTGTCAGTTTAGTGGCAGTAAGCTGAACCAGTGCACTGCAAGTGAGGACTAGGATTGTGGAGACTCTCCTTGTGTCTATTATTCCATCTCTGACCAAGGAGTTTACTGCCACACCCGTTGGTAACCCTTTAGGGTTTTGCTGTTGCCCTTAGCAACAGCATTTCGGGTTCTCTACGTATTAAATCACTACATCTTGCTTCTTTCCATCTGAGCATTCCTAATACTAGGGAGACACCCAGTTTCTTAGCCTTTGGGCTTTTCTGTTCACTTTGTGTTTATTTTGTTACCCTATCACCTTCTGTGTATGTAATGTCATATTCCCCAGTCTGTCTGTGAGTTCATTTGTTTTGCATCCCTCACCGTTCAGACACCAGTACATTCCTGCTGGCACTGGTGTGCATAACACCGAGGCACCTAATTTTACCACAAAAACCTGGGAAAACTCATTGACTCGAGTATAAGCCTAGGGTGGGAAATGCAGCTCTAGCCGTACACAGCCCTCAGTGCCAGATATGCCCTCATACTGCCAGATATGCCCTCATGCTGCCAGATATGCCCCACAGTGCCAGATGTGCCAGGTATGCACTCATGCTGCCAGATGTGCCCTCATGCTGCCAGATATGCCCCACAGTGCCAGATATGCCCTCATGCTGCCAGATATGCCCCACAGTGCCAGATATGCCAGATATGCCCTCATGCTGCCAGATATGCCCTAGTGCCAGATATGCCCTCATGCTGCCAGATATGCCAGATGTGCCCTCATGCTGCCAGATATGCCCCACAGTGCCAGATATGCCCTCATGCTGCCAGATATGCCCCACAGTGCCAGATATGCCAGATATGCACTCATGCTGCCAGATATGCCAGATATGCCCTCATGCTGCCACATATGCCAGATATGCCCCACAGTGCCAGATGTGCCCCCATGCTGCCAGATATGCCAGATATGCCCCACTGTGCCAGATGTGCCCTCATGCTGCCAGATATGCCAGATATGCCCCACTGTGCCAGATGTGCCCTCATGCTGCCAGATATGCCAGATATGCCCCACTGTGCCAGATGTGCCCTCATGCTGCCAGATATGCCCCACAGTGCCAGGAAGGGTACTTACCCTCCATTGCTCCCGCGTTGTCTTCTGAAGGAGGGACACGGAAGGCACAGCGCGCGGCTCTCCTGTGTCCCTCCTGCGTCTCCGTCTCCGGCGGCGTGTGTGTATTAAATGAAGTGCCGGTTTGTGAGCCAATCAGAGCTCACGAACGGGCAGTTCATTTAACACACACACACACACACACACACACACACACACACACACACACACACACACGCAGCCGGAGACGGAGACGCAGGAGGGACACAGGAGAGCCGCGCGCTGTGCCCTCCGTGTCCCTCCTTCCACTGACTCATGTATAAGCCGAGGGGGCTTTTTCAGCACAAAAAAACGTGCTGAAAAAGTCGGCTTATACTCGAGTATATACGGTATATATATATATATAATTCTTAAGGCTTTGTGATAGTGTAGGACCTGCATGTAGGTGGGGTACCGTGGAGTGGTATGCAGGCTTCCGTGCATTGGCCAATTCACTAACTAAACCCCCATCATTTATTTATTGATGTTGTGAGGACAAGTGAGCTTGCTATGGTGAGTGCTGAATTCTCTATTTGTATATATATATATATATATATATATATATGTACATACACATACACACACACAGTATAAATAAATAAATAAATAAATAAATAAATATATATATATATATATATATATATATATATATACACACACATGTACACAAACAAATATAAAACCACAGCACTCACCACCCCAGAAGCGGGGTGCAATGTCTGCACTCACCACTCATAGGGTGGGGTGCATGTAGTTCATGGCCACCTACGTCAATATATACAAACAGAAAATTCAGCACTCACCATAGCAAGCTCACTTATCCTCACAACATCAATAAATAAATGATGGGGGTTTAGTTAGTGATTTGGCCAGTGCACGGAAGCCTGCAAACCGATCGCCAAGGTACCCCACCTTCATGCAGGTCCTACACTATCACAGAGTCTTAAAAATTAAAACCTGGCAACTGTATCACACATAATATAACTGCAAATATGCCCACTAGGTTTAATGTGTACCTGCCAAATACCCCATGGCTTTTAAAGGTACACTAGTCACCTGACACTGGCTGATAAATTACTAAGGAACAGCTGACACAGGTTTAGAACAATTCAGTTTACATAGGGGTGCATGATAAACCTTGTGGCCACAGTTAATAAGAGTTGGTAATTTATCAGCCAGTGTCAGGTGACTAGTGAAATCACCAGCTTTCTATAAATGGAGCCACGCTAATCGTGACTACGTCTGTGCCTTGGCAGTTGCAGCGTCTGGGCTGCGCGCATGTCCGTGACTAGCACGCGCCCCATTCACTACAATGGGAGCGTCTCTGTGCACTCCCGTAGCTGGGCTAGGCGCCGGATTGCCTAGTCCCGCCGGGAGTGCATGTCTGCGGTGGAGCCACACTAGATGAGCGTGGCTCCATCTGTACATCTGCACGATCAGGAAAATCCAGCACATCTGCGAGGTAACCCACTACTCTGAAGTACCTGACAGATTTGGTATTTGGTTCGACATACGCATGGGTGGAATGCACATTTTTAATGTTTGGAGGTTCAATCATACTGTAGGTGATTTGGTACATCATACCCTGAGGGGCCTAAATTTAGCTACATTTTGCAATTTTGGAGGCTCATCCAATGGCATACCTTCAGCCCAACTTCTCAGATCTGCTACTACTGAAGACACAGCCCGATCCCACTTGTGTCCACATCTTGGGGGTAATTCCAAGTTGATCGCAGCAGGATTTTTGATAGCAATTGGGCAAAACCATGTGCACTGCAGGGGAGGCAGATATAACATGTGCAGAAAGAGTTAGATTTGGGTGGGTTATTTTATTTCTGTGCAGGGTTAATACTGGCTGCTTTATTTTTACACTGCAAATTAGATTGCAGATTGAACACACCGCCCCCAAATCTAACTCTCTCTGCACATGTTATATCTGCCCCCCTGCAGTGCACATGGTTTTGCCCAACTGCTAACAAATTTGCTGCTGCGATCATCTCAGAATTAGGCCCCTTAATCAGGCCTTATGTTTACTTCATAAACTCCAACTAGACTATCTTTTTACATTTTGTACATTGTCATTACCACCAATAATGACAAGATAGCATACGAAATCTGTGACTTAGTAAATTGCTTTACACAGTGATGACCCCCTTTTTTTTTTTTTTTTTTTTAACTGATAAAGGGGTAATTACTGCAGTGGGGCACAGGGGGTTTGAGTACACATAAACTCCTGTGATGGATCAAATTTTTTTAAGATGGAGACCGTTTTGACTTCATCTCTACAGTGACCATATGCCTGTGATCAGAGCCAAGATGACATGATCAGTGACCATCAGCAGGTAAGTGTGATACATCACATACAGAAACCCCCTCCCACTTACTAATCCTTCCCCTGCCCCAGACTGTGGAGCGTTAGTATTGTGTTAGTATTTAGATTTAGGGGGTAATTCCAAGTTGATCGCAGCAGGAATTTTGTTAGCAGTTGGGCAAAACCATGTGACTGCAGGGGAGGCAGATTTAACATGTGCAGAGAGAGTTAGATTTGGGTGTGGTGTGTTCAATCTGCACTCTAATTTGCAGTGTTAAAATAAAGCAGCCAGTATTTACCCTGCACAGAAACAAAATAACCCACCCAAATCTAACTCTTTCTGCACATGTTATATCTGCCTTCCCTGCAGTGCACATGGGGGGTAATTCCAAGTTGATCGCAGCAGGAATTTTTTTAGCAGTTGGGCAAAACCATGTGCACTGCAGGGGAGGCAGATATAACATGTGCAGAGAGAGATAGATTTGGGTGTGGTGTGTTCAATCTGCAATCTAAATTGCAGTGTAAAAATAAAGCAGCCAGTATTTACCCTGCACAGAAGCAAAATAACCCACCCAAATCTAACTCTCTCTGCACGTGTTATATCTGCCCCCGCCCCCTGCAGTGCACATGGTTTTGCCCAACTGCTAAAAAATATCCTGCTGCGATCAACTTGGAATTACCCCCCATGTGCACTGCAGGGAAGGCAGATATAACATGTGCAGAAAGAGTTAGATTTGGGTGGGTTATTTTGTTTCCAAGTATCCGCTCGGCAAAGTTAACCCGCCGAGACACCTCGGGCATCCGCCCAAGAAGAGCCCATCTTCCTAGTAGAATGGGTCTCCCCCGACTCCGGTAACGACAATCCAGCCGTAGAACTAGCTCACCGAATCGTATCACAGATCCAGTGTGTAATAGACTGCAGAGACGCAGGCGCCCCAAGCACGCTGGGAGCATACCGGACAAACAGAGCCCCTGTTTCCCCAAACTGAGCCCAATTGGCGACATAAATCTTCAAAGCCCTGACTACATCGAGAGACATTGAATCAGCCAATGCAGAAGTTACCACAGGCATCAAACTAGGCAGATTTTTGATAAACCCCGAAAACCCTTTTCGGCATAACTACTATCCGAGTTCTCAATTCTAACCACTTGGAAGATCAAACAGGGGTTCTTGTGAAACAAATCCGCTACTTCCGACAACCGCCTTGCGGTCGCCCAAAAATCAAAAGCATGACCACTCTCCAAGAGAGAAATTTTTAACACAACCTTTAATAAAGGTTTCCATCAGTGAGACACAAGAAACGCAACACCACGTCAAGAGCCCACTGTGCCAATGGGGCACCAATGGAGGTTGGATGTGCAGTACTCCTTTCACGAAAGTCTGAACTTCCGAAAAGGTGGCCAATTTAAAAAAAAAAAAAAATTGTAAGAAAATTTACAAGGCCAAAACAGCCCTGAAACGGAGCCTAACTGTAGGCCTGCATCCACACCTGCTTGCAAAGAATGGAGAAGAATGACTCAGCTGAAAGTCTGCCGTAGGAAGCTTCTTAGATTTACACCAAGACACATATTTACGCCAAATACGGTGTTAAGGCGTTGTCGTTACTTCGTTTTTAGCCTGAAGAAGTGTGGAAATGACCCCACTGGGAATACCCGAACGGACTAGGATATGGCGTTCAACCGCCATGCCTTCAAACACAGCCGCGGTAAGTCCTGATACACGCCCGGATCTTGCTGTAACAGTTCCTCCCGTAGAGGAAGAGGCCAGGGATCTGCTATGAATACATCTTGAAGAACTGGATATCAAGCCCTCCTTGGCTAGACCGGAACAATGAGGATCGCCGGAACCTCTGTTCTTCTTACGTTTAACACCTTCAGCAGAGTGAAAGCGGAGGGGACACATAGACTGACTGAAAACACCCAAGGTGTCACAAGGCCGTCCACTGCTATAGCTTGAGTGTCCCTTGACCCGGAACCAAATTCCTGAGGTTTCTCGTTGAGGCGAGACGCCAACATGCCCAATTGAGGCACTCCTCAAAGACTTGTCACTTCTGTAAACTTCTCGACGACGACAGTATTTCTCCCGGATGGAGAGCGCGTCTACAGAGGAAATCTAATTCTACGTCATTTACGTTCGGAACTAAGACTGCTAATATAACGTTTACTAGTCTTTTCACCCAGCGGAAAACTATTTCAGCTTCTGCCATTGCCTCTTTGTTCCTTGTTCCGCCCTAGCGGCTTACTTACGCCACTGCTGTCAAATCATCCGACAGAATTAACACGGGCAGATCACGAAGAATATGTTCGTTGAAAATAGCTCTTACTTCAAGAAAACTTATTGTAGACAAGCTTCGCAGCTCGACCTTTTCCTCTGGAAATAGTTCCCATGCAAGTACTGCTCCCCAGCCTCAGAGATCTGCATACATGGACACCAGTATCTAATCCTGGATCCCGAACCTTCGTCCCTCTAGGAGGTGAGAGCTGAGCAGACACCACAGGAGCGATATCCTGGCCATTAGAATTATATTCCGCAGCATGTGGCAGTGAGACCCGGACCACATTCCCAACAGGTCCTGTGAAAACCACTCTGGCCTTTTACCTGCTCACCGAAAAGGCCTCTTAGGCCAAACCCAACTTCTTCATCAACGGAACATATAGATGGATTGGCACTGCAAATCTGATCCGACTCAGGCTACTCAGACCTCATTCCACAGGAAAGCACAGAACCTCAACCGTTCAGTATCTACTCTGATACCACCTCCGACCTCTGCGTCGTTGGGAACAACAGCCCTTCCCTGTGTTGAAGAACAGTTAGAGAGAAACAACGATCTGCACCACTTGTTACTAGACCACGCCTCAATCAGGCGAACATCTCATAACAGAATAACAATGGATCTTACTATTTAAAGAAAACCATCATACTACCATCACTCCAGTGAAATGGCAAAGACCATCCTGGCTATCCCTCCAGGTAATCTGAATGCGTAAAATAACGCACGTAAACTTTTTTTGTTGTTTTATAACCGGGACAGGAGGACAAGGCCCTGAACCTGACGCACCTCTGATATGGCGTCGCGTATTACCTCCCCTTCCAGAGGGGAAACAGTAAGATCTATTAGGAAAACAGTGAGGGGAAACATCTGTAACTCCAGACAGTCCCCCTCTGGATTCTACAAGTAACTCAAGGGTCCTGGACTATTCCCGGACTAACTGAAAAGTAGTAGACGAGTCCCCACCGGAGTGGGGTCCAGGCAGGTAGACCCAGCACCATGTGGTGGACGTGTGAGAAACAGAAAACGACATCCGCTTCTGCGAACCTAACAAGGCTGCAGAACACTTACCTTTTCACCCTCCATCTGCCCAGAAAGGAAAAAAGAACGGCATCGAACTAGTTAAAGCGACTGCATCCCACAAAAGAATGCGTCACCAACCGTTGTGAGGGACTCTAACTCACCAAGTTAGATTTATTAGGCGTATCCGCCGAGATTGACTGAACTAAGGCATCCCCAAACAGCGGCACACCGACCCAGGGAAAAAACTCCAGTATCTCTCGGAGTTAGCCTCTGCATTTCCCCGGCCACCTCCTGTATACACACTGTAGCCAGCCGCGATATATAAAGAAAACCCCACACAAGGAAAATCCCCTATCTCTGCAGGATAATTTTATCGGATGTGCTTCCGAAAATAAACACTCCCTCAAGTGCATGTAATGCAAATAAGTCCAAAGAAAAGAAATAAAATATCACTTAGCTTCCTGTATCCGATCCTTTGTGACAGGACGCCGTGTCGACCAGGAGTTCACTTTCACAGTATTCTCTTCGCCGCTGGAAAAGAATAAACATTCGGACTCCTGGAGAGGACGGGAGACCCACTCGTCACGGCCGACCTAGAGCTTTATCAACAGAGCGACCAGCACATGAGAAAGAATACTATTACTTCAGCATTCATTATACATCATAAGATGAATATACATAATGTAATACACATAAACACATATCCTACACATATCACATATCCTACCTATATATACATATAACATACATATAAGCGGATTGTCCGGAACCTTCCGGACCCAAGTGACATTAATGTGTTCTGAATGTGTATGACCATGTACTGAATCCGCAGTTGTGGCTCTACCAGGAAACGTTATAGTCGTCAGAAAACCTAGTAATCGTCGACAGCAGGGAGTAGTAACCAGGCAAAATAACATACTTGCGACCCCGAGAGGTCCGAGGGAATTATACATAAATAATTTTAATAACATTCCCCCACAAATATAACCATGTCTGTGCCCGAGCTACAGACTCACGGAACCGAACCATATAAATACATATAAATATATATATACAGGTATAAGTTAGTTACAGCATGTCAATTTACACCCGGTAATAACAGTTGGTGCCGACAGGGTCACCCACATACTACTGTGTCTCCCATACCGTGTTTACTATGAACAAGTATAACACAACCGATCTGTTGACTCAGTATCTACTGTATCAAGTACCAAACAGGCATCGGCGATGCCGACAATGAACCCCAGAGGCGTTAGTGACAGAACACTCACACATGTCGACACAAGTGTATATCTGACAGGGAGCACACAGAGAGTATACACAACCATGAGTACATACCCATTTCCAAATAAAATAGTGTTATACATTCCTACATAACACTAACAATATGTGCCCCCCCCCTTGTTTGTGCTTTACACATGTTTTGGCGGGGACATTAATTAAAAATGGCGCTGTCTCTTTGCTGTGAGGGCTAAGCCCCACCCCTTATCGGCGTGCGGTAGCCCCTATATTAAAACCGTTATATGCAGGCAGGGGACCATATACAGTGGCTACCCACTGTATATGTGTTCTGGGAGTGTAAAAATAATGTAAAACATACTGCCCAGGGCGCCCCCCCCTGCGCCCTGCACCCGATACCAGCCGTTGGTGTGTGGGAAAAATGGCGCGCAGCGGGACCGCTGCGACATGCTGGCGGGGGTAGTGGACACGGTGCCCGGGCACCGAATAACAACTCAAGCCAGCCTTTTTTGTTTAGAAGAGCCTCAGTAACTTGCTGCCCAGGGCGCTCCCCCCCAAGCGCCCTGCACCCTGTGAGTGCGTTGGTGTGTGGGAGCATGGAGCGCAGCGCGACCGCTGCATGTTACCTCCGTTACTGAAGTCTTCTGCCGTCACTGAAGTCTTCTTTTCTTCTAATACTCACCCGGCTTCTGGCTTCTGTGAGGGGGTTGACGGCGCGGCTCCGGGAACAAGCAGCTAGGCGCACAAAGTGATCGAACCCTCTGGAGCTAATGGTGTCCAGTAGCCTGAGAAGCAGAGCCCTTAAACTAAGAAGAAGTAGGTCCTGCTTCTCTCCCTTCACTCCCACGCAGGTCTGCCATCAGAAATTGTGGGGCCCGGGACTGACAAAATAGACAGGACCCCCCCACAAAAAAAGATTCTGCCGCACCGCTCCACCCCTATGTGATGTCACACATCGTGACGTTACATATAGGTGGAGTATTGCGGACCTGCAGAAACAATTCGCAGAGCTGATACGCAGGGGAGCCTTGTTTTAAGTCCTCCCTGCACATCAGCCCGCTGTTGTTGTTCTGCCTGTGCAGCTCTCCAGGTATTGTCAGTAGGAGCAAGGAGTGGGCCCCCTCTCTATAAGGGCCGAAGGACTCGAGTCCCCGCAGTCCCCCCCTGATGGCGGCCCTGCTCCCACGCTGCAGGGAGCCTGTAGCCAGCAGGTCTCCCTGAAAATAAAAAACCTAGCTATAAAGTCTTTTAGAGAAACTCAGTAGAGCTCCCCTAGTGTGTGCCCATTCACTCCCTGGGCACAAAGTCTAACTGAGGTCTGGAGGAGGGGCATAGAGGGAGGAGCCAGTTCACACCCAGTTTAAGTCTTTATAGTGTGCCCAAGCTCCTGCGGATCCGTCTATACCCCATGGTCCTTTTGGAGTCCCCAGCATCCTCTAGGACGTAAGAGAAAGGTCTTTTTGGAAAGTGATAATTTTTCCCTGTGCAGCACACTTGTTTACTCTTTCTGAGTTTGATGAATGCCAAAATGTCTAAATCCCCTGGAGATTGTAGAAATGTTGACAATTAATGAATGATGAATAAGCTCCAAGTCTCATTGCAGAACATATTTTAGTAGATTGTCTTTAAAAGTATTCACATTTTTGGAACATCTGATGTGGTCACTTTTGTTCTAATGAATTGTATGAGTAAGCGCTTTACATCACAGACTTCCTAACACACATCTCAAGAAGTAAATAAAAGTATAATTAGAAACAGAAAACTGCTAGGAAACACAGATATATTACCATTAGTACAATTCTAATTGCAAATAATCCCAACAAGGATCACCATCACACAGCATCTAGGAGCATAGTAATTAATTATTGGGTCATAGACCAATAATTAGATTTTATTAAGAAATTTAAATTTGAATTTCCGGGGAAACCTATGGATGCTGCTTTTAAGAGCCAAAAATGATAGTATGTATGCATAGGGATGTCATTGGCATCCCGACGGTTGAAATGCCGGCAGTCAGAAGACTGGCACCAAAATCCCAACACAGCTGTGAATCCCGATGCTGTAATCCCGACAGTCACAATTTTAAACATAATTATGAGGGGGAGGATTAGGATTAGGCTGCATTGGGATTAGGCACCAGTGTGAGGGTTAGGCTGTGGGAGGGGATAGTTAGGGTTAGACTGAGGGCAGCGAGAGTTAGGGTTAGCCTACTTACTAAAATGTGTCAGGATTCTGACCACCGACAACCTGACTGTTGGGATTCCGTACCCAACCTGTATATATAGTGTATGTATAGTGTATGTGTCTTATAGTATGTAATGTTTTGTTCCATCCACAGTGATTTATGTGGTAATTAATATGAGAGGTGGAATAGCCACATGACACGTGTGATAGCATTTATCAAAATGGATTGTAGGTTGTGCTGATAGGCGTATCACAGTGTGTAATCACCTCCTTTATTTACATGAGATGAGGACTGTAGAACCATAATTTATTCCATGTTTTCAGTATCAATGGTCTCCAACGAGGTTAAGAGTATGGAGTTGACTATAGGTACTCACCAAAGACCAAGGTTTGTGCATAGCAATAGACTCCTGATATATAGTTATTTTCTACCAATCTACATACAGTAGCATATTTACTGTATGTTTCTGTTTATATGTTTCTGTATATAGTTTTATGTGTGTATTATTGCATTAAGGTTTTATGTATTTTTATAATTGAAGTTATAGTAGATGCTGTCATTAGCTGGATTCTTATATTTTATATTTTCATAAACATACTGTCCTTGAGTATACAGTGCATCCGGAAAGTATTCACAGCGCTTTACTTTTTCCACATTTTGTTATGTTACAGCCTTATTCAAAAATGGAATAAATAATTTTTTTCCCTCCAAATTCTACACACAATGGTGGTCATTCCGAGTTGTTCGCTCGTTGCCGATTTTTGCTATGCTGCGATTTGTTGCTAAATGCGCATGCGCATGGTACGCAGCGCGCATGCGCTTAATTATTTAACTAAAAACTTAGCAGTTTTGCTGTTGTTCGTGCGGCGCTTTTCAGTCGCACTGCTGATCGGTGAGTGATTGACAGGAAAGGGGCATTTCTGGGTGGTAACTGAGCGTTTTCCGGGAGTGTGCTAAAAAACACAGGCGTGTCAGGCAAAAACGCAGGAGTGTCTGGAGAAACGGGGGAGTAGCTGATCGAACGCAAGGCGTGTTTGTGATGTCAAACCAGGAACTAAATGGACTGAGGTGATCGCAATCTAGGAGTAGGTCTGGAGCTACTAAGAAACTGCTTGAAAATTTTTAGTAGCAGTTCTGCTAATCTTTCGTTCGCAATTCTGCTAAGCTAAGATACATTCCCAGAGGGCGGCGGCCTAGCGTTTGCAATGCTGCTAAAAGCAGCTAGCAAGCGAACAACTCGGAATGACCCCCAATACCCCATAATGTATTAAAAATAAAAACTAAGAAATCACATGCACACAAGTATTCACATCCCTTACCATGAAGCTCAAGATTGAGCTCAGGTGCATCCTGTTTCCACTGATCATCCTTGAGATGTCCACCTGTGGTAAATTCAGTTGATTGGACATGATTTGGAAAGGCACACACCTGTCTATATAAGGTCCCAGACTTGACAGTGCATGTCTGAGCACAAACCAAGCTAGAAGTCAAAGCAATTGTCTGTAGACCTCCAAGACAGGATTGTCTCGAGGCACAAATCTGGGGAAGAGTACAGAAAAATATCTGCTGCTTTGAAGGTCCCAATGAGCACAGTGGCCTCCATCATCCATAAATGGAAGAAGTTTGGAACCACCAGGACTCTTCCTAGAGCTGGCCGGCCATCTAAACTGAACAATCGGGGCAGAAGGGCCCTAGACAGGGAGGTGACCAAGAACCCGATGGTCACTCTATCAGAGCTACAGCATTCCTTTGTGGAGAGAGGAGAACCTTCCAGAAGGACAACCATCTCTGCAGCAATCTACCAATCAGGCCTGTATGGTAGAGTGGCCAGACGGAAGCCTCTCCTTAGTAAAAAGCACATGGCAACCCACCTGGAGTTTGCCAAAATGCACCTGAAGGACTCTCAGACCATGAGAAACAAACGTCTCTGGTCTGATGAGACAAAGATTGAACTCTTTGGTGTGAATGCCAGGCGTCATGTTTGGAGGCAACCAGGCACCGCTCATCACCAGGCCAATACCATCCATACAGTGAAGCATGGTGGTGGCAGCATCATTCTGTGGGGATGTTTTTCAGTGGCACGAACTGGAAGACCCTTCAGGATAGAGGGAAAGATGAATGCAGCAATGTACAGAGACATCTTGGATGAAAACCTGCTACAGAGTGCTCTTGACCTCAGACTGGGGCGACGGTTCATCTTTCAGCAGGACGACCCTAAGCACACAGCCAAGATATCAAAGGAGTGGGTTCAGGACAACTCTGTGAATGTCCTTGAGTGGCCCAGCCACAGCCCAGATTTGAATCCGATGGAGCTTGAGAGGAGCTCCAAAGAGGAATGGGCAAAACAACAAAAAGATAGGTGTGCCAAGCTTGTGACATCATATTCAAAAAGACTTGAGGCTGTAATTGCTGCCAAAGGTGCATCAACAAAGTATTGAGCAAAGGCTGTGAATACTTATGTATATGTGATTTTTTTTTAAATTTTTAATAAATTTGCAAAAATCTAAATTTTTTTTAATCACGTTGTCATTATGGGGTATTGTGTGTAGAATTTTGAGGGGAAAATGAACTTATTCAATTTTGGAATAAGGCTGTAACATAACAAAATGTGGAAAAAGGGAAGTGCTGTGAATACTTTGCGGATGCACTTTACATTTTGTTCGTTGTTGTGGAACCTCAGCTACATGTGCTGGAATGTGTTAGACTGCATGTACTGTAGGATTCATAGAATTCGATACTAGCAAAGTCTCATACAGTATTAATGCTATACAGAATTATGTCACAGCACTAGACATTCGGAAGGATCCTTTCTGGTAGATTATAGAATATACAGTATTACAGCTCCATTTACAAACATGAGAAGAATAAATGACGGCATCCATACCAATTATTTATTCTTCTCACTCACTATTTACATTGGCTCAGCCTGTTCATATCTCTCTCATACATTCTCTGTAGGTCTACGCTAGTGAGAATTGTTGCAGAAATACTGTACTTGCAGATTAAGCTAGTGTGATCTGTTTTCCATGCATATCTACATCGGATGAACACTAATCGCTATTCTCATTCTTTTTTTATGTTTAATATTTATTTCCACAAGATATATATTACATATACTGTACATATATTGCAGGCCTCACCCACTCTGACCTATCTAGTGTGCTCAAGATGGCTGCCTCACCTGGTACCCACATGGGTGAGATGATAATGCCTGGTTATGTTGATTTTGTAACGATCTTGTATCATATATCTAGCTTTAGTATTCTGTAGTTCTCATACGTGTCATCCAGGCATCACCTACTCCATCCAATGTAACCTACAGTATGTTGTATGCCCAAGATGGCTGCCTCCCCTGGTACCTCATCGGTAGTATGAACAATTCTTGGAACTGATTACCTAAAATGGCTACCTCACTTCTGTACTGTGTTCATGGTTGCTGTATCTCTGCAAGTGAAAAGCTCTGTATTACAGTATATTCATGTTTTATTTTTATATTTTCTGCTGAAAATGTTAACTGCTTTGAGTTCTATTGCAGAAAAGCGTTATATAAATAAAATGTATTATCATTATTATTACTTTAGTCATTACAAACACAGTAGTGCTGTAATGTACCCATGTGTACCAGCCTCCCTGGATAGTCACCTTTATCCTTTAACAATCTTTAATTCCAAATACTTATTAGTATTACCCAATAATTGAAACCTTTGATGATGCAATTAAATAGATTGTGTGGTGTGAGGAAATTAGGTCTGTGACAATTAATATACTGTTGCTATGCCTAATTTCCCATGTGTCACTGTTTTATACCCATATCCGTATACATTCTATTTGTCTGTTTGTTCATTCTCCATAACATGTCCATTGCTGCTCACACAATATTGTTTTTAATTCAGTCTTAATATAGTTAATATATGTGTTATGTTATCTGTTACTCTTTAGATAATGCATTCATATTAGTCCTAGTTTCCTATTGTTTACTAACACCTCAGTGGACACTCAAAGGGTGAGTCATATAAGGTACCATTGTCCCTTTTTGTTACTCCCTATTGTCCAACAGTGAGCTGACCAGACATGGTGGCTCTCTGGCTGATGTAATCACCAATATTAGAGTATATATTATAGTCCAATGCTGTAAGATCCTAAAACAAAGAAGTCACACACTGCAATATGAAGCTTCTGGGGTATAAGTAGAGCTAACCAGAGAGCTGAAGGAGAGATTCTAGGCTTCTTGACTAAGAAGTAATGTTCTGTCAGGAGTTTGTGGCAGAAATTGTCATGTGGAATTGGATTACAGAGGTGTGCTGAGCTGTTTAGAAACCATTATGTTCAATAAACCACTGTTAGTTTTTCATCTACCACTGTGCCTGAGTGATTTGGAACCGGGTATCTTCACATGTGGAAATAACTGTTTAACCTTATTTGGCATCTAAGGGCAGATGTGGTGGAATTTCATGGCTTTTCCAAACTTGGGGTGACAGAGTCTCCCAGATTTTCATTATAGAATAATGGGAGTGCTGGGTTAGAGGTCCATATTTTTTTTTTTTTTATAAATTTCTTTATTTGACAGCCATATAGTCATAACATAAGTTTCCAGGAGACAGTTTACAAGATTATTTAGCAATGACAGATATTCTAATCCAATAGTGAATAGCATGCAGAAAATTGAAGGCTGTACATCTTTTCTATTTTTTAATGAGGAAGGAAAAGAGGGAAAAGAAAAGAAGATAGCAACAGTTCACATAGGGTAATATAAGTCCAGCTGTCCAGCAGCGAGCGCAGAGGAAACGATCCACCTAGGTGTCCCACTCTCCCCAACCGCCCACCACATACACAGGACATAAACTAAATATCACATCTGCTAGAGAGGAGGAAAGACAGAAAAGAAATAGGATAGAGATAGAAAGTAAAGAAAAGAAAATAATACAGAAATGCTATAGTTGGGTGATGTATATTGCCGGGGGGGGGGGGGGGGGGGGGGGAGGGGATCTAATATACATTCTGGATGAGGGGAGTAAATCTCGATTTTGGGGTGACCGTTTCAATGTGGAGAGCCATCCTTTTGGAGGGTCGGTATTATAAGTGGGATTTACCCATTAACCCTGCCTTTTAAATTACAGATAATCACGTAATAATTCCCGCTATCCGACCAGTCCAGTACCACGTTGTGTCTCGGAATACCCTCCAAATACCTTCGCGTCTAGCAGGGGGTAAACTCTCAATATACAGTCCCCATTTTTTATGGAAGAGTACAACTCCATTCTCAATTTGGAAAGTGGCCATTCGTCTCTCACAAAACAGCACATCTAATAACGCGGATTCCCATTCTCCTACTGATGGGGCAGTTTTATATATCCAATGCCTCATTATCACCTGTTTTGCCACCGTGACCATCACAGTCAGCAGAGGGATCGCAGGGGCTAGGTCAAATTGCGACAGCCAGGGTGAGAAGTCAGCAAACAACAGCGGGCCCACTAGTCCAGGAAGATTTAACTTGAATAGTCGGGATAAATACTGGAGAATCTTACACCAGAAGCGTTTAACCTTCCCACATGACCATAGGTTGTGTGTAAGGGTTGCTCCATTTACTCCACATTTAGGGCATTTGCCCGACTCACCCTGGTGGAAGTGTTGTCTTTGGGAGGGGGATATATACATCCTGTTTACAATCCTTAGATGTATTTCTTGTAACTTAGCTGATTTTAGAGCTTTTAGGACCGCATCAGTGTTCTTTGAAACCCCGCCCATCTCAGGTGTCTCTGGAAGTTCTCGCTTCCAAGAATCAGTGAGAGGGGACCAAGAGGGGGCTAACGCTTCAATCAGGTCATTGTAGAGATAACGAATTTTGAATGGATTATGTCTGCAGAACAGGAGAGTGTCAAGAATCGTTCGAGTGGAGGTCTCTTTGCCCAAGGGGTCCTTAAGGGAGTTAATATAATGGCGTGCTTGGAGAAACATGAAGAAGTTGGAGTGGGGTAAAGAAAATTTGTCACGTAGTTGCAGAAAGGAGAACATCTGTCCACCAGGATCAAAGACATCTCTAATAGTGTATATCCCTTTACATTTCCATGTGTAAAAATGACGATTATCTAAAGAAGAGGGGAAATTGGGGTTACCCCATAAGGGTAAGTATGGTGATTCAAAGGGGTCAGTACGAAATAGTTTATGTATGGAGGTCCAGGCCCTATAAGTGTCCCAAAATAAAATATTAGTCTTAACCCCCTGGGGTAGTTTAGACCTCGGTGTGTGGAGCAATGCTGCAGGGGAGTACGGGGAAAACAGTGCTTCTTCCAGTTCCAAGTTCGTGAATATATCTGATCGAAGGAGCCAGTCTGAGGCAAATTTAAATAGTGCCGATCTGGCAAACATCGTCAAATTGGGCATACTCAAGCCACCTTTTCGTTTACTAACATAAGTTCGGGTCTTGGGCATGCGGGGTTTTCAGTTTTTCCAGATGAATTTTGAAAACATTTGCGAGCAGAGTAAGGAGTCTTGTTTAGTGATCGTGATGGGGAGCATTTGAAGCAAGTAAGCCAGTTTCGGGAAAATGACAGCCTTTATCACCACTATCCTACCCAACAGAGAAAGTTTGAGATCTTTCCAGGATACTAATCGTGTTTTGATTTGCTGGATAGTGGGTATATAGTTAAATTGATATAATCGGGAAAGTTCTGAGGGAATATAAATACCTAAGTATTTTAGTTTGGTAGGAGTCAGCGTGAATTGGGAAGAGAAGTCGGCATAGAGAAGAGGGTTCTGCATGTTGGTCAGAGGGAGTAGTTCCGATTTATTGGTGTTTATGCGATAACCTGCAAAGGTACTAAAACATTGTATAGTGTCAAAAATAGCAGGTATTGAGATACGGGGGTTAGAGACAAATAAGATCATATCATCCGCAAATAGTCCGAGTTTAACTTCTCTCTTTCCCACCGATATCCCCGAGAAGGTCGGTAATTGTCTCAGTGCTATAGCCAGGGGTTCTAAAGCTGCCGCAAAAAGCAAAGGGGATAAGGGGCAGCCCTGTCTGGTCCCCCTATGAATCGTTAAGGGTTGAGACATATATCGGTTAGTGAAAACTTGTGTAGATGCATTATGGTATATGGTATGTAAAATGGCCACAAATCTGTCAGAAAATCCGAAGCGTCGGAGTGTCTCAAACAGGTGGTCCCACGTCACCAAATCAAACGCTTTCTCAGCATCCAATGACAATAGAAAAGTGGGACCACCCATCTCCACCCCCCTCAGGGATTGGAGAACCGTTAGAACTTTGCGGATATTGGTCACCGAGTGTCTGCCCGAAATAAAACCGGTTTGATCACTTTGGATTATTTCAGGCAGAATAAATTTTAGTCGGTTCGCTAATAGTTTAGTAAACAGTTTATAGTCTACATTAAGTAGGGAGATAGGGCGGTAGGAAGACGGGAGGAGCGGGTCTTTGCCAGATTTAGGTATAACCCGGATCAGGGCCGAGTTAAAATGGTGTGGGATAGTGAGGTTGGAGAATATAGTATTAAAGAAGGCCACTAGTGAATCCACAATCTTAGGGGAGAGTAGTTTAAAGAATTCTCCTGATAAGCCATCAGGGCCTGGGGTCTTCAGTGGTTTAAGGGCTTTAATAGCCTCCGTCACTTCGGTGGCAGTAATAGGGGTCGTAAGGGAATCTGATTGATCCTGGGAAATCTGAGGTAATTGTACAGTTTCCCAGAAGGAGGTTTTGGTATGTTGGTCAACAGTGTTGTGAGAGTAGAGATCAGTAAAAAAGGAGTGGAAGATGTCAGCTATTGCCTTCCCTTCGGATTGTACAGCTGAGGTCGAATCCCTCAAAGCTGTCACATGATGGGGTCCCTTATCAGATTTAAGTAAATTGGAAAGCATTCGACTCGGCTTATCTCCATATTGGAAGAAATTATATTTGCCTGCAGTGAGGAATCTATTATCCATATGCGTTAGAGTATGATCAAATTGGGTTTTGGCATCTCTATATTTCTGTTTGTTAGCCAACGTAGGTGTGGTTTTAAAATTTTGAAATGAGGAAGTGAGTACAGCTTGTGCTGCTCTATATGCGGCGTCTTGATCTCGTCTATATTTCGCCATGAATGCAATTATATCTCCTCGCAGAACAGCTTTAGCGGTCTGCCAAAATAAGGCAGGGTCAGACGTATGGTCAGCATTGTTAAGAGCATAAGAGTCCCAGGAAGTCAGCAACATGGTTTTAAATTCCGGAGAAGCCGCCATCTTGGCAGGGAATCTCCAATGGGAATTGGTACCCAAAGTGAGTCTACCTTGAAGGACAAGTGATATAGGGGCATGGTCTGAAATAGTTATAGGGTTAATAGCTGCCTCAGTGATCCTGGGGGACAGATCAGTGGACACAAGAAAGTAATCAATACGTGAGAAAGAATTATGGGATGAAGAATAATAAGTATATTCCAACTCTACCGGGTTACGGAGTCTCCACACGTCGACCAGTCCCAATTGTGCAGACATGTATTCCAGGTTGATCTTGGGCAGTCGGGCCCCCTGAGACGAGGCACCCTTCCTGTCCAAAACCAAAGAGGACACCATATTCATATCCCCGCCAACAATGAGAGAGGTATGCGAATATGGACGGAGAATATTAGTTATTTCTAGATAGAATGCTTTTTCATAGACAGCCGGGGCATAAATATTGCACAAGGTTAATCTGGTGCCCTCCAAGGTGATATCTAACACAACATATCTGCCTAGAGGGTCGATAATCTGATGATGTATGTCAAATTTCACCCCCTTACGGATAAGGATAGCAACTCCCCTTGCCTTTGAAGAAAATGAAGAAAACACCACAACCTCTTGTCTAAGCATGGTAAGTTTAGCATGTTCAGGGGGGGTCAGGTGTGTCTCTTGGAGCATAGAGACATCAGCTTTTATCTTATTTAAGTAGGTAAGGATACGTCTCCGTTTAATAGGAGAATTAATACCCCTAACATTCCACGATATTATATTAAGTTGTGACATTTATACCAACAACGGGGGAATAGAGAAAGGTAGCAGTCGGTCTCATGAAGAAAGACAGCTTCCCGTCATTAATCCAGAGTATCATAAACATAAATATTCCCCACCACAGCCAGGCAAACATCTGTAGGTAAAAAGTAGCAGAGAGGAGAGTAAAAGGAGTCGGAAAGAAGAGAGAAAGGTAAAGACAAATGTTAAGACAAATATAACATATGAGTGCGTCCACACCAGCATGCATCAGTATGGACTTTCAGCGTGAACCCGCTGCGATGTAGAACAATAAAAATAACAAAATAACCAACAGGCAATATTATGATAAGCAACTCAAGAGATCGCCCTAATGATCCTAATACCGGGAAAAGGAAATGTTTCCGAAATGGTCGTGGTAGGGGCTAAACTTAATCCACCTCGTATAAGAGGGGAATTGTTAACTATAACAACCAGTAGAAGAACATGGATAAAGTCCCGGTGTCAGGTTTCAGTCGGTAACTGCAGCTCCGTTTGGGGAGGATGGATGTGAGGTCAAGGATAATCTCGCAGATTCTCCAAGTTCCGTTACATAGTCCTTGGCCGAGTCTGCTGAGGTGAAATCTTTCGGGCCTTGTGGGGTGAAGATGCGTAGCCTCGCAGCGTAGAGAAGGGCAAATCGAACACCATTTTTCACCAGCTGAGAGCAGATTGGAGACATTTCCCTTCTAGCCCTAGAGACTTCCGCAGAGTAGTCCTGAAAGAGGAACAGTCGCTGACCATCCCATTGAAGTGGGCCCTTGTTTCGAGCCGCAGACCATATCAATTCTTTGTGTCTGAAATTTAAGCATTTAAAAATGACCGGTCGGGGTCTAGATTGGTTAGAGTCACGCGGGGGACCCAATCTATGAGCTCGTTCGATTTCCATCGAGGAGAGTTCTTCGGGAATACCTAGAAGGTCTGGTAAGTCGGAGATGAGGAATTTCAGCAGGTCCGGGCCTTTCAGTGATTCTTTAAGGCCCACAATCCTCAGGTTATTGCGTCTCGAACGATTTTCCAAATCATCCATCTTCATCATCATATGTTGACGCGAGGTCGCTAAAGATACGACTTGTTCTTTAAGATCCTCTATTTCCTTAAAGTTAACTCCAATTCTATTCTCGTTCACCGAGATTCTGCGGGTCATCGACCCAAGTTCTGATTTCAAGTCTGATACTGCGGTCATAAATTTATCAGCCTGAGCTTGTAGTAAAGGTTCCACGGTTTCTTTAATCGCTTTCACTATTTCCGAATAGGAAGGTGGAGCGGGGGGAGCTTTTGGGGCCATGGTAGGTGGTGTTTCAACAGCGATGTCTAGGCAGACAGGGTGGGAGGTTAGTGGTGGAGAGGTGGTGCTTGGTTCTCCGCTTTTACTACCACTTCTATATCGTTGGGGTTTTGGTGTAGAGGAACTTAAGAATTTGTCCATAGTAATAATTACGAGCTCATGAGGGTCGGACAGATGACATAACTTGCCGTTGGTTAGAAAGGTGGGGATAGGTCTACATCACAGTTGCGGGTGACGCGACTTCACATATCGCCGCGATATGTATCCAATTATGGGAAGCTGAGAGTGGGTGTAGTTCTCCAAGTCGTCGGAGGGATGGAATTGTGTTTACCAGGTATAAAATTGCTATCACCACTATATGGGAGAGTAGACAGTGAGACTTAGAGAGCGTGGAAATAATATCTGTGATTTCAATTACAACGGCAATCCGGCCCGCGGCATCACCGTATAAACACGCCAACTGAGAACTGATTAGTAGGTATGAAGATAGTCTCACTCACCTCCCACACACGTGGCGACGGGGAGGGGGGGTAAATAGGAGTTGTAATTCACTTTGTGGCAGCAGACTGGAGAAATAGTGACAGTTTCAGTAATCAACTATGGTGGCAATGAGGGTAGTCAGCTTCACTATGATAGGATCCAGGGAACAGCTAATCGGATGTCAAATTATAAGCAGTAAAGGGTATGGGGAGGGGGAGGTGGTGCCCCTATAGTTGTAATGTTAGATAGATCTTCCCCAGCATGAGTATGGCAGCTGCAGTCTTCCTCACCCTCACAACCCCCCTCCTGTCTCTCCTGTCTCTCCCTATTACAGTAGGAGCTATTTCCAGGGGGAGAGGGGTGCAGGGAAGGTACCTCGGTGTCTGTTGTTCTCCACTGCAGGCTGAGGGAACGTTGCGCCGCCGCAGCACCGGAAGTGCGGGTCCGCGGCTTTCTTCCGTCCACGAGCGCCGGGTCCCAAGCCCGTTGTACGGGGCACCGGTGTCGGCGCAGGGGGGGTCCCAGGCACTCTCCAGGTGGTTGCAAGGTCAGCCTGTGTGGTCCAACGTCCGCGGTCAGCTTCGGCGTCGCGCGCCCCTTGGAGCTTCTCGGCGGGTCAGCTCCAGAAATCCAGTCTGCGGCTCCGGCGTCCAGTGCAGGCCGCAACCTGCAGAGACCGTGAAAACGATCTCCCGGCTCCGCGACTCGGCACCTAGACACCCCGAGCCACAAGGTGGGTTATGAGGGCAGTATGGGGGTAGTTTGTGTAGAAGTAGATGGTTAATTTTATAAAATGAGCAGGAGCTCTGAATTTTTGCTGCCAGTCTCCTCTCCAGTCAGGCCACGCCCCCATATTTTTAAATATAGAACTGCAACGTCTATTTAAAGCTGAACTTAACTTTAGAGAGAACAATTTTTCCAGCACTCTTTGGGCAGCTTTCTGCAGATCTATAGAGCAGTCTGGCTATGAAGTATACCAGAAGCTCGTCTGTGAGAGAGCACAGCATTCTGGGTAAAATTCTGTCTTAAGTGACATTACTCCTTTAATCAATGCTTACATAAAGTCTGAATTCTATGTAAGTAAGCAACCTGTCTTTGGAATGTTTTGAATAAACCAAGACCTACAGTAGGAGGGGTGTAGTATGGCTGACCGGCGGTCTCCTGACCGTCAGTCAGCTTACCGACGCCGGGATCCCGGCAGCATACTGATGCCGGGATCCCGGCGGGGAGGGGCGAGTGCAGCAAGCCCCTTGCAGGCTCGCTGCGCTCGCCGCGCTGCGGGCTAGGTGGCGACCTGCGGTCGCCACGGGTTCTATTCCCACTCTATGGGTGTCGTGGACACCCACGAGTGAAAATAGTCCCTGTTGGTCGGCATGCCGACCATCGGGATAGTGAGCCTTCGGGACGATGGAGGAGGTCATGTGACTGTCAGTCAGCAGACCGCCGGTCACATGAATACCACCCAGTAGGAGAATATTAATAATGTACTTGTGCTGCTGGGAGAGAGAAAGTGTGTGAGGGCTGTTGCTGCTGGGTGAGTGAGAGTATGCTGCTGCTGCTGCTGCAGCCACAGCCTGCGTGAGAGAGGTCTGTGAACTGTGGACGAAGTAGGTGCCGGAAGCCGGGAGCACAGCAGCAAGTGAGAAGGAGGTGCAGAGAGCTGGAGCAACTGCAAGGAGGAGTAGCGGTGACGCAGGAGAGGGCCCACTCAGATAAGTATTGATTACCTACTTTATTGTGTATGTGATTGATTTGGCTATTTCTGCTGCGTTGCGAATATTGATTCTCTTCAAAGCTAGGTCATAGTCAATATTGTATTGTATAGTTTGTATTGTTTTGCATTGTTCTTCGGAAGGTAATAGGGAGTTAGAGTTGTCAAACAAATGGGAGGGGCCGTGATTGAGAATCTCACTCAGTGCGTGTCTTGCAAGATGTATGCGCACCTGGAGGAGCCGACCCAGTGCGAATACATATGCATGAGATGTGAGCGAACGGTTGCCCTGGAAGCCCAGGTAACTGATCTAGAGCAGACCGTTACGCGACTGAGGGATAGTCATAATCTCAGCAAAGTTTAGATAGAACGGTGGAGGAGTTGCCGGGGGAGACACCGGTAGCTAGCTGGGTTACTGTTAGAAGGAAGAAAAAGAGGGGGAGGTACGACATCTCTGAACTATCAAACCCGAACAAATTCGCCCGATTGGATGAAGATTCAGTGGATGATAGCGAGGAAATGACGGAGCTGGAGGAGACTGTTCCCTCTAGCAACCGGAGGAGTGGTCCCTCTGGAACAGATGGGATGAAAGATAGAAAGGTACGCAGGCAGATTGTGGTGGTAGGGGACTGTATCATCAGGAAGACAGATAGGGCAATCTGCTACCGGGATCGTGATCGCCGTACAGTCTGATGTCTCCCGGGTGCTCAGGTACGGCACATCACGGACCAGGTAGATAGATTGCCTTAAGAAATATTATAGGGACTTAGGCCAGAAACTAAAGGAAAGGACATCTAAGGTAATATTCTCCGAAATATTACCAGTGCCACGCGGACAAGGGAAACACTAAATTAAAATGTATGCTTGCAAACGCAAGAGACCTAGCAGGTATAATGGGGGAATTTGAATAGTTAGGATCAAAGGCTGAGTATGATATTATAGGTATTATGGAAACATGGTGGGATGACTCTCACGACTGGGTTGCAAACTTGGAGGGGTATTCTCTTTTCAGGAGGGACAGGGCAAACAAAAGAAGAGGAGGTGTATGTCTTGTGAGGGGACTGGTGACAATGTGGAGTCACTATGGGTTGAAATCTCAAGTGGGGGTATTGATGCAAAAAAACTAGTCATAGGCACATGGTACAAACAGCCGGATATTAGCATACATGATGAAGAACAACTCTTGCAGCAAATTGAAAAGGCTGAGGGATTGGGGGACATCCTAGTGATTGGGGATTTTAATTATCCTGATGTAAATTGGAGTAACGATTCATGTGTTAAAGCTAGAGGCAACAGGTTCTTAAATACGTTAAAGGATCACTACTTGTCTCAATTAGTCGAGGACCCAACTAGAGGTAAAACTACTCTGGATCTAGTAATTACTAATAATGTGGACATTATATCAAGCACTAAAGTTGGGAAGACTTTAGGTAACAGTGATCACTATATGATCACATTCAACATCAGTTTCAAGAAACATAACTATAAGGGATCAACCAAAACATTTAACTTTAGGAAGGCTAACTTCAGTATGCTGAGATGTGCACTAAACCAGTGGTTCTCAACTGCGGTCCTCAAGTAACCCCAACAGTTCATGTTTTCCAGGTCTCCTCACAGGATTGCAAGTGAAATAATTTGCTCCACCTGTGGGTCTTTTAAAGTGTGTCAGTGAGTAATGAATACACCTGTTCAACTGCTAGGTGACCTGGAAAACATGAACTGTTGGGGGTACTTGAGGACCGAGGTTGAGTACCACTGCACTAAATGACATTAACTGGGAAGTTTTGTTTCATATATTTCAAGAACACTTCAGAAAATGTGGGATTCTTTAAAAGGGTTGCTAGAAAGCAATATTCACAAATGTATTCCCATGGGCAGTAAATGCAGGAGTACCAAACTCAGGGGGTCATTCCAACCTGATCATAGCTGTGCTAAATTTACTGCACAAGTACATAGCTCAGCGGCGATGCTTTTGTACTTGTAGAGTAACTCCCAGCCAGCGCAGCTCCTGCATCTGGCTGGGAGTTACTTGTCGCTGCCAGGGTCGCAGCGGCTGCATGTGATGTCACTTAGCTGCTGCGGCCCACCCCCTCGCACGGTCCGTCCATGCCTGCATTGGCCAGACCACGCCCCCAAAACGTCAGACAATCGCCGCCGTGCCGCCCCGTCCCGCCCAGCAACCACCTCTGCCTGTCAATCAGGAAGAAGCGATCGCTAGACAATGACGGCTGTCAGCCATCTGGCATATGCAGGCGCACTGTAGAACCGGTGCATGCGCAGTTCTAACCCGATCACACCGCTGCGAAAAACTGCAGCATGCAATCAGGCCAGAATGACCCCCTCAAACCAATGTGGCTTAATAAGAAGGTCAAGGAAGAAATGGATAAAAAGAAGCATGCTCTCAAAGCATTTAAATCTAATGGAAAGGAGGAGTCATTCCAGTACTACAAGGAATGCAATAAAAGAAGCAAAAAAGCAATAAGAGCAGCTAAAATTGAAAACGAAAAGCAAATCACTATAGAGAGTAACACCAATCCTAAAAAGTTTTTTAAATACAGGAACAGTAAAAGGTTAAAAAGGAGAACGTAGGTCCAATAAAAGATGAATTTGGAGTATTGATAAATGATGATGAAATAAAAGCGGAAATACTGATCAAATATTTTCTTCAGTGTTCACCAGAGAAGATCTGATGGTGGAGGAGGTGCATAACGATAGTGACAGCAATGATTTGTGGCTAGATACTTGTTTAAGTGAAGAAGTAGTCCAGGAGAGGCTAAGCAAAATTAAGTATAAAAAGGGGGGGGGGGGGTGAATGGCGCTCGTGTGTCTGGATATTTTGTTTGGGCTGCAACCTGTGGATGAAGCACCTCCTAAAATACTTCACGTAGGTAATAATGATAACGGGTTTTTACAGGTGCGCCTGATATATAGGGTATATGTAAAAAGTATTAAACTGATTTACTTCCTAAACAATAAGCAGTTTGACACCCTTAACCTTATATTTAACGTGATGCTGCTAAGGAAAAAGAGGAAAGAAGAAAAAATTAAAAAAATGATGCAATAACCAGTATAGAAACGAAAAACTTTTTCCTTAGCAGCATCACGTTAAATATAAGGTTAAGGGTGTCTAAACTGCTTATTGTTTAGGAAGTAAATCAGTTTAATACTTTTTACATATACCCTATATATCAGGCGCACCTGTAAAAACCCGTAAGCAAAATTAAGATTAATAAATCACCTGGCCAAGGTGGACTTCACCCAAGGATTCTTATGAAGCTTAGGTCACAACTAGCAAGACCCCTATACTTGATTTTCAATAGTTCAATTAAATCAGGCATGGTACCGAAGGATTGGCATATAGCTGAGGTAGTACCATTATTTAAAAAGGTATCTAAAAATCATCCGGGTAACTACAGACCGGTAAGTTTGACATCTATAGTGGGGAAAATATTGGAAGGAATTTTAAGGGATATCATACAGGAGTATCTGCAGACCGCTAAAATTATTAGCAAGAACCAGCATGGGTTTGTGAGGGACAGATCATGTGAAACTAACTTAGTTAGCTTCTATGAGGAAGTGAGCGACAATCTTGACCAGGGAAAAGCAGTGGATGTGGTCTACTTAGATTTTTCAAAAGCCTTCGATACAGTGCCTCACAGGAGACTGATCATCAAAATGAAGGAGCTTGGCCTAGGAAAAACTTTGTACATGGATAAGTAGCTGGCTGGATAACAGGGTACAGTGAGTAGTGGTCAACGGGATGTCCTCAAGCACCAGTAATCAGTGGAATACCACAAGGGTCTGTGCTCGGGCCACTACTGTTTAACATATTTATCAATGACCTAGAAAAAGGCCTGGAAAGCACAGTGTCAATCTTTGCAGATGATACTAAACTGTGTAGGGTAATTAATTCAGAAATAGATGTGGAGTCTCTACAGAATGACTTATCTAAACTTGAAATCTGGGCGTCTAAATGGAGAATGAGGTTCAATATAGAAAAATGCAAAGTTATGCATTTCGGGACTAAAAACAAACTTGCATCCTACATATTAAATGGGGAAAGTCTAGGGGTAACAGTATTGGAACAAGATTTGGGGGTACTCATTGATAATACGCTTAATAACCGTATACAATGTCAAAGCGCAGTAAAGAAGGCAAGTAAGGTGCTAGCGTGCATAAAACGGGGCATTGAAACAAGGGATGAGAGTGTAATCATGCCGCTGTACAAATCATTGGTACGTCCGCACCTGGAATATTGTGTTATATTTTGGGCACCATATTATAAAAAAGATATCAGTGAACTTAAAAGGGTTCAAAGGCGAACTACTAAATTGATTAAAGGGCTAGAGGGACTGGATTACAAGGAAAGGCTAACTAGGTTGAATATGTATACACTGGAAAAGAGGCGTCTAAGAGGAGACATTAATATCTTCAAATATGTAAAGGGACATTACAAAGAGTTATCAGAGGAATTATTTATTAAAAGAACTCTGTATAGGACACAAGGGCACTCACTGAGGCTAGAGGAGAGAAAATTCCGTACGCAACATAGGAAAGGGTTCTTCACTGTTAGGGCAATAAGGATTTGGAATTACCTGCCAGAGAAGGTGGTAATGGCGGACTCTGTAAATGCATTTAAAAATGGATTAGATACATTTCTGATTGAAAAAGATATCCAAGGTTATAACATTTAAAATATTGACATTGATAATCTGGGAGAAACATGATTTATAGTTGTTAACTAGACATAAAACATTACTTCACCAGGTACATTAGAAAGGAATTAGAAATAATTAGTGGGACAACTAGAGAGCAATGGAAAATGTGATGTATAAAGTATAATGAGGGTGGAGAGGGGGGAAGGAGAAAAATAGTCTTCGATGGTAATTTAAGGGAAACTCAGATTCCTAAGGAAATGTTATCTACAACAAAATTAACGGATCAGGGAATTACCAAACTAAAGTGTATGATTACAAATGCAAGAAGCCTAATCAGTAAAATGGGGGAATTAGAAACAATTGCACTTAATAACCAATATGATATAATAGGCATTACAGAGACATGGTTGGACAATTCACACGACTGGGTGGCAAACATGGAAGGGTTCACCCTCTTCAGGAGAGATAGGGTTAATAAAAAGGGAGGGGGTGTTTGTCTTTATGTTAAACCTTTCTTAAAATCGTATTTAAAGGAAGTCATTTACGAGGGAACTGGAGATAACGTGGAGTCATTGTGGGTTGAGATTTTGAGTGGGGGTAAAGATACAAAAAAAACTTCTGATAGGGACATGCTATAAACCGCCAGATATTAGTGTGTCTGACGAATTACTACTCTGGCAGCAAATCGAAAAAGCTGCAGGTATGGGGGACGTCATTATAGATGGGGACTTTAATTACCCAGACATAAACTGGAACACCGAAACAGTAAATACAACTAGGGGTAATAGGTTCTTAAACATGCTTAGATATCACTGCTTGACTCAGGTATTCATGGAACCAACTAGGCAGAGAGCTATACTGGACCTAGTACTAACTAATAATGAGTAAATAATATCAAATACTAAAGTAGGGGAGACCCTAGGAAATAGCGATCACAATATGATCACATTGATATCAGCTTTAAAAAACAACAATACAAGGGTCTAACTAAAACTTTAAGAAAGCCAATTTCATTTTGCTGAAACAAGCAATGAGGGACATCAATTGGGAAATTGCAAGGTAAGAATACTGCTGAAATGTGGAATGTTTTTACAACTACACTCAATAAGTACACTCATTTGTATATTCCCAAAGTCAACAAAAACAGGAGTAGGAAATTCAAACCGATGTGGCTTAATAAAAGGGCCAAGGAACAAATGGATAAAAAAAGGCGTGCTTTCAAAGCATTTAAATCTGATGGAATGGTGGAATCATTCCAGTTCATCAAGGAATGTACCAAAAATGCAAAAAAGAAATCAGTGCAGCAAAAATAGAAAACGAAAAACAGGGGGGGCATGGCCTGACCTGTGTGCAGCGAGGAGGTGATCCTGGAGAGCTCCTGCCAGCCCTGTTGATTTTTTCGACATTCCAAATGCTTTAGGGGGTCCTTAATCCCCCTTCCGTATACTGCTGTCTCCCTCTGTTGTCCGGGACCAGAGGGTCTGGCTTGCGGAGCCGGGGACCCCTTTTAAGGGTTCCTGCAGGTTGCGGCCCTCCCCTCCATAGAAAGCCGGGGGTTGTGGTGCAGTCTCCCCTCGGCCGGAAGTGCGGCTGTGCGGGCCGATCGGTGGCGGAGTGAGGCCGGGACAGCATTCCCCCGACCGTGCTCACGCCTGTCCTGTACCTGGCTGGCTTGCTGTGAAGGCTCCCCGGCACCGGCGCTGCGTGGAGCGGGAACCCGCTGCTCGACGCGGACACGTCTGCCGCGCGCCGGAAGCCGGGAGGCCGTGCGCTAGAACCCTCTCTCCTCCCTGATAGCGGGCCGCCGCCTCAGCTGCGGTGTTACTCACCCCCACCACCAACGATCCGGCTCGCTCTTGGGGCTCCCGGTGTCCCTGTTGTGCGGGCCCTGTTTGAGAGACTGGCGGCGCCATTTTGGTTGTGGGCTGCACGCCCACACTGTAAATAACAGGGCTGTGGGGAATCGGAGCCCTGGTTCCTCACCCCCCCCCACACTACAGAGTGCTGCCTCAGTCTTCCGGGAGTCCCACATTGGGAGGGGGATCCTTACAGAGGCCTGCTGTTCCTAGATACATCTTAGGGGCTCCCTGCCAGTCCCCATTTTACCCTGCACCCAGCAGCACATTTGGTATGTACTAAAACTGTGATTCCATGCAGCAGCCTGATTTGTGTTACATTGCACCTCTCCATTACCAGCACATCCAGTACTGCTGTAATACCCTGGCTGCACCTATCCTTCATTTCTTTCTGCCTGCTGTTTATGTGCACCCTCTGATTGATAACCGCATGCTCATCACACAGCCCTCCTCGCTACAGCATTGATACCTTGAATCTGGTTCCTGCTTTATGCCATGATCCCCTGAATCACCTGCATACTATGGGGCTTGGTGGCTGATGGCGTAGCCGGGGACGCTCTTACCGCAACGGGAGCACTGAAAGTCGGTCGTGGAATGCTTCTGATCCATCTACATGGCTTTTCCTTGTTTCACTGTATGTTCTTATGAATAACGTCTGCAGATGGGGAAAACTAAGAAAGGGGGGCAATCATCGGCAGCTAAGAAATCTGGTGACAAGTCTCTACAGTCTAATTTGTTTCATTATCTCCACCCGGACATAGAGAGTGAGGACACTCGTTCATCATCCTCTGTCTCTGGCTCCCCGTCGACACTGGAGCAATGGCGGGTGCCAACTCTTCACCGTTGGACAAAGAACCTGAGGCCTCTATGGCTGATGTTTTGACTTATTTGCGGTCACTTCCTACGAAGAAAGATCTGCCCACCAAAAGAGACTTTCTGGATTTGGAACAAAAGATACGTGACACGGTCAAATCTGAGATCTCCGCACTTCAGGCAGATCTCTCCCAAATATCCCACCAGGTCTCGGATATGGAAGACCATGTCGACGAGGTATCCTCATTCCAGCGGAAACTTTGTGATACCGTTGCTCTTCAAGCTCAGGAACTGAGGGCACTATGGCGTCGACAGGACGACCTTGACAACAGAGGCCGGAGAAACAATCCACGCGTCAGGGGGTTGCCGGAGGGGTATCCGTTCACATGGTCGACCATGTTATGGTCGACAGTCATTAGGTCGACCACTATTGGTCAACATTGACATGGTCGACATGGACACATGGTCGACACATGAAAGGTCGACACATGAAAAGGTCGACATGAGTTTTTTAACTTTTTTCCTTTTGGGGAACTTTTCCATACTTTACGATCCACATGGACTAGTATTGGAATGGTAAAGTGTGCTGAGCGAAGCGGTAGCAGAGCGAAGGCACCATGCCCGAAGCATGGCGAGCGAAGCGAGCCATGCGAGGGGACGCGGTGCACTAATTGGGGTTCCCAGTCACTTTACGCAAAAAACGACACCAAAAAGTAAAAAAAACTCATGTCGACCTTTTCATGTGTCGACCATCTTCATGTGTCGACCATGTCAATGTCGACCAATAGTTATCGACCTAATGACTGTCGACCATAACATGGTCGACCATTCATACCGGAACCTGCCGGAGGATGTACAGGGGCCAGGAATAGCGGATGCCCTCACTAAGATATTCAATGAGATCATAGAGGTGAAACCGGACAATACCATACTGTTTGATAGGGCTCATAGAGCGCTTCGTCCAAAGGGTCTTTCCTCTGAGGCTCCTAGAGACGTTATATGTCGTCTACACTATTATCATATAAAGGAGGAGATACTTAATAAAGCCCGAAAATTAGATCGCTTGGAATTTGATAAAAACGTGATTCAGATCTTCCCGGACTTGTCCTGGTCTACACTTCAGCAACGCAGGTCCCTCAAGCCCCTGACAGAGGCTCTTAAAGGGCATAAGATTCCGATGGGGCTTTCCCTTTAGTATACAAGTCACCTTTGAGAGACGAAAGGGTTGCCTTGCACACGCCGGAAGACTTGGATAACTTCTGCTCCGCACTGTCGATACCAAAGCCTGCCTTGACGGATTGGACTCAATTTTATCACTGATTTGATCCTCCGATGCCTCCAGCCGCACGGCCATCCTGGACTCCGGTCAGCAACAGGAAACGGGGTTCGTCTCGAACACTTCCAAACCATGACGAGGTGGGGACCTGATTTACAATAATTTATTTTTCTTTAATATGAAGTGGTCAAGATATAGGCTAGTTTTGATTGGCTCTGCCCGGTCCTTGGATGTCTAGTTGAGCTAATTCTTGACCCTACTGTTAGGCCTTTGCTCCTCCTACACACCAGAGATTCTGCCTTACAGTCTAATCACTCTGTAATGTTGCCTCTTTTGTTTGCACCCCTTCCCTTCTCCCGACGTTCTTGCTGTTTGGATTTGTTGCATTCTACGGCCCTCTACAAGGCCTTTTTTTTTTTTTTAAAGTTTATGTAGAGATATTTGTTCCCGTTGCGTCCACTGCTAAATGGGGAGACTGCTTTATGTATAGTACCGAAGTCAGCTGATTTACTCTTAAGTCTCCTTAGTTGAGTATTATTCTATTAGTGTTCCTAGGTTGTGTTGTCACTACTGTGCCCCAGTTGGGTCGAGCCGCCTGCCTGTTTTGGCTCTTAAGTCGTGTCCCTACTACTTAATGGCGGTGTACTTACTATTTTACAAGATGTATTACTATTGTCATATAGTTCTATGTTCTCCGTATTGGTTTCTTTTCTTGTGTCCTTCTTTTTCTTGCTTTTTCTTTCTTCCTCCTTCTTCTTGGTTTCTTCGCTTATCACCGTTGCAGACCGATGTATCTATTGCGACTAGACCCATTGCCTTCCTCGCATCTTTGGTAAGTCCATTTTTCCTTTATTACTCATTGTAGGGAGCGAGTCCGGCCTTCTTAATGCCCTCTGACCTTAGGCTATGTTCCTTCAATGTGAAGGGACTTAATATCCCCGAAAAGAGGTCCACCTTGTTGCGGGAGTTATGGACGGAGCGTATAGACATTGCCTTTCTCCAAGAGACCCATTTTAAAAGTCACGCCTCCCCTAGGTTAGGAAATTATCATTACCCGCATGTTTTTTGTAACAATAACTCTATCAATAAGTCTTTGGGGGTCGCGGTCTTATTGACACGCCGGGTCCCGATTACGGATATCTCTCATCTAATTTTGGAAGAAGGTCGGTGCCAGGTTGTTAAGTGTACAATATATAATCAGGTTTATACTCTTGTTAATATCTACGCTCCTAATTGACGGCAAAGACAGTTTTTTACCAAAATACTGTGACAGTTAGAACCCATTAAAGAAGGCCGACTGATTATGGGGGGCGACTTTAACTGGTCCTTGGATCCTGGGATAGACTGTTCTCCTTCCCTGAACAGACGGCTGACACGTGATCACCGTCGGGTGAGCCGACTTCTTCGCGAGTTCCAGTTGATGGACTTATGGAGAACTCAACACCCGACGGGGAGGGACTATACTTTTTTTTCTTCTCCTCACACTATGTACTCGCGCCCAGACTATTTCTTAGTGGAGCATAGATTTCTGCACTTATTTCCTTCAAGCACGATTGGGCACATTACATGGTCAGATCATGCCCCGGTGTATATCTCTGTTGCGCTTACATCAGCCCCCACCACGCCATGGTCATGGAGGTTTAATGATTCATTGACTCGGGATCCCAGCTTGAGGGCTAAGCTTTCCTCTGCCATCTCGGATTATATTGCGACAAATGACACCCCAGATGTTAGTGCAGTTACACTCTGGGAGGCGCATAAATGTGTAATTCGAGGTAGATGTATACAGCTTGGCTCTCAGCTCAAGAAGGAGCGAGCAGCACTGAGGCTGCAGCTCATTGAACGGATAGCGTCTCTGGAGGCCGCACACCAGTCCTCCCTTGATGCAGGGGTTTTTATGGAACTGACTGAGGCCCGCCGAGCCCTTAATAAATTTTTATGGGACAAAACTAAATTAGGAATGACTAAATGTCGCCATAAATGTTATTTATGGGGCAACAAACCTGGTGCTATGCTCGCTAGGGCGTTACGGGCCCAGAGACTGCAGTCTTACGTGCACTCTATCAAGGAGGCGGGGGGACGTGCTGCATATACATTGCCTCGGATTGCTCGCTCCTTCCAGAATGCTCGCTCCTTCCAGAATTATTATGAGTCTCTCTATAATCTTAGAAAGGACCACACTCCCCAAGCCACCTCTGACTTGAAGGTGCTGATACGGAGATATCTTGCAGAAGTTGATTTCCCAAAACTCCCTGCTCCATACCTAGATGCTTTAGATCATCCCTTTACCATAGAAGAGCTAGAAACAGCCTTAGCGGCTACACCGGTTGGGAAGAGCCCGGGCCCGGACGGCTTCCCGGCCGGTTACTACAAAACCTTTAAACAATCCTTATTGCCGCTGTTCTTGAAGGCGTGCAATTCCATCTCTGCCGAGAAAGGCTTTTCTCCGCAGACCCTGGAAGCACATATAACAGTGATCCCAAAGGAGGGTAAGGACCCCACCCAGTGCTCGAGTTACCGACCTATTTCCCTTTTGAACTGTGACATTAAACTCTTTGTGAAACTGCTTGCGGGTCGTTTGGGCCGCCTTCTCCCGTCGGTGGTACACGGGGACCAGGTGGGATTTATACTTGGACGAGAGGCTAAAGATAACACTTCCAAAGTTATTGATCTTATCCACCTTGCTCAAAAAAGGGTCCTCCCATACGGTCCTCCTGTCCACTGACGCGGAGAAGGCCTTTGACAGGATAGATTGGCAGTTTATGGAAGGTCTTCTCGAGCGCTTGGGTTTGGGCCCCACCTGCCTTAGTCGTATATTAACTCTTTATAAGCTACCATCAGCCAGGGTCCGAGTGAATGGTGCCCTTTCTGCTCCCTTTCTGATACGAAACGGGACGAGGCAGGGCTGCCCCTTGTCCCCGCTCATATTTGTCCTCTGTATGGAGGCACTTGCGAGAGCGATTCGGGCCAATCCTAATATTCATGGTGTCTGGGCGGGAGGGCGAGAGCACAAATTGGCACTGTATGCGGATGACCTTTTGGCTATTTTGTCGGACCCGGTTACTTCCCTTCCAGCTCTTATGCAGGAATTTAATAGGTTTAACTTGCTTTCTAATTTCAAGATAAATTTCACTAAGTCTGTGGCCTTGAATATTTCAATGCCCACACGAGTGCTTGATGGAATTCGAGACTCGTTCCCGTTTCAAAGGCATCCTACTCAGCTAAAGTATTTGGGAGTTCTCTTGACTAAAAACCTCTCTGATTTATACCGGATAAATTTTCTTCCCTTATTGCTTAAGATTACTACAGATCTTAATAAATGGTCTTCACTCCAACTTACTTGGCTGGGTAGGATTAACCCGGTAAAGATGACAATTCTCCCTAGAGTTTTGTACCTACTGCAAACGTTGCCCATAGCGGTACCTGCTTCTTTTTTCACTACTCTGCAGTCATCTGTTGGTCGCTTTATTTGGGGGCGGAGAGGGCACCGACTCTCCCAATTCACACTGACCCGTACTCGTAGAGAAGGTGGTTTACAGTTGCCTCATTTTATTAGCTACTATTACGCTGTACATTTGGCCAGAATTATTGATATGTCTAGATCCCCAAGCCCTAAGCAATGGCCACTCATAGCGGCAGCTGCTGCGGGTGCTCCTTCCTGTATTCTCCCCTGGCTCAAAAAAATTCCACGCGTACCACATCCCACCTTAGACCCGACCCTTACAATATGGAAGAAATTTAGGCTTATAGACTCCTTTAGCCCAAACCCTTCACTGCCGACACCACTATTGTTTAATCCAGATCTTCCTGCAAATCCCCTCTCCCTGTCTCCGTCATCTGTATGGGCTGAAGCTGGTATTTCTCGTTTGAGTCACCTGATTGGTCCGACAGGTTTCCATCCCTTCGCGGACCTGCAACGATCCTTTAGTCTACCGACTAATTCTTTCTGGGCTTACCTACAAATTCGGCATTATGTTACTGCAATGCCGGCTCGTGTGGTGGGATGGAAACCGACGATTTTTGAGTCCTTGTGTCTCTCCGAGAATTTGCCACGACACCTAATATCCTTACTATACAGACAATGCCTTGCGAGCTCTCCCACCCGTCCTCTGGCATTTGTTATGGCCTGGCATGAAGATCTGGGTAAAGAGTTGACCACTGACCAATGGTCTCGCATTTTTCAGTTCACATTTGCTAGTTCACCCTCACTTCAAGTCCTGGAGACACAATACAAAGTGGTCTCGAGATGGTATAGATGCCCGGATCGGGTCCACCATATGTTTCCAAGTGTTCCGGATGTCTGCTGGAGGTGTGGCCAGTCTCGTGGCACTCCCTGCCATATCTGGTGGCGATGCCCGGGTTTGGCTTCCTTTTGGCAACAGGTTCACTCTATCACCAGGCGTGTCACGGGACTCCCATTACCAGGGACACCTGAGTTTTGGTTGCTTAATTTAATTGACCTCCCGCTATCCCAGTTTAAAAATTCACTACTGCGACATCTGATGAATGCTGCTAGGGCGACCATTCCGTGCTTCTGGAGATCTCCGGTACAGCCTCCCATTGCCAAATGATTTCAAAGAATCGATTACTACATGGCAATGGAAGACTTGACATCTCCTTCCGAACAATCCGCATCTCGATTCACAGCCGTCTGGTTTGATTGGCTGGAATTCAAAGGGACGCAGGAATACAAAACTCTTTTGCTACCCTCTCCCCCTATGACATCTTAGGGTTGTGACGGTGATGGCGGTCTAACCATCTTTCTCTTTTTTCTCTTTCTGTCTCTTTTCTCTGTCTGTTCTTTTTGTCTCTTGTATGTTCTGTTTTTCTTGTTATGATTACTTGAAGATAATACAGTTTGCTTTCTCAAGTTAAGTAGGCTGATGATATTTATACATTGCTTTTGTGCTCTGTATGTTTAGTCTACGACTGTTATGTCAGCTTATGCTACGATAATTTTTGTACTGTATGCAATTTTTTCGAGCTGTATACTGTTATTTCTTTACTAATAAAACACCATTTGCATAAAAAAAAAAGAAAACGAAAAACAAAATCGCAAAGAGAGTATAACAAACCCCAAAAAGTTAAGTACATAAACGGAAAAAGGTTAAAAAGGGAGAATATTGGGCCTTTAAAGGGCGAGTTGGATGTCATGATTAATGATGATAGGGATAAAGCAGATTTATTTAATAAATTCTTTTCATCAGTATTCACGAATGAGGACAGGTTGACGAGAGTACAGCATAACATAAGTTATGAAAATGACCCGATGCTAGGTTCTTGGTTAAACGAGGATGTAGTCCGGGAGAGACTAAGTAAAATTAAGATAAATAAATCTCCTGGGCCGGATGGACTGCACCCCAGGGTTCTTATGGAACTTAATGTAGAGATATCAAGACCCCTATATTTGATTTTCAGAGAGTCAGTTAGATCAGGAGCGATACCAAAGGACTGGCGTATAGCAGAGGTAGTCCAAATATTTAAAAAGGGTATTAAAACTCAACCATTGTTATGAGCCACGGCTGTGGCTCATTCCTGTTTTGCATGTCAGTTAGGTATTTTATGTTTATAAGTTGTTTCGCAGGCCAGGATTTCCCGTTGCTCTGTTTAAGAGTACTCTTGGTTGCTGCCGCTGGTGAGTCTGTGTAATTGCAGCTTGTTCCCATGTGTTCTGCCTCACCTGGCTGCTAATTGTATCTTGTCAGTTTGGAGTCATGCAACAGGGCAGCTGCATGAGATTATTAATTAGGCCTCTCTGTTATATGCTGGCTCAGTGCTATTCACAGACGCTGGTGATATTTCTAGGTTTCCAGTCTGCTTGAGTTCTGAGCTTGGTTCCTTCTCGTTCCTGAGCTCCTGTGTAGCAGTGTCAGTCGAACTGCTTCCTGTGTCGATTCCTGTGTCAGTCCCTGTGTCGATTCCTGTGTCTGATCTCGTGTCCTGCCGTGGGGCATTCCTGTCCTGAGGTCCAGTGGCTTTGCCTGTGCCTGGTCAAGTTTCTGGCTTCTTGGTGTCCACCGGTCTGTCGTTTGGGATTCTGCCGGTCCTCCAGTTCTGAGAGTCTGTGTCAGCAGCATTTGGAGTTCCTGTCCGTTTGCCAGTATTCGTACCGGTTCCGTGAGTAGCTGCTCTCCCGCGACCGTCGGCCTAGGCCGCTGTATTCTATTATTATTTCTGTCACTGGTGTTTTGCAGAGTGTTCTGCTTATGCTGTCACCGCCGGGACACAAAAGTATTGTGTCGGCGTGTGGTCAGCATTTCCTTTGTTGTTCTTTTCCTTTGGCGGCAAGCCGCACATACATTTAGTTTTAGGCTAGTTAGTAGCCCCTGGCTTTGGTTGTTTCAGTAAGAGGGCCCCTTGTTATCACCCTGTCTCGGTACACTCTTTGTCTCTCATTAAGACCTGAGGGGGCATCGAAGTTGGGCAGACGTAATCCGCCCTTCAAACGCGGCTGCCATGGGCTCAAGCAACCATAGTCTCGCAAGAGTGTACTGACAGCACGGGCGAGACAACGGAGATAGGGCGCCAGGGGCTATTCCCTTTCCATTCCCCTTTCCCAGCGTTACGTCCTGGTGCTCTGGACTCACTTCATAACATCTCCCTTGTTCTGAGCACCAGGAACCTAACATTATCACCAGCCATACCACAAAAAAGAAATAAAAACTTTTTCTTTTTTGGCCCAGTCCAGTGTTTAGTCAAGAATCCAGTCCTGTCTAGAATTCAGTTTGCAGAATCAAATCTGTTGTTTAGAATCCAGTCTTGTCTAGAATTCAGTGTGAAGAATCCAATCCGGTGTTTAGAATCCAGTCCTGTCTAGAATTCAGTGTGCAGAATCCAGTCCGGTGTTTAGAATCCAGTCCGGTGTTTAGAATCCAGTCCGGTGTTTAAAAAAAAATAAAAAAAAATCCAGTCTTGTTTTGTCTAGTTTAAAAATTTAGTCTTGCCTTGTCTAGTCTTGTCTTGTCTTGTCTAGTTTTAAATCCTCCTATGTCTACTATGCAAGCCCTGCAGGCATCTCTCTCAGCCCTGAACTCTGCTTTCAGTGCTTTGAAACCTGAGCGACTAGAAGTTTTGCAGCAATCCTTAAAGCAACTGCAAAACCTTCTGACTAAAATCTTGCTCATCTTGCCAGAAGTCGTTGAGAGTTCATCTATCTCTAAAGAGACTCTTGTTCACAGTATGGTGACAAGAGAATCCTCTGGTTTAATTGAAGAGAAAAGGTTTAAAAGTTTTCTGCGGCCCAGGCTCTCAGAAGAGGAACGTCTGCGTCGCAGAAACTTAAACTTATGCCTATATTGTGGGGGTTTAGGCCACTATCTGCAGACCTGTGAGTTGCGCAAGCCAAAGTGTGGTGACAAGTCTTGCCCTCTGGCCAAGTTGAGTCAGGATACTAGACCTACTCCTGTCTCTACTGTGGCAGAGGTACTTGTCACATAACCCACACTAAAAAGCTCTCTGTCCTATAATTGGGGTCCTTGGGCAAGGGAGCCCCATTATAGATTCAGGAATCAAAAGAGAATGTTTCTCTCCTCTCTCTTGAGGTTCCTGTTGAAGCAGAGTTGCAAGCCCCTGGAGTTGTGCCCGATGCCCAGGTTCCTGGAGTGGTGCCCATTGCCCAGGGTCCTGGAGTGGTGCCCGTTGCCCAGGGTCCAGGAGAGGTGCCCGATGCCCAGAGTGCTGGAGCGGTACCCGAGGCCCAGAGTGCTGGAGCGGTACCCGATGCCCAGAGTGCTGGAGCGGTACCCGATGCCCAGAGTGCTGGAGCGGTACCCGATGCCCAGAGTGCTGGAGCGGTACCCGATGCCCAGAGCGCTGGAGCGGTACCTGATGCTCTAGCTTATAGAGGGACATCAAATATTATAGCTCAGGTTTCCATACCAGAAGGGGTCTCAGAAGCTGTTACCCCAGGTAGGGACTTGAAAAGCGCAACCCCAGAAAGGGTATCTAAAACCATAGTTCTAGAAGGGAACTCGAGAAGCAAAACCCCAGAAGGGATCTTTGAAGTAATATCCCCAAGTGGGGTCTCGAGAGACGCAGCCTCAAAGAAGGGTCTAGAGGTCGCTTCCCCAGGAAAGAACTTAAGAGGCATAGCATTTGTGGATGTTCTGAAGGTTGTAGCTTCAGCAAAAGTCCCGGAAGTCATAGTCCCGGGAGGAGTTTCGATAATTATCGACTCAGAGAGGGAGGCCAATGGCTCAGTCCCAGTGAGGGAAGCCGATGGCTCGGTCCCAGTGAGGGAGGCTGATGGCTCGGTCCCAGTGGAGGAGGCCGACGGCTCGGTCCCAGTAAAAGAATCCGAGGTGTTGACCCCAGCGGGGTTCCCGAAGGCCACTGCCCCAGCGGGGTTCCCGAAAGCCACTGCCCCAGCGGGGTTCCCGAAGGCCACTGCCCCAGCGGGGTTCCCGAAGGCCACTGCCCCAGCGGGGTTCCCGAAGGCCACTGCCCCGGGTGGGGTTCAGAAAGTCACTGCCCCGGGTGGGGTTCAGAAAGTCACTGCCCCGGGTGGGGTTCAGAAAGTCACTGCCCCGGGTGGGGTTCAGAAAGTCACTGCCCCAGGTGGGGTTCAGAAAGTCTCAGCCTCGAGTAAGGTCAATAGTGACCAGGTCCTAGCTAAGCACTCTCGTCAGTCAGATGGGAAGGAAGCAGATCCTGACTCTGTTGATAGCTCAACATCTATAATCTTTGATGGGGACTTAGTCCAATTTCTGGCGCTTTACAAACACTATTACACCATTTTGTTGTCTAGACCATTTCTGGGCATCACTTCAGAGAACATTGTGCTCTATCTGATTTATTCCTTTAGAGGATAGCCTTTTGAGTGGGCAACCAGTCTAATGAAAGCTGAAGATCCCATTCTTCAGGATCCCCCGGCATTCAGTGATGCAGTTATTAAGAGATATGGTTCCAAAGAAATTGGTTCAGGTTCCTCTAGGTCACCAGTCTTATATGCTGAGAGTCCACCGTATACTGTAAACTCGGCACAAAGATCACAGCCTATTTCCATTGCTACTGGATGTGCTTTCCTGTCTTCTCCCTACAGGAAATCTTCTAAAGTTTCGGTACCTGGGGGAATGGAACCAATCTATGGTCTGTTCTCAGATTCCGAAACTGATGAGGTTTCTTATATGCCGGGGCACTCTGGTAGGAGACGGAAGAAGCATCTGATTGCTCGACCTTTATGTTTTGAAGAATTTTTTGAGCCAGAGATTTCTTCCTTTCCTGGTGTCGCCAAGCAAGTGCAGGGTAAAAAGAAAAAGAAATATTGCTGACTCTTGCCTTGTGGTGTATAAAAAATAAAAATAAAAAAAAAAGATTTTTTTTCCTTATCTTGTGTCCAGTGGCCACCGTCAGGGGGAGGGCACTGTTACAAGCTGTGGTTGCAGCTTGTTTCTGTTTTCGTGTCTGTTAGACCAGTGTGTCAGGTTTTTTTTTGTATCCCTTGTTTTGGATGGTCTGTATTTTGGCGTCCTTTGACCCCTCCTCAAGGATGGGGGGGGGTACTGTTATGAGCCACGGCTGTGGCTCATTCCTGTTTTGCATGTCAGTTAGGTATTTTATGTTTATAAGTTGTTTCGCAGGCCAGGATTTCCCGTTGCTCTGTTTAAGAGTACTCTTGGTTGCTGCCGCTGGTGAGTCTGTGTAATTGCAGCTTGTTCCCATGTGTTCTGCCTCACCTGGCTGCTAATTGCATCTTGTCAGTTTGGAGTCATGCAACAGGGCAGCTGCATGAGATTATTAATTAGGCCTCTCTGTTATATGCTGGCTCAGTGCTATTCACAGACGCTGGTGATATTTCTAGGTTTCCAGTCTGCTTGCGTTCTGAGCTTGGTTCCTGCTAGTTCCTGAGCTCCTGTGTAGCAGTGTCAGTCGAACTGCTTCCTGTGTCGATTCCTGTGTCAGTCCCTGTGTCGATTCCTGTGTCTGATTCCGTGTCCTGCCATGGGGCGTTCCTGTCCTGAGGTCCAGTGGCTTTGCCTGTGCCTGGTCAAGTTTCTGGCTTCTTGGTGTCCACCGGTCTGTCGTTTGGGATTCTGCCGGTCCTCCAGTTCTGAGAGTCTGTGTCAGCAGCATTTGGAGTTCCTGTCCGTTTGCCAGTGTTCGTACCGGTTCCGTGAGTAGCAGCTTTGCCGCGACCGTCGGCCTAGGCCGCTGTATTCTATTATTATTTCTGTCACTGGTGTTTTGCAGAGTGTTCTGCTTATGCTGTCACCGCCGGGACACAAAAGTATTGTGTCGGCGTGTGGTCAGCATTTCCTTTGTTGTTCTTTTCCTTTGGCGGCAAGCCGCACATACATTTAGTTTTAGGCTAGTTAGTAGCCCCTGGCTTTGGTTGTTTCAGTAAGAGGGCCCCTTGTTATTACCCTGTCTCGGTACACTCTTTGTCTCTCATTAAGACCTGAGGGGGCATCGAAGTTGGGCAGACGTAATCCGCCCTTCAAACGCAGCTGCCATGGGCTCAAGCAACCATAGTCTCGCAAGAGTGTACTGACAGCACGGGCGAGACAATGAAGATAGGGCGCCAGGGGCTATTCCCTTTCCATTCCCCTTTCCCAGCATTACGTCCTGGTGCTCTGGACTCACTTCATAACATCTCCCTTGTTCTGAGCACCAGGAACCTAACAACCATGTAACTATAGACCGGTAAGTTTGACATCTATAGTGGGGAAATTACTGGAAGGTATATTAAGGGACAGCATACTTGAGTACTTGGATACCTCCAAGGTTATTACTAGGAATTAGCATGGTTTTGTGAAGGACAGATCCTGTCAAACTAACTTAATAAGCTTCTACGAGATAGTGAGCGATAATATTGATCAGGGTCATGCAGTGGATGTGATCTTTTTGGACTTCGCTAAGGCCTTTGACAAAGTTCCACATAAGAGACTAATTCTCAAATTAAGGGAGCTTGGGGTAGGAAACACTATTTGTACTTGAGTGAATAATTGGCTGTTCAATAGGGAACAGCAAGTGGGGATTAATGGGATGTACTCTGAATGGGCTCCAGTGCTCAGTGGAATACCACAGGGTTCAGTACTCGGACCATTGTTGTTTAATATATTCATTAATGACCTAGGAGAGGGACTGGAAAACACAGTATCAATTTTCGCAGATGATACTAAGCTATGTAGAGTAATTAATTCAGACAAGGATGTTGAGTCTCTTCAGAATGACTTATCTAGACTTGAGGTCTGGGCGGATAAATGGAGAATGAGGTTCAATACAGACAAATGTAAAGTTATGCACTTTGGGACTAAGAACAATCAGGCAGCCTATAAACTAAATGGGGAAAATGTAGGGACAACAGTAGTTGAAAAAGATTTGGGAGTACTCATCAACAATAAACTTAGTAGCAGTACGCAATGTCAAAATGCAGTAACAAAAGCAAATAAGGTGTTAGCATGCATTAAACGGGGAATGGAGACAAGGGATGAGAGTGTAATCCTGCCACTGTATAAATCATTGGTGCGGCCGCACCTGGAATATTGTGTACAGTTCTGGGCACCTCACTATAAAAAAGACATCTTGGAGCTCGAAAAGGTTCAGAGGCGAGCCACCAAATTGGTTAAGTGGTTAGAGTCACTTGAGGAAAGACTTAAAAGGTTAGATTTGTTTACACTGGAAAAGAGGCGACTGAGAGAGGACATTATTAATATTTATAAATACATTAAAGGACAATACAAGGACTTATCAAACGATTTGTTTATCAAAAAAACACTACAGAGGACACGAGGACACCCCCTGTGGTTAGAAGAAGAAAAATTCCATGCACAATGGAGAAAGGGGTTCTTCACAGTAAGAACAGTAAAGATTTGGAAGTCTTTACCAGAGAAGGTAGTAATGGTGGACTCAATAAATAAGTTTAAAAATGGATTAGATAAATTCCTAGCGGAAAAAAATATCCAAGGATACAGCATTTAATTAAGATTAAAAAACAAACAAATAAAAAACATTTATTATACAGGTTGAACCCGATGGACATCTGTCTTTTTTCAACCTCAACAACTATGTAACTGTGTAACATTATAATGAACACAGCTTAATACAGAATACAGGTTGAACACGATGGGCATTTTGCCTCTATTCAACCTCATTTACTATGGGGGTCATTCCGAGTTGATAGCTTGCTAGCAACTTCTTGCAGCGCTGCGATCAGGTTAAATCTCGGAAAAACTGCGCATGCGTATGCAGCACAATGCACAGGTGCGTCGTACGGGTACAAAGAGGATCAGTGCTGGGCGATGGATTTAACGAAGAGTCCATTCGCACAGTCGATCGCAAGGTGATTTACAGAAAGAGGGCGTTTGTGGGTGTCTACTGACCATTTTCTGGGAGTGTTTGGAAAAACGCAGGCGTGTCCAAGCGTTTGCAGGGTGGGTGTCTGACGTCAATTCCGGGACCAAAAAGACTGAAGTGATCGCAGCAGCTGAGTAAGTCCAGAGCTACTCAGAAACTGCAAAAAACTTTTTTGTGCCGTCGGCTGCAAAAGCGTTCGCACACTTGCAAAGCTAAAATACACTCCCCCATAGGCGGCGACTATCTGATCGCAGCGCTGCAAAAAGTTGCTAGCGAGCGATCAACTCGGAATGACCCCCTATGTTACTATGTTACTAGTAACGAGCAGTGTTAGGTTGTTTGTAAAGAATGGGCAAACTGCCTAAGCTTAAAACAGTCTGCATATTAATATTGTTTTTCTTTATACAACAAGCTATGGGGGTCATTCCGAGTTGTTCGCTCGGTAATTTTTTTCGCAACGCAGCAATTTTCCGCTTAGTGCGCATGCGCAATGTCCGCAGTGCAACTGCGCCAAGTAAATTTGCTATGCAGTTAGGAATTTTACTCACGGCTTTTTCATCGTTCTGGTGATCGTAGTGTGATTGACAGGAAGTGGGTGTTACTGGGCGGAAACTGGCCGTTTTATGGGTGTGTGCGGAAAAACGCTACCGTTTCTGGGAAAAACGCGGGAGTGGCTGGAGAAACGGAGGAGTGTCTGGGCGAACGCTGGGTGTGTTTGTGACGTCAAACCAGGAACGACAAGCACTGAACTGATCGCAGATGCCGAGTAAGTCTGGAGCTACTCAGAAACTGCTAAGAGAGGTGTAATCGCAATATTGCGAATACGTCGTTCGCAATTTTAAGAAGCTAAGATTCACTCCCAGTAGGCGGCGGCTTAGCGTGAGTAAATCTGCTAAAAGCAGCCTGCGAGCGAACAACTCGGAATGACCCCCTATATTTTATTACAAGATAAATTGGAAAAAAAGTCACATTTTTAACCTATTTGTTAACCATAACTATGCTATAGAGTATTTAGATGAAAGTTTAGTGTGTGAGTTTATCTGTGAAAGCAGACATGAAAGACATTTCAGTTATATAGAAGATCATGCATGTTTATTCAAAGTTTTATTACTTTTTCCACCCAGTACAGAAACAGTAATGCAAGCTGTAATACATAGAGAACGTAGCAGCACAGAATTGCCTAGCAACTTTCCAGACATAGGGGGTCATTCCGAGTTGATCGCTCGTTAGCTAGTTTTAGCATCCATGCAAACGCTATGCCGCCGCCCACTGGGGAGTGTATTTTAGCTTAGCAGAAGTGCGAACGCATGTGAGCCGAGCCCTGCAAAAAACAGTTTGTGCAGTTTCAGAATAGCTCTGAACCTACTCAGCGATTGCTATCACTTCAGCCTTTTCGTGTCCGGATTTGACGTCATACACCCACCCAGCGAACGCCCAGCCACGCCTGCGTTTTTTCAGACACGCCTGCATTTTTGCAAACACTCCCTGAAAACGGTCAGTTGACACCCAGAAACACCCCCTTACTGTCAATCTTCTTGCAGCCTTCAGTGCGAAGAAAAACTTTGCTAGAACCTGAGCACAACCAAAAAGGGCTTTGTACCCGTACGTCGCGCGTGCGCATTGCGGGGCATACGCATGCGCATAAATTAATTTTTTTCACCTGATTGCTGCACTGCGAAAATCGTCAGCGAGCGATCAACTCGGAATGAACCCCATAGGTCAATCAGCAACAACTCCCACACCTGTATGTCACACATCTAGAGGAAAAAGGGGGGAGATGGACTACTACAAAGATATTACGAAGTGCTATCATGCTGAGGCTAATACTACTATGTTGGAGGAATAGTATAGTATAAATATTTATATTTATACTATCAGTGTTCTTAGTGCTAGTAGTATACCGCCCCACTGTCCCGATTTTTCGCGGGACAGTCCTGTTTTTTTGGGACTGTCCCGCTGTCCCACCCGCGGGCCGCAGTATCCCGCAGTGGGGGGGGGGGGGGGGGGGGCGTTGGGAGGCTCCTGGCACTGCTGCTCTGCGGTGAATAGACGCTGTGCGCATGCGCACAGCTTCTATTCACGAGTGACAGAGGGAGAGGGGACATGCCAGCAGCTCACAGAGCACTGGGCATGCCCCCTTCAGTGACGGACAAAGGGGGCATGGCTTACAACCGCGGCATCACCGCGAAGCCACTTCCCCTTTTCCCAAGGCCACACCTCCTTTTATGGAGTGTGCGCCTCTTTGACATGCGTGTGTCCCTCTTTCAAGATAAAGAAAGTTGAGAGGTATGCTAGTAGTGTGCATCAGCTTTTCTCTTCCTCCAAGATAGTATTATTAGCCTCAGCATGATAGCATCTCTTAATATCTTGAGCAATAGGGCGTGCAGTCCCGCTCCCCCCCTTTTTCCTCTATATGTGTGTATATATTGTACGCTTGAAGGTCAGGCTCCTTTCTGCTGATATTGGCACCCCTCCCATTCACCCTCAGGTGTTTTAATTAGCAGAGCTCCTACGTTTTTCAAGTCACACATTGATAAGGGCTCTATGTTAAGGTAAGACCTAGATACATTTATATAACATACCTCCCAACATGACCCTCTCCAGGAGGGACACAATGCTCTGCTTCTGGACTTTTCTCTTAATCTATGATTGCCAGCACCTGTGTTGAACAGGTTAATGCAGGGGTGGGGACCCTTTGGCCCTCCAGCTGTTGTTGAACTACACATACCAGCATGCCTTGCCACAGTTTTGTTATTTGGCCATGCTAAAACTTTTGCAGGACATGCTGGGATGTGTAGTTCATCAACAGCTGGAGGGCCGAAGGTTCCCCATCCCTGGGTTAATGGATAAGAAAGGTGTTTCAGCACAGGTGATAGCAATCATAAATTAAGAGGGAAGTCCAGGAGCAGAGCATTCTGTACCTCCTGGGGAGGGTCATGTTGGGAGGTACGATATAATAATGTGATAGTATTGGAAATGTTAGGGACTCATGTGAAATTAAGTCACCTGGTGGCGGTACATTGGGCCCACATATTTGCGCAAATGTGTGCTAAGAACTTCACTTATACTCCATGTTAATTGTGAAGGTTTATTTAAATTATTTATACTATCAGTGTTCTTAGTGCTAGGAGTGTACATCAGCTTTTCTCTTCCACTAACATAGTATTATGCTGCACACATCCCAAGACTAATACCCTTTTTAGATTGAAATGCCTGGTCATACCCGGGATTCAGACTGGCAGCAGGACCCAGCAAGCGCCGGCCTTACCTAGGCTGTAAACAGGACCTGGGTCCTTCCTGGGAAAAACCTTACTTGCTAGCAGGGCTGGATCCCAGGGTCACTGGACCCGGGATGAGCTGTTTCCACTGACAAAAATCCTGGGTTCACGTGGAAAACTGTGGATAGTCTTATCATTAGATAAGGGGTATGAGTGACACATACATAAGAACTGCATGCTACATGTGAGTTGTATGACACCAATATATAATCTATCTTTGAATTGTTTAGATAAGCAAAAAGTATCTCCTCTCGACCTGTGTTAACCAATAAATCCATGTGATAATACAGTATATAACTTGGGTAGTCATTCCGAGTTGTTCGCTCGCTAGCTGCTTTTAGCAGCATTGCACACGCTAGGCCGCCGCCCTCTGGGAGTGTATCTTAGCATAGCAGAATAGCGAACAAAAGATTAGCAGAATTGCTACTAAATAATTCCTTGCAGTTTCTGAGTAGCTCCAGACCTACTCCTAGATTGGGATCACCTCAGTCCGTTTAGTTTCTGGTTTGACGTCACAAACACGCCCTGCGTTCGGCCAGCCACTCCCCCGTTTCTCCAGACACTCCCGCGTTTCTGCCTGACACGCCTGCGTTTTTTTTGCACACTCCCGGAAAACGCTCAGTTACCACCCAGAAACGCCCCTTTCCTGTCAATCATTCACCGATCAGCAGTGCGACTGAAAAGCGCCGCATGAACACCAGCAAATCTACTAAGTTTTGTGTAAAATAACTTAGCGCATGCGCTCTGCATACCATGCGCATGTGCATCTAGCAACAAATCGCAGCATAGCGAAAAACGGCAACGAGCGAACAACTCGGAATGACTACCTTTGTTCGATAAAAGCATTATAAAAGGTACTAGCTGAGCCGGCGCTTCCACTAGGCAGCTTTAGGCAGCTGCCTATGGGCGGAGTGACCTGAAGAGCGGCCCGCTGAGAATGCCTGGGAGAAAAATGAAGGATGTCTCTGAAAGAGAGACATCCTTCTTCTAGATCAGCAGTCGGCAGGCAGTGTGAATCAGTCAGTGCCAGGAGGAGAGTACACACTCGCAGAGCTGACAGGTAGGCGCCAGGGAGAGAGGAGGACAGCGCGTCACCCGGACGTTCCTTGCTGGTGTCATGATGCATGCGCAGGAACTGTTCCCGGCCCGCGCTGTCAGCTCATGAGGTTTTGCCGGCAGATAATGATTAGCAAGCAGTGCCTGGACGGAGCCGCCCCCACTCCACAGGCTAGTCAGCGGGCAGAGGAGGAAAACGGAGGTGAGGAGAGAATCTCCCCATAATACAATATATACAGCACTGAACCGCCGGTGCGTTGTGCGGGATCCTGGATCCCCCCGCCCCTGCTCCCTTCCTCTCCGATGTCCCCAGGTCTGTGTCACCCACCTCCATGTCCAGAGGTCCTGTGTCCCTCCCCCCCCCCTTTTGTGCCCATGTCCTGTGTCACCCCCTCCCACTCTTGTTCCCCAGGTATTGTGTCACCCCTTCCCTCTTGTGTGTCCAGAGCTTGTGTCACCCCCCCATATATCCATATACCCCCTCCCATGTCTCCAAGTACTGTGTCCCTCCTATCCCTCTCTCCACCCTCATGTCCCCAGGTTCTGTCACCTTCTCCCAATCATATATACATGTTAGGTGTCACCTCCCCCCATTTCCCCAGGTCCAGTGTCCCTCCTCCCCCTTCCCCCCTCTTGTGCCCATGTTCTGTGTCACCCACTCCCACTCATGTGTCCAGGGCTTGTGTCACCCCTCCATATACTGTGTCAAGCCCCCCACCCATTGTCCCATGTACTGTCCCTCCTCTTCCTCTCTCTACCCTCATGTCCCCAGGTCCTGTGTCACCTCCTTCTCCTCATGTGTACATGTCCTGTGTAACCTCCCCCCTGTCCCCAGGTCCTGTGTACCATCCTCCTCCATGTGCCCAGGTCCTGTGTCACACCCCATGTACCCATGTTTAGTGTCACCCCCCTCATGTAACCCAGGTCCTGTGTCCACCATCCCCTCCTGTCCCGTCATGTTGCCATGTCGCCCCCTCATGTACCCATTTCCTGTGTCACAGCTTCACCGGGCTCCTCCATCCCTGCAGGGGCGCAGAAGGCTGAAGTTTTGCCTAGGGTGCTGAGAGACCTTGCACCGGCCCTGGGTACTAGTATTTTGGACCCATTATGTGCTGGGTCGCTAGTTATTGTGCCCAGGATCACGTTTTTTTTCCTCCGCATCTCATCTCTGCCCCCTCCCCTACGGTCTTCTCCCTGTCCCTCATTTTTGATCCCCCCCTGTCTCCATTTTGCTCATTTCTGTTTTGCTATCTCAGGCTATAATTTCTGTCCCCCTCATGCCCCCCACATCCTCATCATCTCCGCTTCTCCCTGCCTCTCATCCCTGTTTCCCTGCCTTACCTTCTCCACATCACTCATGTCAGTCCTCTTTGCCCCTCCCCCCCATGTCTCCCGTCTCTCCAATTTTTTTCTTAAGTATTTTTATTGAAGTGCAATACACTGCAACATCACATGTCAAAACACAAGATCACGATATTGGTATAATAACTGAAAATTAGAATAGTCTGAAGACCAATGAGTAAATTACATTGCTATATCACATTGTTACGCAAGCCCAGCAATCCTCTAGTCTCCTGTATACTAAAGCTACGCCTTTAGCAGCTGCCTTTCCCAGGTGGTTTAGGTCCACCCAGTACTCAGATGCCCCCAGGTCTTAATGTGGACAAGAAAACTATTGGAGACTGGGCAAGTGCAAGGAAAATATGCTGGAGTAGACACCTACCTGGCACGAAATGGGTTGAGGCTAGACAAACGGGCACACACTGGACAAGGACTAGACAAAACTGGACTGGCAGGTACTGGTGTATAATAGGAGAAGCCAGACAGTGACACCAGGACTGGATAAGACAAAACAAAACTGAAATGGCAGGTACTGGTGAATAAATGCAGTATGAACACACAATAGAACCAGGACTGGATAAGGTAGCACTGACAAGGGCAATAACTCAAAATCCAGGGACTACTTCTGGAAGCTGGTGAGCAGTAATTGAAGGACTGGAAGTGATACTATGGACAAACACACGCAGGCCAAAACTAGACAAGTCTGGACGGACAGAGTTTGTACTTAGAGTCCAGAAGCTGTATTTGGGAGCAGCTCACTTTCAGATAGACAACCTTGAGCTTGTGAAAACACTGCAGGTAGGATTTGCAGGTAGTTGTTTAGAGGGTAAGCTCCAGGTGCTGCTATGGAAGCAGCTGAGACTACAAGCTGACAGCTGAGACTCCAAACACTGCTTGGTGGTATTTTGCATGTAGCTGTTCAGATGGGAAGCTCTGGATACTGCAATGACAGGATAAAACTCAGGGAAACTTTGAGTACACTGACAAAATATCCTCAGGTTCAAAGACAAGAGCATGGCTGGAGCAGAGTTCATACACAAGGCAGAAACTATAACCAGCATAAGATTCAGGGCAGGCTGGGTAATATTAGGAGCAATTCCCAATCAGAGCAGCCAGGGAGACTAGGCCCTCTGATGATGATACTCATGCACCTGTTCAGCTACACATACACACAGATAAAACTCCTAATTATACTGCAGCTGAAGCTGAACACTCAGGGAACCTGCAGGAATCTGAAATGAACTAAGAATGGAGGAAAACATGGCAAGCTGATCCAACAGAAACAGATCATAGCATCAGAACATGAACAGACCGCAATCTGCGGTCACAGCTCGTAACACACACATGAAAAAAAAGTAAAAATTACATGAAGAACGTATAAGACACAGGGCTGGATTAAGGAAGGGGAGACAGGGGCGGTTGTCCCATGGCTCCCATACAGTGCTATGTGAAGTCAGTCAGACAGCACATTCTGAAGAAGGAGTTCCCACCAGCGGCTGAGCTATTGAGCCACTGAGGATGACGTAAGTGTAGAGCGAGTCTCATGGGATAAGGATGCAAAATCCCGTGAGACAGTGACCTGGGAGCCAGCAGAGTCTGTTGGTGGTGGAGTCGCATAATGTCCCTGTCCATGCTGCAGCATCCAGGTAAGAGGCTGCTGTGCAATGTGATGCAATGTGTGTGTGTGTGTGCAAGTTCTTGATTTGCCATCACTAGTACTATTGGAGGCCCCCACAAATTAATTGCCGCTGGGCCCCCACCAGCCTCAATCTGGCCCTAATAAGATATACAATCAATTACGAAGCTGCCGTCAACTTACACTAAGAACAGTAATACAAAAACCTTAAGATGTACAGAGAGTATAAGCGTGCCCAGGAAGAGGAACACTAATAAAAACTTAGCCAACAGTGACAGTTAATTGAGGGAAATTGGAAGATAATTATCAATCATCCGGAGCTCATATCATGCTGTATATTGTAAACTCTTATGAATTTGTTGTCTGGTGGCAAGGGGAAGTGTATCAATATAACTTTTTCTCAAAGAAGCCTGTATGTTGTTCCTTCTCGTATACGTTCTCAATCTACTCCATCCGAAACGGTATCCAGATGATAGATAGACAGTGTCTAGTTAGACAGTCAGACAGACACCATATGTTAGACAGACATTAGGTCGACAGGGTCAAAAGGTCAACAGAGTCAAAAGGTCGACATGAAAAGGATAGACAGTACAAAAGGTCAACAGGTCAAAAGGTAGACGGTAAAAATGTGGACATGAAAATGGTCGACATAAAAAAGGTAGACAGTTTTTTTAAAATTTTACATGTTTTTGGACCTTTTCATACCTTCTCTATCCATGTCGGCATAGAGTTGGTTATAAACCTTGCCCGAAGTGTAGCAAGCGAAGCGAGCCCTGTGCCTTTCTACAGTTGGGGGTCCCAGATGACAAAACTATCCACACAAACCCCCCCAAAAAATGGTGTCTACCTTTTTATGTCGACCTTATGACCCTATCGACCTTTTGTACTGTCTATTTTTTCGTCTACCTTTAGTCCATGTCGACCTTTTGACCCTGTCGACCTTTTGACTGTTCAACATGTGGTGTCTGTCTATTGACTGTCTAACTACACACTGTCTATCTGCTATACCATACCCATCTGAAACACGTGCTTCAAATTTTCCTTGTTAAGAAGAGAGGAAGGAATCACTTTAAATCCAATTTTGGAGGATAGTTTTTCTACCTGCTGTACTTATGGGCAATTGTAGCTTCTTACAGCCCTTGTAATTCTCTGATTATCAAGAAAAAGCCCAAATACAGCCCGATGAGGTTTGAAAGGAACATAGTTCACCAGCTGGTTCTCATAGTTCACCAGCTAGTTCTCATAGTTCACCAGCTGGTTCTCAACATAATTAAGGACCCTCAACCAAAAATGTAAGATATCACGCTCATTATGGGAGCATCTTGGACACTGGTGAGGATCGGACAGTCCCATCAAATAGCACCGCCTAGGGGTAAGATATGGTGAAGACTATTGAGGAACAATTTAATAAACATGATGGATGGTAAAAATGAGGAGCGGAAACAACGAATCAGTTGAGGAACTGATAGAGAAGTGAAGTGTTGTAACCAATGCGACATACCAATTCTGACGTGGGAATGGTCAGCTATCTCCCTAAGGAAGGTATGATGAATGGTGAAGGCTTTATGCATAGGTGGATATTGTCTCAAAAGAAGGTCAAGGGAATTATCCCAATCCCGCTTCGATAATGCTCTAATAGTATAACTAATGTAATGTTGATCCTGCAAGAAGGCCATAGGATAAGGTCTTAAAATCCCAAATTTGTCTGAGTATACAGGTACAGTATAGTATGTCAGTGGTCGTTTAGTTAAAGTATCAACCAAATGAAGTACAGAATATTAGAGATGAGTGGATCTGGTTCTCGGAAAACCAGACCCATCCAAACTTAGGCACCTGAGTGCGGCTCGGGACTTCCCGCCAGATTTGGATTCCAAAATGAGGCAAAACTTCATCCCGCTGTCGGATTCTCGCAGTGTTTTGGATTCTATATAGGTAATGGTGATCGGCGCCATTTTCAATCCAGCTGTAGGGAGTGCATGGAACGGACGTGTCTGTCTCAGTGATGGGGCGTGTGGCGTGGAGTGGATCTGCTGGCTGCATCCAGTGACAGCAAGGGGTGATCTGACTTCAATCATATTAGTCCAGGAGTGCTGGTGTATCTGACAACTGTGATGATCTCATCTGTCCATACATACAAGGGCTCTGCCGCAGTGTTGAAAAAGCCCAGTATAATACTATGTGTACATCCAGGGGCTGGTGTGTCTCCAGGGGTGCTGTCATCTGGTGTATCTGACAAGGGGTGATCTCATATGTCCATATACAACAAGGGGCACTGCCCCAGTGTTACACCCCCCCCTCCAGTATACTGTGTGTAAAGTGTGTATACATCCAGGGGTGGTGTGTTGTATATATTAGTATCAGTCCAAGGGTGCTGTCATTTGGTGTATCTGACAAGGGGTGATCTGTCCATATATATCCAGAGGCTCTGTCCCAGTGTTAAAAAAAACGCAAGTACACTGTGTGTAAAGTGTGTATACATCCAGAGGCTGGTGTGTCGTATATATCAGTATCAGGCCAGGGGTGCTGTTGTCCGGTCTATCTGACAAGGGGTGCTCTGTCCACCTATGGATAATCTGGCCATCCATCCAGGGGCTCTGCCCAGTGTAAAATTTAAATAATAAAAGCTAAAAAGTGGAAGCAAGGAAGAGGCAAACAACTACAGACCAGTGAGTCTTACATCAGTAGTAGGGAAATTGATGGAAACACTCTTAAAAGAAAGAGTTGTAGATTATCTCAAATCCGGCAATTTACAGGATCCCAAACAGCATGGATTCACTGGGGGGAGATCATGTCAAACAAATCTTATTGACTTTTTTGATTGTGTGACTAAAGTGATGGATAAAGGTGGAGCCATGGATATAGCTTATCTAGACTTTAGTAAGGCTTTTGACACAGTTCCACATCGCAGACTGCTAAATAAACTTGAAAGTTTGGGATTGGATATTAGGATTATTGAATGGATAAGATCTTGGTTGAAGGATAGAAAACAGAGAGTTGTGGTAAATGGAGTGCATTCACAGGAGGGAAATGTTACCAGTGGAGTACCCCAGGGATCTGTACTTGGACCAGTGCTTTTTAATATCTTTATTGGTGACATTGCAAATGGCATTAAAGGGAAAGTATGCCTTTTTGCAGATGACACAAAGGTATGCAACAGGGTAGACACACCAGGTGGGGTAAAACAAATGATTGAGGATCTAGGTAGACTAGAGGAATGGTCAAGAGTCTGGCAATTACAGTTTAATGCCAAAAAATGCAAAATCATGCACTTGGGTCTCAAAAATCCTAAAGCTAAATACAGTATTAATGGCACTATACTGGAAACTACTGAGGAGGAAAGGGATCTAGGAGTCACTATTTCAGATGACTTAAAAGCAGGTAAGCAATGTAACAAGGCAATGAGGAAGGCTAGTCAGATGCTTGGCTGCATTGGGAGAGGAATCAGCAGCAGAAAGAAAGAAGTAATAATGCCACTGTATAGGTCATTGGTACGGCCTCATCTAGAATACTGTATTCAGTTCTGGAGGCCATATCTTCTAAAGGATATTAATACATTAGAAACTGTACAAAGGAGGGCAACTAAAATGGTGCATGGCCTACATCACAAAACATACCCAGAAAGACTAAGAAATCTCAATATGTATAGTTTGGAGCAGAGAAGGGAAAGGGGAGACATGATAGAAACTTTCAAATATATGAAGGGTTTTAACAAAGTCCAGGAGGGAAACATTCTCCAAATGAAGAGAAGCAATAGGACACGAGGACATGCACTGAGACTGGAGGGGGGGGGGGGGTTCAGGGGAAATTTGCGGAAAAATTATTTCACAGAAAGGGTAGTGGACAAGTGGAATAGCCTCCCATCAGAGGTGGTAGAGGCTAAGACAGTAGAGCAATTTAAACATGCATGGGATAGACATAAGGATATCCTTACAAAGAAATAAGGATCAAATAAGGTTAGTGATAAAAAATAATATAAAAAATAAAAAAAAAATAAGGGGCAGACTAGATGGGCCAAGTGGTTCTTATCTGCCGACAAATTCTATGTTTCTATGTTTCTATGTAAAAAGCCTAATATATGTGTGTGTATATATATATATATATATATATATATATACACTGCTCAAAAAAATAAAGGGAACACTAAAATAACACATCCTAGATCTGAATGAATTAAATATTCTTATTAAATACTTTGTTCTTTACATAGTTGAATGTGCTGACAACAAAATCACACAAAAATTATCAATGGAAATCAAATTTATTAACCCATGGAGGTCTGGATTTGGAGTCACCCTCAAAATTAAAGTGGAAATATACACTACAGGCTGATCCAACTTTGATGTAATGTCCTTAAAACAAGTAAAAATGAGGCTCAGTAGTGTGTGTGTCCTCCACGTGCCTGTATGACCTCCCTACAACCCACACAAGTGGCTCAGGTAGTGCAACTCATCCAGGATGGCACATCAATGCGAGCTGTGGCAAGAAGGTTTGCTGTGTCTGTCAGCGTAGTGTCCAGAGCATGGAGGCGCTACCAGGAGACAGGCCAGTACATCAGGAGACGTGGAGGAGGCCATAGGAGGGCAACAACCCAGCAGCAGGACCACTACCTCCGCCTTTATGCAAGGAGGAACAGGAGGAGCACTGCCAGAGCCCTGCAAAATGACCTCCAGCAAGCCACAAATGTGCATGTGTCTACTCAAACGATCAGAAACAGGCTCCATGAGGGTGGTATGAGGGCCCGACGTCCACAGGTGGGGGTTGTGCTTACAGCCCAACACCGTCCAGGACGTTTGGCATTTGCCAGAGAACACCAAGATTGGCAAATTCGCCACTGGCGCCCTGTGCTCTTCACAGATGAAAGCAGGTTCTCACTGAGCACATGTGATAGACGTGACAGAGTCTGGAGATGCCAAGGAGAACGTTCTGCTGCTTGCAACATCCTCCAGCATGACCGGGTTGGCAGTGGGTCAGTAATGGTGTGGAGTGGCATTTCTTTGGGGGGCTGCACAGCCCTCCATGTGCTCGCCAGAGGTAGCCTGACTGCCATTAGGTACTGAGATGAGATCCTCAGACCCCTTGTGAGAACATTTGCTTGTGCGGTTGGCACTGGGTTCCTCCTAATGCAAGACAATGCTAGACCTCATGTAGCTGGAGTGTGTCAGCAATTCCTGCAATACGAAGCCATTGATGCTATGGACTGGCCTGCCCGTTCCCCAGACCTGAATCCAATTGTGCACATCTGGGACATCATGTCTCGCTCCATCTACCAACGCCACGTTGCACCACAGACTGTCCAGGAGTTGGCGGATGCTTTAGTCCAGGTCTGGGAGGAGATCCCTCAGGAGACCATCCGCCACTTCATCAGAAGAATGCCCAGGCATTGTAGGGAGGTCATACAGGCACGTGGAGGCCACACACACACTACTGAGCCTCATTTTGACTTGTTTTAAGGACATTACATCAAAGTTGGATCAGCCTGTAGTGTGTTTTTCCACTTTCATTTTGAGGGTGACTCCAAATCCAGACCTCCATGGGTTAATAAATTTGATTTCCATTGATAATTTTTGTGTGATTTTGTTGTCAGCACATTCAACTATGTAAAGAACAAAGTATTTAATAAGAATATTTCATTCATTCAGATCTAGGATGTGTTATTTTAGTGTTCCCTTTATTTTTTTGAGCAGTGTATATATATATTTATATTTTGTTTTATCTGCATTCCAGTGTACTGTACAATTTTTATAAGTACTGTGACACTGCAGGTCAGGCCGCTGTATATTATTATTTCGTACTCATACACATAATGTGCCACACTGTTGGTGATATTAAATCACAGTGTTTGATTACTATTTCGTACTCATATACGTATTGTGCCATACTGGAGGTGTTACATTTTGTGTGTGCTGTACCCCACTTCATTCGTGTTTGTGGATAGATACAGTATGGAGGACAAACAATTGAGAGGAGAGCAGGAAGCACATACTAGTGGTGCAGGTGCTGCCAGCAGTCATGACGATATAAGTCTGTCAACGTCATCTACGAAGGCCGATGCCCAGGGGCATAGAGGGCTTAAGTCAGGGCATGTAAAATCATTTAATTTTACAGTGGTAAAGAAAAAAACATCAAAAGGAAAGTTAGCTTTATAGGCAGTAATACAAACTGTGCATTCAGAATCAGGGCCATTAGACATTCTTGCGGAACATTTAGCGGTGTCCACATCAGCTATGTGTGAGTCTGACATTTCTCTCACTGTCCTCATAGAGAAGCCTCTCTAACCTCCTTCCACCATCTGCACATGTGGGGAGCAGTACAAGTTAAGATGGTGATGATGAGGATGACATAATAGAAATTGAGGATTCGTGTGTGGAAGTGGAAAAGAATGATGGGGATATGTGTGTAGTACTAATATCTAACACTGAGGATGTTGTTGATGTTGTTTGTGTTACTCAGTGACTGCAGTTCTTGACCTTGATAAAAAGAAAGCCATTACGATGTCTCAGCAGAAGACCAAAAAAGCCACCTGTTGGGTGTGGCATTATTTTACCCCAATCCTGACAATGTTTGTGAAAGCAGATGTTCCATTTGTGAGGCTAAAGTTAGTAGAGGTAGGAGCGTTAGCCATCTAGGCACCTCCTTCATCTTACGTCATTTGCGGCGAAGACATGAAATTTATTTGACATGATTATAATGTTATTAACAGCCTCATCATCAACATCCTCAGAGTCATTACTGATCGGATGGTAGCCTTTCTAAAAGTTATTTTGTGGGGGCCCAAACAAGCCAATCAGTTCATTCCTGTCACGATCCGAGTATCTGGACGCCATTATTTACCTTTCAGGTGTCTCCTAAGGCTGTCCCAGCGTCCTAGGCCCGGGTCCCAGCTGTGATGCAAGCACTCATACTTCATATCCCATCTCTGCTGATCCGTGGATATTGTTCCTCAATGCCCGGGTGACTGGCATGGCGTCACCTGCCGGCGGGGCCTCGGGCATCATCTCCATATTCCTAATGCATACAGGGCATGTGGCATTTCTCATCTACTGCAGCCGCGGCCGTCCATGCTGAAGGTTGGGACGCAGGCCGGCGTTCTCTGTGTTCACCGCCGCCATTGCAGAGGAATCTCCATGTGGTGAATACAAACAGCTTTCCCTCCACAGGCCGGTATGGGCGCAGCCATCTTGGTTCCAGTCACATGATCCTGACCTCCAATCCATAGCTCTGCTGAGATCTGCATAATTAAGTAATTCAATCCCTTTACACCTAAGGGTATAAAGGGACTGAGCCTGCACTAGGAAATCGTCAGTGCTTTGGTTGTCAAACCTTGTTTCCAGTCTCTCTCTCTCCTGTGGTTACTTGTTCCAGGTTTCCAGCTCCTGTCTCCAGTTACCACTAAGAGACCCGCACCAGCTTACCACCTTGCGGTGCAGCCTGACTCTGCAGTCTTCCATGACTACTCCAGCTTCCAGCTGCAGATCCATCTGCTTTCAGCGGTCAGCTTCCAGCAGTGTTCAGCTTTCTTAAAGTGCCGGTGCTTCTCCAGCGAATACCTACATACCAGCGGTATCCGCAAACCATCGGTACCTGCATACCATCATTTCATATTTCTTCGCTCCCTAGCTTCATTCAACTACCTGGCTGGTTCCATCCAGCATCCACTCCGTGTTATCTACCTGGCTGGTTCCATCCAGCACTCACTCCGTGTTTTCAACACCTGGCTAGTTCCATCCAGCATCCACAGCAGTCTTCTCAGCTACAGCGTTACCAGCTTCAAGTACTACATCTGCTGGTGTGTTCCTCGGCTACTCTCACTACTACGGACGGGTCTGGTAAGGACATTCCATCACTGGGACATTAAGAACTGTACCTCATCCTACCAGTACCCTGTGGCTCCTGCCAAGTTTATAATGATCCAGGAACTGTACCATTTTATCTACTGCATATCTTTATTCATTTACTACTGCTGTGAATACGGAGTTCTGTTAATAAACTTTTATTGACTTTTAAATCCTGGTTGTCATGGTCACGCCTTCGGGCAATCCTTTTACATTTTACTTACATGTCTAGGGGTCTGATTAAACCTCCCAAGTTTAGTTTTACCTCAGCCCCTACAACTGAGGCTTCCTCCCATCAGCTCAGGCCCTCAGTTGTGACAATTCCCTGTCGCTGAAATGATTGGTTTGTTAAAAACTGTGCATGCCCTGTTTACTATATATAACACAAGGGAGGATGGGAGAGCCCAAGGACAATTCCATCTTGCACCTCTTTTCTTTGCATTATGTGCTGTTCGGAACATTGCTGACTGTGATAACAAGTATTTGTATAGTTTATTAAACTGCCACCCTGTCTGCCACTGCAGTGCTATTCTGTTTCCTAGATGTGCCATGTTGGAAGTTTAAGTGTCACATGTTTGTGCCGGCCACTGCTGTTGCTTAGTTTAGTAATCCAGCTACCCCGGTGCAACCTTTAGGCCTAAACTGGATGAAAACAATATTGTGAGCTGTGAGGTGGTCAAAATTTACTGGAATTTAGTGGACATTAATGTTATTGATTTTAATAATACTGTAGGAATAAAAACAGGCCCAAATTCTGTGATTTTAGCTGTTTTTATGATTTAAAAAAAATACAGATCCAAAACTTGCAACAGAGGTTTTGGAAAAACAAACACAGATCCATAACACGAAGGAGATACAGATTCAAAACAAGAACCCAAACCCCGAGATTTGGGCCGACGCACATCTTTACAAAATATAAATTTCGCACTCTCCCTCCCCCCAAACGACTGCAGCTTAGGGGGCACTGCGTGTGACAGCGCAGGACCCAATCTGCACGGCCCTGTGCGTGTTCAGTCCACCCATTATCGGAGTATTACGCAAACTATTGAGATGCCATGATATACAGATGTGTCATCATACATGGTGTGCCAGGTTCCGTGTGACTTGACTCGCGCCAAACATCTTTTTTTCATCCGTTTTGCTCTAATGTGCGTAGAAATCACAATGCGATGCAACAAAACCTCTTCACAAGGCTACACTGATTAATTTGCTATGATGCAGCGACTGTGGCTTTTTTTCACACCAAGTTCTATTGTGCTTTATATGCAACTTTGTACATACACCATATAAGTAATCAGAACCAGGACTCACTGAATTCACCTAAATTCAAAGCCAGTGGTTATACCCAGAAATCATTAAAATCTAAAGGGGATGGAGAATAGGAGGCAGGCAGAGGCCTAATCAGAGGCACCACAGGAGGCTATGGAAAATCGCCGCCTCTGCTAAACCGTTTCCCACAGCTGACTGAATCGGGCAGCACTGACCGTTATCGGCGGAGTAAACCCCACGGCAAAGTGAATATTCCCTGTTATGTTCGTTAGTTAAACATGGGGATTTAGAGAAAATATAACATACATAAAATATAGCATGTCCTTGACGCCTGTCTCCATGTTAGTGTTGTGTTGTATATTGGAGGTAATTCCAAGTTGATCGCAGCAGGAATTTTGTTAGCAGTTGGGCAAAACCATGGCCCTCATTCCGAGTTGTTCGCTCGGTATTTTTCATCGCATCGCAATGAAAATCCGCTTAGTACGCATGCGCAATGTTCGCACTGCGACTGCGCCAAGTAACTTTGCTATGTAGAAAGTAATTTTACTCACGGCTTTTTCATCGCTCCGGCGATCGTAATGTGATTGACAGGAAATGGGTGTTACTGGGCGGAAACACGGCGTTTCAGGGGCGTGTGGCTGAAAACGCTACCGTTTCCGGAAAAAACGCAGGAGTGGCCGGAGAAACGGTGGGAGTGCCTGGGCGAACGCTGGGTGTGTTTGTGACGTCAACCAGGAACGACAAGCACTGAACTGATCGCACAGGCAGAGTAAGTCTGAAGCTACTCCAAAACTGCTACGAGGTTTGTGATCGCAATATTGCGATTACTTCGGTCGCACTTTTAAGAAGCTAAGATACACTCTCAGTAGGCGGCAGCTTAGCGTGTGTAACTCTGCTACATTCGCATTGCGACCGATCAACTCGGAATGAGGGCCCATGTGCACTGCAGGGGAGGCAGATATAACATGTGCAGAAAGAGTTAGATTTTGGTGGGTTATTTTGTTTCTGTGCAGGGTAAATACTGGCTGCTTTATTTTTTACACTGCAAATTAGATTGCAGATTGAACACACCACACCCAAATCTAACTCTCTCTGCACATGTTAAATCTGCCTCCCCTGCAGTGCACATGGTTTTGCCCAACTGCTAACAAAATTCCTGCTGCAATCAACTTGGAATTACCCCCCTTGTCTGTTTTGTATAGTTTCATTTTATATAATAAAAGGCTAACGCTGCTCCTCACCTCTATGAGGGCAATTCTATAAAAATAAAACATTGTACATATGGAAAAGAAAATGTTATCTCAAACTATTGTTTAACACAGTTATTTGCATACATGCATCACTATTTTTAGCTCTTCTGTTTTAAATAAACACCATATACGTTTACAGAAGCATGCACATTATTTGCTGAGCCTCATATATAAGAGTATCATTTGGCCACTAACCTCCCTCTGAGCCAAAATGCAAGTTCTACTTTGTAGTCTACCAATTACACAAGGAAATCTTTTGTAGCCGGATGTGCTTGTTAAATTCATTCATGGGTAAAATTGCTGGAAGATTGGCTGTATTCATTTATAGTACATGAGCTCATATCTTGGCCAGTGTGTGCTTGGGGGACTTTTCTAATATGGGTTACTGTCCTTAACTGATGTACTTAAAATATAGCATACAAAACAGTACATATAAAAGCATTTTTAAGAGATCATTTTGTATAATCATGTTTTAATAGCCAGACCTGAATGAGTTATTGATAGCAAGTGTGATGAGAAAATTGGTACTTGCATATGTAAGAAATAAAAATAATGCAGTTGCCTAATTGGTATGCAGTTGCCTATATTGTATGCAGAAAATGTAATAGTTGCCTTTTATACAAGTTGATTATTTCAAATTGATTCATATTATGGGAGACTTGTATAATCACCTAGGCAGGGCTGCCATCAGAAATTTTGGGGCCCGGGACTTACAAAATAAACAGGTCCCCCCCCCCCCCCAAAAAAAAAGATTCTGCTGCACCACTCCACCCCTATGTGATGTCACATATAGGTGGAACATTGCAGACCCGCAGGAATGATTCACACGGACCTGATGCGCAGGGAAGGCTGGTTTTAAGAAGTCCTCCTTGCACATCAGCCCGTTGTTTTTACACAACAGGTGCAGCTCTCCAGTTATAAGTGGTAGGAGCCAGGGGTGGGCCCCCCTCTCTGTAAGGGCCCTGGTAACCAGTCCCCGCAGTCCCCCCCTGATGGTGACCCTGCACCTAGGAAAAAAGGATGTGCACAGTACTTATAAAAGGATGTACTGTATAATGTATAAGATATATGTTGCTCGGCTAAACCTTAGGATGTATTATGTATGTACTATAGGTTCATGCTGTTGTTTGTATTGTTTCAAATTACGAGTATATATGCGTAATTCCACAAGGGAGGAGAGATCATATGACAGTATATGCAGGGGCGTAACTAGAACTTTGTGGGCCCCATAGCAACATCTTGAAAGGGCCCCCCCACCCAACCCCATTGGCTTTGAGAGGTAAAACACCACCACACATTTGCCCCCACGTGAAAAAAAACCCATACCCAGCACTGCTGCTCAGTCTCTCACCACTGCACAGCTAACTCCAGTCCCAGTCTTCACTGCAGCCTGACTTGCAGCTGTGGCGTCAGTCATCAGATTTAGGCAGGCGTGGACAGTGTGCAGCAATGTGAAGTATAACATCAGGCAGCTGTCAGTAGGGTCACGCCCGGGAGGTGTCTGGGCCTCTTGGAAATGCCCAGTGCTGCCTGGACAACAGCTGAGAATGGCAGTTGGTCTAAAGCAATGGCCGCACCTCCTCCCTATGGCCCTCTCCTCCTTTCCTAGAAAAGCTAATGCTGCCAGTGTTAGACACTGACCCTGTGCAAGTACTGCCAGATTAAGGACCACATCTAACAATTTATGTAGTAGTTTCAGACTCCCTGGCGTTGACTTAATCAGAGCAGCAAGACGCCAGGTGTGCGTCGAAACGCGTAGGAAAAGTGACTGAGGAATTAGCTTACAATCTGCACAGCATTTTTGTGGTCATACCAGGAGCATGAGATGACCCGGGGTTTCTACCTCCTTGTGAATTGGTGACTATAACATCTGATCCTTTCATTCTGATGTATGCTGTATATTGTCCCATCCTCATGTTTTTAATGAATATCAGATGTGGAAATTGAAGAAGGTTTTTATCAAATGGGTGGACAGTCTTATAATTGTCATCCATACGCATATAAACAGTTATCTTAAATGTAAGCAAATTAGCTACGTATTGAGCCTACTGATCATAGGATCAAGTGGACATTTACTATCTGTTAAGTATTTGACTTTCTAATCACCATCATTGTGTGAACATATATTAGAGCTTAATTGTTTATTAGATGTTGTTTGTTTGATAAGGTCCACATCTGCCCAGAGCTGAAATTTATGAAGGGCCTATTGTGTGGCGGCCAAAGGGGTGTGATGATCTCCACAGGGAAGTTTTTACAGGGGTGCAGGTGGGAGTGGTGGCAGTCTCAGACAGGGTAGGGGTTAAGGAGGGATGGGCCTGGAGATGGAATGTGTAGAAGAAAAGAGAAAGGCAGCTGGGTATAGGACAAGGAACCAGAGAGAGGTGAAAGAGCAAGTGGTTTAGGGGGCAAAGACACAGATGATGAGGGGCAGAAAAACAGTTGAGGAGGGAGGCAAGTATATGTGTATAGGGGCAGAGGCACAAGTGACAAGGTAGGCAGGGGCATAGGTGGTAAAATAGGTAGTGACACAGGTATGTAGGAGACAGAGGCACACGCTGTATAAGCAATACATGTGGATAGAGGGAGATTGTATATGCCACTCTATGCTGTTGGCTCTTACTGCTGTATGCTCCATTGTAATAGGATTATATGGACCGCACTATGTATAGGAATAGCAGCTCCAAGAAAAAATAGTAACTTTAGAGGGATGTTAGAGCATTTTAATGTGTGTGTCAGTGTGTGCAATGCTGAACACAATGAATAACATTTATAGCTCCTTTGAGGTTTTTATGAAGGAGCTGGACAGTAGGGGTAGGGGGGAGAAGGGGGCCACAGCAGCAGCGCGATCTCTAATAAACATCTCAAAGGAGCTATAAATGTAATATCCCACTGTAATATTCCCTCTGTGCTCCACTGTGCCTGTAAACCCCTTCCTACCCACCACACACTGCATCCTTCGCGGATGTTCGGTTCAGATGGGGGCTGCAGCATGTGGGGGGAGTGGAAGATGTTGCTGTCAGCTTGGTTGGCTGCCTTTAGGCCATAGGAAGAGACAGCCCTGCCCAGGGGCGTTTCTAGAGAGAAGGAGGCCCATGTGCAGGCTCCATCTGGACCTCCTCCTCTCTATCCCCCTCTTCCCTGGGCTCCCTCCTCTCTAGCTGACTAGGGGACCCTAGCACTGTCCCAGAGTCTACAGCGCATGCGCATATGTTCAGAAAAATGGTGTGGCAGCCATTTACCCAGTGATTTTTCTACTGCACATGCGCAAAACACTGGAAAATGGCGCTGTTCCAGTTTCCCAATGATTTATGCAGCGCTGCTGCTGCTGCTACATTGTGGTACTCCAGAGGGTAAGTATTAAAAAAATTGGGTGCAGAGTGTGCGGTGTGGGCCCCCTTGGACCCGAAGGGTCCTTGTGCACCGCACACACTGAACCCATTATAAATACACCAGTGGCCCTGCCCCCGGTGCCCTCACTGGCCACCAGCGCTACCTCACTGATACTGATTTCGCTGCTGAAAAAAAAAGTAGTTGGGGCTTCCAAATGACACCATGCCCCCTGTGGCATGCCTATGGTGGGTGGTAATCAGGAGGGAAGGACCAGCCACAGCATCAGAACAGAGAAGGTTAGACTCTGTTTGAGCATCAATGGAGACGGACAGCAGGGTGGCCGGTGTGTCAACTGGTATCCCTTGCTCCTGGCTGCCCAATCCGTGCATGGGGATTGGCGGGCCCTAGAAACAGCTCGGGACCCATAACAGCTGCATCCCCTGCACCCACAGTAGTTACACCACTAAGTATGTGCCACTTGGCATACTTTCCTGGAGTGTACAAGATTTCTAAATAAATGTGGCGTCCTCTATAGAAACCTTTGGCTCGAGGTTTCTTACACAACTATATGTTGTCAGATCCAGGTGCCTGAAGGAGGAGGGATAAGTAGAACTGGAATGGTGTAGATGTGATGAGACTTGTGAAGTTCCTATGAGGCTCTAGGAGCTGACCTTCCATTTCCTCTTACAGCCTAACTAACTAGCTAACCACATGACCTTTTTTTGTCTGTATTTTCCAGATTCATGTGGAGGTAAAAAAAAGAATGTATTGATATTTCTGCTGCGGGGTACACTGGGCTCCACAAGGATAGACATAGGGGTGTAGAGTAGGATCTTGATCCGAAGCACCAACAGGGTCAAAAGCTTTGACCTTCTTCCCAAGATGCATAGTGCCGCCTTCTATATCACCCCGCCTCCGTGCACAGTAGTTCAGTTTGTAGTTGGTGCTTGCAGTGCAAGCATGTGACAGGAATAGCTGCTCACAGCAGCTCTAGAAAAAGCTTTTTCTGCGGAAAAAAGAAGACTACAAGGGCTACAGCAGAGGCACAGATTGTGCTGGATGTCAGTAGACATTGCCTGCTGCAGCTCCATCTCTCCCCCAGCAGCGCTGTACACTCCCGTGCCCTGGTTGCCTGTACCTACAGCAGGAGGCTCCGGTTTTCTTCCAAGTTAGTCACACACGGCTGGGGCTCTCCGGGATCCCGTGGACCCGCACTTTATCGCAATCCGGCGCGGCTGGTGGGAGGCGGGCCGCACACGCTTGCGGTGGACACTGTGGCAGTACAGGGGATCCCACTAGATCACCAGGGCATGGGTGCAGGTCAGGTTTTCTTTCTAAACCTTTTTTACAAGTAGCCCGCAGTACCCGGTGGTTTTGCCAGCAGAGGGGATAAGGCTTAGACCTGGAGCCCCTCCCCCAGCCCCAGGGCGCCATTTCCCGCAAATGTTCCTGCCCTGGAGCTGCATATCTGTCTCTCCCTCACTCCCTGGCAGTGTCTGCGGCGCCATTATCCCTCAGCTCACTGTTCCTGGGAATGATTGGGCAAATCATCCTATGTAAAGCCGCCTGGTTGTCAGTGCTGTGACTTTACAAGACACTTAAGTATTCTATCTGCCTTTTTTAGTCAGTGTTAGTTAAGAAAGAGTGCACTTAGTCAGGGTTTCCTAGTACAATTACCCTGTGATATACATCCAGTTCTTACTGTGTACTGTTATATCTATTGTTATATAGCTGTGTAAGCTAGTCCAGTGCAGTATTATTGTTAGTAATAACCTCTGCATTGTACAGACTGTGACTATTTGTATGTGAATTTGATAGCTGAGTGGTGTCCATTTCGTGTCTTTCACTCAACCTGCTATCCCTATATTCTATAACCTGAGGGGGCTTGGTGCGTCAGGTTTTATCTAATATAGGATTTTCACAAAGATATACTGTATTACGTATTTTTCTCTGTGATTTAGTCACCATATCTCTCCTTTATCTGTGCTGGTGCTGACTACACTGCGCAGGGGTTTGGGCTAGAGGTATTGTGCTGCTGACAAATTGTACTGTGTTACCTGATATTGTTATATCATGTCTGCTTCTGAGGGTAACGGTTTTGGGGCTGAACACACTGCCGCTGTTGCTGAAGCCGCAGATACCTATGAGGAGAATATAGCAGCTTTGGGCTCTGGTTCTGGGGGCTCCTTGCTCCCCAGTGGGATGGTGGCAACGGGGCAAATAATGACCCTCCGTGGGCCACTTTTTCCACGCTTCTGCATACGCTAGTTCATAAACTAACACCACCTATGGGATCCCCAATGCCGGTGCAACCGTTTGTGGTCCCTGCAGCTAACCCGCCGTGGGCGGACGATTTATCTGCTCATATAAAGAAGTTGAACCAGTCCCTGACTACTAAAAAGTCTGACCGGCGCTCGCCTACATCCAAGTGGTCCTCTAAGCGAGCACTTGTCTCCTCACAATCCACTGCTGTCACTGACACCTCGTCGGATGAAGACGGCACTTACACTGACCCCACAGGTTCTGACTCAGATACGGCTGATGGGGAGGGTGGTTCACATGTGGATGTTCCTGATCTTTTGGAGGCTATTAAGTTGATTTTACAGTTTACAGATGATCCCGAGCCATCCGTTCCTCCTAAGAAACCAGATAGGTTCAAGCGTCAGAAGGTGATTAACAAGTTTTACCTCACTCTGACCACCTAATTGATATACGTCAGGAACCCTGGGAAAACCCGGGTACGAAGTTTGTGCCTCAAAAGAAGATGCTGGCTCGCTATCCCCTCGTTCCGGAGCTGTCTAAGAATTGGGAAACGCCTCCTCCAGTGGACTCACATGTGGCTAGGATGGTGGTTTCCTCAGCTCTACCGGTCACCACCGTCACATCTCTAAAAGAGCCTACGGATAAACGTGTGGAGGGTTTTCTGAAAGCGATTTACACCCTCACGGGTGCTGCACAAAAGCCCACTATTGCAGCTACTTGAGCTGCAGGGGCCATTGAAGCATGGGCCTTGGAGTTAGATGCTGAAATCTCCTCTGACCATGCTAGACAATGCTTGTCTTATATTGTCACAGCTTCTCGTTGTATTAAAGAGGCGGCTTCTGATGCCAGTATCCTGGCAGCCAAGGCCTCTACTACGTCAGTCCTGGCTCGCCGGATATTGTGGCTGAGATCCTGGTCTGTGGATCTGGACTCTAGAAAAACCCTGGAGGTACTCCCTTTTAAGAGAGATATTCTGTTTGGGGAGTATTTAAATAAAATTGTGGCTGACTTGGCTACTGCCAAAACTGCCTGTCTGCCAAGTACTGCTCCTTCTGTGTCGAAGGCTAAAGGTACTTCCTTTCGCCCTTCAGGTAAAGCAAAAGGTCAGGTGTACAACAAGCAGGCCCGCACTTCCAAACCTGGTGAGCCTAAGCCCAAACGAGCCTGGGCGGTCCATCAGCCAGCTTCCAAGACAGATAAGCCTGCCGCATGACGGGGCGGGCCTCCCTCTGGGGGATCCCAGGGTGGGGGGCCGGCTTCTAGGGTATACCCAGGAATGGTTGAAGACCACTTCAGATGCCTGGGTACGGGAAGTCGTCACTCGAGGTTATGCCATAGCCTTGAAAAACCGACCCCCTCATCGATTTTGCCAGTCCGATGTCCCGTTGGACAAGACAAAGGCAAACACTCTACATTCGGTGGTACAGACCCTCCTGGATACAGGACTTGTAGTACAGGTGCCTCTTGCGCAGAGCGGCCGGGGTACTATTCTCCGCTGTTTCTAGTCCCGAAACCGAATGGGTCCTCACGGCCCATTTTCAACCTCAAGGCATTGAACAGGTTTGTGAAGGTTTCCAAGTTCCGGATGGAAACCCTTCGCTCTATAGTTCTGGCCTTGGAACCTGGGGACTTCATGGTCTCCCTGGATATACAGGATGCTTACCTGCATATTCTTATAGCAGTGTCTCATCAGCAATACCTGAGATTTGCGATTGGCAATCTCCATTACCAGTTTTGGGCGTTACCTTTTGGTTTAACAACGGCTCCGCAAGTCTTTACAAAAGTCATGGCGGTGATGACGGTGGTACTCCACCGTCAAGGGGTCAGGATACTGCTGTATTTGGACGACTTGTTAATCCTGGCAAATTCCCCAGAACTTCTCCTGCGTCATCTAGATGTGACGGTCCAGTTTCTGCAAGCCCACGGGTGGCTCATCAACTGGAAGAAGTCCTCCCTGATCCCTGCTCAGAGCATGGTGCATCTGGGAGCACTATTGGACACTCACAACCAGCGGTTGTTCCTGTCTCAGGAGAAAGTCCTGAAACTTCAGGACAGGATTCGTTGCTTCCTATCTCGTCCGCAAGTGTCGATACATTCGGCGATGCAGGTGCTGGGCCTCATGGTGTCAGCATTCGACATGGTGGAGTACGCTCAATTTCGCTCTCGCCCTCTCCAGAGGCTGATTCTAGCCAAATGGGACAGCCTGCCTCACCGGATCAGGTCTCAAATGATCTCATTGACTCCGGAAGTCCGTCTGTCGCTGCTCTGGTGGCTCCGGGACCAGCAACTGTGCAGGGGCCGTCCGTTCTGGATATCCGACTGGGTCCTGTTGACGACAGATGCCAGTCTAAGAGGTTGGGGCGCGGTACTGGAGCAACACTCCCTTCAGGGGCGGTGGACCAAGGAGGAGTCCCTCCTCTCGATCAATATTCTGGAGTTGCGGGCGGTCTTCAATGCCTTGAACCTAGCCCAGCATTTAATTCAGAACCGTACAGTCGGACAACGCCACCACAGTGGCTTACATAAATCATCAAGGCGGCACTCAAAGCTGCCTAGCAATGAAGGAAGTCTCACGGATTCTACAGTGGGCAGAACGCCATGTACCGGCCATATCGGCAATATTCATTCCGGGAGTTTTGAATTGGGAAGCGGACTTTCTCAGTCGTCAGGACGTGCATGCCGGCGAGTGGGGCCTCCATCCAGAAGTGTTTCAACTCCTAGTGGAAAAGTGGGGCCTTCCAGACGTAGATCTGATGGCGTCTCGACACAATCACACGGTTCCGGTCTTCGGAGCAAGGACAAGGGATACTCAAGCAGCATTTGTGGATGCGCTGGCAGTACCGTGGAGGTTTCGGCTGCCGTACGTGTCCCCTCCGGTGTCACTCCTGCCCAGGGTAATTCGGAAGTTCAAGCAAGAAAAAGGAATTCTGCTTCTCATAGCTCCAGCGTGGCCCAGACGGCACTGGTTCTCAAACCTGCAAGGCCTATCGTCAGAGCGTCCAATTTTACTTCCACAACGCCCAGACCTCCTCGTTCAGGGCCCCTGTGTCTACCAGGACCTAGCCAGGCTGTCTTTGACGGCGTGGCTCTTGAAGCTTCCGTCTTAACGGTAAAAGGGTTTTCTGAGGCGGTCATTCAAACTATGTTGCGGGTCCGGAAACCGGTTTCTGCTCGGATTTACTATAGGGTCTGGCATTCTTACTTTGTTTGGTGCGCATCTAACTATTATGACGCTTCCAAGTTTAGTATATCCGAGTTGTTGGCTTTTCTTCAGCAGGGCCTGGACTTAGGCCTGCGTCTGGCCTCCCTCAAGGTTCAAATATCTGCCTTGTCGGTGTGGTTTCAGAGAAAAATTGCGACCTTACCTGATGTGCATACCTTTACTCAGGGCGTGTTGCGTATCCAACCTCCCTATGTCCCGCCTGTGGCTCCTTGGGACTTGTCGGTGGTTTTGGGGGCGTTACAAGAGTCTCCGTTTGAACCTCTTGGTTCAGCTGACCTTAAGTGGCTTTCCCTTAAGGTGGTGTTTCTGCTGGCTATTGCTTCAGCTAGAAGAGTGTAGGATTTGGGTGCCTTGTCCTGTAGTTCCCCATATATGATATTTCACCGTGACCGGGCGGTTCTTAGGACTCGTCCCGGCTATCTACCTAAGGTGGTTTCTTCGTTCCACCTTAATCAGGCACTTGTTTCTCCTGATCTGTCTCCCAAATAGTGGTCTATGGATGTGGTACGGGCTCTCCGTATCTATGTGAAGAGAACTGCTCCTATTAGGAAATCTGATTCTCTTTTTGTTGTGTTTGGGTTTCTCAAACGGGGCTGGCCTGCTCACAAGCAAACTCTGGCCAGATGGATTAGAATGGTGATTGCACATGCTTATGCGAAGGCTGGTCTCTCTGCTCCTGATCACATTAAGGCCCATTCTACTCGGTCTGTTGGACCTTCTTGGGCGGCCCAACGTGGTGCGACGCTTGAACAATTGTGCAAGGCGGCTACGTGGTCCTCTGTGAACACGTTCATAAGGTTCTATGCCTTCGATACTGCCGCTTCCCAGGATGCTTCATTTGGACGCAGGGTTCTTGTGCTCGCTACAGTGCGTCCCCTCCCATAAGGAACTGCTTTAGGACATCCCCTATGTCTATCCTTGTGGAGCCCAGTGTACCCCGCAGCAGAAAACGAGTTTTATGGTAAGAACTTACCTTTGTTAAAACTCTTTCTGCGAGGTACACTGGGCTCCACAAGGCGCCCACCCTGATGCACTTAGCTTCTTTGGGTTGGTATGGCATTAGCCACTGACACTTCTCCTGTCGGGAGAGTGTGGTGTTTGTGGCAACTGGCAGTTGTCGTCTCTTTTACTTGCTACTGCATTGGACTGGTTAACAAAACTGAGCTCCTGTGCACGGAGGCGGGGTGATATAGGAGGCGGCGCTATGCATCTTGGGAAGAAGGTCAAAGCTTTTGAGCTTGTTGGTGCTTCGGATCAAGATCCTACTCTACACCCCTATGTCTATCCTTGTGGAGCCCAGTGTACCTCGCAGAAAGAATTTTAACAAAGGTAAGTTCTCACCATAAACTCGTTTTTAGTCTAAAAGTTGCATTTCTAGAAGGAATTGCTGTTGGCATTGTAGCAGGTTGTATTGGATATTCTTGTTATACAGTATTCTTCTTATATAGGGGAGTGTAGCAGGAATACTGTAGGTGGTGGCAAATTATTTGTTGTGTGAATTAAGAAAAGCCCATTAATGTGCTGAATATGGGCCTTTTTTTAAATAAAATGTTGCAGAAACAGCAGTTTATCCATAATATTAACTGATTCCCACTATGCAATGGCTGATCTAGAAAAAAAGATAGGGGAAGGGGGGAAGCACCATAATCAATGGGAGGAGAAAACTGAGGGGGATTGTGTACATGCACCCATAATGAATATGGAAATGTTATGCAGTAGATGTGAACTAGAGGGGGTATAGGACCTTGGTGGTCTGTTGCATTGCTGGCTGAAAGTTGTAATAGTCCAATACAGAAAACCCAACCTACCTGTCCTGGTGCAAATAACTAATACTGCCTTCTTTAGAGATGGGCTCCTAGCCTAAAGGATATTGTAGCAAATAAATAAATAAATAAATAAATAAATAATTGGAACAAAAGGAACACCTTAGGCCCCTCATTCAAAAACTACATGTGATATACTGATATTCACATTGCTATATACTGTAAGTACACAGAACAACACAATTAATGCCATGCAGCATCCGGGTGACTGCCATACAATACAGACAAAATCCCAGTGACCTTAATATAGCATTGCAGTAATCACCATACAGTAAAGACAGCATTTCAATGACTGCCATAAAGTACAGTTAGCATCCCAGTGGTCATCATATGAACCTTCTTTAGCAGCATCTGTCCAGCTCCAGAAACTGACGCTGTGCACTGAAGAGTTTATGGAGGGAGTCTGTATATTTTCTCTCTCTCTCTATATGTCTATCTAAAATGGAATGACTGATACTTACAGTACCTGGGATGGTTTCCTTTCGTCCTGCTGTCTCTCATTCGTGCTCCTTACAACTATGATTGGTGGATAGCTCCAGCCATCCACCAATCAGTATGTGTATACAACACATCACTGTGACTGTTGTATGTCCATAGACAAAATGATGTCTGTCTCTCAACAACTGAAGTTTGTTGGAGTGCAAGGAAGACACAACAAAATTAACAGACACAGTCAGAGCAAAGTTACTACAGTTCCAGGAACGTGTACCCTGTGATTCAAATGCTGAGACTATTACATTGCATAGAAAGAATGAAAATTCAGCATGTGAATTTTTTGTCTCAAGAGATGAGGAAGCCCTGAGTGTTACATGTAGCTACAGAAAAGATTAATGGTACATTGATTCAGGTGCAACAAGGCATATACGCTGCAATAAATGGTGGTTGACCAAGTTAACCAAACATGACCCTATCACAACTAAAGGGACTGGCAGTCAAGTCCTTACAGCTGCAAACATTGGAACAATTAAAGCTTGCTTAAAAATTGGAAGAACATAACTTTGTTCAAACTGAGGCAACCTCCAGCATAAGGAAGAATTGATCTTTCCTGTATTAGAAGTTATGTGCTAGCTGCACACTTTTATTATGCAGTGGGCTGGCTGTGTGACACTGAGGACTTTACTAATACTAGTTTGGAACAGGTCTTTGGACCTGAAATTCCACTTCCTAGTCTCCTACACAAGACCAACCACATTCTCCTGCTTCAGTTACTGATCAATTGTTTTCAACTACTAACTGTGCTGCATGGTGCTTGTCACGCTGTAGAATGGGCGTGTCAGCTCATAATACTATTTCTCTCCCATTTGCCCCTAATGTATGGTTTCAAGGGACTCCAGTCCCAACAATATTACACTATTGGGGACCCCAGGGTGCTTGTTTAATTTTTCAGCTTCTGGATCATATCAAATGCTCACTCAATATAGAAGGGGTTGTGGCAGTATCATAAAAGATGGCATTGATGAACAAGCTATTCAGTGTGTGGCTGGAGGTATCCACCCACACAAGTAACAAAAAGGAGGTGTGTTCACACCTAGAGGCTGCCTTTTGCACAGAGACCATGTGAGGCTGCTGGTGGATACAATCAGACAGTCCAGGTCGGGCTGCAGTCAGAGTGAAATAGGCCCAGTTGTCAGGGTCAGTCCTGGAAGATAATAGCAAAGAAAGAAAAAGTGATCCACACTGGTTCTGCCTAGTGTACCCAAAGCAGCTTTAATGGAGGTTGTCAACCTCCTATGAGAGTGATAGCATAGCAGAAATAAAGATACAACACTATTAAGGGTAAACTGGTAAAAAATATAAAGGATATTAGCAATGAAAATATATTCAATTAATATAATGGTGTGGCTGATAAAAGTAATAGTGCAACATTTATTTAAAGAAAAAATGGGACCTGGATTCACTGTTTTGCACTGGTATATTGTTGTGCATATTTGAATGCGTGCTAATTTGCTCTTTTAACATTGACCTTTTATGTGGACATTTCACTATTTTTTGTTTTTTTTAAAATAAATATTGAATTATTACTTTTATCAGCAGAACCATTATATTGATGAAATATGTTATTTATACTATACTTTCAGACCTAGGAGATGCAGGGAGATCCCTAAACCTCTGACACTGCACTTGGGAAGTTGTGGCAGCAAGCCAAGCCAGGCAGGAGCCTGTGTTACTCTGCAGGAAGCAGTCAAGGACTGTGAGACTCTTGTAATTTGTGATGCAGGCTAACTGTCCTGTCAGATAGGGGCTAGGCTGTTTGTTACTTTATGTTCATTTATTTTAAGCTGACAGTTAAGCATTATTTCATTTGTTCCCTGGAGAAATTGTATGTGTATTTTGCCTAAGCACCTAGACACTGCACTAAATATACCCCACTGCCAGTCTAATAACCCCATGGTCATCACAGGGTTCATACTGGTTTAGCTAAATTGACAATAGATTTCCCTAATATATGCACCTTAATAAATGTCTCATTTTGACATCTTATGCAGAAATGCATTACACCTAAATTATGTTGCCTCATGGGGATCTCATCAGATTCTGATTCTTTTAAATGCTGTAAACCTGAGGCAGATCTTTATCATCGTAAGTGGGAGGGGGGGGGGGGGGGATTGGGATGGAAAACTAGCCTGGGAAGCTGAGGTGCGGGGTCTGTTGAGGGGGTGGGGTCTGACGACGGGCAGGATCCCTCCTCATAGGTCCTTATTCTGAGCTGTACTCAGTTTTGGCCTTACTTAAGTCTTTTGCAGCAGTTGCATATGCAACTTTATGCTAATGCCCATTGCCAGATTAAGGTACGCATGGGGCTGTAGCTGAAATTTATGAAGGGCCTATTACGTGCTGCAGCAGGAGTTGTGACCAGAATTGTGGGAACTTAGCTCTTTCACTGCCACCTTCCTGCATATCTACCTGATTACCTGCTCCAAAGCTGTCATTGCCACCGAGCCTGTAAGGGGCTTCATTGCGCTCGCACCCCCTGCTGGCATTCTGATGGCCAGCATCCCGGCTGCCAGAATCCCATACCCAAACCGATTAACTGTATCAGAAGGGGGTGAGAGAGCGGAAACATGGGGGGGGGGGATAGAAAGAGAGAGAGAGAGAAGGGGGTGAGAGAGGGGATGGGGAGAGAGAGGGTTGAAAGAGGGAATGGGGTGGGGGGGAGAGCAGGGCAGAGAGAGGGGGAGGGAAAAAAGCAAAAGTGAGATAAAGAATGAGAGTGAAACAGAAAGAAAGAGAAAGCATGAAAGAAAAAGAAAGAGAAAAAGAGAAAGAAAGAGAAAGAAAGAAATAAGGGAGAAAGGAAAGATGGGGGAGAGCAGGGGAGAGAGAGGTGATACAAAGGAGGGGGCGTGAGAGAGAAAAGAAAAAAAGAGAAAGCGAGAAAGACAGAGAGAAAGAAAAGGGGCGGGTTGGGGGCGGAGAAAAAGAGAGAGACGGAGGTGAGAAAGAGAGGAGAAAGAGAACAGAAAGAGAAAGAGAGAGAAAAAGAGAGGTGAGACAGACAGCAGGGTAGAGAAAGCAGTGTGAGAGAGAGGAGAGAAAGAGGCAAGAGGGGGAGAAAGAGAGAAAGGAGGCGAGAGAGGTGAGACAGAGAGGTTTGAGAGAGTAGGGGAGCAGGGTGTAAGAGAGAGAGGGGAGGGAGGGAGCAGGGTGTAAGAGAGAGAGGGAAAGAGAAAGAAAAGAGCAAAATAAAGAGAGCACAAAAGAAAGCAGGATAGACTGGGGAGAAAGAGGGATCAAGAGAGAGAGAGAGAGAGAGAGAGAGAGAAAGAAAGAGAGAGAAAGAGAGAGAGGTGAGACAGAGAAGGAGGATGAGAGATAAGGTTGAGTGAGACAGGGTGAGAGAGAGAGAAAGGATTGAAAGAGGGAGATGGGCGTGGGGTAGAGAGAACAGTGCAGGGAGAGAGAGGGGGGAAGATGGAACAGAGAAATAGAGAGAGTAAATTTGAGAGAAAGAATAAAAAAAAGAGATAAAGAGAAAGAGAGAGAAGGGGATGAGAGTGCAGGAACATGGGGGAGGGGGGAGAGAGAGAGAGTTATGTAGAGTTCTATATATATTTGTGTGTGAATTTGGAGGATTAGACTGTGGCAGGGGAAGGGAAGCTTCTGGAGCTACCAGTGTGCACTTTACAATGTAGTAGAAAACATGTCCCAGCCAATAAATACAGTTTTTCCATATAGAAAAAATAACATTAAAATCTGAAATTTCAATTATACAAAAGTTTGGGATATATAGGAAAATGTAATTTTAAAAAGAAAGTTCTTAACATTTTAGGTTTAAAATGGAACTGGATCTGGAAAAAAATCTTGTATGTTGAGGAGGATACACTATATTGTCATACATTTCCATGATTGTCAAAACAATTTTGTTTTACAATTATTCCAGAGTTGCATGCTGCTATGTGCTGGCAAATGTCTGCGGGAATAATTCTCACATCAATAGTCACTGACAACCCTGTAATCACCCATGAACACCCTTCACTAATGCAACAGATTTTCCTTCTTCTGCCTGTTTACATTTTACACTTCAAGAGTTGATCAAAGCAAATCTTTGCAATATTAAACAATTTACGTTGCCCCTTGTGTTTGAGGAACAGCACCGCCCACTTTATTACAGCTCCCAATCATTAGCCTCATTTGGGTGGTCATGTACAGTTGGTCGGAATCTGCATCTAGCCTATGACTGTGAACTATAAAAGGTTTTATTGCTGCTGACCGATCAATCAGAAATGGATGCCGGTCATCATTATGAGTTTGCATTTTACACCAGTTCTGAGCACCCACAATTGATCTGCCCCTAACAGGCACATATTTCACGTTCTTGTGGTCACCATGGGAAGTATTTTGCATTGACACATCCTTAGTATATTTAGTACATGCTTACACGCCCCCTCCAAACCCCATTTGGTCTTCTTTTTGACATGTCAAAATGTCATCTCAGTTGACAGGAAAAAAATAATAAGAATTTTTTTTGCCCGCTTGGTTGACAAAAGCTTCTCCAAACATGATCTGTGTGTCCATGATAAAGTTGCCCCTTCTGCAGGGCAGCATAGTTTTTCCAAGGTGCACTTTCCAGATACAATTACTCCAACTCAAAATTAAACAGGGGAGGTTCAGATTCCCAAAATTATATAAATTAGCATAAAATACTATATGACTTTGACGTGCGTGGAGTAGATGCCTTCTAAATAGAGTTTTAAAATAAGTTTTTCATTTCACTTTAATAATTTCTATAAAATACTGTAAAGCATTCAATGTCACTAGTTTATATTATAAGTATAATTAGGCCCAGATTTATCAAGCTATGGAGAGTGATAAATTGCACGGTGACAAAGTACCAATCAGCTCCTGTCATTTTTCAAAAACAGCCTGTAACTGTCACAATCCTGACTGTAGGTTTTATATTTGGTGACTTACCCCTGCCATCTGTCCTGGATCCTGTGTCTTTTCACTCACGGAGTTAAACAGCTTGTCAGCACTGAGTTTTCCTGAGTTCTCTGCCTGAGAGGTAATAGTTAATTAGCTCCACCTGTGGTGATCTCCTGTGTGAGGCTGAATTCAGTAATCTGAACTTTAGGTCTAAAAGCCAGCATCCTGTGTTTTGCAGAAGTCCAGGCTTCAGTGTTCTCTCGGCCTGCTAGGCCTCATTCTACATCACAGCCTTGGCTAGAGTAGTCACATGACAGTGACTGTTCACCTGACCCAGAGTTGTTCAATCCTCTGCCAGCCTGAGACTCTCGGCATCACCTAATCCTGCTCACCAATCACCAAGGACCAGGAAGTATAAATCAGGAGGCTGAATTAGAAACGGCGCCAGTTCCTTGTGTCACACACAGCTATGTGTGAGCATTCTAACTGAGCTCCCTAAGGTTGTGATCTCCAGAGCTCCCGTATCCCAGTACCTCCGTGCCTCAGTACCTCAGTACCTCCGTGCTCAGTACCTCCGTGCTTCCAGCACCTCCGTGCCTCCGTGCTTCAGCACCTCCGTGCTTCCAGCACCTCCGTGCCTCCGTGCCTCAGCACCTCCGTGCCTCAGCACCTCCGTGCTTCCAGCACCTCCGTGCTTCCGTGCCTCAGCACCTCCGTACCTCAGTACCTCCGTGCCTCAGTACCTCCGTGCTTCCAGCACCTCCGTGCCTCAGTATCTCAGCACCTCCGTGCCTCAGCATCTCCGTGCTTTCAGCACCTCCGTGCCTCAGTACCTCCGTGCTTCCAGCACCTCCGTGCCTCTGCACCTCCGTGCCTTAGCACTTCCGTGCTTCCAGCACCTCCGTGCCTCCGTGCTTCAGCACCTCCGTGCTTCCAGCACCTCCGTGCCTCCGTGCCTCAGCACCTCCGTGCCTCTGCACCTCCGTGCCTCAGCACCTCCGTGCTTCCAGCACCTCCGTGCCTCCGTGCCTCAGCACCTCCGTGCCTCAGCATCTCCGTGCTTTCAGCACCTCCGTGCCTCAGCACCTCCGTGCCTCCGTGCCTCAGTACCTCCGTGCTTCCAGCACCTCCGTGCCTCAGCACCTCCGTGCTTTCAGCACCTCCGTGCCTCAGTACCTCCGTGCTTCCAGCACCTCCGTGCCTCCGTGCCTCAGCACCTCCGTGCCTCAGCATCTTCGTGCTTCCAGCACCTCCGTGCCTCAGCACCTCCGTGCCTCAGCATCTCCGTGCTTCCAGCACCTCCGTGCCTCAGCACCCCAGTGTCTCTACGCACCCCAGTGTCTCTACGCACCTCAGTGTCTCTACGCACCTCAGTGCCTCTACGCACCTCAGTGCCTCTACGCACCTCAGTGCCTCTACGCACCTCAGTGCCTCCAAGTACCTCAGTGTCTCCAAGTACCTCAGTGTCTCCAAGCACCTCAGTGTCTCCAAGTACCTCAGTGTCGCCAAGCACCTCAGTGTCTCCAAGCATCTCAGTGTCCCCAAGCACCCCGTGCCCTTTAGCACAGTTGTACCTGTTATTCTTCACTGATTCATCAGCGCCTTTCCAGTTCTGTCTTTCAGACCTTCAGCGCCCACACGTGCTTCCTGTCTGCCGACCTCATCCTGCATGAGGAGAACCTGGATTCGGCCATCTCTGCCGCGGTTCCTCTTCCCAGTCACCGGAAGAGACCCCGAGTCCACAACACTTCCAAACCAGGTCAGTGGTGGTATTCGTGTAGTCCTCCAGTCGCCCGCGCAGACTTCGCTAGCACCGGGTTCACAAAACCTTAGTCATGACAGTAGGAACTGGCCACATGGACCCGGCCGAAAGTGTTTGTCTGACGCAGGACCTCCTAAGCAATATTGCAGGACGCTTGGAAGGTCTGGAGTCGACTCAGCATCAATTGGCACAGTGTCTGCAGCGGAATTCTTTCTCCAGAGATTCTCTGACTTTCTGCTCTAAGACTCCTGACCAACTGCAGATTTTCTACCAGATGTTACTACAGTTACAAGAACTTTTGCCTAGTATTCTCTCTGTGTTGCCTGATCTCCTCAGGAATACTACCAACGTTGTTGATCCTGTTTTGTCCCATCCAGTTAATAGAGTCTCTTCCTCTGCGCAAGGGAAAGTTTTTCATCAGAGCTATCCACGGCCCAAGCTCTCTGAAGCTGAACGTCAGCGGCGTAAGGAGCTACATCTCTGTCTTTACTGTGGAAATTCTGGTCATTTTGTTAAAGACTGCATTCTTCGCAAGCCAGGTAATAGTGACAAATCTCAGTATCATAGTGCTCATGTCTACAAGTCATCCACAGTATCCGATCCTTCTGCTGCTGACGGGGGTATCAAGAAGGCTACTCTTCTGAGAGAGACTCAAATTTATGACTGGGGTCCGGTGGTTAAAAGACCTTATCCCAAGTTGGGTGTCCAGAGAAAAATGTTCAAGCCATTTACAGTCACAGAGGAGTCCGTGTCCACAGCCCCAGGAGGGGCGTCTTCAGAGTGTCCAGCCCCAGGAGGGGCGTCTTCAGAGCGTCCAGCCCCAGGAGGGGCGTCTTCAGAGCGTCCAGCCCCAGTCAGGGGTTCAGAGCGTCCAGCCCCAGAGAGTCTACAGAGTGCTGCCCAGCCAGAGAGTCTTCAGAGTGCTGCCCAGCCAGAGAGTCTTCAGAGTGCTGCCCAGCCAGAGAGTCTACAGAGTGCTGCCCAGCCAGAGAGTCTACAGAGTGCTGCCCAGCCAGAGATTCTACAGAGTGCTGCCCAGCCAGAGATTCTACAGAGTGCTGCCCAGCCAGAGATTCTACAGAGTGCTGCCCAGCCAGAGATTCTACAGAGTGCTGCCCAGCCACAGAGATTCTACAGAGTGCTGCCCAGCCAGAGATTCTACAGAGTGCTGCCCAGCCAGAGATTCTACAGAGTGCTGCCCAGCCAGAGATTCTACAGAGTGCTGCCCAGCCCCGTGAAGAGGGGGCTCTTGCCTCAGCCCAGCCCCGTGAAGCGGGGGCTCTTGCCTCAGCCCAGCCCCGTGAAGAGGGGGCTCCTGCCTTAGTTCAGCCCCGTGAAGAAAGGGCTCAGTCCATCCTGGTTCCAGCCGGTCCAGCTATACTCCAGGCCCAGCCTGGTCAGTCCGTCCCGGTTCCAGCCGGTCCAGCAATACTCCAGGCCCAGCCTGGTCAGTCCGTCCCGGTTCCAGCCGGTCCAGCAATACTCCAGGCTCCGCCTGGTCAGTCCGTCCCGGTTCCAGCCGGTCCAGCAATACTCCAGGACCAGCCTGGTCAGTCTCCTTTGGCTCCAGCCAATTCAAGTATCCTCGGATCCAATCCAGTCCTACTAGTCCAGCCAAAGCTTTCTTCAGTTTCATCCTCTAAGCTTTCGTCTGATGGTTTTCCACCTATTTACTTTGATGGAGATTTATTGCAATATGCCGCTCTGGTTGAACAATTTCTCTCTCGGACGGAGTCTGATCCTTCAGGTGCAGTAACTCCTTCCAACATTACTCGATATCTGTTCCTGGCATTCAGAGGAAGAGCTTTGGAGTGGGCCAACATGCTCTTTGATAGTAATGATCCTGTGTTCCATGACTTACAGACTTTTAGTAACGCTGTAGTTAAAGAATTTAGTCCTAAACCTTTGGAATCTGCATCAACGAAGGTCCTAAATTCTTCTGTATGAATTTCTCAAGTTCCTCTAAGATTCAAGATGGGTGTCCGGAGTCCACCCTTGAAGAGGGGGATACTGTCACAATCCTGACTGTAGGTTTTATATTTGGTGACTTACCCCTGCCATCTGTCCTGGATCCTGTGTCTTTTCACTCACGGAGTTAAACAGCTTGTCAGCACTGAGTTTTCCTGAGTTCTCTGCCTGAGAGGTAATAGTTAATTAGCTCCACCTGTGGTGATCTCCTGTGTGAGGCTGAATTCAGTAATCTGAACTGTGTGTGTTTTTGCTGGCAAGGGGCATGGCCACACAATAGTAACCCCCAATTCCAATTACGCCACACAGTACTGCAACTTTATTCACATTTGATCATGCGATAGTGTCCATAACTCATATTACATCCCACAGTAGTATTACTTTACCTTATAAACATTACTCCTCACAGTAGAGCCCCTTATTCACATTACATCACACTGAATTGCTCCTTATTCACATTACACCACACCCTATTGCTCTTTATTCACATTAGACGACACAGTAGTGCCCTTTCTATATGCAACGCCACATAGTAGAGCACCTTATACACATAATGCCACACATTAGTAATGCATTTATACACATAATTCCACACAGTAATGCCCCTTACACATATGACACACATTATTAATGTCCTTATAAACATAATGCTTCTTACACATTATGACAACCTTTATTTATGCCCTTTTACACATAATGTCCCTTACACATATGCTGCACATTATTAATGCCCTTATACACATAATGACATGCATAGTGCCCCCTACACATTTGCTGCACATTATTAGTGCCCCTATACATATAATGACACACATACAGTAGTACCCTGTTACACATATGCTGCACATTATTAATGCTCTTATACACATAATGACACACATAGTGTCCCTTACACATATGTTGCACATTATTAATGCATTTTTACATGACACACATAATGCTCCTTACACATATTCCGAACACTACTGCACAACCAACCCACTCACATGCACACAGCACTCACACTGCCACTAACACTGTGACCTCTGCCTCTGCTTGGATACAGATGTGTCCTCATAAATCTTGCCTCAATGCTAACGTCTGGCACCTTTTTTTAATGAAAATGCATCTTATTTGCATTGGTATGTGGCTAGGATGCACAGGCAGCTTCTGCTGATTAACATGATATGCAGCATGCCTATATACTGTGTGAGACTGTGGCTGTATCTGCATATGAAATGCTACACACACAATATAGGCATGTCGCATATCATTTTAATCAGCAGAAGCTGCTGATGCCCCTAGGCATATCAAATGCCCTAGGCAATTGCCTAGTTTGCCTATGCTTATGGCCGGCTCTGGTCATGTAACCAGTAAGACAAGGGAAATCATTGTTGACCCACAATAAAGTAAAAAATTTCATATTTTTATGATATTATGTACATTTTTATTCAGCATTGCTTCTGTTTTTATGGAGTCATGCACAGATTAGCTTGGAAAGATGCTGTCACTTCAGACTGGTTCAATATTTGCTCAGAAAGGTGGGTGGTTTGAAATGTGGAATGTCCACAATATTGTGATGATTCTTAACACAAGCTTCTATACAAAGATGCATTTGTCACCAGAATCATCTCCTCTCAGTTTGACAGGAACCTCACATCATTACTCTGTGCTAAAATATACTATATGCTTTCTATTATCTTACTTTCACCCATTATTTATAATTGGGTGTAAGCCCTTCTGTGTTCCACTAAATGTGAGGAGCATAAAAATGTGACACTGAACGTGGGCATAATCTACATCCATATTTTCATTTGAATGTGTTATACTTGCACTCAGTGTAATGGGTCAGGGGTATTCAGGTCTAAAGGTGCATACACACGGAGCGATATAACTGAGCGATTGTGACTATATAGTCAAAATCACTCAGAAAGTTAGTGCATATCTCTCCATGTGTACACAGTCAGCGATAGCAATGCGCGTCCCCGCCAGGTCGCTATCGCTGCTAAAAATAGACTGTGCAGGCAAGTCAATTTTGGGTATGTCGCTGGGAAAGAAAAAGCATCCCCTTGCTTGAATGAGTTAGCTAAAATCGCCCATAGCCAAAGTCGCTGGAAAACTTAGTCACAATCTCCTACTGCCAGGTCAAGGGAAATCGCTCAGTCAAAATCTCTCATAGTCAAAATCTCTCCGTGTGTATGCACCTTTAGTTCTGTGCAGTAGCGGAGTGATGATGTTAGCCAACCACATCCCTTATACCCTTTTTCCACTGCCGCAATAACCCAGGTTATGCCAGGTCTACCCTGGTTGCAGCTTGGTGTAAATAGGGTCCTTAAAAAATAACCCTGATAGTGTTACCTGGGAATCCGACCCTGGTAGCTACTAGGGTCAGACACGGAAAGGACCTGGTTAACAGTGCAGTGTTATACCCCTTTTACACCGCCAGCTAGTAACACGGGTTATATTGCACATGAACGTGCATAACCCGTGCTGCTGGCTGGTGTAAAAGGGTCGAGTTGGAATAGTCCGGGTCGAGTGACCTGGTATTCCAACTCGGGAAGTTTGCGGGGTTGAACACATGTGCAGTGTAAACGGTAGCTGGGTTGATGCGAACCGGCTTCCCGTTTACACTCTATGTGCGGGCGGCGCTTGGAGATCATGTGATCTCCAAGCACCGCCACCGTCACGTCACCAGCAACGTCACTAACCCGGCAATATGACGGGTTGGTGACTCCAATCTAAATGGGGGCTGACACGGGTCGCAGCCAGGTAGCTCCCGTGTCGGGGCTCCCGGCTGCGAACTTCTATACTTGGTGTAAAAGCTGTATAAATGATATGACGGTGTAAACGGGTTATGCTTAAAAGCTGATGATTGGCTGTGTATGCAGAGGTCTTCCTGAAGGGATTGTCTGTGAGTCACATGCAGGGCAGACACAGGTTCAGTGTGAATGGGGCCGACATGGGAATAACCCAGGTCCGAGGTGCAGTGTAAATAGGGTCTAATACGGTTTGGAACAGTGTCGTAAAACTTGTGTCGGACCTGGGTTTTTGGTGTAAAAGGGGTATTAGAGGTATATACATCAAATTGTGACTTTAAAGAGGTATATTCTAATCCGTTCTCTAGGGCTGGGGCAAATGCCCAAATTGATGAAGATGACCGACTGATTGTTGGCAGCAGAACATGTATACAGTGGTGCTTGAAAGTTTGTGAACCCTTCAGTTTTTATACATTTCTCCAGGAAAGTCCAAAAAGTAGATAAAGAGAACCAAATCAAACATAATGAGACATTTTTGTATTGAGGAAAATTATAAAAAATTTTACTGATAAAAATGATCTGTCAGTGGTAAAAATATGTGAACCTTTAGGCTTAGCAGATATTTTAAAGGTGAAATTAGAGTCAGGTATTTTCAATCTATGGGATGACATAAACCTCCTAATGATAATGTGTGGACCCTTATTCAAAAGTAAAGCATTCAATACCTTTAATACCAAGAAATAATGACCCGGAGACTTGAATTTGGCAGAAAATTGTTAGCTATTTATTGTACCCTAACCAGTAGAAAAAACCTGTGAAAGAACGGCTATATTCCACTGACGATAACCTCAAAAAACATTAAAACCCAAACGATCCTAATTTACCACAAACCTTACATAGGTAATAGGTGCCCGACTCAGACCTCCACGCTGACTGCCCACCTTGATGGGTGATGACGCTGCCCCCTGATGGGTGATCTAGCGGCCTTAAAAGTCAATGGAGGTGAGTGCACCTAAACCACACCAATACTGTAAACAACTGTAACTAACAAGTCAAACTACAACCTGCCGTTCTTTTCCGCCAACAGTAGCCAACGATAAACCACACTAACAATTTAGAGCCAAGGCACTCCGTGCCAAAACCTCTACCAAATGGGGTGGGAGGGCGGGAAGGCAAACCAGCAGCAAGAGAGACTTAGCTAGCCTATACATCCCTATATATACTGATCCCTCCCCTCTCTACCATTGGCTGTACTTTTCATAACACTTAGGTCCACCCCTCACAGGAGGTTTAACTCTCTCCATTCCTATGTCTGTCATTTCGCTCTCCTAAACCTCCTAATGATAATGTGTGGACCCTTATTCAAAAGTAAAGCATTCAATACCTTTAATACCAAGAAATAATGACACGGAGACTTGAATTTGGCAGAAAATTGTTAGCTATTTATTGTACCCTAACCATTAGAAAAAGCCTGTAAAGTAAAATTTAAGTTAACATGCCGATTCAGCCGGCATATGGTGGCAGAAAAAAGAACGGCTATATTCCACTGACGATAACCTCAAAAAATATTAAAACCCAAACGATCCTAATTTGCCACAAACCATACATAGGTAATAAGTGCCCGACTCAGACCTCCACGCTGACTGCCCACCCTGATGGGTGATGACGCTGCCCCCTGATGGGTGATCTAGCGGCCTTAAAAGTCAATGGAGGTGAGTGCACCTAAACCACACCAATACTGTAAACAACTGTAACTAACAAGTCAAACTACAACCTGCCATTCTTTTCCGCCAACAGCGAAAGACTCTTCCGCAGAGTCTTCGCACCGCCACCATACCCTCAACCTAACTCCTGCAACACCAGAAACAGATCCTCCAGGAAAAACAACATCCCTTCCTTGGACAGATGCACACCATCAGGCCGAAAAAGGTGACTGGCACGAAACCAAATCCTAGGGTGGCGAACCACTTTCCCTCCGTGAGCCAACACCCACTTCGCCACCGCCGGATTCACCTTTTGCCTGGCCTCATCAATCGGGCGACCGTCTGCCACTCCTCGCCAACGCAACCTTGGCACCATCATAGAGAACACCAAAACACAATTGGGCCACGCTGCGGCCACACTGGCCAGATCCTCCATCATGGCCCATCGCAGCTCCAAATATGTCCTCTTCCCCAGATCGTTGCCACCCAAATGGACAACCAGCACCCTAGGGACTCCATGCTCGCTGACCTGACTGACCAATCTACTCTTCAGATCTTGCCACATCATCCCTCGCCAACCAAGCCAACGAACGCCATGAGCCCAAGGAAAAAACTGCGCCCCCTCCGAGGCCAAAAACCTGGCTGCCCAATAGACATAAGAGTGGCCAAGGAGAGCAGTCGCAGCTTCCCACAGCTCCTGCTTCCATACCATCCTTTTCACCCTCCTGGCCTGCTCAGATCCCCTCCTTCACCATATCCCTCTCCCCCACATCCTCTCCTAACCCCCCTGCTCCTGTCTGATCGAAGCCGCGGAATCGGGGAGCGCCGTGGATGCTCCCGCGGATTGCGGCCTACGTCCTGCACTGAAGCCGGGGCCTCAATTTTGACGTCGGCTGGCCGGAGCTCCAGACGCGCCGTAGTGGCGGCAAACGGACCTGCCTCGCCTCCCATCGAGCTTCCCTGCCCGATCGTCACCCGCAGACAGCCTACAGCCGCTCACAGACGCCTACCCTGCGGTGGGAATCCACCTTGAAGTGCTGAAGGGTGCCTCACTGACACAGTCCGGCGGCCATTTTCCCCCTGCAGCTGCGGACGGCTCCGTGTTCTGCTGGGACCTGAAGAGAGGCCACTACATCTGCTCACTGGAAGTCTGGTAAGGTGTCCTCCTCTACCTTTCTGCATCCCATCCAATATCCCCATTGACCGGAGACAGCTTTCACCCACATGCAGACCTGCAGGCCTGCAGTTATATCTGGGACGTGCTGAGTGAGGCAGGGACACACTCTATAGCTGTTGGACACACTTTCTTCTGCACTGTCCTGTTCCTGATTTAACAACACAGCTTCTGTTGGGATTCCTATACATACAGGGCACAGCTCTCCATTGCTGACATAATCCCCCTCAGTGCCCTCCCCTGCCTATACCTGTACTGGGACCCCCCGGTGCATTTACAAAATCACTGGCTTTGTGCTTGACCTCACGTCCTCTACCCTTCTGGATACAGTGGACTGTCCTATTTCAATATCTCTACACATCGTGGGATCATTGAGCTTCAATTGTCCCTCGGCTCTTGGGGGACGGGAGTCGCCGCTGGCCGGGTCTCTAGCTCTCCCTGTGTAGCTCCTCTGTGATATCCATGTGAAACACCTTTACCTCTCTGCTAGGCATTGGGCTCTGCCCCATCTTCATCTTCACAGTATTTCATTACCCTATTCATCTATACATTGCCGATCTGCAATATAGTGGTCATGTCTAACAGAAACCGTAAAGCTCCTCCTGGAGACTCCTCATCTTTCTTTGGCCCTAAACGGGGCAAAAATGTGAATCAGCACCCGGTTTCACCTGGGACTCTACAGGATGCAGGGTCCTCCCCGTCCAGATCTGACTCGGCTCTCACTGTTGACGCTGATCCCTATGACTCTTTGGTACAGAGGATTGCGACCACATTCAGAGTTGAGCTACGTGCGGCCATCCAGGAACTTAAATCGGAGATATCCTCCCTGGGATCTCGAACTGATGCTTTAGAATGTAAGACTGACGATATCTGCAATTATCAGGATGTGGTTACACAGGAGGTCTCGAAATTGCGGTCGGAAGTTGACCTCATGCGCGAACAAGTAGAGGACCTGGAGAATCGCTCGCGCAGAAACAATTTGCGAATACGCAACGTACCAGAGTCGACAGATACATCTGCGCTGCCTGAATATCTCTTGGGCCTATTTCAGCAACTACTCCCGGACCTCTCAGAAGACCAATTTCTGCTGGACAGAGCGCATAGAGCTCTCCGTGCAAAACCACCCTCGGACAAACCCCCGAGGGATGTTGTCCTCCACATGCACTTCTTCCACGTCAAAACAAAAGTGCTCAATGCATGCCGTGGCACCCCTGCCATCCCATATAAAGGATCACACCTCCTCATTTTCCAAGATCTGTCCCCCTCCACACTCAAAAAACGGAGGGAAATGCTACCCGTCACTAAGGCCTTACGCAACCGCCAGATCCTATACAGATGGGGATTTCCGTTTGCCTTACAGTTCACCTTCAACGGTCGGAATCATTCTGTGAAGAACCCTGACGATGGACTATCGGCTCTCAGGCGGTTGGGGCTCTTCTCGACTTCTCCTCCTGCATCATCCTCGGACTCCCCTGAGGTCCCGAGGTCGAGATCGCCCCCGCGTGCCGAATGGTCGACCGCTCGCTGATTCTGCTACTTGCTCTCAAGACTTTCAGGTTTTTGTTACAAGGACTTGTAGAATGTCTTTTTCTAACTTAATGTTACAGAGATGATATTTGTTTTTTTGTTTTTGTTTTTTGTTGTTGTTTTGTTTACACTATATCTGTGCTTTTTGCCCCTTCTCCCTGCGCAGCGGCATGGGGCCCCCCTTTGACATCTTCACAGCCTGCCTCCCCGGCTCATCGTCTCACTGGCCATGCGATGCTATCATACGAGTGCCCCGGGGTCGCCCCATGCCGCTGTTCGGCGATACTACGATTACCTTTGTTGATGTAAGTTTCCATCTCTGTTAACTGCTACATGTCTTTGTTCTTTTATGTTCATATATTATACTGTGATAATTTACCCTAACGCACTAGGGTATTAATCGTCCCATTGCTAGGATCACTCCGATGCTGGAATGGACCCTCCCTAGTTGGAGCTCTTTCAGACCCTATCCTCAAGTTATTGGGGCTTCCCCCTTTTTTGCCTTGCAGGCCTCCCTCCCCCATGCCCACGTTAATGACCCAAGTTCTATTGTTATTTTGGCTGGTCGACAGCTGGCATGCCTCTGTTCTCCTCCCGGCCTCACCCCCGCAACACCCGGACTTCCTCCTATATGGATGTGGCCCTATGGTGGTGTTGTATGTCGTGTCCTTAGGACTGCGACCTTTTCTGGATACTCGGTTGGCCCCACGGCCTCCGTTCCTCTCGTTTTTTACCCTTAACCTCTCCTGTCCTACTAATACCCCCCTATACAGCTTTGCACTGCACTTTGGGTGGTCAGACCTCCCTCTGGCCGAATCTTACACTGGAATCCCCCATGACTCTTAATATTGTATCGCTGAATGTCAACGGACTCAACTCCCCCCAAAAGCGAACCATGGCCATCCAATTTTTTAAAAAACAGAAGGCTGACATAATTCTTTTACAAGAAACACATTTTAAAACTGTACATCCCTCCTTGGCCTCGAGAGCCTACCCTCAGGCCTTCTACTCCACAACCCCCCAAAAACGTAAGGGTACTGCTATCCTACTTCATGCCTCACTTCATCACGCAGTTGAGAACTCTTTTTCAGATCCCAAGGGTCGCTTCAATATTGTGGTTTTACAGCTTGGGAACTCCTTTTTAACTGTAGCCTCGATTTACTCCCCTAATATGGAGCAGGGTGCCTTCCACAGCGACTTCCGATGCGAACTTGATAAACTAACAAAAGGAAGGGTGATAATTGGTGGGGACTTCAATGCTGTACCAGATTTGGTGTGGGACCGCACTCAGTCTCGTATCCCGAGTCCTTCGACAGTTAGGGAGTCCAGACGACTAGCTGACTTCATAACGTCTTCGGGATATTACGACGCTTGGAGGGTGCTATACCCGTGTGAACGTACGTACACTCATTACTCTATTCCCCATGACCTTCACTCTAGACTTGACCTTTTTCTAGTAGACTCCCCCACTGTACAAGGCCTGATTAAGGTCTCGGTTTCCCCTGTGGTGTGGTCAGATCATTTGGCGGTTTCATTGACCGTTGATTCCTCCCCTTCACCCCCCACAACTTTCCGTTGGAGATTGAACTCAGCTCTCCTTCTGAAAAAAAAATATCTCATACAGACTGCTGGAGTCCTGGAGGAATTCTTCTCCTTGAATGCCACGGACGATATATCTCCCGCAATAGTATGGGAGGCACATAAAACTTCCATTCGAGGTCACTTTATTTCCTTAGCTAAAGCCCAAAAACTGAGGGACCGCCGGGCGGTTGCGGATCTCGAAAACCAAATTAAGGAGCTAACGACCCGCCATCAACAAACGCCCAAACGCTCTTTATATAGTAAACTCCTGGCTCTCAAAGGCCAATTATACCAAATCTTATCTGCCAAAGCTGCTAAGACCATGTGATGGTTACAACATAAGTTCTACTCTGAGGGTGACAAGGCTGACTCCCTTTTAGCCTCCCGCTTACGCGCGCGCAAACAGACGAATAGAATCCTCTCGTTAAAAGACCAAACTCACAAATTGACTTATGACCCTCAGAAAATAGCCCACTGTTTCAAGGAATATTATCAGTCCCTAAATAACCTGCCTACTCCAGACGACTCTGCTAGTTTGCAGGAGCGCATAGACAACTTCCTATCTTCCTGCCCTCTCCCGGTACTTTCTAACCAACAGATAGATTTGCTCAATGCGGAGATCACTGCGGAGGAAATTGATCTTACAATTAAATCATTGAGGGGCGCCTCAGCTCCGGGTCCAGATGGTCTTCCGGCTTTATATTATAAGAAGTTCAGTGGAACACTGACCCCGGCTCTGACAGTATTATTCAATGCGATTCTAGCCGGTACACCCTTCGATAGCTCCACTACTAGAGCTGAAATCGTTGTCATACCTAAACCTGGACGCAATCTCACGGAATGTGGCAGCTATCGTCCAATTTCGCTGTTGAATTCGGATCTGAAATTATTTGCGAAAATACTTGCTAACCGTCTTGCGGGGATGATCTCTTCCCTGGTTCATCCGGACCAGGTCGGATTTATCCCTGGCAGACAGGCCTTTGACAACATTAGACGGGCGATAGATACCCTGCACTTTGCTGACTCTTCTAGGATCCCCTCCCTGGCGATGGGGTTAGACGCTGAAAAAGCGTTTGACCGCATATCCTGGTTGTATATGGATTGCACCCTTCGACGCTTCGGTCTTTCGGGCCGTTTTCTCGCGGGCATAGAATCTCTTTACGCCTCCCCGTCAGCTTGTGTCCTAGTGAATGGCCTATTGTCCCCTCCATTCTCGATTACAAATGGCACAAGACAGGGCTGCCCTTTGTCACCCTTAATTTTCGCTCTAATGATAGAACCTCTGGCGTCCGGGATCCGCAACTGCCCGGATATCTCTGGGATCACAATAGGCTCCTCTCAGTTCAAGATCTCCCTATATGCGGATGATATTTTACTTACTCTCTCGAACCCGCATATTTCTCTCCCAAACCTCTTCAAAATTCTACAGGAGTTTGGTGTTATTTCCAATTTTAAAATCAACGCTACTAAAACTGAGGTATTGGACTTTCACCTACAAGCCCCGTTGAAAGCCTCCCTAGTAAGTAACTTCAAATTTGATTGGAAAAAATCCCGTTTGAAATACCTAGGCATATATCTCACCAGACAATATTCCCAACTATATGCAGCTAACTATCCTGGGTTGATTCACAGTATAACGGGTGATCTCCTGAGGTGGTCTGGTCAATTCATTTCATGGTCTGGCCGAGCCAATGCCCTGAAAATGAATGTCTTACCTCGCCTCTTATACCTCTTTCAAGCGCTCCCGGTGCGGATCCCCTCACACGTGTTTTTAGATTTGCAGAAGAAATTCTCACGCTTTTTATGGTCAGGCAAAAGACCGTGTGTGCGACTCATGACGCTGTATAACAGAGCCAGGGAGGGTGGACTTGGGGTGCCCAATATCAAATTGTATTTTTATGCGGCCCATTTATCCCAGGCCGCTCTCTGGCACTCGCACATATCTTCTCGTAGATGGGTTCAATTAGAATACGAACTGGTCCGTGTGCGCTCCATTTCCACCCTTCTATGGATCCCTTGCTCTCACAGACCCCCTGAATATACTAACTTCCCATCTATAACATTCACCATATTACTATGGGACAGACTCACTAAGAGCTTTGCTCTACTGTCTTCCCCTCCCGCTCTTGCACCTCTGTGGGATAACCCACAGTTTGCCGAAGGACGGACCCCACACGCCTTCCAACATTGGGTGGTTCATGACCTCCTTTTTATCAACGATATAGCATTGTCACGCTCTTTTCCAGCTTTCTCAGATCTACAGAGTCGATATGGACTCCCCCCACAATGTTTCTTCCAGTACCTGCAACTACGTAGCTTCCACATAGCCTTTCTCCAATCGCATGGCTCTTTGTCCCGATCCCCTCTGGAATCATTATGCTTCCTTCGTTCTCCCTCAAAAGGCCTTTTGTCGTCAATATATCGCCTTATGCTTACTCATAACCTACCCACACTGGCCCCTCACGAAATAGCCTGGGAAACAGACTTACAGGATCACATTGAGACAGACACCTGGGAACAGATTAAACAGAACTTAGTTTCCTCTGCGACCTCTATTAGACATAGAGAGAATTCATTTAAACTATATATCCGTTGGTACTTGGTTCCGACGCGACTGAGTAGAATATACCCTTCCTCCTCAGATAGGTGTTGGAGGGGTTGCGGGGCGGAGGGTACCCTGCTCCATATATTTTGGGACTGCCCCGGGATAGCATCACTCTGGAAGGTCATTCGAAGGTTGATTCTACGAATCACTGGAGTAAACATGCCCTCTTCCCCGTCCTTCTTTCTTTTCCCGAGACCCATCCCCGAAACTCCGAGGTCTTCACAGAAGCTCATTTGGCATATCACGACCGCACTGAAATGTAAAATGACCTTCCACTGGAAGTCACATACAATCCCATCCATTACGGCTGTGGTTGCCGCCGTCTGGGATACTTACCATATGGAATTCCTTTCTAGTGTGGTTGAAAGCAGTGCTTCTGCCTTTACTGATATCTGGTCCCCATGGCCAGCATACTATAAATGCCCCCCCCCCCCCCCTGTTGACTCACGGTTTATGATATTATTTATTTTATGCTCTCTTCTTTGTAACTTGGTTTCCATCCTGATTCGCATATTTGTTATCATGTGTTTGCATTGCTGTACCCCATCCCCTCTTCCCTCCCTCCCTTTTTCCTTCTGTCTTTCCCTTCCCCATCCAACTGTTCATTGTCTATTGTACTTTGACAAAAAATTTCAATAAACAGTATTTACAAAAAAAAAAAAAAAAAAGAGTGGCCAACTACCCAGATTGCCAAATCGTCTTCTACCCAACCTGAAGAGAAGGAAAGGAGTAAAAATCGGTTAATAAGTATCCTAACAGGAGCTTATTGAATGCATTAACCTGAAGGATCTGCCAAAAGAAAAAGGGGGTTTTTGTGTCTTGCATAAGTCACGGCCTAGCCGTTCTAAACAAGCTTCCAGCCAATCAAAGCATAACATAAAAACACAACGGGAAAGATCAAAGTAAAATAAGGAAAATAAAAAGGGGAGGGGGGGTTCAAAATGGGAAAATGTAAGAACTCAGCTGGAGGTGAAAGCGTAAAAACCTGCTGAGGGACTTTGAGTTGTACTGATCAGCGGAATTGTAGATTGAAATTGAGTCCGTCAAGTCAGGCAAAAAATCGCAAAAGAACTCCAGACCCCCGCTGCCAGCAGCGGCGAGTAGCTAATCCCTGAGTAGGATGAACAGGGTAGACAAACAGACACAACTGCACAAGGATGTACTTAACCTTACAACATGAACTTATACAACGGCTAATAAAACTGTTAATCAAACTAAAAACTCATGAAACTGGGTGAATATATCGTCTGTAACTTGACGACTTCCATCGCCCCACTGCCTGAATCTCCGCAACGGAAAAACCCGCCGACGCAGCCGCCCCGATTCGGAAAGAATGCGTACCTTAAGCAGTGGGTGAAAGGCCCAAGCTCGCCAGACAGCGACTCAGCATCCAACGAAACTGATATTTCGTCAAAGGTAAACCGTCATAATGCAGCAGCCACGACCCCTGCACACCGGGCCGAACTGCTGCATATTTCGATGCCAATCTCACCGGGCAAATGCTCCCCTCCAGAGACGGTACCAAAGTGACCCATCGCCCTCTACCTACTTGGTCCGTCTTAGAGCGACGCAATCTGCACAGCAAGGACCTCTCACCCACCACCACGTCATCCAGAAGCATGCGCGAGTCTGCCCGCTTAGATGGCGCTACCAGCTCCGAAACCCGAAAGGCTCCGTGGTAAGCCATGGAGAACGCCAACTGGAACAAAAGCGATTCAAAACTGACGACGCGATACTGCCTACCGCATCGATGACAGCCGGTAGCAAGGCCGCATCGATGGGGCGTCGCCTGTCAGGTGGCGTTGGCGCCACGCGCGCCCACCCTTTCATCGCCTTTACCAGAAGCACGCTCTTTGTCACGTCAGGGACACCCTTGATTTTATTAAAAAACAAAATCCCTGCTAAGTACCGGGACACCACCGCTCTGGACCTACCCGTGACAAAAAGCTGCCAAATAAAAGAAAGCATCATGCGATGCCCGCTCTTACCTTCTTGACTACGTCCGCGGACAAACTCTTCCCACTCGCTCCAAGCTTGATCGTAAGCCTTGAGCGTGTTCGGAGCCACTGACCGCATCGCTAGACCCTCCAGTCCGGTCCGATCACCTGCCAGACATAACCGGGACATTGAAACCCCCGCTCATCGGCCTCGGGTGCCAACAAACGAAATCTCTCCCACTGACCGCGGGACAACGCGTCGGCAATTCCGTTCTCAAGTCCAGGCACATGCTGTGAGCGGAACCATACATTCTTATGCAAGCATGTCAGCAGCAATCGCCCAAGCACCCTCAGAACCACCAGCGACTTCGCCCTCTGGTTATTGATCGCATGCACCACGCCCAGATTGTCACATCTAAACAAAATGCTGCGATGAGCCAGACGCTCGCCCCAAACCTCCAGTGCTACCATAATGGGGAAAAGCTCCAGCAGCAAAAGGTCCTTAGTGAAACCTTCGCGACGCCATTCCTCAGGCCATGAGGCCACGCCCCAAGATCCCTCTAGGTAGCAACCGAACCCAGAGGAACCCGCCGCGTCGGTAAACAGCTGTAACCTAGCATTGTCAATCGTTGGGGCCAGCCAGATACGCACCCCATTAAAGTCCTCCAGGAACGAGGCCCAGACGGCCAAATCCCTCTTAATCTCGGAGGACAAACGAATGAAATGATGCGGCCTGGCACACCCCGCCGTCGCCCTCTCCAGCTTTCGGCAGAAAACCCTGCCCATCGGGATCACCCGGCAAGCAAAGTTCAAGAGGCCCAGCAAGGACTGCGCCTGCCTCAGCGTGACTTTGCGCGACATCACGAACTGGCAAATAACCTTGCGGAGCTTCGCGACCTTGGCCTGAGGAAGGCGACACGAGCCTGCCACTGTGTCGATTTCAATCCCCAAGAACGACAAACAGGAAACCGGCCCCTCCGTTTTATCCTCGGCCACAGGAACGCCAAAGTGATAAAACAACGCTCGGATGCTGAACAGCAAGTCACTGCAGCGCGGCGAATTCGCCGGTCCCACACACAGGAAATCATCGAGGTAATGCGCAACTCCATGACCCCCTGAAGAAGACTCCACGCACCAATGCAAGAATGTGCTAAACATTTCAAAAACGAGCAGGAAACGGAACATCCCATCGGCAAACATTTGTCAATGAAATATTCCGCTCCGATCCGAAAACCCATAAAACGGAATGAGTCCGGATGCAATGGGAGCAACCGAAACGCGGACTCAGCATCGATCTTAGCCATCAGAGCTCCCGGGCCGTAACTACGAACCAACTCCAGCGCCTCGTCAAACGACTGGTACACCACCGAGCAGTGTGCCGGCGGTATCGCGTCGTTGACCGATGACCCTGACGGGTAAGAAAGACGTTGAATGAGCCGAAAGGCACCCGGAGTCTTCTTGGGGACTACCCCCACTGGGGAAATGACCAAGTCATCCACTGGGGGCGAGCTAAACGGGCCCTCCATCCTACCCATTCGCACCTCTTTATCAACTTTCTCGCGCAAAACAGACGGCAAGGCGCGAGCGGACTGAAGATTCCGGAGAGCCTTGACCGATACTTCGCCCGCAACTGGCAAGCGGAAACCAAACTTAAAACCCTGAAACAAAAACTGGGTGTCCGTACTATTCGGATACCAATCCAACCATTTGGACATGGCGTCCAAATTAATTGGCGTTGGGGCCCTGTTGAGCGATCCCGCTCGCGCCGGGTTTTGCGTAGCTTTGCTTTCCCCTCGCGCCTTGCCGATTTCCTTTAAAACAGTTGGAGGCCGGGTGGAAGCCGCCACATTGCAAGCACGAATGTCGAAACCGACACTGCTTGCCGAAGGAACAGGTCGCATTATTAAATGCGAAGCACATCCCCTTCGCGGGTGCCTGTCCTCCTCCGCGGATAGCCAACCTACCTCTCCTACACGGTCCCCCTTCTGCACTACTCCCCTGGGCGGACGACCCTGCGCGTTGCCCGTCCGCCCCCGTATTCCGGGGCTCCTTTGCGGGTTGAGAAGCCTGGGAGACCTGGAGCCAGACCTCCACGTCCTTGCAACCAAAGTCAATAATCTGTAAGCAGTCCTGCTTCTCTCGGAACTTCTCATCATACATCCGCCATTCGATTCCTGACGATGTGCGCTGCATATCGTGTATCAAGTGCAGGTATCGTATGACGTTCATATGTTCCTCAGGCCTATCTTCCAGATAACACGCCGCAAAGACGCAAAAACCGTCCAGCCAGTTGTCGAAAGTACGGAAAGCTTTAGCTCCGATGCCTTTCTTAGCTGTCGCTGTCTTATACTCCTTCTTCACGTCCTTAGTCAGCATGAACATATCCACGTAATCGCCTCTGTAGATCTTCCTACGGCAGCTATCCCGCAGCCCCCTCAACACTGCCGTATAATCACAGTGGACTACTCCCGGCAAATCACGGCGCTTCTTGGCCCTGCGAGCGTCCTCGCTAAGCCGCTTGCGTCTCTTCCGCCTCTCCTGCTGCCCTGCCGCCCTCTTAGCATACTTTGTCGCACGCTTTTTTGCCCTAGTCGTGCTACTGATGTCGGACGCTTGCGACGACAGGGATGAAGAAGAGGAGGAACTCAGAGAACTGGAGCGTGCGCTGGAGCCCGACGCCGACTGCTCAACCTCACCTGACGCTGTCGACTGTTCGGACTGGGAGTCCTCCGGTGTGGAAACTTCGAAATCCTCCTCATCGCTCACGTCCACCTCAACCTCTCCGCGATCACCTGAAAAAGAAGACAAAGCACGGGACCCGGAAACCACTCCCGGGGCCTGCCTAGCACTCCGGGGCAAAGACGTCCCCACCTCGCGTCCGCGCTCCATCCTTACTGGACGGTGTCCCAACTGCGCCGCGGCCGGCCCCAGGTCACGGCAAGCGCGCGCTATTCGCTGAGCCGCTGACCCTGGCTGCGTACCGGATGCCCTCGCTTCTGCGCACGCGCCGGAATGCTTTGCTGCCTCCGGGGATGCGGCTGCAGCCAATGGGCCCAATGCCGCCACCACCATCGACAGAGCTGACGCCAACTCTCCGGAAGCCTCCTGACTTCCCCAAAAGTCACGGCCGGCACCGGCGGGAGCCCCCGCAGATGCCGGCGCACCTCTCCTGGCCCGTCGGCCGGCAGGTGCCGATAAAGGACCCAACGACCAATGCCCCGCCTGGCCTGCTGGTGATCCGCTGGCCCCCCTGACCACAATTGGCGTGGCCCCCCACCAATCATCTATCCTATCCTGCGCCAGCTGGCTCTCACTATCGCTGCTGTGCCTGCCACCGCCCCCCCCGCGCGTGCCCTCCCCCCGCAGGCCGGAGCTCTCTCCGTCTGCAGGGAAGGCACCTCTGCGGGGCTCAATGCTGCCGCGCCCTATCCTGGGACGCCCCCCCGCCGCCGCTCCCCGCCGGACTCCGGCTGTAAGGGAGACAGCAGGGGAGACGTTGAAACTGGCTAGTGATGGGTAGTTCATGAATGATTAGTTCAAAATGAACTAATCTTCAAAGTGAACTAGTTCGTTCAGTTCACAGCTTTGGCAAAGATTAGTTCATCAGGAAGGAGGAGTCAGACACAGACACAGACAGAATAGAGCCAGCAGCTGCATTAGGCTTCTCACTGTCTCATTCACTTCACTGGATTTTCACTTCCTGAATCTGATGCTGTAAAATGAAAGGTAAAAGTACAACACAGCCCAGCAATACAGATCTAATAAAAAATAGCATCTGCACTGCCTAGCTAAAGTCTATGTGTGTCTGTGAGTGAGCATGTGTGTCATGCTGCTCACCTTTCTGTGATACAATCACTGTCCTATTAGTCCAGATGTCCAAACACTTGCTGCTGCTGCTTCTGGTACTACTGGCTTCTGTGCATACTGCTGTGCTAAATCTTCTGCTGGGTGTTGTGTAGGTGCAGCTGCAGCAGCACTGTTGTTATTCAGCTCTCACTCAGCAATACTCCAGCAAGGCAAACCAGCAGCAAGAGAGACTTAGCTAGCCTATACATCCATATATATATACTGATCCCTCCCCTCTCTACCATTGGCTGTACTTTAACATAACAGTTAGGTCCACCCCTCACAGGAGGTTTAACTCTCTCCATTCCTATGTCTGTCATTTCGCTCTCCATAAGATGTGAGTGGACAACCTGTCTTTTTAAAATTACAGGGATCTATCAAAGTCTGATGTTCACAACACATGTTTGAGGAAGTGTATCATGCCACAAACAAAGGAGAATTCTTAGGACCTCAGAAGAAGAGTTGCGGCTGCTCATCAGGCTGGAAAAGAGTGTCACAAGCCGCCCGATGGTGAGGAAGAGATCTGATGCTGTGTCCTGAGACATAGGTTGGATCACTGCTGCAGCAGGAGGCTTCTGCTTGTAATAGATGCCCTCCTGCTGCATCACCATACAGCAACATCACTGCTGCTTCCAAGCAACTCCAACCACATCTGAATCAGGTCTCATATGCTTTTGCCCGCTGGATGAGCCACACCACAAAAAGGAAGGAGGGGTGGGGGTGGTGATGGTGAGGGAGGGGGAGGGGGGGAGTCATACTTTGTGTATGTGTCAATAATACTGAATTGCTTCACTAACGTTGTCAGTTCTGCAGCTACTAACAAGTGGATTGCAAGAGTTCTTCCAAACACCGGCCGCGTGTTCTGTTTGTACTACAGGTTGAGTATCCCTTATCCAAAATGCTTGGGACCAGAAGTATTTTGGATGTCGGATTTTTCTGTATTTTGGAATAATTGCATACCATAATGAGATATCATGGTGATGGGACCTAAGTCTAAGCACAGAACGTATTTATGTTTCATATACACCTTATACACACAGCCTGAAGGTAATTTTAGCCAATATTTTGAATAACTTTGTGCATTAAACAAAATGTGTGTACATTCACACAATTCATTTATGTATCATATACACCTTATACACACAGCCTGAAGGTCATTTAATACAATATTTTTTATAACTTTGTGTATTAAACAAAGTTTGTGTACATTGAGCCATCAGAAAACAAAAGTCTCCCTATCTCTATCTCACTAAAAAAATTCTGTATTTCGGAATATTCCGTATTTCGGAATATTTGAATATGGGATACTCAAGCTGTATACAGTATGTATTTGTGAATACATGTTTAAAATGTAGTTCTACTTTGGATTGACAGTGCTTCATTTTCTTTTGATATAAAATAAAAAGCAGTAATTGTCACAAATAACATGAAAATAACATGTCCTTATCTAAGTGGGTAAATCAGAAGTAAAATTTTGTAGAATAGATTAAGTTTTTTATACATTGGAATGCAGAATGTTTTCCTTCTACTTCTCCTACACTATATAAGGAACATAGTAAAAATATGATATTATAATATGATGTACAGTAATGCTGTCTTGGCTTTACCATGGTGTAACATTTGTGCAAAACACTTGATTCATGTGGCAATACCTTGATAGAGGCAGCAAAATTCTAGCTTAAAATATATATACTGGTTTTAAAACAGGAATATTTCAGTATAACGCCCAGCTCCCCGGCCACACTGGCTGGCATCAATCCTCAGCGCATGGAATGTATACTTGTGCCCCACAGGACTAGAGTAAGAGTGGTGATGTGGCCTAGAAGTATTAATTACAAATGCTCATTTACATTATTTGTACATCATATTATAATGCAATTAAATGAAATCACATCTACCATACAAAATATAATTAAATATAAACAAATAAAATAAATACAATTTCAATTAAATACAAACATCTGACTGAATACATAATATAGCAGCCAAACTGATGAATTAAGCAATGTGTGCTATAGGGGTAAAAGGCAATCTTCCTATCAGAAACTACTGTACATGTTAGGCAATTATTATTGCATCTCGCTGTACCACCCTCCAGCACCTGCAATAGATAGGCCTCCTGACAGGTATTTGTGCAAATGTAAGATGCAATAAAATTGGTTACTCTTTACTCTTATGGTGTGTACACACGGTTAGATTTTTTCTTACGATTTTGACTCTATAGTCAAAATCGTAAGAAAAGTTACTGCAGATCACAAGGTGAAAGTCACCTTGCGATCCCGATTCGATGCCGATGCGCGGTCCCGTGCGGTCGGCATCGCAAGAATAGATTGACTTGCCTGCACAGTCTATTTTGACTATCTCTATAGAAGAGATAGTCAAAATTGCCACTTAGCCAAAATCGCACATACAGTAGTCAGTATCGCAAGCACACTCATTACGTGTGTGGAGAGAGGGAGTGACCGCTGCAGTGTGCTGGGGAGAGAGGCAGCTGCTGCAGCAGTTACTCCTCTCTCTCCCTGTATCCTGTGTGATTGTGATGTGCATGTATGATACCACCCACCCGCCAGTATGCTAGCACCCCCCCCCCCCCCCATCCAGTGCATGCGGCGCACAATTACTAAAAATGTTTACATTTCATAAGGAGGGGGGCTGGCCTACTACATTGGCCAGCTCCCCATTACCTGGGCACGACACCGCTGTCGGCGCCCCTGGCCTGCTATGGGAAAGGCTGGGGCTGTTCAGCATACCTGAGATTTCGAATGGGTTCCGATGCCGGAATCCCGCACCGCGGTACAATGCCAGTGCAGGGATACCTGCGAGGTAGGTGAAACTCCCGATGGCATCTCGGCCATCGGTAATTCATACCGAACCCTTCAAAAAAGGGGGAAGCTGCCAGTGAAAGTAATTAAAACAGATAATTGACAAGTGCTGCCAACAGCGCCCCCTACCCTGCAGCGCTATGTGAGCATCTTTGTACAAGGCCACAGCTTGCATTACAGCATAGTTGCCTATGGGCAGTACGGATGGTGTAATGGTTAGCATTACTGCCTCACAGCACTGAGGTCACGGGTTCAATTCCCACCATGGCCCTAACTGTGTGGAGTTTGTATATTCTCCCCACACTTGCATGGATTTCCTCAGGGTGCTCCGGATTTCCTCAGGGTGCTCCGGTTTTCCTCCCACAATCCAAAAATATACTGCTAGGTTAATTTGTGCCAAACAAAATTAACCCTAACCTGAATGTGTGTGCGTGCACATGTGGTAGGGAATATAGATTGTAAGCTCTACTGGGGCAGGGACTGCTGTGAATGGCCAAATATTCTCTGTAAAGCGCTGCAGAATATGTGTGCACTATATAAATAACTGGTAATAAAATAAATTAATATTACCCTCCTGCATTCTGCAGGAGACTCCCTGAAATAGCAGCAATCTCCCTCACTCCCTGAATATACCAGCAATCTCTCTGATTGCACCTTACCCCCATTATGCAGTTACATTCTTGGAGGGGGACAGAATACATACATTCAAATGGGATCATCAGTGCCATTTCCCTGCATTTGTGATAAGGCACAATGATCCCTAAGGCTACATGCATTTTAAATAAGGTTTCTCATGGCCACTTACAGTATATGAACAAATCCTGAATAATATCAGTGTTGTAAACAAGTAGATCTTACCAACTTTGGGGCTCATTTACATTTGGATGTAAGTCATTTCCATGACCTGCCTCTCAGATGTCACAGCGCTGATAGGTGTTACTTTCACAATCTCCCTAAAATGCTTTTTCAAATGTAGGCAAGTATGCATTAGAGTACAGTAGCTGGCTCTTTACCTTTCTTTACTCCTGTGCAGATATGCGATGTTGACATTACCGTTCCCTGATAATATTTATGTTTGCATTGTTCTGTTGATCTAGCACACAATACTTTTTTTGCAGTTTGCTTCACTATATAATTACATTGTTTGCGTTCCACACTGAGCTCTAGCTGGTTTCCTGTATGTGTCAACAGGATATCCCTTCTGCGTATTTTGGTGCCATCTCTGTCTATTTAAATAGATTTACTACATTTCCTTCCATGAGATTCTTGAGGCATTTAGACCAAGCTTTGTTACTTCCTCAGCTTTTCAGCTACTCCTCGACTAGGAAATCAGATTAACATATAGATATGAAACAAATGCTCTGGTTTTGTACATATTTACTTCTATATCTCCGGAAGATGCTGTGCTCCACACCCAGTAAAATCATGTCCAGTAGACATTCCAATACAGACAAGACATTCAGCTGGCCATGCATACTGTAGATGGTACGTTACTTATCATTGCTCATTAAGGAGTGGAGTTCTCAGATCAAGATCAATGGATTATCAAAATTAAATATTTGTTACAGATTTAAATAAATTTTTATGCATTTGATTTTTGACAATGGGGGTCATTCCGAGTTGATCGCTCGCTAGCTGTTTTTTGCAGCGCTGCGATCAGATAGTCGCCGTCTATAGGGGAGTGTATTTTCGTTTGCAAGTGTGCGAACGCCTGTGCAGCCGAGCTCTGCAAAAACATTTTGTGCAGTTTCTGAGTAGGTCTGAACTTACTCAGCCCTTGCGATCACTTCAGCCTATACAGAGGAAATGGGTCTAGACTGCACACCCTAGTGGTTGTAATGAAAGGTGCTATCTGCTCAGATTTTATGGTAATACAGGGGAAGAAATGGGTGCAGATGCACTATACAATCATTACTATAAATTACAATATATAATATAATAAGAGGTTGTTAGCATATAATTGGCCAATGATATGGGCTTACTCACCGCGTCGAGGTCACCTCTATAGAGCAAGTCCCTAATACTTTGGGATTCACATTGGGAAGCAGGGCACCCCCAAACCAGCCCAGCCATGAACCTCCCCAAGGCATCACACTAGTGGAAATTCGTGAGGTGTAATAAAGACAAGCACCCCTCCCCCACCTACCAAACTGGTTTTAAGCAGGGACTGCACATCAATGATTCAGGCGTAATACAAAGTAAGTCCTACAATTTTCATATAGTGTCAGTTAGTGATGAGCGGGTTCGGTTTCTTGGAAACCGAACCCCCCCGAACTTCACCCTTTTTACACGGGTCCGAGCCATACTCGGATTCTCCCGTATGGCTCGGTTAAGCCGAGCGTGCCCGAACGTCATCATCCCGCTGTCGGATTCTTGCGAGATTCGGATTCTATATAAGCAGACGCGCGTCGCCGCCATTTTCACTCGTGCATTGGAAATGTTAGGGAGAGGACATGGCTGGCGTCCTCTCCGTTTATTCATTGTTGAGTTGATGCAAATATTTGTGCTTGCTTATATCATTGTGGGGACTGGGGAGCAGCTTTATATTAATATAGGAGGAGTACAGTGCAGAGTTTTGCTGATCAGTGACCACCAGTTTTATCCGTTCTCTGCCTGAAAAAAATGCTCCTTATCTGTGCTCAGTGTGCTGCATATATCTGTGCTCACACTGCTTAATTGTGGGGACTGGGGAGCAGCTGTATTATATAGCAGGATTACAGTGCAGAGTTTTGCTGACAGTGACGACCAGTATACGTTGTCTGCCTGAAAAACGCTCCATATCTGTGCTCAGTGTGCTGCTTTATTGTGGGGACTGGGGACCACCAGTATAATATTATATAGGAGGAGTACAGTGCAGAGTTTTGCTGACCAGTGACCACCAGTATATAATATATAGCATTACGGTACAGTAGGCCACTGCTGTACCTACCTCTGTGTCGTAGTGATGAGCGGGTTCGGTTCCTCGGAATCCGAACCCGCCCGAACTTCACCTTTTTTTTACACGGGTCCGAGCGACTCGGATCCTCCCGCCTTACTCGGTTAACCCGAGCGCGCCCGAACGTCATCATCCCGCTGTCGGATTCTCGCGAGACTCGGATTCTATATAAGGGAGCCGCGTGTCGCCGCCATTTTCACACGTGCATTGAGATTGATAGGGAGAGGACGTGGCTGGCGTCCTCTCCGTTATAGTAGAACACAGAGTGACTTAGTTAGTTATAATTGGGGGGACGGGGAGCAGCTGTTAGGGAGTACAGTGCAGGGTTTTGATTAGTTTAATCCTTTGTTTCTCTGCCTGAAAAAAAGTCTCCACCATATCTGTGCTCACTCAGTGTGCTGCACTGCTGCATGATATATTTGTGCTGAGTGCACTGCTCACACTGCCTAATTGTGGGGACTGGGGAGCAGTTATAGCAGGAGTACAGTGCACAGTTTTGCTGACAGTGACCACCAGTCCAGTATACGTTTGTCTGCCTGAAAAACACTGTGGTGTTTTTTTTTTCTTTCTTCATGCTAGTTTGTTTAGCAGTCTGCTGACAGTATCCACCAGGTCCGTTATACAGTATATTATATATATAAGCACTAAGCAGCAGTACGGTAGGCCACGGCTGTACCTACCTCTGTGTCGTCAGTGCACTCATCGTCCATAAGTATAAGTAATACTATACTATCCATCCATCTACATTGTATACCTGTGGTGTTTTTTTTTTCTTTCTTCATACTAGTTTGTTTAGCAGTCTGCTGACAGTGTCCACCAGGTCCGTTATACAGTATATTATATATATAAGCACTAAGCAGCAGTACGGTAGGCCATGGCTGTACCTACCTCTGTGTCGTCAGTGCACTCGTCGTCCATAAGTATAAGTAATACTATACTATCCATCCATCTACATTGTATACCTGTGGTGTTTTTTTTTTCTTTCTTCATACTAGTTTGTTTAGCAGTCTGCTGACAGTGTCCACCAGGTCCGTTATACAGTATATTATATATATAAGCACTAAGCAGCAGTATGGTAGGCCACGGCTGTACCTACCTCTGTGTCGTCAGTGCACTCGTCGTCCATAAGTATAAGTAATACTAATACTATCCATCCATCTACATTGTATACCTGTGTTGTTGTTTTTTTCTTTCTTCATACTAGTTTGTTTAGCAGTCTGCTGACAGTGTCCACCAGGTCCGTTATACAGTATATTATATATATAAGCACTAAGCAGCAGTACGGTAGGCCACGGCTGTACCTACCCCTGTATCGTCAGTGCACTCGTCGTCCATAAGTAAAAGTAATACTATACTATCCATCCATCTACATTGTATACCTGTGGTGTTTTTTTTTTCTTTCTTCATACTAGTTTGTTTAGCAGTCTGCTGACAGTGTCCACCAGGTCCGTTATACAGTATATTATATATATAAGCACTAAGCAGCAGTACGGTAGGCCACGGCTGTACCTACCTCTGTGTCGTCACTCGTCGTCCATAAGTATAAGTAATAATAGTATACTATCCATCCATCTACACTGTATACCTGTGGTGGCTTTTAGTTGTGCGCAAAATATGGAGAACAAAAATGTGGAGGTTAAAAAAATAGGGAAAGATCAAGATCCACTTCCAACTCGTGCTGAAGCTGCTGCCACTAGTCATGGCCGAGACGATGAAATGCCATCAACGTCGTCTGCCAAGGCCGATGCCCAATGTCATAGTACAGAGCATGTAAAATCCAAAACACAAAAGATCAGTAAAAAAATGACCCAAAAATCAAAATTAAAAGCATCTGAGGAGAAGCGTAAACTTGCCAATATGCCATTTACGACACGGAGTGGCAAGGAACGGCTGAGGCCCTGGCCTATGTTCATGGCTAGTGGTTCAGCTTCACATGAGGATGGAAACACTCATCCTCTCGCTAGAAAAAAGAAAAGACTTGCGGCAAAAGCACAGCAAAGAACTGTGCGTTCTTCGAAATCACAAATCCCAAAGGAGAGTCCAATTGTGTCGGTTGCGATGCCTGACCTTCCCAACACTGGACGGGAAGAGCTTGCGCCTTCCACCATTTGCACGCCCCCTGCAAGTGTTGAAAGGAGCACCCGCAGTCCAGTTCCTGATAGTGAAATTGAAGATGTCAGTGTTGAAGTACACCAGGATGAGGATATGGGTGTTGCTGGCGCTGGGGAGGAAATTGACAAGGAGGATTCTGATGGTGAGGTGGTTTGTTTAAGTCAGGCACCCGGGGAGACACCTGTTGTCCGTGGGAGGAATATGGCCATTGACATGCCTGGTCAAAATACCAAAAAAATCAGCTCTTCAGTGTGGAAGTATTTCAACAGAAATGCGGACAACAGGTGTCAAGCCGTGTGTTGCCTTTGTCAAGCTGTAATAAGTAGGGGTAAGGACGTTAACCACCTCGGAACATCCTCCCTTATACGTCACCTGCAGCGCATTCATAATAAGTCAGTGACAAGTTCAAAAACTTTGGGCGACAGCGGAAGCAGTCCACTGACCAGTAAATACCTTCCTCTTGTAACCAAGCTCGCGCAAACCACACCACCAACTCCCTCAGTGTCAATTTCCTCCTTACCCAGGAAAGCCAATAGTCCTGCAGGCCATGTCACTGGCAAGTCTGACGAGTCCTCTCCTGCCTGGGATTCCTCCGATGCATCCTAGAGTGTAACGCCTACTGCTGCTGGCGCTGCTGTTGTTGCTGCTGGGAGTCGATTGTCATCCCAGAGGGGAAGTCGGAAGACCACTTGTACTACTTCCAGTAAGCAATTGACTGTCCAACAGTCCTTTGCGAGGAAGATGAAATATCACAGCAGTCATCCTGTTGCAAAGCGGATAACTGAGGCCTTGACAACTATGTTGGTGTTAGACGTGCGTCCGGTATCCGCCGTTAGTTCACAGGGAACTAGACAATTTCTTGAGTTAGTGTGCCCCCGTTACCAAATACCATCTAGGTTCCACTTCTCTAGGCAGGCGATACCGAGAATGTACACGGACGTCAGAAAAAAACTCACCAGTGTCCTAAAAAATGCAGTTGTACCCAATGTCCACTTAACCACGGACATGTGGACAAGTGGAGCAGGGCAGACTCAGGACTACATGACTGTGACAGCCCACTGGGTAGATGTATTGCCTCCCGCTGCAAGAACAGCAGCGGCGGCACCAGTAGCAGCATCTCGCAAACGCCAACTCGTTACTAGGCAGGCTACGCTTTGTATCACCGCTTTCCAGAATACGCACACAGCTGAAAACCTCTTACGGCAACTGAGGAAGATCATCGCAGAATGGCTTACCCCAATTGGACTCTCCTGGGGATTTGTGGCATCGGACAACGCCAGCAATATTGTGCGTGCATTACATCTGGGCAAATTCCAGCACGTCCCATGTTTTGCACATACCTTGAATTTGGTGGTGCAGAATTATTTAAAAAACGACAGGGGCGTGCAAGAGATGCTGTCGGTGGCCAGACGAATTGCGGCCCACTTTCGGCGTACAGGCACCGCGTACAGAAGACTGGAGCACCACCAAAAAAACCTGAACCTGCCCTGCCATCATCTGTAGCAAGAGGTGGTAACGAGGTGGAATTCAACCCTCTATATGCTTCAGAGGATGGAGTAGCAGCAAAAGGCCATTCAAGCCTATACATCTGGCCACGATATAGGCAAAGGAGGTGGAATGCACCTGTCTCAAGCGCAGTGGAGAATGATTTCAACGTTGTGCAAGGTTCTTCTGCCCTTTGACCTTGCCACACGTGAAGTCAGTTCAGACACTGCCAGCCTGAGTCAGGTCATTCCCCTCATCAGGCTTTTGCAGAAGAAGCTGGAGGCATTGAAGGAGGAGCTAAAACAGAGCGATTCCGTTAGGCATGTGGGACTTGTGGATGGAGCCCTTCATTCGCTTAACCAGGATTCACGTGTGGTCAATCTGTTGAAATCAGAGCACTACATTTTGGCCACCGTGCTCGATCCTAGATTTAAAACCTACGTTGGATCTCTCTTTCCGGCAGACACAAGTCTGCAGGGGTTCAAAGAACTGCTGGTGAGAAAATTGTCAAGTCAAGCGGAACGCGACCTGTCAACATCTCCTCCTTCACATTCTCCCGCAACTGGGGGTGCGAGGAAAAGGCTACGAATTCCGAGCCCACCCGCTGGCGGTGATGCAGGGCAGTCTGGAGCGACTGCTGATGCTGACATCTGGTCCGGACTGAAGGACCTGCCAACGATTACTGACATGTCGTCTACTGTCACTGCATATGATTCTCTCACCATTGAAAGAATGGTGGAGGATTATATGAGTGACCGCATCCAAGTAGGCACGTCAGACAGTCCGTATGTATACTGGCAGGGAAAAGAGGCAATTTGGAGGCCCTTGCACAAACTGGCTTTATTCTACCTAAGTTGCCCTCCCTCCAGTGTGTACTCCGAAAGAGTGTTTAGTGCCGCCGCTCACCTTGTCAGCAATCGGCGTACGAGGTTACTTCCAGAAAATCTGGAGAAGATGATGTTCATTAAAATGAATTATAATCAATTCCTCCATGGAGACATTCACCAGCAGCAATTGCCTCCAGAAAGTACACAGGGACCTGAGATGGTGGATTCCAGTGGGGACGAATTAATAATCTGTGAGGAGGGGGATGTACACAGTGAAAGGGGCGATGAATCGGACGATGATGATGAGGTGGACATCTTGCCTCTGTAGAGCCAGTTTGTGCAAGGAGAGATTGATTGCTTCTTTTTTGGTGGGGGCCCAAACCAACCAGTCATTTCAGTCACAGTCGTGTGGCAGACCCTATCGCTGAAATGATGGGTTGGTTAAAGTGTGCATGTCCTGTTTATACAACATAAGGGTGGGTGGGAGGGCCCAAGGACAATTCCATCTTGCACCTCTTTTTTTTTTCTTTCATTTTTCTTTGCGTCATGTGCTGTTTGGGGACAATTTTTTTGAAGTGCCATCCTGCCTGACACTGCAGTGCCACTCCTAGATGGGCCAGGTGTTTGTGTCGGCCACTAGGGTCGCTTAGCTTACTCACACAGCTACCTCATTGCGCCTCTTTTTTTTCTTCTTTGCGTCATGTGCTGTTTGGGGGGTATTTTTTGGAAGGGCCATCCTGCGTGACACTGCAGTGCCACTCCTAGATGGGCCAGGTGTTTGTGTCGGCCACTAGGGTCGCTTAGCTTACTCACACAGCTACCTCATTGCGCCTCTTTTTTTTCTTCTTTGCGTCATGTGCTGTTTGGGGAGTATTTTTTGGAAGGGCCATCCTGCGTGACACTGCAGTGCCACTCCTAGATGGGCCAGGTGTTTGTGTCGGCCACTAGGGTCGCTTAGCTTACTCACACAGCTACCTCATTGCGCCTCTTTTTTTTCTTCTTTGCGTCATGTGCTGTTTGGGGAGTATTTTTTGGAATGGCCATCCTGCCTGACACTGCAGTGCCACTCCTAGATGGGCCAGGTGTTTGTGTCGGCCACTTGGGTCGCTTAGCTTAGCCATCCAGCGACCTCGGTGCAAATTTTAGGACTAAAAATAATATTGTGAGGTGTGAGGTGTTCAGAATAGACTGAAAATGAGTGGAAATTATTGTTATTGAGGTTAATAATACTATGGGATCAAAATGACCCCCAAATTCAATGATTTAAGCTGTTTTTTAGGGTTTTTTGAAAAAAACACCCGAATCCAAAACACACCCGAATCCGACAAAAAAAATTCGGTGAGGTTTTGCCAAAACGCGTTCGAACCCAAAACACGGCCGCGGAACCGAACCCAAAACCAAAACACAAAACCCGAAAAATTGCCGGTGCACATCACTACTGTGTCGTCAAGTATACTATCCATCTAGATTCTATACCTGTGGTGCATTTCAGTTGTGCAGTTTGCTGACACAGTGACCACCAGTATATATAGCAGTACGGTACGGAAGGCCACTGCTGTACCTACCTCTGTGTCATCATTAAGTATACTATCATACATCTACATTCTATACCTGTGGTGCATTTTAGTTTTGCAGTTTGCTAACACAGTGACCACCAGTATATATAGCAGTACGGTACGGAAGGCCACTGCTGTACCTACCTCTGTGTTGTCATTAAGTATACTATCCATCTACATTCTATACCTGTGGTGCATTTTAGTTTTGCAGTTTGCTGACACAGTGACCACCAGTATATATAGCAGTACGGTACGGAAGGCCACTGCTGTACCTACCTCTGTGTCGTCATTAAGTATACTATCCATCTACATTCTATACCTGTGGTGCATTTTAGTTTTGCAGTTTGCTAACACAGTGACCACCAGTATATATAGCAGTACGGTACGGAAGGCCACTGCTGTACCTACCTCTGTGTCGTCATTAAGTATACTATCCATCTACATTCTATACCTGTGGTGCACTTTAGTTTTGCAGTTTGCTGACAGTGACCACCAGTATATATAGCAGTACGGTACGGAAGGCCACTGCTGTACCTACCTCTGTGTCGTCATTAAGTATACTATCCATCTACATTCTATACCTGTGGTGCATTTTAGTTTTGCAGTTTGCTGACACAGTGACCACCAGTATATATAGCAGTACGGTACGGAAGGCCACTGCTGTACCTACCTCTGTGTCGTCATTAAGTATACTATCCATCTACATTCTATACCTGTGGTGCATTTTAGTTTTGCAGTTTGCTAACACAGTGACCACCAGTATATATAGCAGTACGGTACGGAAGGCCACTGCTGTACCTACCTCTGTCGTCATTAAGTATACTATCCATCTACATTCTATACCTGTGGTGCATTTTAGTTTTGCAGTTTGCTGTCACAGTGACCACCAGTATATATAGCAGTACGGTACGGAAGGCCACTGCTGTACCTACCTCTGTGTCGTCATTAAGTATACTATCCATCTACATTCTATACCTGTGGTGCATTTTAGTTTTGCAGTTTGCTGACACAGTGACCACCAGTATATATAGCAGTACGGTACGGAAGGCCACTGCTGTACCTACCTCTGTGTCGTCATTAAGTATACTATCCATCTACATTCTATACCTGTGGTGCATTTTAGTTTTGCAGTTTGCTGACACAGTGACCACCAGTATATATAGCAGTACGGTATGGAAGGCCACTGCTGTACCTACCTCTGTGTCGTCATTAAGTATACTATCCATCTACATTCTATACCTGTGGTGCACTTTAGTTTTGCAGTTTGCTGACAGTGACCACCAGTATATATAGCAGTACGGTACGGAAGGCCACTGCTGTACCTACCTCTGTGTCGTCATTAAGTATACTATCCATCTACATTCTATACCTGTGGTGCATTTTAGTTTTGCAGTTTGCTGACACAGTGACCACCAGTATATATAGCAGTACGGTACGGAAGGCCACTGCTGTACCTACCTCTGTGTCATCAAGTATACTATCCATCTACATTCTATACCTGTGGTGTGACCTTGGTGCGCCTCTTTTTTTCTTTGCATCATGTGCTGTTTGGGGACAATTTTTTTGAAGTGCCATTCTGCCTGACACTGCAGTGCCACTCCTAGATGGGCCAGGTGTTTGTGTCGGCCACTTGGGTCGCTTAGCTTAGTCACACAGCTACCTCATTGCGCCTCTTTTTTTCTTTGCATCATGTGCTGTTTGGGGACTATTTTTTTGAAGTGCCATCCTGCCTGACACTGCAGTGCCACTCATAGATGGGCCTGGTGTTTGTGTCGGCCACTTGTGTCGCTTAGCTTAGTCACACAGCTACCTCATTGCGCCTCTTTTTTTCTTTGCATCATGTGGTTTGGGGACAATTTTTTTGAAGTGCCATCCTGCCTGACACTGCAGTGCCACTCCTAGATGGGCCAGGTGTTTGTGTCGGCCACTTGTGTCGCTTAGCTTAGTCACACAGCTACCTCATTGCGCCTCTTTTTTCTTTGCATCATGTGCTGTTTGGGGACTATTTTTTTGAAGTGCCATCCTGCCTGACACTGCAGTGCCACTCCTAGATGGGCCAGGTGTTTGTGTCGGCCACTTGGGTCGCTTAGCTTAGTCACACAGCTACCTCATTGCGCCTCTTTTTTTCTTTGCATCATGTGCTGTTTGGGGACTATTTTTTTGAAGTGCCATCCTGCCTGACACTGCAGTGCCACTCCTAGATGGGCCAGGTGTTTGTGTCGGCCACTTGGGTCGCTTAGCTTAGTCACACAGCTACCTCATTGCGCCTCTTTTTTTCTTTGCATCATGTGCTGTTTGGGGACTATTTTTTTGAAGTGCCATCCTGCCTGACACTGCAGTGCCACTCCTAGATGGGCCAGGTGTTTGTGTCGGCCACTTGGGTCGCTTAGCTTAGTCACACAGCTACCTCATTGCGCCTCTTTTTTTCTTTGCATCATGTGCTGTTTGGGGACTATTTTTTTGAAGTGCCATCCTGCCTGACACTGCAGTGCCACTCCTAGATGGGCTAGATGTTTGTGTCGGCCACTTGGGTCGCTTAGCTTAGTCACACAGCTACCTCATTGCACCTCTTTTTTTCTTTGCATCATGTGCTGTTTGGGGACTATTTTTTAAATCTGCCATCCTGTCTGACACTGCAGTGACACTCCTAGATGGGCCAGGTGTTTGTGTCGGCCACTTGGGTCGCTTAGCTTAGCCATCCAGCGGCCTTGGTGCACCTCTTTTTTTCTTTGCATCATGTGCTGTTTGGGGACTATTTTCTTAAGTGTAATCCTGTCAGACACTGCAGTGCCACTCCTAGATGGGCCAGGTGTTTGTGCCGGCCACTTGGGTCGCTTAGCTTAGCCATCCAGCGACCTTGGTGCACCTCTTTTTTTCTTTGCATCATGTGCTGTTTGGGGACTATTTTTTAAATCTGCAATCCTGTCTGACACTGCAGTGCCACTCCTAGATGGGCCAGTTGTTTGTGTCGGCCACTTGGGTCGCTTAGCTAAGTCATCCAGCGACCTCGGTGCAAATTTTAGGACTAAAAATAATATTGTGAGGTGTGAGGTGTTCAGAATAGACTGAAAATGAGTGTAAATTATGGTTATTGAGGTTAATAATACTATGGGATCAAAATGACCCCCAAATTCTATGATTTAAGCTGTTTTTGAGGGTTTTATGTAAAAAAAAACACCCAAATTCAAAACACACCCGAATCCGACAAAAAAATTTCAGGGAGGTTTTGCCAAAACGCGTCCGAATCCAAAACACGGCCGCGGAACCGAATCCAAAACCAAAACACAAAACCCGAAAAATGTCCGGTGCACATCACTAGTGTCAGTCTATTTGGGGGTAAGCATTGGGACGTGGGGTCCCCTGAACTGTTCTGTCTGGGCCACTCCGGGGTATCACACCCTAACACTTATAATCACTATTTTTTCACTACCTCCTATGTGTGTTATTTATCCATGTATATTTTTTTCACCCACTTTATATCTAATTTTAAAACACTTTCTACACTCAGTAACTACCTATGCTTCTCCTATAATTATACCTCACGATTTTCCACTAGTGTGATGCCTTGGGGAGGTTCATGATTGGGCTGTTTAGGGGGTGCCCTTCGTCCCAATGTGAACCCCAAAGTGTTAGGGACTTGCTCGATAGAGGTGACCTCGACGTGGTGAGCAAGCCCATATCATTGGCCAATCATATGCTAACAACCTCTTATTATATTATATATTATATACTGTAATTTATATTAATGCTTGTCTAGTGCATCTGCACCTATTTCTTCCCCTGGATCACTTCAGCCTGTCTGGTCCCGGAATTGATGTCAGACACCCACCCTACAAACGCTTAAACACACCTGCGTTTTCCCAAACACTCCCAAAAAACGGTCAGTTGACACCCATAAACGCCCTCTTCCTGTCAATCTCCTTGCGATCGGCTGTGCGAATGTATTCTTTGTTAAATCCATTGCTCAGCAACGATCCGCTTTTTTACCCAAACGACGCGCCTGTGCATTGCAGTGCATACGCATGCGCAGTAGTGACCTGATCGCTGCGCTGCAAAAAACGGCAGCGTGCGAACAGGTCGGAATGACCCCCAATGTACTTATGAGTAACGTAGTCTCTTTTCTTAAATTATGTTATGGACAGATCAGTAAGTGTGAAAATCCAGGGTGTTTTCAAATTATATTTCTAGCTAAAATCAAATTGTACAAAAGGATAAAAACAGCGCTAACAGGTGCTAATATCCATACAAATATGCAAATTTTAATAAATGATATTAAATACCATAAACACATACACATAAAATCAAATGGACATCAAATGAATAAAATAAGCCTCAATGCCAGTAATATGACCAAAGTGATTTTCCATGGACTCTATAAAGGCCAAGTGATGATTAAGAATGTTCCAATGCTTCAACATGCAATGCCATGCATGGATAACCGGTTTATAATTACCATATCCCAAGTGGAAAGATAGCCGGGTATTCCACCTAGCGAGGTGAAGATGATTCTGTCCTACGCAAATGTAAATGGTGGTTCTCCCCTTTTATTAAACGTCCACATAAACGGATTCTGGGTCGGTCTCCGGATGGGTGAATATTGAATGGGTAAGAGCTCTAAAGACCACTGTGGGTCATCCCAAGCATAAATGTCCAGGTTTATAAAAAGCAATGGATAGTCAATTCCATGGACCACTGCAGATGGTCCCAATCACTGTCCTGGCGACGTCCTGGTCATAGGCTGGCAACCTAACGCGTTTCACTGTCTGTTTGGCAGCTTTATCAAAGGTAGTGTACTAGAGGCTCAATACCCCTTATATAGGGGATTTAATAACACAAATGATTGGCACCTGAACAAACTTAATAACATAAACATATTTAAAACAGTCTTAAATTCTCTAGAAAGCAAACCATATAATACTCTTATCTTCAAATTAAAAAACGAAATTTGTAAACCACTTAAAAAGCCTTTTTATATTTAATATGTTCTAAGGAACGATCATGTGATCTTAGTCACATGATCGCTCTTTCCCTCATTATTGGCTGTTGTCCACAACAATATGCATTGCTGTGGCAACTCTGTTATCCCTATTCAGACTTCCGGATAATGTGACACATATCTATGCCCTTATTTGGATTTCCGGCAGCGTCATGCTTCTGGTCACGTGCATGTAATCATGTGATCGGGCGGCAACTCACGACGGGGGAAACACAAAGCTCCCATATCCCTAATAGGGCTAATAGTGACGTCCTCGTTCTAACCACGTGACTACAACCCACCGACGTCATATTTCCGATCACGTGGGCATAGCCACATGATCGGACGGAGACCCGTGACGTGGGTGCAATCACATGATCGGACGGCAACCTATAACGGAGAAGACATTCTCAAATACATAACCCCTATACCTCTGATGGGGCTTCCTTTTTTTTTTTTTTTTTTTTAACATAATCAGTTTGGTAGATATAAGAACTTGGGATATTTATATTCATCTACCTTTGGGAGTTAGGACATATAACTGTGGAATTTGGTTTAGTTATATATATGGATAGATTCTATATAACTATTTAAAAGAGAAAGGGGTATTATTATTATTTAGGAATTAAGTATTAAGATCTTCTTATGAATATGCTAAAATTACATGAATGTAATATAGAATCAGTATGTATAAATAGGTTTGTAATGACACTGGGAGACTAAATGTATACCACGAGAGGGAGCTATTGAGTGAAAGTATTTGTTTTATTGTAAGATGCTGTCTGACCACGTGACCCCATTTGTTTATTATCCACCTAGAAGATATAGACATGGGACCAGAAATACGCCTGTACATCGTTTTTAGTGTTGTTATTTGTGTTTTGTTTGTGATTACATCCAGAGTTGAGGATGGTCACATGATCAGAAAGATGATGTCACTGCAAGCCCCATGGGTTGTAGTCACTTGGTTAGAACGAGGACGTCACTATTAGCCCTATTAGGGATATGGGAGCTTTGTGTTTCCCCCGTCGTGAGTTGCTGCCCGATCACATGATTACATGCACGTGACCGGAAGCATGACGTTGCCGGAAATCCAAATAAGGGCATAGATATGTGTCACTTTATCCGGAAGTCTGAATAGGGATAACAGAGTTGCCACAGCAATGCATATTGTTGTGGACAACAGCCAATAATGAGGGAAAGAGCGATCATGTGACTAAGATCACATGATCGTTCCTTAGAACATATTAAATATAAAAAGGCTTTTTAAGTGGTTTACAAATTTCGTTTTTAATTTGAAGATAAGAGTATTATATGGTTTGTTCTCCTGCTGCTTTCTAGAGAATTTAAGACTGTTTTAAATATGTTTATGTTATTAAGTTTGTTCAGGTGCCAATCATTTGTGTTATTAAATCCCCTATATAAGGGGTATTGAGCCTCTAGTACACTACTTTTGATAAAGCTGCCAAACAGACAGTGAAACGCGTTAGGTTGCCAGCCTATGACCAGGACGTCGCCAGGACAGTGATTGGGACCATCTGCAGTGGTCCATGGAATTGACTATCCATTGCTTTTTATAAACCTGGACATTTATGCTTGGGATGACCCACAGTGGTCTTTAGAGCTCTTACCCATTCAATATTCACCCATCCGGAGACCGACCCAGAATCCGTTTATGTGGACGTTTAATAAAAGGGGAGAACCACCATTTACATTTGCGTAGGACAGAATCATCTTCACCTCGCTAGGTGGAATACCCGGCTATCTTTCCACTTGGGATCTGGTAATTATAAACCGGTTATCTGTGCATGGCATTGCATGTTAAAGCATTGGAACATTCTTAATCATCACTTGGCCTTTATAGAGTCCATGGAAAATCACTTTGGTCATATTACTGGCATTGAGGCTTATTTTATTCATTTGATGTCCACTTGATTTTATGTGTATGTGTTTATGGTATTTAATATCATTTATTAAAATTTGCATATTTGTATGGATATTAGCATCTGTTAGCGCTGTTTTTATCCTTTTGTTTGCTTTGCCACATGTGGTGACTGACTATCACCCTAATCTAACAGCCGCTCAAGAAATCAGCCCTGTTAAAGCGCCCGGAAAGAATATACTAATTTATTAGTATATTTTTATAAAATCAAATTGTGCCTGGAGAAGTAATTGCCTTTAGATGAACAAGGAAACCATAATTCTAGTTCCTTTGACTCTTGATTTTTCTGTTAAAGTCGTTTCCACCCCTCTCTCTGCTATAAATCAGATAATACCGGCCTGAGAGTAGTATTTTCCCTGATAAGTGAGGAGACAGGCAGGCGAAAATAGGCAGACAGACAAGTGTTTGTTTTTGTAAATCATGTCAAGTCTATTGGTTTTTGACAAAAAAAAAAAAAAACCATGATGGAAGATAGCATAACATAATGATTTCTATTGCACTGATTGGCGATTATAAAATGTATAAAAGTATAATATAAGCAGTTATATGATATGTGCAGCTATATTATAAGTAAAATAAGTACAGAACAATGGCAGATCAAATGAGAGGGTCCTGGGCACCCAGGAGAATCATTCAGATTATTTAATTTCCCCAAATCATTCTGGACCAGTACCCTAAAAGTTTTAGGGCCTATTTAAGAGGCAGACAGATTTGCAGTAGCGGCCATTACTGCATCTTTATGCTAATGCCATGCCCGATAGGCTTCTTATTGAAATGCCCACTGGTCTTGACATCAATCCGTCGCGGTGCGCACAAACAAGCACCTTTAATTGGACATCAGCTGCACCACTGGACATTAGATCAACCCTAAGGCTGCTCAGAATGTCCGTCAGGTCATGGCCACCAGTGCCAGTAGAACCACGTCTTTAAATGCAGTCCCTGATACAGACACTCCCTCGACATGCACAATACCATTAGTCACCTCCCAAGAATGCTTATCGAAATTGCATGGAACTCCATGCAACTCTAATATGCGTCCTCTAACAGTGACCATTGGGACGTATGTGCTGAAGTAACACATTGGGCGCTTCCCGGTTTTAATAGCATCCATCTCTGAATTATTGTAGGCCCTTAGACTATGTCAGGGCACACAGGAGCCATCTATATCCTGACTATACACATCTTTATATAATGAGATTAATCACATAATGACTGCATATTATTTCCTGACACGGCCGCATCTGATGCGACCAGTCAGAAATACCCACTGTGCAGCTGCTGGAAGATAAATCTTCCAGCAGCTGCTGCTCACAGAGTGACCTTCGGTGCTTCTGCTGCTCTGCTGCCCACACCTCCATCCTCTCTCCCCGCCTCCATCCCTATTCCTCTCCCCGTCCTGTTACACTTACTGTATCTTGTGACGATCTTCACCTAGACTGTCTTGTCTTCATCACTGGCAATGAGATCCGTTGTGGGCAGGGGCGTATTAAGAGAGGAGCTGGTTCATGTGCTGCCTCCATCTGGGCCCCCTTCTTTCTAGCAAGCAGCAGTCATTTTTGAGCACTAGGAGATCCTAGAGCTGTACCAGAATCTAGTGCACATGTGCAGGACTCTGGGAAAATGGAGCAGCAGACATTTTCCCATTGATTTTCCTACTGTGAATGCACGAAACATCGGGAAAATGGCAACCATGCCATTTTCCCGGTTACTTGGGCAGTATTGCTAATGTGGCACTCCGGAGGGGTAAGTACTCAAGAAATGGGTGCAGGGTGTGGGCCCCCTGGACCTGGGGGCCCATGTGCCCTGCACGCTTTGCACTCATTATAGATATGCCACTGGTTGTGGGGGACATACCCAGCTGTCACTGCACATGTGAGAAACATGACAGCCACCCGCCATTATTTTATAGATTTCCATATGTAGAGAAGGGTGTTTCTGAAAAACAACATATGCCCGTGTCATATTGAAAAAGTAAAATGGTAAGGTAACCCTTACTGCTTTGGGCCGGTATCACTGGAGCAGCGGTGTATCGTGAGCTGCCCCTTTCATTTTGTTTTATTTTTTAAATGTTGGTTGTAGATTTTACTGCTGCAGAAATAAGTAGCAATATTTTTTTTTACATATTGCCATGAATAAATAGGCCTCTGTATCTTTGAATAATCCACCACGTTTTTACATTTAGTTAGGGATGTCTCTTTTTAAGTATCCTTGGAGACTTAAAATATCCAACTCACAATTTCATAGCATACTTACTTTGTACAGCAATCTAAGCTTCCAACAAGGGTGGACTCCACTCCCCTGCACTGTTCTGGAGATGCTACAGAAACGAAGCAGAAAGCACAAAATACAAGAAGCAAGGTAGGCACGGCTTGACTCTATCATGCTATACTTTTATTATTTATTTATTAACAGTTTTCTATATAGTGCAGCATATTCTGTTGTTGCTTTTCGGTGTTGTGCCTGCCCTGTGCGCTTCTATGTCCTTACTTTGGTGGTCCACACCCCCTGAGGTGACTGGCCATGACCCATTATAGGTATGCCGAATAGGCACTATCTTTGCCTTCCCTTAGTGGGTACTCCATGCTTCAGTCTGATATTACCCATGCTAGATTATGTTTAATTTCACCCTGCCAACACACACGGACAACACCCCAGGCACACTGCCATTGCACACACTTGTTCTGAGCTCCGTGGATCCACATCTAGAAGCAATTGTGCACTGACATTGATAAGCTCTAAGAAACCAAACATATAGTTAGAAGCAGTCTGACCACAGAGATGTGCACAACACTGCAAATGGGTGAAAATACACATTTAGTTCTGTGCATGCAATTCAGGAGCAATAACGGACAACGGTGGTCATTCAGAGTTGATCGCACGTAGCAACTTTTTGCTGCTCGTGCGATCAACTTGACGCCGCCTATGCGGGAGTGTATTTTAGCATAGCAGGGCTGCGATCACTTGTGCAGCCCTGCTATGCTAAAAAAGTTTCCTGCAAAACAAGACCAGGGTCAGACTTACTTACCCTGTGCGACGGATCCAGCGACGAAGGTCCCGGGATTGACGTCAGACATCTGCCCTCCAAACGCCTGGATACGCCTGCGTTCGCCTCACCACGCCTGGAAAACGGTGAGTAGACGCCCTGGAACACCTCCCCGCCGTCAATCTTCTAGCGATCACCACTGCGATCACTTTCAGCGCTGGCGGCATCGCTGCCCGGCAACGATGCACCTGCGCATTGCGGGAGCTTCGCAGCCACAGTCCCGACCCATTCGCACTGCAGCAAAGAACCGCAGCGTGCGAACGGGTCGGAATGACCCCCAACAGCCCCACTTTCCCTGTAAGTTGTGTAGCAAAGTTGGAGCAGAATTGTGCTGCTGCCAGGGCCGGAGCTTCCACTAGGCAGCTTTAGGCAGCTGCCTAGGGGCGCTGGAATCTGAGGGGGCGGCCTGCTACAGCTGCCTGAAAAAGGTAGCATGGTCCTACCTCTCACAGCTGCCGCAATCCTCCCAGCACTCATATCTTACAGTAGCCGGAACTGCCAAGCTCCCGTATTCCAGCACAGGCAGTAACTTTGACAGCTCTTGGAGTCCTGGCTGGGGGTGACATGCAGCGCTGCTCTTCATTCCAGGCTCTTTCACAGACTACTCATTTCCAGCTCTGCATCGCAGCTTGCAGTTAAGGTGGCTGCACAGTGCACTGCCTGCATTTGATAAGGAAAGAGGGGAAAAGCAGCAGTCTGGGATGGGGGGTGGGGATTGGGGTTGGAGATGAGCAGCAGGCATCCACGCATACTGGGGGGGATGAGCGGCAGCATGCACACAGATTGTGGTGGGGACAGAACAGCAGACATTTAAAAGAGGGGGGGGGGGGGGTTGGTTGGGAGCAGCAGGCACACACAGACTGGGGAGATGGAGAGAAGAGAGCAGCCATGCAACAGACTGGGGGTGGGGCAGAGCAGCAGCATGCCATTCATCTGATGGTTGGGTAGAGGGAAGGGGCAGTAAGCAGAAATTTTGCCTAGGGTGCCGAGAAACCTTGCTCCGGCCCTGGCTGCTGCGCAGATGCATCTCACTGTGATCCTTGTTAGAAATGAAGAAAATGCAATGAAAAAAGTGACCTGCAGAGAATTTGTTTCAGTCTTATATTTATAACTAAAGCTTGAGAGAAAGTCCTCTTTCCATGGGATTGTAATGAAAAGCACAGGGCTCATGCACAAAAAAACAAAAAAAAGTCCTTGAGAAGTCCAGTCAAAGTCCTGACCTCAACCCCACCATGTGGCATGCTTTTAAATTAAGATCCACAAACACTGTCTGAGAAACTTCAAAGCACATGTGTAAATCTGCCAAAAGGGATGGGTGAGGCGCTTTGCTAGCCAGCGTGCTAACATGTACCTCAAAGGAATTTCAGCTGTTATTGGGGCAAAGGTAGCTCAACTAAATATTAATGCAATGCAAGCAGCAAATCTAAATGGTTTACTTTCCATAATTGCTCACAAAAAGCAAGTTCTGTCTTCTTAGATTGCAATAAAATCACTGACTGAAAGCAGATGTCAAAAAAGTATCACTAGCAATCCAGTAACATACTGTAGATGCCCTAGAATCAGTGCCTGTATGCATACAGATAAGACTACCATACGTTTTATATATATAACACCAGTTAATTTCCAACAGAGAAATAACGTATTATTTCTAATCATCTGATGATGAAAGCTAATACTGTATGTTGTTCTGTTATATGACTAATTAAGTTAAAAGGAACACTGTATTAATATAATGTGTTGTAACATTACATTATTCTGCATTATGGTTATGCAAGTTGTCACTGTATTGGGAAACTATTATGAATTAAGAAAATATATATTGTAACTGACTTTATAGAAACAACAGGATACAATGAAATAAGCTATAGAACTGTCAGCTCTTTGACTACTTTAGGATAAACAGTGAATGAGTTATTAAAATAATCTGTTTTTGTATAAAATTACTCATACAAGCATTGTGTATTACTTACTCATTACCTACAATGCTGTTGTGGTTCTTGATTAAATAACTTTGAAATCTGCACTGTAGTAACATATAAAATAGTGGCTGCCTTTAGCTAATATTGGCATCCAAGTGGCAACAATGTTAATTATATCATTTGGAACATAATGCAGTTGTAAGACATCCTTCATGGACATCACTCCTAATCGCTTCCTCCTGCTTGGATTTATAGCACAATGGACCCACCGTCAGCCTCCGTATGCCTGCTAAATACCGGCACCATATCTCATTTCATGCCCTGAATTCCTAGCACTCGTGACCATTTGTGTGTCGACCATTGTCATTTCGACCTTTTGCACTTTTGTGCCTATTGACCTTTCATACCTGTCAACCTAATGTATGTCGATCATACTGTATGGTGTCAACGTGTTGACTACCTAACTAGACAGTGTAGATCTGTCATGCGTTGCCGAAATTATATGGGTCACCAATAATAGGTACAACCAAACCTAGTGCCAATTGCACTAGACTACTCCCGCACCTGCATAGCAGGTATTGGATAATAGTGTAAAAAAACAGTACAAACACATTTTGTCTATGATGCACTACAGGTACCAGCAGGACCAATGGTTACCAAGGTATACCGGCACTGGTATATGTGGAGGTTTGATGCCAAGTAACAGGATGTGGATATCTCTTTTGGCATATAAGTGGAACTGGGGCTACCCGATAGCATGTGGGGTTTTCGATTGCATGTAAGGGGTCTAATAGTATTAGGATAGATAGGAGAGACATAAAAGGGGCATGAGGGGAGATGTAACTGGCATGATGACCAAATACAACCTCTTTTTTTCACAAAGTCCTCAGTGGATGCCTGAGTGTACACGAAGAGTCTATTGAAGATTACTTTGAGACTGGACACAGAGGTGAGATCAGAGCTGTGCTGATGATTTTTGTGACCATTTTGATAAGGGAAGTCCTGATCGGCATGTGCATACGCATCTGTGATTACTTATAAGTGTTTCTGACCTCTACATATCTCAGTCTTTTCTCTGCAGCTGCTGAGTGGGCATAGCTGGGTGTCAACTGGGCTACAACAGGCCCACGGCATGTAAGACAATCATTGTGTGGGTGTATTATGGGTAGCCAAAGTTGAAGCCTATTCTGAGATGTGAGTAGTGTATGCTCTGTCAACACCAAATTCAATAGCATCTCTTACTCCAAGTATGGAGTAGGTGTAACTGGCAATGACCATGACAGGCTGCTCTTGTGGACGAAGGACTGGGACAATGCGATGGTGTAGATATGCATACCTCCAAGTTTGAAGATCGAAAATGGATCCCTTTGCGCAAGCCTGAAAAGGGGACAGAGACTCGTGGAAAGTGGGCGTGACCTAATATGATGTGTGTCATTTTAGGGCGTGTGACTGCATGTCACTTCCCCCTTTGTTCTTCACGCTGCGGGAAAGCCAGCACTCCGACAGCTACCCCCAGCCTACTCCCAGCACTGAACATCCAGTCACCGCTGCTCTATAGACTGGCAACTAGAGCAGTGGTGTTACAGTGTCTCCCAGGTTCCCGAATGTCCATGGTACACTGCGGCTCGCGGGTGGGAAAGTTAATGAACGATGGGATAGTTGGGAGGCATGAGAGATGTACAACTTGGAATAATAAGATTTTACTTACCAGTAAATCTATTTCTCGTAGTCCGTAGAGGATGCTGGGACTCCGTAAGGACCATGGGGAATAGACAGGCTCCACAGGAGATAGGGCACTTTAAGAAAGCTTTGGACTCTGGGTGTGCACTGGCTCCTCCCTCTATGCCCCTCCTCCAGACCTCAGTTAGGGAAACTGTGCCCAGAGGAGATGGACAGTACGAGGAAGGATTTTTGTAAATCTAAGGGCGAGATCCATACCAGCCACACCAATAACACCATATAACTTGTGATAAACTTACCCAGTTAACAGTATGAACAACAACATAGCCACGGTTCAACCGAAAAACTATAACATAACCCTTATGTAAGCAATAACTATATACAAGTCTTGCAGAAAAAGTCCACACTTGGGACGGGCGCCCAGCATCCTCTACGGACTACGAGAAATAGATTTACCGGTAAGTAAAATCTTATTTTCTCTAACGTCCTTGAGGATGCTGGGACTCCGTAAGGACCATGGGGATTATGCCAAAGCTCCCAAACGGGCGGGAGAGTGCGGATGACTCTGCAGCACCGATTGAGCAAACAGGAGGTCCTCCTCAGCCAGGGTATCAAACTTATAGAACTTTGCAAAAGTGTTTGTGCCCGACCAAGTAGCTGCTCGGCACAACTGTAATGCCGAGACCCCTCGGGCAGTCGCCCAAGAAGAGCCCACTTTCCTAGTGGAGTGGGCCTTAACCGATTTCGGTAACGGCAATCCTGCCGTAGAATGCGCCTGCTGAATCATGTTACAGATCCAGCGAGCAATAGTCTGCTTTGAAGCAGGAGCGCCAACCTTGTTGGCCGCATACAGAAACGAACAAAGCTTCAGTCTTCCTGATTCTAGCCGTTCTGGTCACATAAATCTTCAAAGCCCTGACTACATCCAAGGACTCGGAATCCTCCAAGTCCCGTGTAGCCACAGGCACGACAATAGGTTGGTTCACATGAAAAGATGAGACCACTTTTGGCAGAAAGTGAGGGCGAGTCCTCAACTCTGCCCTATCCACGTGAAAAACCAAGTATGGGCTTTTATGTGATAAAGCCGCCAATTCGGAAACACGTCTCGTCGAAGCTAACGCCAACAACATGACCACTTTCCACGTGAGGTATTTCAACTCCACAGTTTTGAGTGGTTCAAACCAAGGTGACTTGAGGAAACGTAACACCACGTTAAGATCCCAAGGTGCCACCGGAGGCACAAAGGAAGGCTGAATATGCAGCACCCCCTTCACAAAGGTCTGTACTTCAGGAATAGAGGCCAATTCTCTTTGAAAGAAAATGGATTAGGCCGAAATCTGGACCTTTATGGACCCTAATTTTAGGCCCAAAGTCACTCCTGTTTGAAGGAAGTGAAGTAGATGGCCCAAATAGAACTCCTTTGTAGGAGCAGCTCTGGCCTCACACCAAGAAACATATTTCCGCCATATACGGTGATAATGTTTTAACATCACGTCTTTGCTAGCCTTGATCAGGGTAGGAATGACTTCCTCCGGAATCCCTTTTTCCGCTAGGATCTGGCGTTCGACCGCCATGCCGTCAAATGCAGCCGCGGTAAGTCTTGGAACAGACAGGGCCCCTGCCGCAGCAGGTCCTGCCTTAGAGGAAGAGGCCACGGATCCCCTGCGAGCAACTCTTGCTGTTCCGGATACCAAGTCCTCCGTGGCCAATCCGGAACAATGAGTATTGTTCTGACCCTGCTTCTTCGTATTATTCTCAACACCTTGGGTATGAGAGGAAGAGGAGGAAACACATAGACCGATATGAACAAGGTGTCACCAGAGCGTCTACCGCTACAGCCTGAGGGTCCCTTGACCTGGCACAATACCGCTTTAGCTTTTTGTTGAGATGGGATGCCATCATGTCGATTTGAGGCAGTCCCCAACGATCCGTGATCTGTGTGAAGACTTCTTGATGAAGTCCCCACTCTCCTGGATGCAGGTCGTGCCTGCTGAGGAAGTCCGCCTCCCTGTTGTCCACCCCCGGTTTGAACACCGCTGAATATCGCGCTTACATGGCCTTCCGCCCAGCGTAGAATCCTGGTCGCTTCTGCCATGGCCATTCTGCTCCTTGCTCCGCCTTGGCGGTTTATATGAGCCACTGCCCTGACATTGTCTGACTGAATCAGAACCGGTTTTCTCCGAAGCAATTCCTCCGCTTGACGCATGGCGTTGTATATGGCCCTCAACTCCAGGACGTTGATGTGGAGACAAGACTCTAGGCTTGACCAGAGACCTTGGAAATTTCTTCCCAGTGTCACTGCTCCCCAGCCTCGGAGGCTTGCGTCCGTGGTCACCAGGACCCAGTCCTGAATGCCGAACCTGCGACCTTCTAGTAGGTGAGCACTCTTCAGCCACCACAGGAGAGATACCCTGGTCCTGGGAGACAGGGTGATCCTTTGATGCATTTGTAAATGGGACCCGGACCACTTGTCCAAGAGGTCCCATTGAAAAGTCCTCGCATGGAACCTGCCGAAAGGGATGGCCTCGTAGGAAGCCACCATCTTCCCCAGGACCCGCGTGCACTGATGCACTGAAACCTTTTTTGGTTTTAACAGGTTCCTGACCATGGCTATGAGTTCCTGAACCTTTTCGATAAGAAGAAAAACCTTTTTCTGGTCTGTGTCTAGAATCAGCCCCAAAAAGGTCAGACGCGTTGTAGGGACTAGCTGGGACTTCGGTATATTGAGAATCTAGCCGTGTATCTGCAATGTCTTCATGGACAGAGACACGCTGTCCAGCAACCTCTCCCGAGATCTCGCCTTTATGAGGAGATCGTCCAAGTATGGGATAATTGTGACCCCCTGCCTGCGCAGGAGCACCATCATTTCCGCCATTACCTTGGTGAAAATTCTCGGGGCCGTGGAAAGCCCAAACGGCAACGTCTGAAATTGGTAGTTACAGTCCTGCACTGCAAATCTCAGGAACGCCTGATGCGGGGGGAATATCGGAGCATGAAGGTAAGCATCCTTTATGTCCAGGGACACCATCCAATCCCCCCCCCCTCCAGGCTGGCGATGACCGCCCTGAGTGATTCCATTTTGAACTTGAACCTCTTCAAGTACAGGTTCAGAGATTTCAGGTTTAAAATGGCTGTGACCAAACCGTCCGGTTTCGGGACCACAAACAGGGTTGAATAATATCCCTCTCTTTGCTGGAGATGAGGAACTGTGACAATCACCTGTTGAATACACAATTTTTGGATTGCGGCCAACACTAGCTCCCTCTCTGACGGGGAAGCCGGCAGAGCCGATTTGAAAAATCGGCGAGGAGGCAAGTCTTCGAATTCCAGCCTGTATCCCTGAGAAACAATCTCTAATGCCCAGGGATCCACCTGCGAGTGAACCCAGATGTGGCTGAAAAACCGAAGACGAGCCCCCACCAGATCTGCCTCCCCTCGGGAAGCCCCAGCGTCATGCGGTGGACTTTGCAGATGCAGGGGAGGACTTCTGCTCTTGGGAACTAGCTGTGTGCAGCTTTTTTCCCCTGCCTTTCCCTCTGGCAACAAAGGATGATCCCCGTACCTTCTTGTTTTTATTGGAACGAAAGGACTGCATTTGATAATGAGGTGCCTTTTTTGTATGCTGCGGGGGGACATAAGGTAAGAAATTTGACTTACCAGCCGTAGCCGTAGAGACAAGATCCGAGAGGCCGTCTCCAAACAACTCCACCCCTTTGTAAGGCAAGGACTCCATATGCCGCTTTGAATCGTCATCTCCCGTCCACTGTCGGGTCCACAAGAGCCGCCTAGCAGAAATAGACATAGCATTTATTCTGGAGCTTAATAAACAAATGTCTCTCTGAGCATCCCTCATATACAAGGCAGCATCTCTGATATGCTCTATGGTCATATGAATGGCATCCCTATCTAAGGTGTCAATTTCCGTAGATAAGGAATCCGCCCATGCCACAACCGCACTACAAACCCAGGCCGACGCCATAGCCGGTCGAGCAATAGTACCGGAATGATTGTAAATGTGCTTTAAGGTAATTTCCTGCCTGCGATCAGCAGGTTCCTTGAGGGAAGCCGTATCCTGAGAAGGCAGTGCCACCTTTTTGGACAAACGTGTCAGCGCATTGTCAACTTTTGGCAAAGATTCCCAGCGTATCCTATCAGTTTGTGGAAAAGATTACGCCATGAGAATCCTTTTGGGAACTTGTGGTCTCCTATCCAGAGATTCCCAAGCCTTTTCGCACAAGTCACTTAATTCAAATGAGGATGGAAAAGTGACTTCAGGCTTTTTCCCTTTATACATGTGTACCCTCGTGTCAGGGAGGGTAAGCATCCTTTATGTCCAGGGACACCATCCAATCCCCCCCCCAAGGCCTCTCAAGGCCCTTTGGAGAGACAGAGAGTGAGTATGCCAGCATCCCCCCCCAGCGCAATGACCCTGGAGACCAACACAAAATGTTTTTCCCCAGCAGCGCTGTATAATATGTAAACCGCCAATTATGTGCCCCCCCTCTCTTTTAAGCACCCTTTCACCGTGTGTAAGCAGGGGAGAGTCCGGGGAGCTTCCTCTCAGCAGTGCTGTGAAGAGAAAATGGCGCTGGTGAGTGCTGAGGGAGAAGCCCCGCCCCCTCGGCGGCGGGCTTCTGTCCCGCTCAAACTTAGTAAAATATGGCGGCGGCTCTTTTATATACATGTACAGAGCCCACCTGTACATGTATATAGTCTTTTTGCCATGCAGAGGTTTATATTGCTGCCCAGGGCGCCCCCCCCCCCTGCGCCCTGCACCCTTACAGTGACCGGAGTATGTGAGGTGTATGGGAGCAATGACGCACAGCTGCAGTGCTGTGCGTTACCTCAGTGAAGCTGAAGGCTTCTGCCGCCTGACGACTTCTGTCTTCTGTACTTCTAGCTCTGTGAGGAGAATGGCGGCGCGGCTTCTGGGGTGGACGCCCAGTAAGAACCTGCGTTCACCCCCTCTGGAGCTAATGGTGTCTAGTAGCCGAGGAAGCAGAGCCTATCTTTGACAAGAAGGTCTGCTCCTCTCTCCTCAGTCCCTCGATGCAGGGACAAAAACAAATACTCAAAATAGGCGCTCAGTGTTGTTTCATATAGACAAATATAGTGAATACTTAAAGTCCATATGTGCGACAAAGGAAAAAGAGTCCAACTCCAATAAGAGCCTCCTGTAGGGGTGTTGACGAATCTTCAGATCCACAGATAGCTCACGATGATATGCAATGGAAAAATAAATGAGATATCATGGTATAGTAAGTCCAGTAAAGCTGAATGGTATTCTCTCAGACAATTGCTAGACCAGATATTAAAGGGTAGCGTACCCCACTCACAACGGATAAAGTAAAACGCCACACGTAAAGGTATCTTTTTAGACTGGACTGTGAGGATATTCCATAACAATAAATGCGTACCATTACTCACTCAGAATCAGGCGGAGATCCTCCCATAACGGTTTCTTTTATGTCCTGCTCCAAAAATGGACGAGGGAGTGGTAATATAAAACTATTTATTTAAAAAGTTAAAAATTGACAGGAGACCACACATATACAACTCAGGGGTGGCAAATGGTAAAGCCAGTGGTGGCCGCCGGCCGAAAACGGCAATACCAGCCAGATGTCATGCACAATCACAACCACAACCACAAGAGATGAGTATAGTGTAATGCTGCCTATCTGCACCCTCCCAACGCGTTTCTCCCCGTTTATGGGGCTTTTTTAAGGAACAAGAGTGCCCTTACCTGTTTGTTATTTAAATAAAATCCCCGGAAATTGACACAAAGAAATTCTAATTAAGCTGGATTGGAACAGCTGTGTTGCCTTAGCAACGCATATCCACGTGAAGCCAGCATGCAATGCACGAGATTGCAATTGCCTACGTCCTGTGTGGGCATCGTCATCCACGGACGGGAAACACACTTCCGCCCGCAGTGACGTCACTCCCCGTTAATGTTGCCGTGGCAACGCGTAATATCGCATACTGCCGCAGAGTGCAATAAATCGACTGCATATCCTTATTGTCCCATATCTCTATGGGACAGACAGACAAACGATGTAAGGATAATACTGAAATCCTATGTATGTATTATCACTAATGGACGGAGAAATACTACCGCCCGTAGTGATGGACTTCCTGTCTATGTTGCTATCGCAACCCGTTTACTTCCGCCCTAACTGATAAGGGGAGAGAACAATGCTCATAAGCATATATGTAAATAAGACCCCATACATATATCTATACTCATATAATAAAGATACAAAATGGTACACTAATATTGTATGTCTATATAAAGAATTCTTACTATGGGCGAAAACATGAGCTCGCCCATACTGGCGTTACCATAGTGACATAAAAACAAATGGCCGTCTCCACTAATAAAATATGCATAACATATAACTATTACCACCCACCTCTACTATAAAACAAACTCCCACTTAGGGTTGTAATTATGCATCACGGTTGAGGCAAGAAAAGGTACAACAAAATCATAAAAACCATCTCAACTCAGATTCATGATTTAAACCGTTGGGTATAAGTGATTGCAAATTGTAAATCCACTTCATTTCACTTCTGGCTAATCTGATCTCTTTATTATTGTTACGCCATTGATCTTTGATCACCTCTATACCCCAAAAAGACATAATATGATCAGTGGAGCAATTATGAATTTCCTTAAAATGAAGTGAAAAAGGGTGGGTGATTAATCAAAAGAGGTGAGTTTTCTTATTTTGGAGGGACATCTGTTTTACCGGATAAACCAAAGTTTATCTATAAAAGGGCACCTTATCTTAGGGATAGTAGAGGTGGGTGGTAATAGTTATATGTTATGCATATTTTATTAGTGGAGACGGCCATTTGTTTTTATGTCACTATGGTAACGCCAGTATGGGCGAGCTCATGTTTTCGCCCATAGTAAGAATTCTTTATATAGACATACAATATTAATGTACCATTTTGTATCTTTATTATATGAGTATAGATATATGTATGGGGTCTTATTTACATATATGCTTATGAACATTGTTCTCTCCCCTTATCAATTAGGGCGGAAGTAAACGGGTTGCGATAGCAACATAGACAGGAAGTCCATCACTACGGGCGGTAGTATTTCTCCGTCCATTAGTGATAATACATACATAGGATTTCAGTATTATCCTTACATCGTTTGTCTGTCTGTCCCATAGAGATATGGGACAATAAGGATATGCAGTCGATTTATTGCACTCTGCGGCAGTACGCGATATTACGCGTTGCCACGGCAACATTAACGGGAAGTGACGTCGCTGCTGGCGGAAGTGTGTTTCCCGTCCGTGGATGACGATGCCCACACAGGACGTAGGCAATTGCAATCTCGTGCATTGCATGCTGGCTTCACGTGGATATGCGTTGCTAAGGCAACACAGCTGTTCCAATCCAGCTTAATTAGAATTTCTTTGTGTCAATTTCTGGGGATTTTATTTAAATAACAAACAGGTAAGGGCACTCTTGTTCCTTGAAAAAGCCCCATAAACGGGGAGAAACACGTTGGAAGGGTGCAGATAGGTAGCATCACACTATACTCATCTCTTGTGGTTGTGATTGTGCATGACTTCTGGCTGGTATTGCCGTTTTCGGCCGGCGGCCACCACTGGCTTTTCCATTTGCCACCCCTGAGTTGTATATGTGTGGTCTCCTGTCAATTTTTTACTTTTTAAATAAATAGTTTTATATTACCACTCCCTCGTCCATTTTTGGAGCAGGACATAAAAGAAACCGTTATGGGAGGATCTACGCCTGATTCTGAGTGAGTAATGGTACGCATTTATTGTTATGGAATATCCTCACAGTCCAGTCTAAAAAGATACCTTTACGTGTGGAGTTTTACTTTATCCATTGTGAGTGGGGTACGCTACCCTTTAATATCTGGTCTAGCAATTGTCTGAGAGAATAGCATTCAGCTTTACTGGACTTACTATACCATGATATCTCATTTATTTTTCCATTGCATATCATCGTGAGCTATCTGTGGATCTGAAGATTCGTCAACACCCCTACAGGAGGCTCTTATTGGAGTTGGACTCTTTTTCCTTTGTCGTACATATGGACTTTAAGTTAGAGATGAGCGCCTGAAATTTTTCGGGTTTTGTGTTTTGGTTTTGGGTTCGGTTCCGCGGCCGTGTTTTGGGTTCGACCGCGTTTTGGCAAAACCTCACCGAATTTTTTTTGTCGGATTCGGGTGTGTTTTGGATTCGGGTGTTTTTTTCAAAAAACCCTAAAAAACAGCTTAAATCATAGAATTTGGGGGTAATTTTGATCCCAAAGTATTATTAACCTCAAAAAACATAATTTACACTCATTTTCAGCCTATTCTGAACACATCACACCTCACAATATTATTTTTAGTCCTAAAATTTGCACCGAGGTCGCTGTGTGAGTAAGATAAGCGACCCTAGTGGCCGACACAAACACCGGGCCCATCTAGGAGTGGCACTGCAGTGTCACGCAGGATGTCCCTTCCAAAAAACCCTCCCCAAACAGCACATGACGCAAAGAAAAAAAGAGGCGCAATGAGGTAGCTGACTGTGTGAGAAAGATAAGCGACCCTAGTGGCCGACACAAACACCGGGCCCATCTAGGAGTGGCACTGCAGTGTCACGCAGGATGTCCCTTCCAAAAAACCCTCCCCAATCAGCACATGATGCAAAGAAAAAGAAAAGAAAAAAGAGGTGCAAGATGGAATTATCCTTGGGCCCTCCCACCCACCCTTATGTTGTATAAACAAAACAGGACATGCACACTTTAACCAACCCATCATTTCAGTGACAGGGTCTGCCACACGACTGTGACTGATATGACGGGTTGGTTTGGACCCCCCCCAAAAAAGAAGCAATTAATCTCTCCTTGCACAAACTGGCTCTACAGAGGCAAGATGTCCACCTCATCTTCACCCTCCGATATATCACCGTGTACATCCCCCTCCTCACAGATTATCAATTCGTCCCCACTGGAATCCACCATCTCAGCTCCCTGTGTACTTTGTGGAGGCAATTGCTGCTGGTCAATGTCTCCGCGGAGGAATTGATTATAATTCATTTTAATGAACATCATCTTCTCCACATTTTCTGGATGTAACCTCGTACGCCGATTGCTGACAAGGTGAGCGGCGGCACTAAACACTCTTTCGGAGTACACACTTGTGGGAGGGCAACTTAGGTAGAATAAAGCCAGTTTGTGCAAGGGCCTCCAAATTGCCTCTTTTTCCTGCCAGTATAAGTACGGACTGTGTGACGTGCCTACTTGGATGCGGTCACTCATATAATCCTCCACCATTCTATCAATGTTGAGAGAATCATATGCAGTGACAGTAGACGACATGTCCGTAATCGTTGTCAGGTCCTTCAGTCCGGACCAGATGTCAGCATCAGCAGTCGCTCCAGACTGCCCTGCATCACCGCCAGCGGGTGGGCTCGGAATTCTGAGCCTTTTCCTCGCACCCCCAGTTGCGGGAGAATGTGAAGGAGGAGATGTTGACAGGTCGCGTTCCGCTTGACTTGACAATTTTGTCACCAGCAGGTCTTTCAACCCCAGCAGACCTGTGTCTGCCGGAAAGAGAGATCCAAGGTAGGCTTTAAATCTAGGATCGAGCACGGTGGCCAAAATGTAGTGCTCTGATTTCAACAGATTGACCACCCGTGAATCCTTGTTAAGCGAATTAAGGGCTGCATCCACAAGTCCCACATGCCTAGCGGAATCGCTCCGTGTTAGCTCCTTCTTCAATGCCTCCAGCTTCTTCTGCAAAAGCCTGATGAGGGGAATGACCTGACTCAGGCTGGCAGTGTCTGAACTGACTTCACGTGTGGCAAGTTCAAAGGGCATCAGAACCTTGCACAACGTTGAAATCATTCTCCACTGCACTTGAGACAGGTGCATTCCATCTCCTATATCGTGCTCAATTGTATAGGCTTGAATGGCCTTTTGCTGCTCCTCCAACCTCTGAAGCATATAGAGGGTTGAATTCCACCTCGTTACCACTTCTTGCTTCAGATGATGGCAGGGCAGGTTCAGTAGTTTTTGGTGGTGCTCCAGTCTTCTGTACGTGGTGCCTGTACGCCGAAAGTGTCCCGCAATTTTTCTGGCCACCGACAGCATCTCTTGCACGCCCCTGTCGTTTTTTAAAAAATTCTGCACCACCAAATTCAAGGTATGTGCAAAACATGGGACGTGCTGGAATTTGCCCATATTTAATGCACACACAATATTGCTGGCGTTGTCCGATGCCACAAATCCACAGGAGAGTCCAATTGGGGTAAGCCATTCCGCGATGATCTTCCTCAGTTGCCGTAAGAGGTTTTCAGCTGTGTGCGTATTCTGGAAAGCGGTGATACAAAGCGTAGCCTGCCTAGGAAAGAGTTGGCGTTTGCGAGATGCTGCTACTGGTGCCGCCGCTGCTGTTCTTGCGGCGGGAGTCCATACATCTACCCAGTGGGCTGTCACAGTCATATAGTCCTGACCCTGCCCTGCTCCACTTGTCCACATGTCCGTGGTTAAGTGGACATTGGGTACAACTGCATTTTTTAGGACACTGGTGAGTCTTTTTCTGACGTCCGTGTACATTCTCGGTATCGCCTGCCTAGAGAAGTGGAACCTAGATGGTATTTGGTAACGGGGGCACACTGCCTCAATAAATTGTCTAGTTCCCTGTGAACTAACGGCGGATACCGGACGCACGTCTAACACCAACATAGTTGTCAAGGACTCAGTTATCCGCTTTGCAGTAGGATGACTGCTGTGATATTTCATCTTCCTCGCAAAGGACTGTTGAACAGTCAATTGCTTACTGGAAGTAGTACAAGTGGGCTTACGACTTCCCCTCTGGGATGACCATCGACTCCCAGCGGCAACAACAGCAGCGCCAGCAGCAGTAGGCGTTACACGCAAGGATGCATCGGAGGAATCACAGGCAGGAGAGGACTCGTCAGACTTGCCAGTGACATGGCCTGCAGGACTATTGGCATTCCTGGGGAAGGAGGAAATTGACACTGAGGGAGTTGGTGGGGTGGTTTGCGTGAGCTTGGTTACAAGAGGAAGGGATTTACTGGTCAGTGGACTGCTTCCGCTGTCACCCAAAGTTTTTGAACTTGTCACTGACTTATTATGAATGCGCTGCAGGTGACGTATAAGGGAGGATGTTCCGAGGTGGTTAACGTCCTTACCCCTACTTATTACAGCTTGACAAAGGGAACACACGGCTTGACACCTGTTGTCCGCATTTCTGGTGAAATACCTCCACACCGAAGAGCTGATTTTTTTGGTATTTTCACCTGGCATGTCAACGGCCATATTCCTCCCACGGACAACAGGTGTCTCCCCGGGTGCCTGACTTAAACAAACCACCTCACCATCAGAATCCTCCTGGTCAATTTCCTCCCCAGCGCCAGCAACACCCATATCCTCCTCATCCTGGTGTACTTCAACACTGACATCTTCAATCTGACTATCAGGAACTGGACTGCGGGTGCTCCTTCCAGCACTTGCAGGGGGCATGCAAATAGTGGAAGGCGCATGCTCTTCACGTCCAGTGTTGGGAAGGTCAGGCATCGCAAACGACACAATTGGACTCTCCTTGTGGATTTGGGATTTCAAAGAACGCACAGTTCTTTGCGGTGCTTTTGCCAGCTTGAGTCTTTTCAGTTTTCTAGCGAGAGGCTGAGTGCTTCCATCCTCATGTGAAGCTGAACCACTAGCCATGAACATAGGCCAGGGCCTCAGCCGTTCCTTGCCACTCCGTGTGGTAAATGGCATATTGGCAAGTTTACGCTTCTCCTCCGACAATTTTATTTTAGGTTTTGGAGTCCTTTTTTTTCTGATATTTGGTGTTTTGGATTTGACATGCTCTGTACTATGACATTGGGCATCGGCCTTGGCAGACGACGTTGCTGGCATTTCATCGTCTCGGCCATGACTAGTGGCAGCAGCTTCAGCACGAGGTGGAAGTGGATCTTGATCTTTCCCTAATTTTGGAACCTCAACTTTTTTGTTCTCCATATTTTATAGGCAGAACTAAAAGGCACCTCAGGTAAACAATGGAGATGGATGGATTGGATACTAGTATACAATTATGGACGGACTGCCACGGTTAGGTGGTATAAAAAAACCACGGTTAGGTGGTATATATTATAATAATAATACAATTATGGATGGACGGACTGCCTGCCGACTGCCGACACAGAGGTAGCCACAGCCGTGAACTACCGCACTGTACACTGGTTGATAAAGAGATAGTAGTATACTCGTAACAACTAGTATGACACTATGACGACGGTATAAAGAAAGAAAAAAAAATACCACAGTTAGGTGGTATATATTATAATAATAATACAATTATGGATGGACGGACTGCCTGCCGACTGCCGACACAGAGGTAGCCACAGCCGTGAACTACCGCACTGTACACTGGTTGATAAAGAGATAGTAGTATACTCGTAACAACTAGTATGACACTATGACGACGGTATAAAGAATGAAAAAAAAACCACGGTTAGGTGGTATATATTATAATAATAATACAATTATGGATGGACGGACTGCCTGCCGAGTGCCGACACAGAGGTAGCCACAGCCGTGAACTACCGCACTGTACACTGGTTGATAAAGAGATAGTAGTATACTCGTAACAACTAGTATGACACTATGACGACGGTATAAAGAAAGAAAAAAAAATACCACGGTTAGGTGGTATATATTATAATAATAATACAATTATGGATGGACGGACTGCCTGCCGACTGCCGACACAGAGGTAGCCACAGCCGTGAACTACCGCACTGTACACTGGTTGATAAAGAGATAGTAGTATACTCGTAACAACTAGTATGACACTATGACGACGGTATAAAGAAAGAAAAAAAAATACCACAGTTAGGTGGTATATATTATAATAATAATACAATTATGGATGGACGGACTGCCTGCCGACTGCCGACACAGAGGTAGCCACAGCCGTGAACTACCGCACTGTACACTGGTTGATAAAGAGATAGTAGTATACTCGTAACAACTAGTATGACACTATGACGACGGTATAAAGAATGAAAAAAAAAACCACGGTTAGGTGGTATATATTATAATAATAATACAATTATGGATGGACGGACTGCCTGCCGACTGCCGACACAGAGGTAGCCACAGCCGTGAACTACCGCACTGTACACTGGTTGATAAAGAGATAGTAGTATACTCGTAACAACTAGTATGACACTATGACGACGGTATAAAGAAAGAAAAAAAAATACCACAGTTAGGTGGTATATATTATAATAATAATACAATTATGGATGGACGGACTGCCTGCCGACTGCCGACACAGAGGTAGCCACAGCCGTGAACTACCGCACTGTACACTGGTTGATAAAGAGATAGTAGTATACTCGTAACAACTAGTATGACACTATGACGACGGTATAAAGAAAGAAAAAAAAATACCACAGTTAGGTGGTATATATTATAATAATAATACAATTATGGATGGACGGACTGCCTGCCGAGTGCCGACACAGAGGTAGCCACAGCCGTGAACTACCGCACTGTACACTGGTTGATAAAGAGATAGTAGTATACTCGTAACAACTAGTATGACACTATGACGACGGTATAAAGAATGAAAAAAAAACCACGGTTAGGTGGTATATATTATAATAATAATACAATTATGGATGGACGGACTGCCTGCCGACTGCCGACACAGAGGTAGCCACAGCCGTGAACTACCGCACTGTACACTGGTTGATAAAGAGATAGTAGTATACTCGTAACAACTAGTATGACACTATGACGACGGTATAAAGAATGAAAAAAAAACCACGGTTAGGTGGTATATATTATAATAATAATACAATTATGGATGGACGGACTGCCTGCCGACTGCCGACACAGAGGTAGCCACAGCCGTGAACTACCGCACTGTACACTGGTTGATAAAGAGATAGTAGTATACTCGTAACAACTAGTATGACACTATGACGGTATAAAGAATGAAAAAAAAACCACGGTTAGGTGGTATATATTATAATAATAATACAATTATGGATGGACGGACTGCCTGCCGACTGCCGACACAGAGGTAGCCACAGCCGTGAACTACCGCACTGTACACTGGTTGATAAAGAGATAGTAGTATACTCGTAACAACTAGTATGACACTATGACGACGGTATAAAGAAAGAAAAAAAAATACCACGGTTAGGTGGTATATATTGTAATACAATTATGGATGGACGGACTGCCTGCCGAGTTCCGACTGCCGACACAGAGGTAGCCACAGCCGTGAACTACCGCACTGTACTGTGTCTGCTGCTAATATAGACTGGTTGATAAAGAGATAGTATACAATACATACAACAATATACTACTATACTGGTGGTCAGGCACTGGTCACCACTAGTCACACTGGCAGTGGCACTCCTGCAGCAAAAGTGTGCACTGTTTAATTTTAAATTAATATAATATTATGTACTCCTGGGGGCTCCTGCTATAACAACCTGCAGTGCTCCCCAGTCTCCCCCACAATTATTATAAGCTTTGCCTTTTATACATTGATGTGCAGCACACTGGGCTGAGCTGAGTGCACACAGACTGAGTCACACTGTGTGACTGGCTGCTGCTGTGTATCGTTTTTTTTCAGGCAGAGAACGGATATAGCAGAGAACGGATATATTATATTAAAATAAATAAAAGTTAACTAACAACAACTGCACTGGTCACTGTGGTAAACTCTGTCTGACTCTGCACAATCTCTCTCTCTCTTCTAATCTAATTTCTAATGGAGAGGACGCCAGCCACGTCCTCTCCCTATCAATCTCAATGCACGTGTGAAAATGGCGGCGACGCGCGGCTCCTTATATAGAATCCGAGTCTCGCGAGAATCCGACAGCGTCATGATGACGTTCGGGCGCGCTCGGGTTAACCGAGCAAGGCGGGAGGATCCGAGTCTGCTCGGACCCGTAAAAAAAACATGAAGTTCGTGCGGGTTCGGTTTCAGAGAAACCGAACCCGCTCATCTCTACTTTAAGTATTCACTATATTTGTCTATATGAAACAACACTGAGCACCTATTTTGAGTATTTGTTTTTGTTCTATTGTTTTAGAAGGGTGAGGTGGCCCTTTTTTTCCTCAAGTGGCTGCACAAGTGTGTTTGCGCCTTGGGTTTCTGATTATTTTTCTTGTCCTCGATGCAGGGAGCCTGTTGCCAGCAGTGCTCCCTGTGAAAAAGTAGCAAAAGGTAGAAAAAAATCCAAACAAAAATGCTTCTAGGCAGAGAACTCTGGAGAGCTCTCTGCAGTGCACCCATCTTGCTCTGGGCACAGTGTAAAACTGAGGTCTGGAGGAGGGGCATAGAGGGAGGAGCCAGTGCACACCCAGAGTCCAAAGCTTTCTTAAAGTGCCCTATCTCCTGCGGAGCCCGTCTATTCCCCATGGTCCTTACGGAGTCCCAGCATCCTCAAGGACGTTAGAGAAATGGGTATATAGTTGCATTGGCATTATGTTTGCGTTCTATTCGCAGTGGGCAGCCGGAATTATATTTGCATTATTTGCTGCTCAGAACCCAGCTCTTAGGATTTACAACAACACATTCTATTTTTGCTCTTGACCCTGGGCCTGGTTCTGATTTGGAAGTAAAGCAAAAAACATGTAACTTTGTGTCTGCAACAAACCATGTTACAATGCAAAAGGAACAAATACATTAATATTTTTTCTGTGCAGGATAAATACTGTCTGCTTTTGCATGTAGCCCACAAATTTGAAGACAGTTTTATTCTTATACTGCAATTAAGACCTCAGTTTGGACACACCCCACCCAAATCTAAATCTCTCTGCACAGGTTACATCTACTCCACCTGCAGGGAAACATGGTTTTGCCCAGGTGCACAATTACTTGCTTTATTTCCAAACCAGAATCAGTCCCTCTGCGAGAACCATAAACTCCTCAGCTTGTACAAAAACATGTTTTGTTTAAAGAAACTATCTTCCACAACTGCATCAATCTCATTTAGTGACTCCATTTGATTAGGGTTAGCGGCAACACAGCTTCTCTAACAGTTTTAGGCATGTCTCTTGCCCTTTCCCTCAATAGTAAGGTCATTGAGTCCGTTACAGTACAACACTATTCTGAGTGACAGTTACAGTACAACACTATTCTGAGTGACAAACGCTTCTACCTTCCATTTTTTTTCTTCAAGTATTGATTTTTGGCTATTTTGACAGTATTGTTTAGTCGCATCTTTCTGTTATCATTGAGAGCGGATGTTTAAAGAAAAAAAACAACAATCTGGATGCTTTGTCAAGCGGTGAGTATTGATGCATTTGATCGATGAAAGTGCCCTGATATTGATGATGATGATGATGATAATATTGATCTGCTTGCATTTGTCTCTGACAGTCTTTCATTTGCTAAAGACATATCTAGTAAGCTCTGTCTTAAATAAACAAAGATTTGAAAAGTGCCTATACAGTGTTGCACAAAAGACGGGAACAATAAACTGGGAGTGAAGTTGAAAAAAATTAAGGGCAGAGGGGTTTAGGACACACACAATGGTCAAGAACATATTGGGGCAATATGTGCAATGTGCTACTAAGGAACCAGGGGTATTTAGCTAATAAGCCCAGGGAAGTCATGCATTTGGGGGGATAGAACACGAGTGTCTTACCTGCTTGTGTTACAAGCCACCTCTGGTAGGTCTGTGTAATTGCAGCCTGACTCCTATGTCTTATGTGTGCAGCATACTTGCCTACCTGACCCTCTCCATGAGGGAGAAAATGCTCTGTTCCTGGACTTTCCTGGTAATGTATGATTGCCATCACCTGTGGTGAGCTAGTTAATTGATAAGAAAGGTTTTTCACCACAGGTGATGGCAATCATACATTACCAGGAAAGTCCAGGAACAGAGCATTTTCTCCCTCATGGAGAGGGTCAGGTAGGCAGTATGGTGTGCAGTCCAGCTGCTACATAATTAGGCCATTAGCGCTAGGCCTTGTGTGTCAGGCTGCTCACTTGCAGTGACTCTCCTCATTAAGGGGGCTTGTCCTTTTTGGCTGTCCTGATTGGATATTGTGCCTTTTATTACACAGCCTGCCTAGGACCTAGGGGCTGGTTATACTCAGTCTATCCTGACAAACCCCGATGAACCCTGAATAGTTTGTGTAATCCTGTCATACTCTGAGCCTGCTGTTTCCCTGCAAGTGCCTGATCCTGGGTGTTCCTGTCTCTGTTAAGAGCTTCTATTTATGTGCCTGATACTGTGCACAGTATGGTGTACTCCAGCCTGTATTTGTTCAACTAGAGCTTCTGTTTATGTACCAGATACTGGGGGTAATTCTGAGTTGATCGCAGCAGGATCTTTGTTCGCAGTTGGGCAAAACTATGTGCACTGCAGGGGAGGCAGATATAACATGTGCAGAGAGAGTTAGATTTGGGTGTGGTGTGTTCAATCTGCAATCTGAATTGCAGTGTAAAATAAAGCAGCTAGTATTTACCCTGCACAGAAACAAAATAACCCACCCAAATCTAACTCTTTCTGCACATGTTATATCTGCCTCCCCTACAGTGCACATGGTTTTGCCCAACTGCTAACAAAAATCCTGCTGCGATCAACTCAGAATTACCCCCCCCCCCCCCCCCCCCCGTGCACAATCCGGTGTACTCCAGCCTGTATTTGCTCAGCTAGAGCTTCTGTTTATGTACCAGATACTCTGCACAATCCGGTGTACTCCAGCCTGTATTTGCTCAACTGAAGCTTCTGTTTGTATCCTGTGTTATTACCCGTGTCCTGTCAGTCTGGTCCCGCAGTATGTCTGTTTGTGTCACTAGGTGCGTCTATTCCGCTGTGTTACATATGTATTGTCAGTGTCGCTACTAGCGGCTACTCCGCTACCAGAGCCTGTCCGTCCTCCTGCTTGTTTACCGGTGCTGTGTCGCTATTGGCAATCGCTTCCATATACCAGCCCTGCCTGCTTATACCTCTGCTCACCAGTGCCGGTTCTGCTCTACAGTCTGGTCCAGTAATTTGTTCGTTGGTATCGGCATTGCTAGCAATCCAGTCCTGTCCCTTGTCTGCCCGTATTGTATTGTATTGTGTTGTATTTAGACTCTACCAGGAACTGCACCACTGACATCTCGGCCATTGGAATTCAGTTCCCAATGCTAGGTAACTTCATCTCCAGTGCTGTGGCGCTAGTTTGGACCATTTGCCGCAGTGGTTCCGTGATAGTTGCACACGGTAGTGTGCTTTAGTATTTCATTTGTCCTGTGTGTCTGGTTCTACCTCCTGTGTCCCAGTCTGACTCCAGTTCCATACTTGCCTTGCCCAGCCTCCCACAGCAGCCTTGTCTATCATAAAAACATGGGGGCATCTGAGTACTTGGCGGACCTAATCCTCCCAGAAAAAGTGGCTGCTACAGGCAAAGTCTTTGGCTGCAGGAGGCTAAAGGACTGCTGGGCAAGAGCAACAGCGCCACCTAGTACCACCCTGGTGGCACCTCTAACATTATAACCAGCCCCTAGGTCCTAGGCAGGCTGTGTAATAAAAGACACAGTATCCAATCAGTATAGCCAAAAAGGACAAGCCCCCTTAATGAGGAGAGTCATTGCAGGTGAGTAGCCTGACACACAAGGCCTAGTGCTAATGGCCTAATTATGTAGCAGCTGGACTGCACACAGAAGACATAGGAGTCAGGCTGCAATTACACAGACCCACCAAAGGTGGCTTGTAACTGCTTGATTGACTTCAGTGCATTTATCCCCTGCAGTTTGGTGCAACTGAAGGCATGTGACTGATCAAACAGAGCAGTTGTGAGAACTTCCTTAAGAAGGCAAGAGGTGAGTGTCATTTGCCTATGACTCTTCCTTAAGAAGGCAAGAGGTGAGTGTCATTTGTAATTTGCCCCAGACATACCTTAAATTCCACTCCCCCCCCCCCCCCCTCCAGGGAGGGGGGAGGATTGGAATTTAAGGTATGTCTGGGGCATTTATCTGTATGACAGATGCTGGAAAAGCTGGCTGATTGCTAGAGAGAATGTGACCCTCCGTATAGAGATGAGCGCCTGAAATTTTTCGGGTTTTGTGTTTTGGTTTTGGGTTCGGTTCCGCGGCCGTGTTTTGGGTTCGAACGCGTTTTGGCAAAACCTCACCGAATTTTTTTTGTCGGATTCGGGTGTGTTTTGGATTCGGGTGTTTTTTTCAAAAAACACTAAAAAACAGCTTAAATCATAGAATTTGGGGGTCATTTTGATCCCAAAGTATTATTAACCTCAAAAACCATAATTTACACTCATTTTCAGTCTATTCTGAATACCTCACACCTCACAATATTATTTTTAGTCCTAAAATTTGCACCGAGGTCGCTGTGTGAGTAAGATAAGCGACCCTAGTGGCCGACACAAACACCGGGCCCATCTAGGAGTGGCACTGCAGTGTCACGCAGGATGTCCCTTCCAAAAAACCCTCCCCAAACAGCACATGACGCAAAGAAAAAAAGAGGCGCAATGAGGTAGCTGTGTGAGTAAGATTAGCGACCCTAGTGGCCGACACAAACACCGGGCCCATTTAGGAGTGGCACTGCAGTGTCACGCAGGATGTCCCTTCCAAAAAACCCTCCCCAATCAGCACATGATGCAAAGAAAAAGAAAAGAAAAAAGAGGTGCAAGATGGAATTGTCCTTGGGCCCTCCCACCCACCCTTATGTTGTATAAACAAAACAGGACATGCACACTTTAACCAACCCATCATTTCAGTGACAGGGTCTGCCACACGACTGTGACTGATATGACGGGTTGGTTTGGACCCCCCCCAAAAAAGAAGCAATTAATCTCTCCTTGCACAAACTGGCTCTACAGAGGCAAGATGTCCACCTCATCATCACCCTCCGATATATCACCGTGTACATCCCCCTCCTCACAGATTATCAATTCGTCCCCACTGGAATCCACCATCTCAGCTCCCTGTGTACTTTGTGGAGGCAATTGCTGCTGGTCAATGTCTCCGCGGAGGAATTGATTATAATTCATTTTAATGAACATCATCTTCTCCACATTTTCTGGATGTAACCTCGTACGCCGATTGCTGACAAGGTGAGCGGCGGCACCAAACACTCTTTCGGAGTACACACTTGTGGGAGGGCAACTTAGGTAGAATAAAGCCAGTTTGTGCAAGGGCCTCCAAATTGCCTCTTTTTCCTGCCAGTATAAGTACGGACTGTGTGACGTGCCTACTTGGATGCGGTCACTCATATAATCCTCCACCATTCTATCAATGTTGAGAGAATCATATGCAGTGACAGTAGACGACATGTCCGTAATCGTTGTCAGGTCCTTCAGTCCGGACCAGATGTCAGCATCAGCAGTCGCTCCAGACTGCCCTGCATCACCGCCAGCGGGTGGGCTCGGAATTCTGAGCCTTTTCCTCGCACCCCCAGTTGCGGGAGAATGTGAAGGAGGAGATGTTGACAGGTCGCGTTCCGCTTGACTTGACAATTTTGTCACCAGCAGGTCTTTCAACCCCAGCAGACTTGTGTCTGCCGGAAAGAGAGATCCAAGGTAGGCTTTAAATCTAGGATCGAGCACGGTGGCCAAAATGTAGTGCTCTGATTTCAACAGATTGACCACCCGTGAATCCTTGTTAAGCGAATTAAGGGCTCCATCCACAAGTCCCACATGCCTAGCGGAATCGCTCCGTGTTAGCTCCTCCTTCAATGTCTCCAGCTTCTTCTGCAAAAGCCTGATGAGGGGAATGACCTGACTCAGGCTGGCAGTGTCTGAACTGACTTCACGTGTGGCAAGTTCAAAGGGCATCAGAACCTTGCACAACGTTGAAATCATTCTCCACTGCGCTTGAGACAGGTGCATTCCACCTACTATATCGTGCTCAATTGTATAGGCTTGAATGGCCTTTTGCTGCTCCTCCAACCTCTGAAGCATATAGAGGGTTGAATTCCACCTCGTTACCACTTCTTGCTTCAGATGATGGCAGGGCAGGTTCAGTAGTTTTTGGTGGTGCTCCAGTCTTCTGTACGTGGTGCCTGTACGCCGAAAGTGTCCCGCAATTCTTCTGGCCACCGACAGCATCTCTTGCACGCCCCTGTCGTTTTTTAAAAAATTCTGCACCACCAAATTCAAGGTATGTGCAAAACATGGGACGTGCTGGAATTTGCCCATATTTAATGCACACACAATATTGCTGGCGTTGTCCGATGCCACAAATCCACAGGAGAGTCCAATTGGGGTAAGCCATTCCGCGATGATCTTCCTCAGTTGCCGTAAGAGGTTTTCAGCTGTGTGCGTATTCTGGAAACCGGTGATACAAAGCGTAGCCTGCCTAGGAAAGAGTTGGCGTTTGCGAGATGCTGCTACTGGTGCCGCCGCTGCTGTTCTTGCGGCGGGAGTCCATACATCTACCCAGTGGGCTGTCACAGTCATATAGTCCTGACCCTGCCCTGCTCCACTTGTCCACATGTCCGTGGTTAAGTGGACATTGGGTACAGCTGCATTTTTTAGGACACTGGTGACTCTTTTTCTGAGGTCTGTGTACATTTTCGGTATCGCCTGCCTAGAGAAATGGAACCTAGATGGTATTTGGTACCGGGGACACAGTACCTCCAACAAGTCTCTAGTTGGCTCTGCAGTAATGATGGATACCGGAACCACGTTTCTCACCACCCAGGATGCCAAGGCCTCAGTTATCCGCTTTGCAGTAGGATGACTGCTGTGATATTTCATCTTCCTCGCAAAGGACTGTTGAACAGTCAATTGCTTACTGGAAGTAGTACAAGTGGGCTTACGACTTCCCCTCTGGGATGACCATCGACTCCCAGCGGCAACAACAGCAGCGCCAGCAGCAGTAGGCGTTACACGCAAGGATGCATCGGAGGAATCCCAGGCAGGAGAGGACTCGTCAGAATTGCCAGTGACATGGCCTGCAGGACTATTGGCATTCCTGGGGAAGGAGGAAATTGACACTGAGGGAGTTGGTGGGGTGGTTTGCGTGAGCTTGGTTACAAGAGGAAGGGATTTACTGGTCAGTGGACTGCTTCCGCTGTCACCCAAAGTTTTTGAACTTGTCACTGACTTATTATGAATGCGCTGCAGGTGACGTATAAGGGAGGATGTTCCGAGGTGGTTAACGTCCTTACCCCTACTTATTACAGCTTGACAAAGGGAACACACGGCTTGACACCTGTTGTCCGCATTTCTGGTGAAATACCTCCACACCGAAGAGCTGATTTTTTTGGTATTTTCACCTGGCATGTCAACGGCCATATTCCTCCCACGGACAACAGGTGTCTCCCCGGGTGCCTGACTTAAACAAACCACCTCACCATCAGAATCCTCCTGGTCAATTTCCTCCCCAGCGCCAGCAACACCCATATCCTCCTCATCCTGGTGTACTTCAACACTGACATCTTCAATCTGACTATCAGGAACTGGACTGCGGGTGCTCCTTCCAGCACTTGCAGGGGGCGTGCAAATGGTGGAAGGCGCATGCTCTTCACGTCCAGTGTTGGGAAGGTCAGGCATCGCAACCGACACAATTGGACTCTCCTTGTGGATTTGGGATTTCGAAGAATGCACAGTTCTTTGCTGTGCTGCTTTTGCCAGCTTGAGTCTTTTCATTTTTCTAGCGAGAGGCTGAGTGCTTCCATCCTCATGTGAAGCTGAACCACTAGCCATGAACATAGGCCAGGGCCTCAGCCGTTCCTTGCCACTCCGTGTCGTAAATGGCATATTGGCAAGTTTACGCTTCTCCTCCGACAATTTTATTTTAGGTTTTGGAGTCCTTTTTTTTCTGATATTTGGTGTTTTGGATTTGACATGCTCTGTACTATGACATTGGGCATCGGCCTTCGCAGACGACGTTGCTGGCATTTCATCGTCTCGGCCATGACTAGTGGCAGCAGCTTCAGCACGAGGTGGAAGTGGATCTTGATCTTTCCCTAATTTTGGAACCTCAACATTTTTGTTCTCCATATTTTAATAGGCACAACTAAAAGGCACCTCAGGTAAACAATGGAGATGGATACTAGTATACAATTATGGACTGCCTGCCGAGTGCAGACACAGAGGTAGCCACAGCCGTGAACTACCGTACTGTACTGTGTCTGCTGCTAATATAGACTGGTTGATAAAGAGATGTCTATGTAACTATGTATGTATAAAGAAGAAAGAAAAAAAAACCACGGTTAGGTGGTATACAATTATGGACGGACTGCCTGCCGAGTGCCGACACAGAGGTAGCCACAGCCGTGAACTACCGCACTGTACTGTGTCTGCTGCTAATATATAGACTGGTTGATAAAGAGATAGTATACTCGTAACTAGTATGTATGTATAAAGAAAGAAAAAAAAAACCACGGTTAGGTGGTATATACAATTATGGACGGGCTGCCGAGTGCCGACACAGAGGTAGCCACAGCCGTGAACTACCGCACTGTACTGTGTCTGCTGCTAATATATAGACTGGTTGATAAAGAGATAGTATACTCGTAACTAGTATGTATGTATAAAGAAAGAAAAAAAAAACCACGGTTAGGTGGTATATACAATTATGGACGGGCTGCCGAGTGCCGACACAGAGGTAGCCACAGCCGTGAACTACCGCACTGTACTGTGTCTGCTGCTAATATAGACTGGTTGATAAAGAGATAGTATACTACTAATATTATATATACTGGTGGTCAGGTCACTGGTCACTAGTCACACTGGCAGTGGCACTCCTGCAGCAAAAGTGTGCACTGTTTAATTTTAATATAATATTATGTACTCCTGGCTCCTGTTATAACCTATAACTGGCACTGCAGTGCTCCCCAGTCTCCCCCACAATTATAAGCTGTGTGAGCTGAGCACAGTCAGATATATATATATACATTGATGCAGCACACTGGGCTGAGCAGTGCACACAGATATGGTATGTGACTGAGTCACTGTGTGTATCGTTTTTTTCAGGCAGAGAACGGATATATTAAATAAAACAAACAACTGCACTGTCTGGTGGTCACTGTGGTCGTCAGTCACTAAACTCTGCACTCTCTTCTACAGTATCACAGCCTCAGGTCAATCTCTCTCTCTCTCTCTCAACCCTAATCTAAATGGAGAGGACGCCAGCCACGTCCTCTCCCTATCAATCTCAATGCACGTGTGAAAATGGCGGCGACGCGCGGCTCCTTATATAGAATCCGAGTCTCGCGATAGAATCCGAGCCTCGCGAGAATCCGACAGCGTCATGATGACGTTCGGGCGCGCTCGGGTTAACCGAGCAAGGCGGGAAGATCCGAGTCGCTCGGACCCGTGAAAAAAAACATGAAGTTCGGGCGGGTTCGGATTCAGAGAAACCGATCCCGCTCATCTCTACCTCCGTAGTGCTCCACTTCCTGGTGTTTTGGGCTAAACCAACGGGCACCACCATCTTGGTTTCAGTCAGTTGTCTCTCCACTGACCAATCCAGGAGCTGCTCAAACTCAGCTGATCCAAGCTTCCAAACAGTGAGCACTTTGCGCTATAAGGAGACTTCCTGATGGCACCAAATCACCAGTACCGTCTCTTTTCCTTAAGTAACAGCTGTGTACTAAGCTCCCAGGTACTTTATATCTGTCCGGTTCCTAACTGATCTGTTCCAGTTTTAGTCTGGTAAATTTCAAGTCTCTGATAATATCTGCATCTTCAAGAGACCATCCAGTGTCATCATTTCAGTTCCAGTAGTAAATTGGTAACTCTAGAAAGAATTAACAGAAAGCAAGCGCCACCAGGGCTGATTTTCTAAGCTGCTGTAACGGGAGGCGGTCAACTCTCCCCAAGCATGAAAGGATAAATGTGTAAAAGAACAGCGCTCAGATAATAAATAGTGTTTGAAAATGACATAGGCATCTTTAAATATACATGTAAATATATATAAGAGCCACACAGTGTGCTGAATTAAGCCGTAATGCCACTGTAATAAACACAATTAAAATGTAATATTTATGCAATTAAAAGAACATGCATATCAGGTAAGTGCAGCATAAGTCTTTGTTCCCCCTTCTTTGAAAGATATCTGTATGGTCTAATTTAGGTGGACCTAGTAGATTGAAGTGGACAAGATTACTGTCCAAGATCACACCAAGATTTAGTCCATTAATAGGCAGCAGGTAACCAAGAGTGTGGATATATTTACCAATCCAGAGGTATTTTTTGGGGCTAAGTTCCAATTAGCGTTGGTCCGAGATGATGCAACGGAATTCAGCGCAATTTTTATGGAGTCCCTCTAACCATCCAGACTTGACCATTTAGGTTTGAGATTCCATGTAGGTCCTGTTTGGAGAATTGGTGAAGTTGTCTTGTAGTCCACTGACCAAATGAAGGGGGAAAAACAGCTGATGCGTTTCGCTGTCTATAGGCAGCTTTATAATTTCAGTTCCATCCCGATCATCATTCCGCATCCCGCCCAGTCATCATCTAATTCCAGTTCTACAGCAGTCATATACGGTTCCAGAAAAATAAAGTTGTACATCCTTTCTCTCCCGCCTTGGTGCTAACCATTGCTAGAACACCAACAATTCTTCATGTGTGCTAAATATACAGCTGTATGCGTGTGTGTCAGACATACATGTGTGCCATATCTATATAGCTGTATTATCTATCTATCTATCTATCTATCTATCTATCTATATATCTATATAGATATATATAATCAATGATGGCACTCCTCAGTCTGTGAATCATCCAACGATTAACACCCGTCTTCAGGATACACACACACATTTTATATATATATATATATATATATATATATATACGGTGAGCAGATGCTCCGGCACTCCACTTAGTCCAATACTGGACTGATGCTGCTCTGGTGCCCTCCCCAACCGGGAACCGGTGATATATACTGGAAAGACGAGGCGGCACTCAGAGGCTTGTAACTGCAATCATATATTTGTGCAAATGGTGCAAATCATATCAACGTTTCGGGGACCTAGTCCCCTTCTTCAGGATAACACAAGTGCTAAACAGTGAATGTTTAAATAGGCAAAACACTTACCCCCTGACCCCACTCACTCCACAGCTGCAGCGTGTCTGTGTGGCCTCCCCTTCATGGCTTCCGCCCGGCTGTGCGTCTCAGCGGGACCGGAAGTGACGTCCCGGGTGCGAGCCGCGTTGCCATGGCTACCGCTCGTACTCACCGCCCAGCTGTCGCTCCCTGGCCGCGTCGCTCGAGTTACCTCCAGAGCGTCTCCAGATCCCGCGAGATCACTAAGCCTGGCTGGGAAAACCCTGATGTTGCCATAGTGACGCTGCAATCTGTGTAACAAATTACATATAAATAAAACAAAAGCTGAAGTGATACTTAAGATGACATATACCCGTCAATAGTACATCAATGTAAAGTGCTAGTGCTAAGAACAATTTAAAAACAATTTAAAAACATCGGAAGGTGCACACAGAAAAATTTACACAACCAAGCCCCTTTTGTTATTATACCAAAGGGCTGCTGACTGTAATGAAAAAATCATAACGGGCAATAACTATCTGGCTGCTTACTCTGAAGTAAATGCCTTCTGCTGAACACATCTTTTCTCAGATAATGATATGTGCAAAAATCGCTCCAAACCTGCCTCTCATTATGTGCGGCATCCTTGTATCAGGGCCGCACTAACCTCACAGAAAGTTAATTAGTCCTAAATTCTCATTCAACCCCCCAGGTTTCAAAGTGTTGAGCCTATGGATCCACATGGACTCCAGCTGTAATAGTTTGCGACCTCGATCACCCCCCCGTATGGACTCGGGGACGTGATCGATGATGCGGTGTTTAAACGTGGCCATGGAATGTCTAAAGGTTACGAAGTGTTTGGCCACAGGTTGATCTCCACTGCCAGATGCCAGAGCATTTCGAATGGCCAGTCTATGCTGTGCCATTCTGATTTTGAACTGGCACTCTGTTTTGCCGATGTAATATCGCCCGCATGGGCAGATGATGGCGTAAACAACGAACTTCGTGCTACATGTGAGGGGCCACTGTATCTTAAACGACTTGCCTGAAAAAGGGTGGGCTATCGTGGTCCCTGGTGACATGTGGGAACAAGTGGTGCAACCGGTGCACTTAAAGCAACCGTTGCGCCTGGTGAGGAAATGTGTGGGGTTTACTCTCAATTTTGCCATGTCAGTTTTCACTAATATGTCCCTGATGCTTTTTCCTTTTTTATAACTGGGCATGATACGTTTGTCATGTAGCATCTTCAGCTCCGGGTCTGATGTTATCATAGGCCACAGCTGCTTTACTTGCCGTTGCCTTTCACTGCTTGTCACATCATACTCACAGACCCACGGAATAATTCGGGACATGTCTTTGGACTGTTTGGATTTCACCGAACCATCCCTCTGTGTTGTCTCTGCTTTCTGGCGAGCTGATCGTATTAGTGACCGAGGATAGCCTCTGGCCAAAAATCTATCCTCCATTTCTCTCAACTGACAAGCCCTTGTTGAATCACTGTTGTTGGCCCTACACACTCGCAAAAACTGGGAGTATGGAAGGCCTCTCACAGTGGATCTAGGATGGAAGCTGTCGTATCGCAAGATGGTATTGCGATCGGTAGGTTTTCTATAGAGACATGTCAGGATTTTCCCCTCATGAATTTTAATAGAAATGTCTAAAAAACAAATCTCAACTGGACTACTGGTCATGGTTAGTTTAGCTGGATGTTCTGACTGATTGTGTGAATCGATGAGTGCGCCCAATTCCTGTATCTCACCTCGCCAAAAAATCAGCACGTCATCTATATATCTATAATAAATGAACAATCTGTCAGCAATGATCCTGTTGGCTAAAAATAATTCACGCTCAGTCTCCCACATAAAGGCATTGGCGAACGAGGGTGCCACGGAAGACCCCATGGCACACCTCGTTCGCTGCCTGTAAAACCTCCCATCAAAAATGAAAAAATTGTGTGTTAACGTAAACCACAATAACTTAAGAAAAAACTAAATTTCAGGCCCAATATACAGTGCATTCCCCACTATCAAATGCCTCACAGCCTGCAGACTTCGCTGATGAGGAATGCAGGTGTACAGGCTGGTGACATCCACCGAGGCCAAAACCACATCAGTGGGGACATTTTCAAAAGTGCTAAGTGTCTGTAATAAAGTGCTGGAGTCTTTTAAATAAGTGCAAATAGCCTGGATGCAAGGCTGCAGGTAAGTGTCCAGAAAAATGGCCACCGGCTCACACAGGGACCCACGGGCAGATATGATGGGTCTGCCCGGGGGTCTCTGTGCGTCCTTGTGGACCTTAGGAATGGTATAGAATATAGGAGCCACCGGTTTATCCGGCAGCAACTTGTGGAACATGTCTGTTGAAATGAGGTCTTCCGATTTTGCTCTTTCCAGCAGTGCTGTCAATTCTGCTTTGTACTCTGTTGATGGATCTTTGTCCAAAATACAATATGTCTCGCTGTCGGCAAGTAACCTCAGGCACTCCGTTGTATAATCAGTGGTATTCTGGACCACTATCGATCCGCCTTTATCGGCACCCCGGATTATTATGTCTTTTCTATTGCTTAACGCCTTCAGGGCCAGGCGTTCCTCATATTGTAAATTATGAAACTGGCGTTTCTTTGATTGGACAGCCGAATTCTCCAGCATTCTGTTAAAAGTTTTCAAGGAAGCATTAGTGGACACTGGATCAAATCTTGATCGAGGGCCTAATTTCTATATTTCTTATACGTCATCTTAAGTATCACTTCAGCTTTTGTTTTATTTATATGTAATTTGTTACACAGATTGCAGCGTCACTATGGCAACATCAGGGTTTTCCCAGCCAGGCTTAGTGATCTCGCGGGATCTGGAGACGCTCTGGAGGTAACTCGAGCGACGCGGCCAGGGAGCGACAGCTGGGCGGTGAGTACGAGCGGTAGCCATGGCAACGCGGCTCGCACCCGGGACGTCACTTCCGGTCCCGCTGAGACGCACAGCCGGGCGGAAGCCATGAAGGGGCGGCCACACAGACACGCTGCAGCTGTGGAGTGAGTGGGGTCAGGGGGTAAGTGTTTTGCCTATTTAAACATTCACTGTTTAGCACTTGTGTTATCCTGAAGAAGGGGACTAGGTCCCCGAAACGTTGATATGATTTGCACCATTTGCACAAATATATGATTGCAGTTACAAGCCTCTGAGTGCCGCCTCGTCTTTCCAGTATATATATATATATATATATATATATATATATATATATATATAATAATTTATTATTATTATTATTATTATTATTATTATATTTTTTTTTGAAACCCCCCTGCAAAAATCTTGCGTTTGCCCCTGAGTTTGGGGTGATAGTTGAGTCCACAGCAGTTTATCTCAAAAAATCTTAACCTACAGTTGTACTAAAAGACATTACACATACTGAAGCGAGGTCAAAGAGAAAACCAAGTGTGAAACATCTCAGAGGTTTTGGCAGTATGGCCTAGGTGCATATCAAAAGAAAGAAGACGTAAACTGGATTAAATATCATGAAAGTAAAGGCTACAGGTTGTGGAATCCAAATACCAGAAAACTTGTCAAGTCAAGAGATGTTATATTCAATCAAATAGCACAAGTTACAGAAATGCTGGACTTTGCCATGCAGAACAAATATGAGTCACTGGACATGGCATTAGCTTGAGAGATACCAGAACCAGGGACTACCAGCGTGAAGAATCCACCACAGAAAAGATCTTCTGCTAGATCAAATATCGGCAAACCACCTAAAGGTATGATAAAGAATTTGCATACATTGCATTTAGTGGACCTCAAGACATCCAGAAGCCAAAGTCAAAAACTGATTAGTGTGAGTTGAAATCCAAGATAAAAAAAAAATATATATTTTCTAGATTTAAAGGTTACAAATCAAAATACATCAAGATTTGTGACAGTGATAGAAGTCTAAAGTTTGTGAGGCAAAAGACTGTTACCATGGTTCATGCTGACAGTGCTCTTGCTGATGTGCCTACCAAGAAGGCCAAACTTAATATGTTGATGTATTCTTACAGATGTAGCCACCTTTATCTTGAGTGGCTGAGGCGTTTGTCCCGTTCGAGCATACGCAGCGTACTGGGGCGTAGCGAGGCGCGCCTAGTCACAGAGAGGCTATCTAATCGCACGGAGACAGACGTTTGACGTTTGGCGTTACCTGTACGTGTACTACCTGCGATCATCCACCAGATGTCGCTTTTTACAATCACCACTGCCCATGCGTGTGGGCTCCCGTAAAATATAATACTGAAATACTGTATACTGTATAGTAAGGACTACTTTAGTAGTGCGTCTCGTTAAACCAGTAGTGTACACTGACGCAAATGGACGTGTTAGAAGTTCATTATTGCCTAATGATATTAGGAATATTGTACAGTATGTTAGCATCCTAATCCCGTAGCCATTTGTCTTAATCAAAACTAATGGATGTATTCATCTGGCTGCGGCGAAGTGGTGAAGTGTTCCGCTTCCTATACTCAGAGTCCCGTGTTCGATTCCTAAAGTACAGTACGAACGCATGTTAGTTTTTTCCAGACACTTTATAATTTTTTTTAATCACATAAACCAGGGCAAAGCTGCAGCAGATGTACTGTTAAGGTTCTATGCACCATACGGTACACATACAATTCTGTAGCAGGGCAGACTCAATTGAAATGGCTACTGCCTGTGACTCCATGGAGGCTCTCAGCTATGGAGCGAGTGATGACATAGATTTTGCGGACAACGGGGCAGTGCTGAAGGTGCGTCACAATCCCCTCGCTAAAATACATAGGGGCGATAGGAATAAGTGAGGTCTATGCACATTACGGTACACCGGACTTGATCGCATAGCACACTGTCAAAATGGCCGTCGCCCCTGAACCCCCACTACGTGGCAGCCAGCACTCGGAGATGGAGTGAGAGATAGTAGTGGAGTGAGAGATAGCAGTAGTCTTGAAGGCTACGGGGCAATGCTGAAGAAGCGTCACAATCCCCTCGCCAAAGCGATAGGGATAAGCGAGGTCTATCATTATGGTACACCGGACTTGATCGCATAGCACACTGTCAAAATGGCCGTCGCCCCTGAACCCCCACTACGTGGCAGCCAGCGCTCGGAGATGGAGTGAGAGATAGTAGTGGAGTGAGAGATAGCAGTAGTCTTGAAGTCTATGGGGCAATGCTGAAGAAGCGTCACAATCCCCTCGCCAAAGCGATAGGGATAAGCGAGGTCTATCATTATGGTACACCGGACTTGATCGCATAGCACACTGTCAAAATGGCCGTCGCCCCTGAACCCCCACTACGTGGCAGCCAGCGCTCGGAGATGGAGTGAGAGATAGTAGTGGAGTGAGAGGTAGCAGTAATCTTGAAGGCTACGGGGCAATGCTGAAGAAGTGTCACAATCCCCTCGCTTAAGCGATAGGGATAAGCGAGGTCTATCATTATGGTACACCGGACTTGATCGCATAGCACACTGTCAAAATGGCCGTCGCCCCTGAACCCCCACTACGTGGCAGCCAGCGCTCGGAGATGGAGTGAGAGATAGTAGTGGAGTGAGAGATAGCAGTAGTCTTGAAGGCTACGGGGCAATGCTGAAGAAGCGTCACAATCCCCTCGCCATTGTGCTGTGTCCATCCAGGGGCTGCTGTTGTCTGTTTCCGTTCTCCGTTCTGGTGTCCGTATGCGACCGTGTTAAAAATCAAAAGACAAAAACTAAAAATAATACAAAAAAGCAAAACCTAAAAAAAAAAAAAAAACCATTATCCCACACCACCAAAAAAAAAACAAAAGTTAAAGTTGATATTGTTACTGTATTTGTGATGTTACCTTTTGATTAAAGTACCGTACAGTATGTGTGATGTTGGCTTTCTTATTACAATATGTGTGATGTTACATGTTCCTACTGCCTTTGTCATATGTCCAGGCTGTTAATAAAGTGTTTCAATCCCCAAGCGTCTGAGTCCATTGTGCTGTGTCCATCCAGGGGCTGCTGTTGTCTGTTTCCGTTCTCCGTTCTGGTGTCCGTATGCGACCGTGTTAAAAATCAAAAGACAAAAACTAAAAATAATACAAAAAAGCAAAAAAAAAAAAAAACCATTACCCCACACCACCAAAAAAACACACAAAAGTTAAACTTGATATTGTTACTGTATTTGTGATGTTACCTTTTGATTAAAGTACCGTACAGTATGTGTGATGTTGGCTTTCTTATTACAATATGTGTGATGTTACATGTTCCTACTGCCTTTGTCATATGCCCAGGCTGTAAATAAAGTGTTTCAATCCCCAAGCGTCTGAGTCCATTGTGCTGTGTCCATCCAGGGGCTGCTGTTGTCTGTTTCCGTTCTCCGTTCTGGTGTCCGTATGGGCCCGTGTTAAAAAATCAAAAGACAAAAACTAAAAATAATACAAAAAAGCAAAAAATAAAAATAAAACAAATAAAATTACAAAAAAAATTACCCCGCACCCCCACACCACAAAAAAAAAATGTTAAAGTTGATATTGTTACTGTATTTGTGCTGTTACCTTTTGATTAAAGTACCATACAGTATGTGTGATGTTGGCTTTCTTATTACAATATGTGTGAGGTTACATGTTCCTACTGATTTTGTCCGTAAATAAAGTGTTTCTTAAAATAAACATGACGTGGTTTCCAATTTTTGTATTCCCAACTTTCTCATATACTGTACTGTATAAATTTAGTACTACTGTATGATGGGAATTCAAGAGTAGGGGTTGTACTGTATGCACTGTACAAGCTTGCTGAGGGGCAGAATCCTTGGGCATTTCAGGGCATGGTAGAAGTGTCCCCCATTTTATCCCCCTGTTACTGGGCATGAGTCTATGGCTTCTGATGGCTTCATCCAGGCTCTCATCCATTACCATAATTTCATTCCAAACAGCCAGATCTGGCAGATTATCTGCTAGATAATTGTATGGTGTACAGTATGACTAGCTTATACAGTAGAAAAAGATACTATACAATGGAGTACAATATAACAAAAATATTTATTAAACAAAAATTAAATTAAATTAACCTTAATAAAAAATTAAAAAAGTGGTCAACTAACAGGTGGACCACCACCCGCAGGAGCAGGAGAGCACGCTGCAACTGTTCTGTGGGAAAAAAGGACAGTATTACAACACAAATACTGAATACTCTACAGTGTAGTAATGGCAATACAGTACTGTACTCTATATTAGACAATCTTGTTATTTACAATGTACAGTACTGTATTGTCAGTACAGTAAATAGAACACTACTGTATGCTGTCGAGGTAATTTAAACATTGCTCTAGTTTACCTCTTGTATAAGTGGGCTGCTGCCTGCCCGCTTCTGGGCCAGCCCACCTTTCATGGCCCTGTCTAGGGCCCCCATAAATCATTGGCACTATATTGGAGAAAAAAAAACATTAGTCACATTCCAATACTATACAATTACTACTTCCATTGACTGTCTTACAATGAAAATAACATAATACAGTATATTATTACAATATAAAAAAAAAAACAATCCGGTCTCGAACCCTGGACCCCCAGCGTGGGAGGTGGGAGCCTTCATCGATAGCCCATGACGCCCGATGAGGATTCCCAACTTCATGTGTGAAAGTACAGCAAACAGCGCCCTGCCCCCTCCCCATTGGTGTTGGTTTATGCCTTAGGGGACTCGGACGCTCGCATTTGTAAAGCACGATATTTCCCATCGTCTCCCCCTACCCCCATCGCCCTTCTTCCCCTGGGAGCCTGCACGGATCATGCAGTGGACAGGGAGGGAAATCAGGTCCTGTGCAATACACAAACGCCGAAGATCTACAGTACTGTTTTGCTCACTCAGAATACACTCATTTCTACTCATTGCCGCTGGTAGTGGCATTTAGCGTAAAGAATCGCTCTTGCAGATCTACTCTGATTTATGTGAAACTTGTGTGCATCCTTCCATTGAATGTACAGTATTAGAGAGAGAAAAAAAATATTAAAGTGAATGTCACGGGAACACATAAAATAAAAAAAAAGGTTGGCACGTCCTTCCCATTGGTGATGGTTTATGCCGTAGGGGACTCGGATGGTCATATAATTGCATTTCAAAGCCACGGTATTTCCCATCGTCTCCCCCTACCCCCATCGCCCTTCCCCCCTGGGAGCCTGCACAGATCATGCAGTGGACAGGGAGGGAATTCAGGTCCTGTGCAATACACAAACACTGAAAATCTACAGTACTGTTTTACTCACTCAGAATACACTCATTTCTACTCATTGCCGCTGGGTAGTGGCATTTAGCGTAAAGAATCGCTCCTGCAGATCTACTCTGATTTATGTGAAACTTGTGTGCATCCTTCCATTGGATGTACAGTATTAGAGAGAGAAAAAAAATATTAAAGTGAATGCCACGGGAACACATAAAATAAAAAAAAGGTTGGCACTTCCTTCCCATTGGTGTTGGTTTATGCCGTAGGGGACTCGGACGCCCATATAATTGCATTTCAAAGCCACTGTATTTCCCATCGTCTCCCCCTACCCCCATCGCCCTTCCCCCCTGGGAGCCTGCACAGATCATGCAGTGAACAGGGAGGGAAATCAGGTCCTGTGCAATACACAAACGCTGAAAATCTACAGTACTGTTTTGCTCAACTCATTGCCGCTGTGTAGTTGCATTTAGCGTAAAGAATCGCTCCTGCAGATGTACTCTGATTTATATGTAACTTGTGTGCACCCTTTCATTGACTGTCTTACTGTTATGCACACCAGTGCCTGCAGGAAAGTACTGGTGTCAGGACTGTTATGCACTCCAGTGCCTGCAGGAATGTACTGGTGTTTGAACTGTTATGCAAAACAAATGGACTTACAGACAGACTGGGGAATATGACATAACGTACACAGAAGGTGATAGGGTAACAAAATACACACAAAGTGAACAGAGAAGCCCAGAGGCTAAGGAACTGGGTATCTCCCTTGTATTAGAACTGCTCAGATGGGAAAAGCAAGATGTTGTGTTTTAATACGTAGAGAACCCGAAATGCTGTTGCTAAGGGCAACAGCAAAACCCTAAAGGGTTACCAACGGGTGTGGCAGTAAACTCCTTGGTCAGAGATGGAATGATAGACACAAGGAGAGTCTCCACAATCCTAATTCTCACTTGCAGTGCACAGGTTCAGTTTACTGCCACTAAACTGACCCCTGACACCTAGCACAGTGAGACAGGATTAGACAGGCAAGTCTTAGAATACAGCCGCAAACTTGCTAAGTTCACAGAGTAGTAACAGAACCCCAGCAAGCTAAACGACTGACTCCAGTCTTACTGCTAGGTCTGGATTGGCAGAGTGTAATACCAAATCCCCAGGCCTATTTGCAGTAAGCAACAAACAAATACAAAGCTACAGAGTACTGGCTAACTTTCAGAAACTGACTAACCAACAAAGATTCAGCAGCATCTGCTTACCCTGAGAAGAGGCCTTATAAAGCAGGTGCTGTCCACGCCCCACTCAGACCTCACAGACTGTGAGCACAAAAACCAGCACCGGATCCCCTGCCATGCACAGAGCCTATAACCACTGCACAGCAAAAGACCCGAACCGGAGTATCAGCTGCGCTCAGGTCACTCCGCTAGCACTTGTCTCCCGGTTGCCATGACGACGTGGCAGCACAGGGCAGGAGACCCTAACAGTACCCCCCCTCTGACGAGGGGTCAAAGAACCCCTACCACCGGGTTTATCGGGGAACTGCGAGAAGAAAGAGCGTATCAGTCTGGGGGCATGAAGATCACAACTGCGCACCCACGACCGCTCCTCCGGGCCATACCCCTTCCAGTGCACCAAAAATGACAGCCGACCCCGAACCACCTTGGAGTCAAGAATCCTTTCAACAACAAACTCCCTCTGGCCACGTATCAGAAGAGGGGAAGGTTTTCCACTGGAAGAAGGATTACTAATCGCCCGTTTTAAAAGGGAACAATGAAATGTTTTATTGATACCCAAAGAACGGGGCAGATCTAACTGAAATGCCACCGCATTGATAACCCTGGTGATCTTATAAGGGCCGATGAACCGGGGGCCTAACTTATGAGATGGCTGTCTCAACTTCAAATTCTTGGTAGACAACCAGACGAAGTCTCCTAATTTGAAGCTGCAGGGTCTTTTCCGCTTATCAAAAACCCTTTTGGTCACTAATGACACAGACACAAGGGCTTTCTTCACTTTCCGCCAAATACCTCTAAGGACCGAAACCACAGAGGAACCACCAGGCGTGGAGTCCAGGGGGTCAAAAGAATTGGCCTTAGGATGATGCCCATACACACAAAGGAAGGGAGAGATCCCTGTAGCAGAGTGAGCCGCGTTATTATAGGCAAACTCCGCCATGGACAGATGAGCAATCCAGTCAGTCTGACACTTGGAGACATAACACCTGAGGAACTGCTCCAAGGACTGGTTCACCCTTTCAGTCTGCCCATTAGACTGCGGATGGTAGCCCGACGACAAGCTGACAGAAATCTGGAGATCGGAACAAAATGCCCTCCAGAATTTGGCCACAAACTGGGATCCGCGGTCAGAGACCACATCAAGTGGCAACCCGTGGAGACGCACAACATGCAGCATAAATAATTCAGACAGGCGTCTGGCCGATGGCAGCCCAACCAGTGGAACGAAGTGCGCCATCTTCGAAAACCTGTCAACGACAACCCAGATGGCTGTCATCCCCGAGGATTTGGGCAAGTCCACCACAAAATCCATTGAAATGTGGGTCCATGGCTTAGATGGGATAGAGAGTGGATGTAATGGGCCAACAGGAACCCCTCTAGGAGTCTTATTTCGGGCACAGATGTCACATGCCCGAACCCACTGATCCACATCCTTAGCCACCGAGGGCCACCACACCGCCCTAGATAGCAACTCCCGAGTTCTGGCAATACCCGGGTGACCTGCAGACTTCTTGGCATGGAATTCCAGAAACACTCGCTGTCTTAACCTAGGAGGCACAAACAAAAGACCTACCGGAAGGTCTGGAGGAGCCTGCTCCTGTGCTCTAAGGACTAATGATAAGAGGTCCTGGGTAATGCCCACTTTAATACATGATGGGGAAACAATGGGCAACGGCTCCTCGGTGGTCTCCTGGATTGGAGCAAAACTCCGCGAGAGCGCATCAGCCTTGATGTTTTTTGACCCAGGGCGATATGTTATCAAAAAATTAAAGCGAGCAAAAAACAAAGCCCATCGTGCCTGCCTGGCATTGAGACGCTTCGCTGACTCTAAATATGCCAGATTCTTATGGTCAGTGAGAATTGAGACCACAAACTTAGCCCCCTCAAGCCAGTGTCTCCACTCCTCGAGTGCATCCTTAATAGCCAACAATTCCCGGTTACCCACGTCATAATTCATCTCGGCAGGCGAAAATTTACGGGAAAAGTAAGCACAGGGATGAAGGCGATTATCAGACACTCCCATCTGAGAAAGCACTGCCCCAATACCCATCTCAGAGGCATCCACCTCCACCACAAAAGGACGCTCTGGATCTGGGTGTCGCAGCACCTTGGCCGAAACAAATGCCCTTTTGAGACGGGCAAAAGCCGCTTTAGCCTCACAAGACCAGTGAGCAACATCCGCCCCTTTCTTAGTGAGTGCCACCAAGGGCGCCACTATAGACGAAAATCCAGCGATAAATCGTCTATAAAAATTCGCAAAGCCCAGGAAACGCTGAAGCGCCTTCAAACTAGTGGGCTGCACCCAATCCAGGACTGCCTGTACCTTGGAACCCTCCATTTGGAAACCTTCTGGGGAGATAATATATCCTAGAAATGCGATTTGCTGAACTTCAAATTCGCACTTCTCCAGCTTCGCCCCAAGCCGGTGGTCTCTGAGTTTCTGGAGGACTAAGCGTATATGCTTCCGATGTTCCTCCAGGGAATGGGAGAAGATTAGGATGTCATCTAAGTATACAACTAAGAATCTATCCAAATATTCCCTGAGCACATCATTCATGAAATCCTGGAAGACTGCCGGGGCATTAGAGAGCCCAAAAGGCATCACCAAATATTCATAATGCCCTGAGTGGGTATTAAAGGCAGTCTTCCATTCATCCCCCTCTCTTATTCGGATTAGATTGTACGCACCGCGTAGGTCAATCTTAGAAAAAATGGTGGCAGTACGAAGCTGGTCAAACAAGACCGAAATGAGAGGCAGTGGGTATGAGTTTTTAATCGTGATACGGTTCAATTCCCTGAAGTCGATGCAGGGTCGCAACGAACCGTCCTTTTTACCCACGAAGAAGAACCCCGACCCAACTGGAGACTGTGAAGGTCTGATAAATCCCTTAGCCAAGTTCTCCTGAATGTACTCTGCCATAGCCTGAGTCTCAGGACGTGACAGGGAGTACAACCTGCTCTTGGGAAGCTTAGCATTTGGCAACAAATCAATGGCACAGTCATAGGGGCGATGGGGAGGTAGTACCTCTGCAACTTTTTTGGAGAACACGTCCGCAAAATCTGCATAACACCTGGGCAATCCTGGCAAACTTAGCTGCGAGAGCCTGACTGGAAGGCTCAAGCAACTCCTGAAACAATCAGTACCCCAACTAAGAATCTCCCCAGAGACCCAGTCAAATTGAGGATTGTGGGCCCTTAACCAGGGTAACCCCAACACCAATGGGGCAAAAGTACAGACAGTCACATAAAAGGACAATTTTTCAAAGTGTGTGGCTCCAATAAACAAAGAAATCTGGCTAGTGCAAGAGGTAATTTTACCTTGGGATAATGGTTCCCCGTTTAACCCACAAATCTCAATTTCCGATGCCAAGGGTACTAAGGGAACAGAGTGTTTCAGGGCGAATTGGCGGTCCATAAAAACCCCGTCGGCCCCACTGTCCACAAAGGCCTCAGTCTTGACAGTTTGACCGAGGATCTTCAAGGTCACCGGAATGATAAAAGTCTTCTTGGGAAATTCTGACTTCTGGCCTGACAGGATATTTCCCATCACCCTCAGGCCCTGAAGTTTTCCGGCTTTTCTGGGCATGATACTACCACATGACCTTTATTCCCACAGTACAAACACAACCCCTGCTGTCTCCTCCGCGTCTTCTCACGCGAGGAGAGGCGGGTAGCCCCAATCTGCATAGGCTCCTCGGAAAATTCCTCAGAGTCTGAGGTTCCCTTGGGAAGGAAGGAAATCTCAGTCTCCCTTTCAAGCCTACGCTCTCTCAGCCGTCTATCCACCCGGATGGATAACTGCATGAGCTGATCCAAGCTATCAGGCAAGGGATATTGTACCAGTTGGTCCTTTATCTGGTTAGAAAGACCTCTTCGGTACTGGTGTCTCAGGGCTGGGTCATTCCACTGGGTATCATGGGCCAACCTCCGAAACTCCGTACAGTAAACCTCAACTGGCCTTCGCCCTTGCTTAAGGATCGAAATCTGAGCCTCGGCTGAGGCCGTCTTGTCAGGGTCATCATACAACATGCCCAGTGCCGTAAAAAAAGCATCAACACTTTTAAGCGACAGACAGTCAGGCTGCAACCCATATGCCCAGACCTGTGGGTCTCCTTGTAGCAAGGAAATCACTATGCCCACCCGCTGAATCTCCGACCCAGAAGACTGAGGCCTAAGCCGGAAGTATAGCTTGCAGCTCTCCTTGAAACAAAAGAAAAACGATCCGGGAGATTTACTTTCGGCTCCTTAACCCCTGCAGGTGCTGCTGCTGCGGGAGCTCCGCCAGCAGCCTGGGAGGTGTGCATTTTAATGGACAAATCATTAAATTGTCGAGTCAGGACCTGCACCTGATCGACCACCTGTTGCAACGTATTTTGAGGGGTATGCTCCATATTCCCACAAAATTTCAACAGGAGTATTAGGCTGCTGAATATGTTATGCACACCAGTGCCTGCAGGAAAGTACTGGTGTCAGGACTGTTATGCACTCCAGTGCCTGCAGGAATGTACTGGTGTTTGAACTGTTATGCAAAACAAATGGACTTACAGACAGACTGGGGAATATGACATAACGTACACAGAAGGTGATAGGGTAACAAAATACACACAAAGTGAACAGAGAAGCCCAGAGGCTAAGGAACTGGGTATCTCCCTTGTATTAGAACTGCTCAGATGGGAAAAGCAAGATGTTGTGTTTTAATACGTAGAGAACCCGAAATGCTGTTGCTAAGGGCAACAGCAAAACCCTAAAGGGTTACCAACGGGTGTGGCAGTAAACTCCTTGGTCAGAGATGGAATGATAGACACAAGGAGAGTCTCCACAATCCTAATTCTCACTTGCAGTGCACAGGTTCAGTTTACTGCCACTAAACTGACCCCTGACACCTAGCACAGTGAGACAGGATTAGACAGGCAAGTCTTAGAATACAGCCGCAAACTTGCTAAGTTCACAGAGTAGTAACAGAACCCCAGCAAGCTAAACGACTGACTCCAGTCTTACTGCTAGGTCTGGATTGGCAGAGTGTAATACCAAATCCCCAGGCCTATTTGCAGTAAGCAACAAACAAATACAAAGCTACACAGTACTGGCTAACTTTCAGAAACTGACTAACCAACAAAGATTCAGCAGCATCTGCTTACCCTGAGAAGAGGCCTTATAAAGCAGGTGCTGTCCACGCCCCACTCAGACCTCACAGACTGTGAGCACAAAAACCAGCACCGGATCCCCTGCCATGCACAGAGCCTATAACCACTGCACAGCAAAAGACCCGAACCGGAGTATCAGCTGCGCTCAGGTCACTCCGCTAGCACTTGTCTCCCGGTTGCCATGACGACGTGGCAGCACAGGGCAGGAGACCCTAACACTTACAATGAAAATAACATAATACAGTATATTATTACAATATAAAAAAAAAAACATCCGGTCTCGAACCCTGGACCCCCAGTGTGGGAGGTGGGAGCCTTCATCGATAGCCCACGATGCCTGATGAGGATTCCCAACTTCATGTGTGAAAGTACAGCAAACAGCGCCCTGCCCCCTCCCCATTGGTGTTGGTTTATGCCTTAGGGGACTCGGACGCTCGCATTTGTAAAGCACGGTATTTCCCATCGTCTCCCCCTACCCCCATCGCCCTTCCCCCCTGGGAGCCTGCACAGATCATGCAGTGGACAGGGAGGGAAATCAGGTCCTGTGCAATACACAAACGCCGAAGATCTACAGTACTGTTTTGCTCACTCAGAATACACTCATTTCCGCTGTGTAGTGGCATTTAGCGTAAAGAATCGCTCCTGCAGATGTACTCTGATTTATATGTAACTTGTGTGCACCCTTCCATTGACTGTCTTACAATGAAAATAACATAATACAGTATATTATTACAATATAAAAAAATAAAAAAAACATCCGGTCTCGAACCCTGGACCCCCAGCGTGGGAGGTGGGAGCCTTCATCGCTAGCCTATGACGCCCGATGAGGATTCCCAATTTCATGTGTGAAAGTACAGCAAACAGCGCCCTGCCCCCTCCCCATTGGTGTTGGTTTATGCCTTAGGGGACTCGGACGCTCGCATTTGTAAAGCACGGTATTTCCCATCGTCTCCCGCCAGCCCATACCCATTATGCCTTAGGAAACTCAGACGCTCATTTACTGTACATGTATTTTAAAAGCACGGTGTTTATACATTGTATTGTGTGTTTATACATTGTATTGTACATTCTTCCTTTTACACAATTACTGTAGTTGCGTCTCCATACAGTAGGTCACCATCTTTTTCCACCGCCTCCCATTACGCCTACAGTATTGACATTACAGTCGTCACTGACCAATTGCCAGAGCTGTAGTTCAATCCGCCGCTATACTGTACGATCGAAAATACTGGACTAGTGGAGCATTAGCCACCCAGTGGTGGAGATGTGTAACGCATGCTAAGTATCTAGATCGCCTCAACGCGTCTGCCTGCGATTAAACTCAGCTATCGCCCTAGCGTGACTAAACGGCCGTCTAGGTGGAGAATCGGTCAAGATGAAGGTGGCTACATCTGTATATGTTTAATCTCATCTTTCTTACAGGTTGCTAATAGAAAGCTATTTTTCTGTAACATGCAGAAGCTTGTAGTGAGGGCAGTGTTGGTATAGGAGTTTGGTACTGTACATGCTCCAATTTAGTTCCTTCAGGGAAGCTTCATTCCCTTACCAAGATGGCCACCATAGACCGTACTGTGCATGTGCAATGCTATCTTGTTACTGTGTAGAGTGACACAGTAGGAGATCCAGCCATTTACCTGCTTTCACCGATGTTCCAGCAAACCTGCACCACTACCAATTACATGTGTGGGAGAGAAATTGAGAAAGTTATGTATACCCCTTTAAATAATAAATGACAATTTTTGCAACCTGACGATTCATTTGGCTGGCACAGCTATGATTGTGGGCGGACCAGAGCCGGGTCACGTGTCCTGTTTGTGAGGTGCCAGGAGCTGATTGGACAGTGAAGGAGAAAGCAAGCACAGCCTTTTGAGAAGACGGCGGTGATGTGTGTTGTTGGAGAGAAGCCACTGAAGGAGCTGGATGTGTGTCGAGGAGCGGAGCAGAAGAGCTGTTTTGACATGAACCGGGTATTCATGCAGGGCGGTGGAGAGCAGTACTGCAGAGCTAAAGCAGCAGGTGCTTCCATGAGTGTGGAGAATCGGGAGAGCAGGCATGAGATATTACAGCTGGGTACCGGACACCGCCAGGCCAGGCCTATCCAGAGGTGCGGGCACTACTGCCATCTTGAGAGTGCTGAAACAGAGATTTGGACTGAGTAATAGAGACTGCTTGCTGTTGCGGACTGCAGGAGGGTGAGTGCTAAGCTCTAATGTTTATTGTCACACATATACTAGTCATGACCACATGGAGAAAAGGGGTGGTACCAGCAGGGCCGGCAACAGAAATTTGGGGGCCCGGTACACTGATATCTCTGGGGCCCCCTCAACCCCCAATGATCCTGCACTTTTAAGGCAGAGGGTGTAGTTTAAAAAATAGAGTATATATATATATATATTATACATACTGAATATGCACACATGAAATATATACATGCTGTAAATATATATGATATGTTAGAAAGATTAGATTTAACATAAGTATTCTTCAGGTGGGAAACAGGAAAACTACAGAATCAGACTTTTAATCACACTCCCCTAAGGGGATAAAAAGGGGGTTGACATGGGGGTTGACATAATGACGTCATTACAGATGCGTGGCTTGTGCTGCGTGAATGATAAAGCCCAAACGGACAATCGGATCAAAAAATATTCTGCCCCCCTTCCCCCTCCCCCCCAGTGGAGACAGAGGTGACTGGTGATAGGGAGTTAATGGGAGACTGGGGAGGCAGAGGAGACAGGGAGATAGTGGGTGACAGAGACATTGGGTGACACTGTGATAGAGGGTGACAGGTAGATAGTGGGTGACAGGGAGACACTAGGGTTAGAGGTGCCCAGGACAAAAAAAATGGTACCCCTTAAATTGTCATTTAAAATTCTGGCTGAATTCTCATGCACACACACATATACTGACACTAGACAGGGGTCCTTATACACACATATACACTGACAATATACAGGGGTCCTTACACACACATACACTGACACTATACTGGGGTCCTTACACACACACATACACTGACACTGTACAGGGGTCCTTATACACACATGCACACTGACAATATACAGGGGTCATTACACACACATACACTGACACTAGACAGGGGTCCTTATACACACATGCACACTGACAATATACAGGGGTCATTACACACACATACACTGACACTATACTGGGGTCCTTACACACACATACACTGACACTGTACAGGGGTCCTTACACACACACACACACACACACACACACACACACACACACACACACACTGACACTATACAGGGGTCCTTACACACATACACTGACACTATACAGGGGTCATTACACACACATACACTGACACTATACAGGGGTAAATACACACACATACACTGACACTATATGGGGGTCCTTACACACACATACACTGACACTATACAGGGGTCCTTACACACACACTGACACTATACAGGGGTCCATACATACAGACACACACACACACACACACACACACACACACACACACACTGACACTGTTCAGAGGTCCTTTACAGTATATACGATCGCTAGGGGGTACAGCTAATGTAATAATTCCGGAATTATTATGGGCTGAACAGACTGTCAGCACTGGAGAGAGAGGGGCAGATATATTAAGCCTGGAGAAGGGATAAAGAAGTGATAAAGCAGTGATGATCGCAAGGTGACAATGCACCAGCCAATCATTACGGATTTTAAAAATGACAGTTAGGAGCTGACTGGCTGGTGCGTTATTATCACCATTTTATCACTTCTTTATCCCTTCTCAAGGCTTAATACATCTGCCCCAGAGTTCTTACCAGCATTACCAGCAGGGCTGATCCGCGGCACAGGTCCTCCTGATCTTCTTCCTGCTCTGCCTACATTGCTGTGATCCCAGACTGATAGGATCCGCCTCTCCGCTACGTGCACGCTGCTTGGTTGTCGCAGGTGCCGGCAGGGAGGGTGTGCGCGATGATGGTGTGTGCCGGCGGGGGTGGGGGGTGGCATGGAGTGATTGGTGGTGTGCGGTGATCATGTGTATTGGTGGGGGGAAGGTGCGCGTGATCATGTGTGCCGGCACGGGTGTGTGTGTGCGCATTGGTCATGTGTGCCGGCAGGGGGATGACGACAAGGGAGTGAGGCCGAATGTGCGCACAGGGACGGTGTGGAGGTGAGAAGGAGGAGGCGCTGGCAGCAAGGGTATGTGGATATTATTAGGGAGGGATAGGGCTGCAGAGAGGTATGCCATTAGACATGGTGATGCCAGCAGTTAGCCCTTGCAGCGGGCAGTGGCTTGGGGGTATGCCGTCCATGTCTGGCGGCGACTCCAGCGGCATGACTGGGTAGGGGACTGACCATATGGACCGTGACCAAGTGACAAGGTAGCGGAGGGGGGGTGGGGGGGTGGCCTTCCAAGTTGATGCGATTGTTATGTTTTTTTCACTTCATTTATGGGTGGCCGGACTTTGAAACACATGCTTTAAAAACATTGTTAGGTACTGCGGCTTAGTGTTTTGTGCTCCTAAATCCTGGGGCCACCCTGAACTTTGGGACCTGGTACAGGTCTTCCCTTTGTAGCCCCCAGTCACCGGGCCTGGCTTCCAGACACTTACTGAAAATAACACAGAGTTAACCCTGTTTAAACAGTGTTGACCAGTGCAGAGGTATTATTGTGGGAAGAACTCCGTAGAGACATTTCATTGTTTTAGAGAGTAAAAGACTTACAAGAGTTATTCAGTTCAAGAGATAATTGCTACAGAGAAAGTTGCTTGTTAGAGACTTTGAGTCACCTTCATTATCTACATCATTATGCAACACATTTACTAACTTAAACCCAGAATCAATCTTTCTTGTAAAACTGTAGTTACACCACAGCACCCATTGCAACATTGTGGCACAGTAGGATCTCCATCCCTTGTGCAACAAGTCCAGTTCCGCAACAGCCCCCATTGCAATACTGTGGCACTGTAAGAGCTATGAGCTCCAACGTATATTGCCAGTGAAAATTGGGACATTTGTTAGTATTAGGAATATTTAGAAAAGTAGCAATTGATATTGAAAATCATATTCTTAATCATTCTTACTTGTTTTTCTTGTTATAATTTTTCTTGGAATATGAATATATCTGTTATTAGATTGATTGAAACCATTGAATTATTGAATGTTCCAGTGCATTGTGAGCTATAGCTAAATGTGATTTTCTTATAATTGTTTTCTTCCATTTTCATTATTGCGATTACCCAATTCTTGCCATATAACTAATTGCCATCTTTAAACCGAAGTCATTGCGGCCTAATAAAGAAACTTCCTGTTGGAGATTGCTGTCATTGAATCACTGTTGCGTATCAATCTATCCTACCTCTCTGCACCAAATACAACGAATAAGGTACAGGGGAAACCATCTTAGGGAAAGCCACCAAACATCTGTGATACCTCATCCAACCACTTAGACACCTGTTAACCCCAGGGTTTACACAAGCACAGACATGGGCTGGTGAACTTCTACAAACTTGCTCTGATTCATGCTATGACTAATGTAACACAGAGAGTATGGCTATATCTACTGTCATCAATAAATCACATCACTGGCTAAGCCACTGGACTGTGTCAATGCACATTCCACTGGTATGTACTTGCCTCTGCCATACCATCACAAGTACACACACATTTCCCACAGTCTGAACTCTGATCTGACAGATTGCCCAAAATCTTAGTAAACTTTTGCTCTTGTATGTGATAGGACTATATTATATTTTAACCAGGCTGGAAAGTAATAATTTCTACTGCCATCTTAGTGGTCAATCCTGTTAGTTGTAATTTGTGTTGCGATGTAAGTGTGGCTATATTGTGCACTTACTTGACTTGCTGATTATTGTTCCCCACCCCATTGGGCTGCATACAAAAATATGAGACTCTGGAGCAAGATTGGGCTGCGAGGGAGCAGGGTTGTGGTGTCTTTCCATGCCGTTGCAGAGGCAACTCGCCCACGTCACACATAAAGGTATTGACTCCTTAATCAAACTTATATCTTCACTTCTCATAGCTTCAAACTTTTCAAGTTGGGGAATTTGGTCAAACGGCACCATACACGAGAAATGGGTATGATCACGCATTCAGTGATTTGGTCAAATATCACATGGATGTGAGTGACCAACAATTCCAGTGAGTTGTATCACCACAACCCTTTGACCACCTATAAAACCAATTTTCAATGCTGCTGCTCAGGACAGGGTCCTTAAATCAGGACTGTTCACCTAACTTTGCACAGTTGGGAGTTGTAAGCCTTCTAGTAGCTTTAGGGAATATATGAGCCTTTCTGACAAAATACAAGAAGCATATGAGTACAATACCACTGACACAGGTGGCTGCTATAGTGAAATAGCACTAGGTTAGATTCTGATTTATCTGCAGGGTCACCAAGAGGGAAGTGCTACTGGGGCCCCTGACTGTAAAAGAGGTGTAGTCCACCTCCAACATGATGTAACCATGCCCCTTTCAGAGAGATTCAACAGTGCAGCATATCTGAAAGGAGACAGTTTATTTTGTACTTTGACCCAAATTTCTCAAGGGAGCCATCAGTGAAGGCTCCTAACTCTATTTCATGGGAGGATTGCTGATCTGAAATGTGCACATTTGTAGGACCACTAACCTGCACATGCGCATAAATAAAAAAGCAGTCTTCCAGGGACTGCTCTTATAAGCAGATAGGGCTGATGTTATAGCAGGGGAGTGGGCTCCCATTAGAAGCAATCTATGTGCTAATTGCAGTCTGGACTGGCAGTGCCAGGAGGAGAAATCACCTCCCTCTGGGACACACTCATGTGATTAACAGGCAGGGCCGGCGCCACCACTAGGCAGCTTTAGGAAACTGCCTATGGGCGCCGGCACTTGGAGGGCGGCGCTGAGTGAAGCAACAAAATCAATGATGTCACAGACTCACAGGATCTGCACTGCGCTCACCGCGAGGGATGTATGGCACCTGCTCACCCGGTGTCATGTTTTTTTGTGTGGAGGTCTGGAGGAGCTGAAGCTGCTACAGTGAAAGCTGTGTAACGCTGCAGCTTTCAACCACGGAGGATGGGAGGGGAGGACATATCCTGGCCCCGCCTGCTCTGCCCAGGCTGGATCCCAATTCGCGGGTATTTAGGGGGCGGGGCCCAGTGCCGTAACTAGGCATTTTAGTGCTGTGTGCAAGAAACGACAGTGGCGCCCCCCATGTAAAATAGGGGCAGTGCGCGTCGTAGGCGCGCGAAAAATGTATAGGGGCGTGGCCTTACGGGGAAGGGGCGTGGCCACAAAATAATAGCAATTCATACTACGGTGCACAGTAGTCTACATTATTCAAATTACGCTGCACAGTAGCGCCACTACACCAGGTAGAGCCCCTTTTATGCATTACAGCAGACAGCGTCCCCCTTTTTACACATTACAGCAGATAGTCCCCCTTTTTACACATTGCCATTGCGGCAGCCAGTCCCCCTTTTTACACATTGCGGCAGCCAGGCCCCCTTTTTACACATTGCGGCAGCCAGTCCCCCTTTTTACACATTGCGGCAGCCAGGCCCCCTCTTTACACATTGCGGCAGCCAGTACCCCTTTTTACACATTGCGGCAGCCAGGCCCCCTTTTGTCCCCCTTTTTACACATTGCGGCAGCCAGGCCCCCTTTTTACACATTGCGGCAGCCAGGCCCCCTTTTTACACATTGCGGCAGCCAGTCCCCCTTTTTACACATTGCGGCAGCCAGGCCCCCTTTTTACACATTGCGGCAGCCAGGCCCCCTTTTTACAGCCAGTCCCCCTTTTTACACATTGCGGCAGCCATCCCCCTTTTTACACATTGCGGCAGACGGTGACCCCCTGAGAGAGAGAGAGAGAGAGAGAGAGAGAGAGAGAGAGAGAAGAGAGATATACTTACCATCTCCCTGCTGGCAGTCAGGCTCCTCGTGCAGCTCCCTCGGTGCAGGCAGTGAGGTGAGAAGGAGGAGGAGGGAGGGGGAGCAGGGAGCCGCAGCAGCGCTATGTCATTGGTAGTAAGCGCCGCTGCAGCATCCCCCTCTCCTTCCGTATTGGCTGCCCGGCGCTGCTGTGGATGCTGGGATGGAGGAACCGCATCCCAGCATCCACAGCAGCGCCGGGCAGCCAATACAGAAGGAGAGGGGGATGCTGCAGCGGCGCTTACTACCAATGACATAGCGCTGCTGCGGCTCCCTGCTCCCCCTCCCTCCTCCTCCTTCTCCGCTGCCCGGCGCTGGTCCTCTTCTCCCTCCAGCGCGGCGCACGGCGCACACAGCAGAGGCGGCATGTAATGAGTCAATTTGACACCCATAAATGCCCCTTAAACAAGGTGAAAGTATGTCTTTGTTGCTATTTACCACCTGTTGTTTTTTCTGTTTCCTCTGGCTTTCCTAATTGTAGCCCTGTTTTTACTAGTTACTACTTAGTAATTGCCTGTTGATCATGTCATTGATGCACTGCAATTTTATGTGGATTATTCACAGTTAATGGGGGTATGTTTGTTCTCTCTGGCAGCACTGAGTCTGTGTGTTCGGCGGGTTGCCTTGGTAACGGCGCTAGTGAGCGCGCGTCGCTGGAGGGTGACGTCATCGGCCCCCGTCCGGAAACAGCTCGTGCAGCGGCGGGACCAGTCTGTGTTTGTCTGGGTATTTAAGGTAAGCACTTTGTTATGTCTATTGATCTTGTCCTGACGAAATTTAGCATTAAATGAAACGTTGACTTTGACTACAATGCTGTCCAATCGGCTGTTTTAAGTCTGCTCAATGCATGTTTATGAAGACCTGTGAGTGCCGTGTTCCAGCTCTCTGTATGTAATCTCCTTTACACGGGCACCTGGGCCTTATTTCCGTTGTGGATTCTATTGGAGTGCCAGTCCTTCATTGCAATATTTACTCTGGGGAGATTGTGTAATCGTCCGTTTCTTGCCAAGCGACGGATACTCCCACTATTTCCACATTGACGAGGCACCCTCAATTCAAACTATCAGGACACAGACTGCTGTTCTCTTCATTTTATTTTATTTTATCTTTTTTCATCCATTTGGAGTTTATGGAATATAGCATATCCTTGATATGGCAACAGGCATAGAGCAACTTGCTACCAGTGGCTATAGGGATGTCACCCTGCCACTGGGTGAAATGCTCTCTCTCTGAGAGTGATGCAGAAAATATATTGTTTCCAGAGATTACGGACGCAACGGGGATATCCATGCCTAATGGACAATTCTTTTTCAAGTTGTTAAAAATGAAAAAGAAGGAAATTGATTATTTCTTGCACGGGTCTACTTTGAGTGATTATTTCCGCAAAAAACTGATCCCAAGGGGATTCAGGATTAAGAACGCCCCTACCATCGGCAAATTTAACACCGAATTTTGCCGACGGTGGGAGGTTCTCAATAAATGTAGTTTCGATTTATTACTATTGGTTATTGAGGAGTCTAATCGGGAATTAACCAAGATTAAAACCGAAATCATTGAGTTTGAGAAGACCATGGAGGACTCTTTCAGAAATGATCCTGACACTAACTGGATAAATAAATTACAGGAACAAACTGAGAAATATCGACAGGAATTGCTGAAATTCAAACGGGATAAACTTTCAGTGGTACAGAGAGATTACCAACAAGGAACCGTTTATCCTTGGGTTAATAACCCAAGTACTTCCACAAAACACTTCAGATCCTCAAAATGGCGGCAACAACGTGACCGCACTAATAATGACACGTCTGGTACACAATCATCACAAAGTGATCAAGATGGTGAGCCCTCAAAGGTCCCAGGTAAACCCCCTTTAGGGGTTCGAACCCGCGCTCAACGCGTGGTTCCACCAAAAAAATAAGGCGAGGGGGCCAATGGCAAAGGATCTACAAGCAAGAAGCGTGCAGCGAAAAAACGGACATAGTTTTTAATCTTTCAAAAAGAACTTTATCCAGTGATGAATTGAGTGTCCTGAATAAAGGACTATCCTTCATCCTTCAGCTAAGTTTGATAAATTTGCCTGGACGGTGGATCTACATAAATTTACACGACAAATACGTCTTAAGGAATTTTTTGACAAGCAACCAGTACAGCTTCCATCATCTCAAATTCAAAGGTTTAAACCTAAGTCAACATTTGACCCAGCCTCTTCTAATAATTCTCTTAAGGTGTTCACAAGGACTCTTAACAAATGCGTGATGGATGAAGTCGATAGTTCCACTACTCCAAGAAATAACCTCACTAGATCTGAGCAAGCAGCGTTGAGGAATTTACAAGACTACACGGACATTGTAATCCGCCCCGCCGACAAGGGCGGGGGCGTGGTCGTGTTAGACCTCGATTACTATCGTAATGAGATGTTATCACAATTAAACGATACTGAGGTCTACAGACGATTCACATCGGACCCTACAGCAACATTTAAAAAGGAATTGGACAACATTCTATTGGAAGCAGTCAACAACGATATTATTACTGAGAAGGTCTGCAAAGCACTAATCACCAATTTTCCTAAAACACCAGTTTTATATTCCATTCCGAAATTACATAAAGATTCCATTCATCCTCCTGGGCGCCCCATTATCAGTGCTCGTGACTCCATCTACTATATCATATCACAGTATTTGGACAGTTTCCTTCAAGAATTGATTCAAGATCAACCGACTCATCTGAAGGATTCTTCTACCTTCCTTAGGAAACTTGTCACTTTACCAACACTTCCACAAGGTTGTCATCTTTGTACAATAGATGTGGTGTCACTATACACCAATATCCCCCATGACAAGGGGGTACAGGCTGTTCGCAGATTCCTTACAGGTAATCTGGCCTATCGGGGCCCTGACATTAATTTTTTCTGTGACCTGCTTAAGTTATCTCTAACAAGGAACTATTTTTTATTTGACCGGCAGTGGTATATCCAACTAAGAGGCTGTGCTATGGGATCTTGTGTGGGGCCTTCTCTGGCTAACATTTTTATGTTCGATATTGATAAGGATCTTTTTTTGTTGAACCCCATGATGCAAACCAAGATTTTGTACCTAACTAGGTACATAGATGATCTCTTTATCATCTGGTCTGGTACTAGCCAGGAATTCACTGCAGCGATGGAGGTCACTAACACTCTGGATGCCAACATACAGTTCACTTATACGATCAGTGATAAAGTAGTGCATTACCTGGACGTGGAAGTATCCCTACACAATGGGAAGTTGGTCACTGACCTATTTAAGAAACCGACTGACCGGAACACTATTTTGAGGGCAGATAGCCAACATCCCAGTTTTGTTTCTCACAGTCTACCCAAATCCCAATTTCTGCGGGCAATCCGGACCTGCGATACTCTTGAGAAGGCTGAACGACGCATTGATTTTATGATACGGGACTTTGTTAGTCGTGGCTATGCAATTACCTATCTAAAGACCATCAAAAAACAAGTCCTGGGAACATCAAGAGATGAAGTTCTGGCCATTAAGCCGGTCAATTCCAATGGGGATAAAAAAGTCCCCTTTGTCCAAGAGTTCCATCCGTTTAGCCAGCGGAACATGCAGATTGGCAAAAAGTTGTGGCCTATCATCACTACGGACCCTGGCTTTAAATCTCTTAAGGATTCAAAATTGATGCCTAGTTACAGGAGGAATCGGAATCTTCGTGACCTTCTTGTTAGGAATGACATTTCCAACTTGGATATTACAACCCCCAAGACTTTCCTGGCTCGGCAGCCAGGTTGCTATAAATGTTTAGGCTGCACCACATGCCGTTCAATGGAATGTGGTCCAACCTTTAATCACCCACATTCTGGTGTCAAAATTCGTATTAGACATGTTCTTTCTTGTTTAAGCACCTATGTAATTTATTATATCAAATGCCCTTGTGGCTTGCTATACATAGGCAAGACCATTCGTCAGTTCAGAGAAAGAATGGCATTGCATCGTCAGGCCATTCGTTCTGCTTTAGAGGGAACTCCCCAAGAACAGCCGGTGGCTCGCCATTTCCGGGAGGCCAAGCATTCCCTAGCCAGTTTACGACATAAGGTCATTGACCATGTCCCCACTAACATACGGGGAGGCGACCGGGGTGCCCTTCTTCTCCGTAAGGAGGCACGTTGGATTTTTGAGCTCCGGATTCTTACCCCTTATGGGCTTAATGAGTCAAATAACTTGGGTTGTTTCCTCTAATTATACAAGTTATTATTCATGTTTCTTGCATTGCTTCGTATTCACCAATTATGTGTATGTATTAATTCCTCTTGCTATAAGTTGCACCCATAAATGCCCCTTAAACAAGGTGAAAGTATGTCTTTGTTGCTATTTACCACCTGTTGTTTTTTCTGTTTCCTCTGGCTTTCCTAATTGTAGCCCTGTTTTTACTAGTTACTACTTAGTAATTGCCTGTTGATCATGTCATTGATGCACTGCAATTTTATGTGGATTATTCACAGTTAATGGGGGTATGTTTGTTCTCTCTGGCAGCACTGAGTCTGTGTGTTCGGCGGGTTGCCTTGGTAACGGCGCTAGTGAGCGCGCGTCGCTGGAGGGTGACGTCATCGGCCCCCGTCCGGAAACAGCTCGTGCAGCGGCGGGACCAGTCTGTGTTTGTCTGGGTATTTAAGGTAAGCACTTTGTTATGTCTATTGATCTTGTCCTGACGAAATTTAGCATTAAATGAAACGTTGACTTTGACTACAATGCTGTCCAATCGGCTGTTTTAAGTCTGCTCAATGCATGTTTATGAAGACCTGTGAGTGCCGTGTTCCAGCTCTCTGTATATATATATATATATATATATCCCAGAAAATATCCCGCACTCGGGGACGTTGCTATCAGTTGCAGGAGTGCCGGGCACCCATAGGAGCATATATATATATATCTCTCTTACCCAGCAAACTGTAAGTGTACATTATACTATATGTACTGTGCATATTATTTGTGTATTATGTGGTGTATACATATCACACACTGTACTATATATGGTATATGTGTGCCATATACTGTGTATACTGTACTGTGCAATACAATTGGCGGAAGCCCATCTGGTTCTCTGCCATAGATGGCAAAAATATTCAACATCAAGGATAAATAATCGATGATTCAGAATCATCGATGGTCGATGGCCATCCCTACTGTGTTGTGCTGTACTCAGGTAGTGTACTGTATCTCCTGCTGGCTCTCCCTCTCCCTCTCTTTCTCTCTGTCTTTCCCTGACACTCTCTCTCTTGCTCCTCTCTGCCTGTTTTCTCTAGCTCCCTAACATTGTCTCACTGCCCCCCCCACTGTCTCTCTCTTGCTCTCTTCCTGACACTGGGGGTCATTCCGAGTTGATCGCTCGCTAGCAGTTTTTAGCAGCCGTGCAAACGCTATGCCACCACCCTCTGGGAGTGTATTTTAGCTTAGCAGAAGTGCGAACGAATGCATCTCAGAGCAGCTACAAAAAAATATTGTGCATTTTCTGAGTAGCTGCAGACCTACTCAGCGCTTGCGATCACTTCAGACTGTTCAGTTCCGGATTTGACGTCACAAACACTCCCTGCTTTCTCCCAGCCACGCCTGTGTTTTTCCTGGCACGTCTGCGTTTTTCCGAACACTCCCTGAAAACAGTCAGTTGCCACCCAGAAACGCCCACTTCATGTCAGAAGTGCCGGTTTTTCATTTAATTGCTGCTCTGCGAACATTTTTATCTAGTGATCAACTCGGAATGACCCCTTCTGTCTCCATGACACTCTATCTCACTCTGTGACACTGTCTCTCCCTCCCTGCCTGAAACTGTCACTCTCTCCCTGACACTGGCTCTCTCTCCCTTTCTCCCTGACACTGTCGCTCTCTCCCTGACTCTCTATGTCTGGGGCCCGTCTCTGCCTCCCCCTCATGGGGGGAGGGGCGCAGAAGATTTGCTTAGGGTGCTGAGAAACCTTGCATCGGCCCTGTTAATAGGGAGTGCATTCAATGGGAAAATCTGCCACTGGCAGCCATGATTATCCTAACCAGTGAGTGGCCTGAGTACAGCCATTTTAATTTTGTGCTTACATTAACATTTATATAGTTATTAGGTGGTACGATTAGTATCATCTGCAAATAACAATAAATTGTCATGATTGCCACTAATTACCACTATGTGTCACTCTGACTGACCTGTTACAGTAGGTTCTGTCTTGATTTGTTTCCTAGCAATATGATTCCCCGTCACCATCCTGTTATGTGAGCTGCAGTTGAGGATCTGACTAGAGGTGCTGCTCTTCTGACTCTGTTCTGTGGTCACGTGTCAGGTAATCGATTATTCATTACCAGCATGGAATACACCAGACAGCTACATATTTAGACTACCTGATCCCAGCATTCAGGGACCAATGTTTTCTGCAAGGTTTATGGACTCGTTCTATGTGCTGGACTTGTGTTCTTGTTGCTCCTGTGTTCTGTACCTGCCAAGTTCTGTCATTCACCAAATTATTATCTTGCTGTTTGTTTCTGGATACTGCTTCTGCCATTTTTATTGCAAGACTCCTGCGTAACTTACATTCCTAGTATTCCTCCAGTTTCCAGTAACCTGTATTGTACAGTAAGTATACCTGCATTATCAAGCTTACCTGCATTCCCCTGTCATTGTATAATCCTTCAATAAACATAATTCCGAATTATTATTCTGTGACTTGCTGCTCAACTGCACCCAGGGGGTTCATAACAGGACCATTATGGCCATCAGGTTTTTTCAAATCTTACCCACAGTCTGAGATTTTTATCCAGATCCAGTCACTGCTGGAATACTACTACACAGTTTGCCTTCTTATGTTGGGCCTCCATCCAATGAAACTTCCAAAGGCAGACTAACCTAGGACTCAGACGACAGTAGTGTTTGGTGTCTGACTTTGGTTTACTGTTTGACTACTCTTTTGTCTGCTGCCTTGCTGAGTAAGCTGTGTACCGACCTAGCTTTGATTCAGTGGACTATGTTTGTGTATGTGACTGTGTATGATGTAACTGTTTTAAATCTGCACATGATTCTGAGATTCGCTGCATGTGTCCTGATGGTTTCCAGTGCAGCTATTGTGTCAGTAGACAGCCCATCGACTAGTTTCCAGTGCAGCTGTTGTGTCAGTAGACAGCCCATCGACTAGTTTCCAGTGCAGCTGTTGTGTCAGTAGACAGCCTATCGACTAGTTTCCAGTGCAGCTGTTGTGTCAGTCGACAGCCCATCGACTAGTTTCCAGTGCAGCTGTTGTGTCAGTAGACAGCCCATCGACTAATTTCCAGTGCAGCTGTTGTGTCAGTAGACAGCCCATCGACTAATTTCCAGTGCAGCTGTTGTGCCAGTAGACAGCCCATTGACTAGTTTCCAGTGCAGCTGTTGTGTCAGTAGACAGCCCATTGACTAGTTTCCAGTGCAGCTGTTGTGTCAGTAGACAGCCCATCGACTAGTTTCCAGTGCAGCTGTTGTGTCAGTAGACAGCCCATTGACTAGTTTCCAGTGCTGCTGTTGTGTTAGTAGACAGCCCATCGACTAGTTTCCAGTGCATCTGTTGTGTCAGTAGACAGCCCATCGACTAGTTTCCAGTGCAGCTGTTGTGTCAGTAGACAGTCCATCGACTAGTTTCCAGTGCATCTGTTGTGTCAGTAGACAGCCCATCGACTAGTTTCCAGTGCAGCTGTTGTCAGTAGACAGCCCATCGACTAGTTTCCAGTGCAGCTGTTGTGTCAGTAGACAGCCCATCGACTAGTTTCCAGTGCAGCTGTTGTGTCAGTAGACAGCCCATCGACTAGTTTCCAGTGCTGCTGTTGTGTCAGTAGACAGCCCATCGACTAGTTTCCAGTGCAGCTGTTGTGTCAGTGGACAGCCCATTGACTAATTTCCAGTGCAGCTGTTGTGTCAGTAGACAGCCCATCGACTACAGAATTAGCATATATTTGCAGTAGTAACTGTTACAAAAATTAGGCCCTTAGAGAGAAACTGAGCCCATTACTATTCCCTGGCACCCATCTCACATAAAGTAATTGGGGCTAATCATGACTACAAATACCTCCAGCCTTTATAAGTCAAACTTCCTTCACCTATTATCCAAGTTCAAACTTGACTTAAGGGATGGCTCACTCACAAATTTCCATGGTTTAGAAGAATCACCATCATTATTGTGAATGATCTCCCCAGAGTTATCTTCTACAGGCCATTCCCATTTAAAACCTGACCCAGTTTTTCACTGACATGTAAAAAACCATCACCAACTTTCTTTGGGGGGTAGAGAGTACATTTTAAACAAGATCTGCTGCACATATTCCGGACTCAGGGAGAAACACACCTCCCCTGGTTCTAGGGCTATCACTAGCCAGTTGTTTTAATTAGAGTTAAAAATTGATTTAGGGGGACATTTACTAAGCAGTGATAAGAACGGAGAAGTGAGCCAGTGGAGAAGTTGCCCGTGGCAACCAATCAGCACTGAAGTAACATCTATAATTTGCATACTATAAAATTATACAGAGCTGCTGATTGGTTGATGGGGCAACTTCTCCACTGGCTCACTTCTCCGCTCTTATCACTGCTTAGTAAATGTCCCCCTTAATGTACTAACGCTAAAATTGAATAACCCTTTAAAATTACTATGCTGACCTACCACTTACCATACTCCTCTGGATGCTCAATAATCACATTCTTACCCCATACAGCAATGAACCATGAGAATATGGAGGGAGATCAATGCATGTACACTGATCTCTGCTGTCTCTCCACTGACATTAGTAACATGTAATATAAGGTTCCTGTCTGGCATGACAGGCACTGAAAGCTAGAAGCGCTGGAATCACCCTCAGGATCAGTCAGCCAGTGGGGTGCATGGAACCAATTTCAAAATAATAACATGCCCCTCCTACAGCCCTATGCCGTTTCTCCATATGCTTCAATACAGTCAATGGTGTCAGCATGGTGATTGTTGGATGGCTGGAGCTATCCACCAATCCGTGCTGTCAACCATTCACTGTATGGACCTTGCAGATAATTGAATATGCCCTAAAACAGGCATGTCAAACTCAAACCCCCAGTTGTGCCTAATAATATCAAAGTCTAAGATTGTGTGGGCTGCAAGAAAAAGAAAAGTCTTATGTGCAGTTTTGTATGGCAAAAAAAATAAGATTTTACTTACCGGTAAAAAAAATTTCTCGTAGTCCGTAGTGGATGCTGGGGACTCCGTAAGGACCATGGGGAATAGACGGGCTCCGCAGGAGACAGGGCACTTTAAGAAAGAATTAGGAATACTGGTGTGCACTGGCTCCTCCCTCTATGTCCCTCCTCCAGACCTCAGTTAAGGAAACTGTGCCCGGAAGAGCTGACAGTACAAGGAAAGGATTTTGGAATCCAGGGTAAGACTCATACCAGCCACACCAATCACACCGTATAACTCGTGATAAACTTACCCAGTTAACAGTATGAACAACAACAGAGCATCAGATAACCCTGATGCAACCATAACATAACCCTTATTTAAGCAATAACTATATACAAGTATTGCAGAAGAAGTCCGCACTTGGGACGGGCGCCCAGCATCCACTACAGACTACGAGAAATAGATTTACCGGTAAGTAAAATCTTATTTTCTCTAACGTCCTAGTGGATGCTGGGGACTCCGTAAGGACCATGGGGATTATACCAAAGCTCCCAAACGGGCGGGAGAGTGCGGATGACTCTGCAGCACCGAATGAGCAAACACAAGGTCCTCCTCAGCCAGGGTTTCAAACTTGTAGAACTTTGCAAAAGTGTTTGAACCCGACCAAGTAGCTGCTCGGCAAAGCTGTAATGCAGAGACCCCTCGGGCAGCCGCCCAAGAAGAGCCCACCTTCCTTGTGGAATGGGCTTTTACTGATTTTGGAGGCGGCAATCCAGCCGCAGAATGAGCCTGCTGAATCGTGTTACAGATCCAGCGAGCAATAGTTTGCTTTGAAGCAGGAGCACCCAGCTTGTTGGATGCATACAGGATAAACAGCGACTCAGTTTTCCTGACTCCAGCCGTTCTGGCTACATAAACCTTCAAAGCCCTGACTACATCTAGTAACTTGGCATCCTCCAAGTAACGAGTAGCCGCAGGCACCACAATAGGTTGGTTCAAATGAAAAGATGACACCACTTTTGGCAGAAATTGCGGACGAGTCCGTAATTCTGCCCTGTCCATATGGAAAACCAGATATGGGCTTTTATGTGACAAAGCCGCCAATTCTGACACACGCCTAGCCGAAGCTAAGGCCAATAGCATGACCACCTTCCACGTGAGATATTTTAACTCCACGGTTTTAAGTGGCTCAAACCAGTGTGATTTCAGGAAACTCAACACCATGTTAAGATCCCAAGGTGCCACTGGTGGCACAAAAGGGGGCTGAATATGCAGCACTCCCTTTACAAACGTCTGAACTTCAGGAAGAGAAGCCAGTTCCTTTTGAAAGAAAATGGATAGGGCTGAAATCTGGACCTTAATGGACCCCAATTTTAAGCCCAAAGTCACTCCCGACTGTAGGAAGTGAAGGAAACGGCCCAGCTGGAATTCCTCAGTAGGGGCATTCCTGGCCTCACACCAAGCAACATATTTTCGCCATATACGGTGATAATGTTTAGCCGTCACGTCCTTCCTAGCCTTTATTAGCGTAGGAATAACCTCATCCGGAATACCTTTTTCTGCTAGGATCCGGCGTTCAACCGCCATGCCGTCAAACGCAGCCGCGGTAAGTCTTGGAACAGACAGGGCCCCTGTTGCAATAGATCCTGTCTGAGAGGCAGAGGCCATGGGTCCTCTGTGAGCATTTCTTGCAGTTCCGGATACCAAGTTCTTCTTGGCCAATCCGGAACAATGAGTATTGTTCTCACTCCTCTTTTTCTTACGATTCTCAGCACCTTGGGTATGAAAGGAAGAGGAGGAAACACCGACTGGAACACCCACGGTGTCACTAGTGCGTCCACAGATATCGCCTGAGGGTCTCTTGACCTGGCGCAATACATTTGTAGCTTTTGTTGAGGCGGGATGCCATCATGTCCACCTGTGGCAGTTCCCAACGACTTGTAATCTGTGTGAAGACTTCTTGATGAAGTCCCCACTCTCCCGGGTGGAGGTCGTGCCTGCTGAGGAAGTTTGCTTCCCAGTTGTCCACTCCCGGAATGAACACTGCTGACAGTGCTTTTACGTGATACTCCGCCCAGCGAAGAATTCTGGTGGCTTCCGCCATCGCCACCCTGCTCCTTGTGCCGCCTTGGCGGTTTACATGAGCCACTGCGGTGATGTTGTCTGACTGAATCAACACCGGTTGGTTGCGAAGCAGAGGCTCCGCTTGACTTAGGGTGTTGTATATGGCCCTTAGTTCCAGGATATTGATGTGCAGACAAGTCTCCTGACTTGACCACAGACCCTGGAAATTTCTTCCCTGTGTGACTGCCCCCCACCCTCGGAGGCTTGCATCCGTGGTCACCAGGACCCAGTCCTGACTGCCGAACCTGCGACCCTCGAGAAGGTGAGCACTCTGCAGCCACCACAGAAGAGACACCCTGGCCCTGGGGGATAGGGTGATCAGCCGCTGCATCTGAAGATGCGATCCGGACCACTTGTCCAACAGATCCCACTGAAAGGTCCTCGCATGGAACCTGCCGAAGGGAATGGCTTCGTATGACGCCACCATCTTTCCCAGGACTCGCGTGCATTGATGCACCGACACCTGTTTTGGTTTTAAGAGGTCTCTGACCAGAGTCACGAGCTCCTGAGCCTTCTCCGCCGGGAGAAAAACCTTCTTCTGGTCTGTGTCCATAATCATGCCCAGGAAGGGCAGACGCGTCGTAGGAATCAGCTGCGACTTTGGAATATTCAGAATCCAGCCGTGCTGTTGCAACACTTCCCGAGAGTGTGCTACGCTGATCAGCAACTGCTCTCTGGACCTCGCCTTTATGAGGAGATCGTCCAAGTATGGGATAATTGTGACTCCTTGCTTTCGCAGAAGCACCATCATTTCTGCCATTACCTTGGTAAATATTCTCGGTGCCGTGGACAGACCAAACGGCAACGTCTGGAATTGGTAATGACAGTCCTGTACCACAAATCTGAGGTACGCCTGATGAGGTGGATAAATGGGGACATGCAGGTAAGCATCCTTTATGTCCAGAGACACCATAAAATCCCCCTCTTCCAGGCTTGCAATGACCGCTCTGAGTGATTCCATCTTGAACTTGAACCTTTTCAGGTAAATGTTCAGGGATTTTAAATTCAATATGGGTCTGACCGAACCGTCCAGTTTCGGTACCACAAACATTGTGGAATAGTAACCCCTTCCCTGTTGAAGGAGGGGAACCCTTACCACCACCTGCTGGAGATATAATTTGTGAATTGCCGCTAACACTATTTCCCTCTCTCTGTGGGAAGCTGGCAGGGCCGATTTGAGGTAACGGTGCGGGGGCATCACTTCGAATTCCAGCTTGTATCCCTGAGACCCAATCTGTATAGCCCAGGGATCCACCCGTGAGCGAACCCACTGGTGGCTGAAATTTCGGAGACGCGCCCCCACCGATCCTGGCTCCACCTGTGGAGCCCCAGCGTCATGCGGTGGATTTAGTGGAAGCCGGGGAGGACTTCTGTTCCTGGGAACTAGCTGTATTGTGCAGCTTCTTTCCTCTACCCCTGCCTCTGGCAAGAAAGGACGCACCTCGGACTTTCTTGCCTCTTTGTGAACAAAAGGACTGCATTTGGTAATATGGTGCTTTCTTAGGCTGTGAGGGGATATATGGCAAAAAATTTGACTTCCCAGCCGTAGCTGTGGAAACTAGGTCCGAGAGACCCTCCCCAAAAAATTCCTCACCCTTATAAGGTAAAACCTCCATGTGCCTTTTTGAGTCGGCATCACCTGTCCATTGCCGAGTCCACAGGACCCTTCTGGCAGAAATCGACATTGCATTTATTCTAGAGCCCAGTAGGCTAATGTCTCTCTGGGCATCTCTCATATATAGGACAGCGTCTTTTATATGCCCCAGGGTCTGTAATATAGTATCCTTGTCCAAGGTATCAAGTTCCTCAGATAAAGTATCTGTCCATGCTGCTACAGCACTACACATCCAGGCCGACGCAATTGCCGGCCTTAGTATGGTACCTGAATGTGTATAAACGGACTTCAGGATACCTTCCTGCTTTCTATCCGCAGGATCTTTTAGGGTGGCCGTATCCTGTGACGGCAGGGCTACCTTCTTAGATAAGCGTGTCAAAGCTTTGTCTACCCTAGGGGAGGATTCCCAGCGTAACCTGTCCGCTGGCGGGAAAGGATACGCCATAAGCAACCGTTTGGAAATCTGCATTTTTCTATCTGGAGATTCCCAAGCTTTTTCACATAACTCATTCAACTCATGTGAAGGGGGAAAGGTCACCTCGTGCCTTTTTTCCCCAAACATATAAACCCTCTTGTCAGGGACTGGGTTTTCCTCTGAGATGTGCAATACATCCTTCATAGCTATAATCATGTAGCGGATGGCTTTAGTCATTTTAGGCTGCAACTTTGCATCATCGTCATCGACACTGGAGTCAGAATCCGTGTCGATATCTGTGTCAACAATTTGGGATAGTGGGCGCTTCTGAGACCCTGACGGCCTCTGCGCTGTAGGATCAGGCATGGATTGAGACCCTGACTGTCCCAAGGCTTCAGCTTTATCCAACCTTTTATGCAAGGAAGTAACATTATCATTTAAAACCTTCCACATATCCATCCAATCGGGTGTCGGCGCCGTCGGCGGCGATCCCACATTCATTTGTACCTGCTCTGCTTCCACATAGCCTTCCTCGTCAAACATGTCGACACAAGCGTACCGACACACCACACACACAGGGGATGCTCTATTTGAGGACAGAACCCCCACAAGGCCTTTTGGAGAGACAGAGAGAGAGTATGCCAGCACACAACCCCAGCGCTATATGACCCAGGAATTACACAGTAACTTAGTGTTTACCCAGTAGCTGCTGTATATACTGATTTTGCGCTAAATTTATGTGCCCCCCCTCTCTTTTTACCCTCTTTCTACCGTGAATCTGCAGGGGAGAGCCTGGGGAGCTTCCTCTCAGCGGAGCTGTGGAGAGAAAATGGCGCTGGTGAGTGCTGAGGAAGAAGCCCCGCTCCCTCAGCGGCGAGCTTCTGTCCCGCGATTTTGTGTAAAATAATGGCGGGGGCTCATGCATATATACAGTGCCCAACTGTGTATATGCTGCTTTTTGCCAAGAGGTTCTCAATTGCTGCCCAGGGCGCCCCCCCTGCGCCCTGCACCCTACAGTGACCGGAGTGTGTGGGTTTAATGTGGGAGCAATGGCGCACAGCTGCAGTGCTGTGCGCTACCTCATATGAAGACTGGAGTCTTCTGCCGCCGCTTTTGACGTCTTCTTGCTTCTCACGCCAGCTTCTGGCTCTGCGAGGGGGACGGCGGCGCGGCTCCGGGATCGGACGACCAAGGGTGCGTTCCTGTGTTCGATCCCTCTGGAGCTAATGGTGTCCAGTAGCCTAAGAAGCATGACCTATCCGCAGTTAGTAGGGCTGCTTCTCTCCCCTCAGTCCCACATAGCAGAGAGTCTGTTGCCAGCAGATCTCTCTGAAAATAAAAAATCCTAACAAAATACTTTCTATTTAGCAAGCTCAGGAGAGCTCACTAAGGTGCACCCAGCTCGTCCGGGCACAGATTCAAACTGAGGTCTGGAGGAGGGACATAGAGGGAGGAGCCAGTGCACACCAGTATTCCTAATTCTTTCTTAAAGTGCCCTGTCTCCTGCGGAGCCCGTCTATTCCCCATGGTCCTTACGGAGTCCCCAGCATCCACTAGGACGTTAGAGAAATGAGTGCTGCCAATATGGTGCATCTCCTTGTACCTCCAGCATCAGTGACCCCCTCACCGTGCTCAGAGAGTTATAGTCAGGAATAACTTGTAGCCCTATGTGAGAGAGAGCGCTGCGGCAATAACATCTGCCCTGATACCAAGTAACCCGCTATGTATCATTCCTTATCACAATACAGAGACCATGCTAGGGCAGAGAGCAGGCTATTACCCACTACTCACCACATTATCCTCTCTCCCCCCCCCCCCCCCATCCCCTGTCCACACACACTATACAGTGCCCTGCTCAGCACCAGGGTTCCCCGTGCACATCAATCACCTCATTATCTGCCAAAGTCTTAGTCACCTCCATGTTCACGTTTTCTTGCTGCTTGTGTTCTGTGTACGAATGCTCGCCGGGTCAGTGAGGAGGAGCGCCAGGGGCAAGAGACAGGGCACGCAGTGACGTGCGGTGGGGTGAGGCAGGTGAGGCAGAGCCTTTCCTGTCATACTTGCATTTGTACCAGAGGTTTGACTGTATAAAGTATATGAAAAATACACATAATCTGTTTGAAGTATCTTCTTTGCATTATTCTAATCATTTTTATAGTCAAAACTCTGGAGTAAAAAGTCTATGGCGCTGCCTCACCTGGTTATCTTTTCCGCACATCTCTAATCAAATCTCAGCAAATTTCCAGGAGTTTATAATGCTGCACCTGTGTATAATGCCCAGATGTACGCTTTGGCTTATAAATTGCATGTAAATCTGGCTCTGGTGCTAGCCAGTGCCTCCTGAGCCATTTAGCTCACTGCATGTCCCTGCAGGGCAGGGACACGTAGGATGGAGGAGGAGCCTGGGCAGGCACATGTAGGAGATGGGAGTAGAGTGAGAGTGTCACTGACGGGGAAGGTTCTGTCAAGCTGCAATCCACTTGTTTCACAAACATGCAGGGCTGCAAAAACGTGTTTTGAGCTGCATGCGGCCAGCAAATTTGACATGACCTGCCCTACTAGCCCATTACTTTGAGCAAGCCTGCTGATCCAGGCTTACAAACTACTGATATTAAATACCATACACAGAAAATTCAGCGGCAGAAAGAGGATGCACATTTCACACAAACATTAACTATTTCAAAGAATGTAAAAAACAACCATAATTTACATATAAACACTTTTATCAATACATACTGTACTTGCCAACTCTGCCAGAATGAAAGTTGGCAGCCTGGGGGTTTGATGAAGCAATTCACAATGAATTGCATCATTGTCATCCAACCACTGCTATAAAATGCAGCTTTTACCTGTAGGGCAAAAGCCATGATGATGCAATCACGATGTCATGCACCCCCGCACCTCAGACTTGCTTGCCACCTATGGGTTTTTTTAAAAAGTCAACAAGTATACAGCAACGTGAGATGGAAACACCAACACTTGGAAAAGTCATGTGTTTTGTCAAATCTACACCAGATCTGAAGCGATAAATGTGAACAAGACATAAGTCTTCTTTTTTTTTAAACCCACTGCGGTAAAGCAGGGCTAGTCTTCCATTATGAACGTAGACAATAAATCCTGCGAACAAATGCCCACTAACACATATTATAGTAGATGCATGTAAAATGAAGAAACCAGTAACACAAATTAATCCGCAATCATAAGCAACATGTTACCTTTATCAGTGCATGCAATTGCACCAGCCCTGCACCAACCATAATAATTGTGGCTACTGATAGGTTCTGTGCAGGTCTGTCCAGTTGTAATTATGTAAACATACCCTTACTGTACTTGGATTGTCTTCTCAGGCCCCATCATCTCTCCATCTCGTCCCTCCAGTCATAAGGAGGGAAAAGTGCCACATGTGAGAAAATCTGCATATGTATGAAGGCAGGTGCGTAAGTATGCACAGTACAGATTAGTGTATTTTACACTAAATAAATAGGGTTATGTCCATCTAATTGTTATGAGGGAGAAGGCCCTGCTCGTAAGAACTTACATACTTAGGGTAAGGAACAAGAATTGTAGGATGAACTGGGAAATCTAAAAATAGTGGAAGGTTGGAGAAGTATCAAGTTATGAGAAAAGCTGTACACCTCAATAAAAAGGTATGTTTTAAGGGCACATTTAAATGGGATGGCTTATAGTCTGACTGGGCGAAGGAGTGAGTTCCAGAGGCTCGGTGCACCTTTTGTGAAATCTTGGAGATGAGCATGAGTGGAAGTGAGGTAGAGGAGAGGCACTGGACAGAGAAGGTACGGACAGAGTGGTAGGGAGTGTAGACAGAGATGAGGTCAGAGATGTAGGGAGGGGCAGAGTGGCTTACAACCTTGTAAGTGAAGGTGAGGAGTTTGACCTGGCTTATGAACCAGATAGTCAAGCAAATTGCAGATGGGGAGGAAGAAATCACATGGTGGGAGATGAAAATGATACGAGCAGCCAGAGATTATAAGGTTACAGTAGTCACTGTCTAAGTGGAAAATGTTGAGAGTGATGAGAGTATGAGTTTTGGTGGCATCAGAGATAAGTAAGGGCTGGATTTTGGTGATGTTTCGAAGGCAGAAGAGAAAGATTGAGAGATGACTTGAATGTGTAGAGTGAAAGAGATAGCGGAGTCGAGGATGACACCAAGGCAACATAATTAGAGCTCAGAAGAGAGGATGATGTTATAGATAGCAGGGTGGGAGAGGAAGAAGGATCCTTAAGCGGTAAAGACAATAAGTTTGGTTTTGCCCATGTTACTTTGCAGGAGGCATTGGGACGGGTGGTATTCATGTGACCGGCGGTCGGGAGACCGACAGTCACATGACCTCCTCCAGCATCCCGACCCCTGACTATCCCGATGGTTGGCATGCCGACCAACAGGGACTATTTCCACTCGTGGGTGTCCACGACACCCATAGAATGGGAATAGAACCCGTGGCGACCGCAGGTCGCCACCGAGCCCGCAGCGCGGCGAACGCTGCAAGCCCGCAAGGTGCTGATCCCGGCGTTGGTATGCTGTCGGGATCCCGGCATCGGTATGCTGACCGTACTACACCCATTGGGACATCTAGGAGGATATTGCAGTGAGCACCTTTGTCTATTACAAATATTTAAACAAATCAGTTGTTTTCTTGCTAGAATAATATACTTAAACTACAGTACTGTAACTACTTTTAGTCAATGCAAACGTATGACAGGAAAGGCTCTGCCTCACTTGCCTCACCCCACCGCACGTCACTGGTGACAGGTATGAAAAAAAAATTTAATACGTAAAGATTGAATCCAGTAAGGCTAGTTTTGGTGCAGCAGAATGGAATATTATTTTGAGTGATGACGCTATCAGTAAGCGCATGTCACTTGAAAGACCTTCCATACCTTATAAAATGCACTTATCCACTGTGACAAAACTCATGAAATTGTGCTTATATAAGGGAGACTAACGGTGGGTACACACCAGAAAGATCGCAATCATTCGACGATCGTGAGACGATTTCCCTTCAACTTCTTGAGAACTCCTGGACAGGCCTAGGCTCACGATTTGGCAAAAACTGGGCATTTGTGTCAAATGATTCCGACTCCGACTCTGATCCGATGCATGTTGGTACACAGAACACAAGGCGACTGTTTTGCCGATTGGCCTGAAATTTAAATAATGGGCAGGACTAGCTGAGGGGGTATAAATAGCAGCAGCCATTTTAGGTCTTTGCACTTCTGCTTTGTGACAATTGAGGCTTGGTTTATACCTGCTGAACGCTGTACATAGCTATTGTGCTCTCCTTTATATTGCCTGGCATTACAAAGTGTGCTATAGCAATCAGTGGGCACATAAACATTAGTGGCAAGTGTGGGCATATATAAACCAATCAGTGGACATACAAAGGCATTGGTGGGCAGTGTGGCCATATATAAAGCAATCAGTGGGCACATAAACATTGGTGGGCAGTGTGGGCATATATTAAACAATCAGTGAGCATACCCAGGCATTGATGGACAGTATGGGCATAGGAGAGCATTGGTGGCCAGGAGTACACATACCAGAGGATGAAATCGGATGGGTATCCCAAATCAGAGGAGTCTGCACTATGTCTGCACGCATACACCGCACGACACTGGAGAAGATGGTGGCGGGTGGGTGTCTACAGGAAATGCCGCTCAAATGATGCGGGTCGCACGACGGGCATACAAAAATGATGCGGGTCGCACAACGGTTGTACAATGCAAACACACGATCGGTACCCACTCGGAGGTCGGATTGAGGAATCTTGACTGCAGCAGGTCATATGAGCGGTGGGTATGTGCATCAGATCAGAATCGTCTGCAAAACAGGTATGGATCGGCACTTTTTCCATTAGATCGCGTCGAAATCGTGACGAAATCGTGTCGAAATCAGATCTTTTTACACAATGTGGTCCATACTTAGAGTCCAATGGTGAGTTGAACGTACAGCCTTTTGCGGAACGTCTTGTGACTATACCTATCATGCATACTCTGGATCTGAGTTCTCAAGTATGGACAGTGCATTTTTGTACATATTTCCGTTACATTTACAATAATGACTGAAAGGTCACAAGCTATAACTTGGCATTCTCATGTAAAGTTCAGTTTTTAGATCAACTAACATTGGCGCAAAACCTATTGATGGTGTAACCCTTCATCTTCTCAACAATGATTGCAAGAACATTACACATTGACCCCTGACCATCAATGATCAATGTCCATCTATAAATCCAGTTTTTGTCTAGGCCATGAGATGAAGGATGGAGTGGTTGAGACAAGCAGTTTCTTTTGGCGTGGGAAAGGAACATGCTACTATCCTTTCAGATTAAATGGTGTGTGCAGCCACTTACACTGCATTCTGTTCACATACTGTAGTTGCTAAGTTATAGTAACTTATTTGCATCAGAGTGTCTGTTTGGCTAGCATATACTCTATATATGGTTTTGTAATTTGTATTGTTATATTTGTACTGTACTTTTACTGTCTACTTTGCTGTTTTGTACCTTTGTATTCACTTTATGTCCTGTTATGTTGGCACCATACTGTACTTTTGTATACACTCAGTATGGCCTTGCTGAACCCTTGCAGGGCCTAATAATAATAATAATAATAATAATAATAATAATGTGTCCAAACTGCCCATCATGACTATTTGCAAAACAACAGATTACCACATTATTAATAACTAATTGTTCATAGCCTCATTAGTCTGAACGGGATGCAGTTAAAGTGTCGGCTGTCGGGATCCTGGCATACAGGATACCGACACCGGAATCCCGACAGCCAACATTATACCGGCTACCGGAATTCCAACACCCGGCCGGAATTCCCACATGGTGGCAATAGAACTCGCATTGGGACTTGCGGACTCGCTGCCGGGATTGCGGCAGACAGGATGCTGCTGTCACTATACTGACAGCCAGCATCATGTCTGCTGGTGCTGTATATAATACTGGATCCATCTGAGCTAGGGTAAATAAATGAAAAAAGCAAGTAGTATCACTAGTACTGAACCCCCCCCCCCAAAAAAAAGGTTTAAACATATGGGTTTTTCCTAACATTAGCACGGGACACTTGTTTAAATCTAAGGGGGATATCCAATTAGCCCCATATTTTTACCGTTTATCTAACTAGCCCCGATAAGCCGAAGCGTGCAGCGGCTTATCGTGGATTTTGTTTCACCTGGCGAAGCAGAATCCCCAGAAACAGAATCCCCGAAAACGGGGCTGTTACAAACGAAAGCACACAGGTTTCACTGAACCTGTGTGTTTTCTGCAGAAAGTTTTTTTTTTTTTACAGGCGAACTATCTGGATAGCCTGTAAAAAAAAAAAATTGGTGAAACATCGGAAAAAAGTCAGATAAACGGCCGAAAACGGCCGTTTTTCGGACCCGATTTTTTAACGGGGATAATTGGATATCTCCCTGTTTGTACTAGACACTAAATCAGTTTTCATGATATGGTCATTTTGCATTTTTACTCCTATAAATAACTTAATATTTGATACAGTATATTCGTTGCACTCAGTTTCTTATTTTACTGCCATTAGTGCAATAGGATAAGCAGAACAGATATACTTTCCTTCTAGTTGCTAACAAATGACACTACTGTATTTGTGGCTTGTAACAGAATTATTGGTTTCAATGGCAGGGCTATTTCAATAAAGAGAGACAGGCATTTGTCCTGTTGCCACCAATATATTTCCTAATAATCAGGACAGTCTTAACGGCATTGTAGGTCTTGGGCAAATGAATGTATCGTGCCGTCTCTCCATGTTTCCAGCCATCCACCAATTAGCATGCTGACAGCCATTCACTGGATGCACTCTAGGAGGCAGATAGACAATGCTTCCTGGCCGCTCTGATAGTGTGTGTCAAAGTCGAAAAATATAGCGACCTATGATGCCTTGTACTAACCCCAATGCACGTGCCCGCTGCTCGCGCACCGACCCCCCCGTGCGTACGCATCCCCTCAGGTCGCGTAGGGGACGCTCTGACGTCGCCTGCGCAGGGAGATGGGTATTTACGGCGGTGTTTGTGTGCAACTAGCGAGCGACTCGATCGCTACATATTTAACCAATATAATGCGTTTTATAGTTAATATCCCCCTTCATAATGTCAGCAAGTATGGTAAGTTTAAAACCTCTTAGACAGAGAGATTCCTCTTTGCATGCTGGGAGGGCTCAGACAAAGGTTGGAGGGTAGTGTATGGTGTCCAGCTGTGGGGTATTGAAGAAGTGTTGTGTCTATGACAGTTGGGAGGGATTCGCATAGTTCCTGCTCATGGTTATGCACAGAAGTAGAACATAAGATTAATTGCATTCAGAATAAATTACACATAAATGCAGGGTGGGGGACTGGAATTCAGTCACCTCTTTCACACAGACCGAAAACAAATAGCCTTACTTACACTAAGCTTTGAGATTCTATGAAGAGGGCTTATACCTTTGTTTATGAATAGGTCCAGGTTTCTCTCCAGAATAATGAGTGCTGAGATGTCATTGTCTCAACTGAAAGAGGTGACCAGAGGGTAAACAAAGCACAGAGACAGAGTTTGTTTGGAAGATCCAAACAATAGGTTTCCCCAATACAACCAAGAGAGGAATTTAGAATACTGACAAGTCCTAGCCATCGCCCATTTCTTGAACTAACCAATGATCCCAGGTGCAATACATGTCCCACCCCCTAACCAATGAAAAGAGGACACATAGTATCTATTGAAGTATGTCTTGAGCTAGTACATAAATATAGTTTGAAATAGGCTTGGGGACACAAGACTCTTCTCTCCACAACGGTTTTCATCACTGATTAACTGGGAGCTGGATATCCAGATAGCGCAGGCGATTCATTCCCATGTGTGTAAGTACTCTCTGTGACCAACTTATTCTCTGTATTTGCCATACTCTCTCTCTCTCTCTCTCTCTGTTATTGTTAAAATGTTGTATATTGTATATGTGTAGTTATTATGTTTAGATATTGATGTTATCCTGTAGTGTATCAACTGTTAACTGTTTTAACTTTTTCATAGCTAGATATTGTTAGTAAAGGTGTTGGAACCTTAGCAAGGTATTGTGTGTTTATTACATTGCTGAGAGTATTCAGAGTGTCTCAATCGCTCAAGAGGCTTTCATACAATAGAGGTTAATTAGCATTGCATTGTGCTCACATTACAAAACCAAGGGTTACAGTACAAGCTCAATCTTTCACTGTGTTGCATACAAGGTTTACTGAGTGTCATCTCGTGAGCGTCTGCGCCGCTCGTGTTCTCCTCGTGGTCACGAGCGTACGCTACGCTAGTAGCGCAGTATTACGGTAGTCGGCCGCCTATAGCGTGCTCGACACCACGTGTTAAGTTGTGAGCGAGCGTGTCGCATGTGCGTCTCGACCACGGCTAAGCGTCTGCTACGCTAAGTGCGTACCCTTACGGTACCCCATACGCCAATTGCGTACTGAGTCTCTTACCCATTTTATAGTGAATGTAATAAGATAAATAATTAGCTTTATCAATTGGGGCCTCGTCCTCCCTCCACATATCCACACTAGTGCAAACAGACTTTATCTGTCAGCAAAGGTCGGGAAAGCAGTGTCCTTTCGTATCCGTATTGGTGGTGAGGGATACAGTGGTGCTGACTAGATAAGCGTCTGTTACGCTACGCTGTAGGAGTGCTGGGGTGGAATCCGGAACCGGAAGGTAGGAAGGTAAGAACAATACGCTATTATCTTTTAAAACTGTTTATTTCTGTTTTGCGTACGCACACACGCACGCACGCACACACCTGTATTTCTTTTCAATTGTGTAGTTTCACGTCTCACTCTCCTGTTTGCCATTTAGAATTGATAACGTGCTGAGAAAGAGTGGTTGCTATTGGTAAGTTAAAAGTAAAAATAATACGTTAAGGAGTAATTTGTAAAACACGCACACGGCTTGCCTAAGATACAAGGAAGTTCTGTGTGGTGTTCAGTAGATGATTACAGTTAAAGATCATTTACATTGATATAAACGTGTTAATTGTATTTCTGTGGACATATCTGGCCTGCGTACACGTGTCTCTAACAAGGGACAGGGCGAACGTACGCGATGCAAGGGTCGACGCACGGAGCGTATATTACGCAACGGAAGCGTACGGATACGCCCACATAATACAAATCACACGATAGTATTGTTTTAGTAGGCAATAAGGAGGAAACGCGATAATAGCGCAAATCAGTCTCAGTGTCCAAAATTTTAAGCTAATAGATCCTTCTCTAGTTGCAACTCCTCTGGACTAGACTGCGATACTGAATGAAAGGGATTTCTGCGCAGAAACGAAAGTAAAGAGTACATGAGGTGAAAGTGTGTGTATACATATATATAAGTTTCTAAAATTTTTGGGGTTGAACCACAGGAAATCATCGAGTTCTCGTGAGGTACATACGTGTGAGTGACGGCACGGTGGCTTGGGAGGCATCCCTTGTTAAACATTTAAAAAAAGAGCATTAGAGTATAGCAGACCAGGAGGTCTACTGTAGCACAGACCAGGAGGTCCAGACAGACCAGGAGGTCTAGGTACAGCAGACTAGGAGGTCCGCTATAGATAAAGAGTAAAGGAGCACAACACCAGGAAGGGTTGGTGCGGTACCCATATAGGCCATTAAGCTCTGGCTGAAGGAATTCGCAGCCACAATTTTCGATTCCACTGGTCGCTGCGCACATAAGATTAGTTGCTTATGTGCAGAACGATTGTACCGCACGTAATTGTGTGCATTAGTTAGTAACTTGACCCAGTACCATTTGCGTACGCTAGAGGGGTCATAAATGCTATTTGTACATTCTAACGTGATTTGTGTAATTTTTTTATTTTAAGGGAGGTTCGCTGGTCACTCGGGAACTATCCAACAACCAATAGTTACTGGAAAGGGTTAAGTGCTCTTCGGATCACACCCACATGTTCCAGTAAATAGAGGTTCAGGTCGCAGGGGCCCTAGGTTGAGTACGCCAGCGCTAGGGCAGTGTGTGGGCGTATCGGTCAACGTGGGCGAGTGAGTGGAGTACTCGGTAAACTTCTGCCGCCGGCCTGCCCCGGACATCTTGGTTTTTGTAAGGGTTCACTGAAAACCCTGATTAAGGTCAGAGGTAGTGCAACACCTGCAAAGATGGGGGCCAGTTGTTCAGGTAGGGGGCGATCAACCTCGGTTCGGGTTGACTTAGTAATCCGGCCAACAGGGTCGGCAAGGTATATCATGTGTGAGAAATACGGTTCACACACAGAGGTTTTGTGCGATGAATGGGAAAGAATGACTGTACATGATGGGGAAAAGTTCCCACGGGTAGGCAGTTTTAGCCCAGAGGTGTTACAAAATCTAAGGAGAAGGATATGTCTCATTAAATCTGTAAAGAGACGGATCCAACATTATGATTGTTTACAGTTATGGCAACAGGAAGGTGAGAGACAAGGAGGATTGGCTTGCACAGCTGACTCTCACTGTGGTAAGAAAAATATGGCAACGGGAGAGAAGGTGGTTACAGAGAGTGGCACACTGGTGTATGATAAAAATGCACTTAGCAACTGTATTATAGATGATAAGGATAAGTGTAACAAATGTAACAATTCTAAAAGTAAAACTGTTAAATGTACAACTGTTAACCCGTGCAAGTTGCACTCCATGTTAAACTTTCCTCAGGATTACCAGCAAGAAAGTGAGCCCAGCACGATGTCGGCACCTTTTCCAGCAGCCATCACACAAGACATCCAGGTGGACGCGACCAATTTGGTAAAGGCAATAATCAAACCCCCTAACGGAGGGTCAGGTGAGGTCGTGTCCACAGGTACGTACGGTGTTATATATCACGCACAAACAAATGTACCTCATATTGTAGAACCAACACAAGATGATGTAATTGAGTTTAATCCTGTCAGGGTGATCACAGTCCCCAGTGGGAAGACTGACGCTCAGGGAACCATTCCCGTCAGGGACAGTGCAATGCGCCGTCCCTGGTCCCGGATGGAATTGAGGTCAATTATGTCTGAATTTCCTGATCCTAGGAAAGATATAGTTGCATGTCAAAGGTTCATTAAAGAACTAGGAAACTCCACAGAACCCACCAACAAAGATTGGCAGACAGTGCTGAGGGCATGTTTGCCCTCCAGTGTTGACCCTGCAAAATTTATTACTGATTGTAAATTAGACACAGAAGTACCTCAAACGGTGGAACACAATCGGGAATGTATTAAGCATCAGTGACTGCATTAAGAAAGTCCACTGTTGGGCATGAGCAAAACATCAGCAAGCACAGGGAAGCACAGGGAGGTAAGAAGCCTCAGATCCCTGTGGGTAAGTCAAAGGTGATAAGGTGTTATAATTGCCAGAAGGAAGGTCATTTTGCACAATGGGGGTCATTCCGAGTTGTTCGCTCGGTAAAAATCTTCGCATCGCAGCGATTTTCCGCTTAATGCGCATGCGCAATGTCCGCACTGCGACTGCGCCAAGTAAATTTGCTATGCACTTAGGAATTTTACTCACGGCATTTTCATCGTTCTGGCGATCGTAATGTGATTGACAGGAAAAGGGTGTTACTGGGCGGAAACAGGCCGTTTTATGGGCGTGTGGGAAAAAACGCTACCGTTTCCGGAAAATACGCAGGAGTGGCCGGAGAAACGGAGGAGTGTCTGGGCGAACGCTGGGTGTGTTTGTGACGTCAAACCAGGAACGACAAGCAGTGAAATGATCGCAGATGCCGAGTAAGTCTGAAGCTACTCAGAAACTGCTACGAGGTGTGTAATAGCAATATTGCGAATACATCGTTCGCAATTTTAAGATGCTAAGATTCACTCCCAGTAGGCGGCGGCTTAGCTTGAGCAAATCTGCTAAAATCCGCTTGCGAGCGAACAACTCGGAATGACCCCCAAAGTTGTAGGTTTAAAGATCTACAGAAGATATATCAACCCCCTAGACAAGAACACGAGCAGAGTTATAACACACAAAATTGTAACCAGGAATCACCTAGGAAGAAGTTTGGGCCGCACCTGTAATATGCAATCAGGAAAGGTGATCATTAGGACTGATAGTAAACCTGAGGTTACAGTTAATGATATTGGGAGGTCAGTTCCTTGTAGACACAGGAACGGCCGGGTAAACGTTGTAATTTATTTGTAAATGTTTCTTTTTCCCCATCTCTGACGTTCATCGGCAGAACTCAAACATCACATAGCTACTTGGTCTTTGCAGAAGTCTACCTAACCCCAGTGTGACCTACCGACATCGGTGTGTCCTGGCCAGGCACAAAAGGGTGGAGTGTGGAAATACTGGTGGGGAAGGGACTGCGCAAAGATACCAATGGATGTGTTGGTGTGACAGCCTGATGGTGAACGGAAGATCTGACAATGTTTTTTTGTTTGTTGTTTAATGTAAAATGTGATGAATTGTTCTCTCTCTCGTTTGTTTTGTTTTTTTCTTCCTCTCTTCTCTCTCATGTTCTTATGTTTTAAAGATGGTATGTCACACATCAGTTAGACAAATGGTAATGCAAGATTTTTGCTCCTTACAGAAAGATCGCAGATTTGGAAGGAATATTGTATCACCGGAATGTTCGTTTGGAAGACTGAGGACAGCACCTTTGAGATGACAGCATAGCAAGAAGAACAACAAGACTAGAGGACATAAGACATCGTAACATTTTTCTTTCCCCTCAAAGTATTTTTTGTACCCCCATTACAAATTTCTCTTTCTCCTCCTGTAAGATGGACTCGCCCCAAGAGACTGCAGTCCGTGTTTTCCTGTTGACCATGATGTTGACCAGAGCAGTCTGTTTCGGTGAGAGTACCAGTGAGGTCGAGAAAGGATCCGGAATGGGTTTCTGATGACTGAGACGGAGGCGTAAATTTCCAATAGCAACACAATCACCAAGCAAAGGCGAGTACCAGAAAACGATCTAGCAGCCATGTTATTTGTAGACATTGTGAAGGATTGTTAGCTAAAGAGAACTGCATCTGTAGGCATTGTGACAATATAGTTGAGGATGGGTGCATCAAGAAATGTCAGTCCAGTTTTAATATCCACATGGACCGGCATCCATTGAGTGACTATCACTCCTTAATGGGTAAAGTGTTAAACCAGACAGACTGTTGGGTATGCTCTCAAGTACCTCAAGGTCATAGCAAATCAGGACTAGTACCATTCCCTTTAACTATAGGAGAGGTACTTGAGCTAAGTGGTGGGAGGCCAGTGGACAAGAGGTTTAATATCTCTAGTCCTCCTAGTTTGAAGCTCCACCAATATCATGTGGATAGGTCCTTAGTATGCTTTAACATTTCCAATCCCCGAAAGCCGGGAAATTGGGAAGTGTCATGGACAGGGCCGGTGCAAGGTTTCTCGGCACCCTAGGCAAATCTTAAACCTACCCCCCCCCCCTTATTTAGGTTATGTCACACAGTAGTGTCCCTCATTCACGTTATACCACAGTAGAGACCATTTACGCTAAACCACAAGGTAGAGCCCATTCAAGTTCTGCCACACAGAGCCCATTCACATTCTGGTAGAGCCCATTCATGTCTTGACACACAGTAGGACTGCCCCTTATAAGTGCATTACTGTACGACATATAATGTTATAACATTATGCCACACAATAGTAATGCCCTTACACATTATGCCACATCAAAATTGGCTGCCGGTACGTGAGCTCCGATTGGCCCACGGATGGCTCCAGATTCAGAATGAAGGAATCACTGTCTCTCACATGGCTGAGAGTCTGTGTGCTAGCGCACCAGCTGAAATCAGCTGGCGTGTAAAACCAAAATGTGCACCAGTACAGAAATGCAGATATATATATAAAAATACATTCTTTAATTTGCAAAAGTGCAATAACCGAAACGGGCTGTAGGGATAGCCATTTGCCAATATGCTGACTGCATCCATGATATTCGGATGAGTATAAATGCTGCTATGTTTTGTTGAAGGGTGGTCTTCTGTATGCCGAATGACGGGATCCCGGCGCACAGTATACCGGCGCCGGAATCCAGACACCCGGCATACCGACAACTATTCTCCCTCGTGGGGGTCCACGACCCCCCTGGAGGGAGAATAAAGCCACCGTGCCCGCAGCGTGGCGAGCGCAGCGAGCCCGCAAGGGGCTCCTTTGCTCTCGCCACACTGTCGGTATGCCGGCGGTCGGGCTCCCGGTGCCGGTATGCTGGTCGCCGGGAGCCTGAGCGCCGGCATACCGTACTACACCCTTTGTTGAAGGCCTGAAGCTATTTACAAATTAAAGAATGCTATTTTTTCTACTTTTCTAAGAGGTGGTGTGCTGGTCTAATGCTGTTTGTTAATTGCAGACATCTGCAGACACTTTTATATATATATATATATATATATATAGTACAAGTTCGCACACACTTGATGTGAATGAATCCTTGGGTGCTCAGTCAAATACATCCAGTAATCATCTCTACAGATGTCTGCACATGCCGTGAGTGCCGCCCATTGTTACACTTTTATATTGGACACAGCGCATGCTGTTACCAGGGAGGGCACCGGCACGTATATATGCATACCAATTTTTGGACATTGTGAGTGCCGTGGATTTCCTCTATTTATATATATATATATATATATATATATATATTGCAGTGGTGTAACTAGAAATTTTAGTTGCTGCAAAACCATTTGTGAATTGTGAAGTTTCTTTTATATCACCGTGATGTCTGTATGCTGTGGATCGTTTTGGTCACGGAGGCACCGGCGTTTTGACTGACCATCCATGGGGAGTGCCGTGCCTGCTTCTGTGTGTATGTATATGTATATATATATATATATATATATATTGCAGTGGGGTAACTAGAAATTTTTCCCCCAAGCCAAAAAATTCTCTGGCACACCCCCACCCCCCATATTTGGCACTAGCAAAGTGAAGAATGTGCGTGCGCCAAAGGCGCGCGTGTCAAAAAAGAGGTGTTGCTTCACTAAAATGGGTGTGGCTTCTCTAAAAGTGGCGTGGTGTTGTAGGAAAAGACTACCTTATACCCCAGTTTTGCAACCTGCACGCCGAGACATTAGCGACCATAGGGAAAAAAATAATCCTGATTTATGCCCTTCACATTATTTGTCATTATTCCCATTACACATTATGCCACACACTGCAATGGCCCTTAAACATTATGCCACACACCGTAATGCCTGTGACACATTATGCCACACCGCAATGCCCGTTATAAATTATGCCACACACTGCAGTGTCCCTGAGACATTATACCACATTATACCACACACCATAATGCCTGTGACACATTACGACACACACTGTAATGCCTGTGAAATATTACGCCATGCATCACAATGCCCGTTATACATTATGCTACACACTACAATGCCCCTGAGATATTATACCACATACAATGCTCATGATACAGTATACCACACACCGTCATGTCTGTGACACATTATGACACACACCGCAATGCCCGTTATTCATTATACCACATACCACAATGTCCGTGATACATTATTCCACACACAGCAAAGCCCGTTATATATTATTCCACACACCGCAATGCCCACTACACATTAAGCCCTACAGTAAGGCTTCTAATTACTTTTAAATTACTTGCTCGTAGCCAAGGGTTTCATGATCTTGGTTCCATGCACGGTGCCAGGGGTTTCATGCTCAGGGTGTCATGCTCGTTGCCAGGGGTTTCATGCTCAGGGTGTCATGCTCGTTGCCAGGGGTTTCATGCTCAGGGTGTCATGCTCGTTGCTAGGGGTTTCATGCTCGTTGCTAGGGGGTAATGCTTGTTGCTAGGGATTTTATGCACTGGGTGTCATGGGGAGTAAAGCTGCCCAAACCGCTCCGTGTGCAGCGGGCACCGCTGCCCGATCCCCCCATTGCTGCTGCCCCCCCCCGCCGCTCCACGGTAGCAGGGCGGCAGGGCACCGCCAGCCGTGGCCAGCGCTATCGTGGGTCCCGGCACTTCCTAAATGCTAAAGGTCAAGTATGACCTCTAGCATGTCTCTTCCATGGCGGCGGCCATTTTGGAAGACACATTTAGCAGATTGACATGCGGACGAGTCGTCCGCATGTCAATCTGCTCTGAATCAGTTGAGGCGCCCCCGCAGCCCTGCGCCTCTGCAGTGGTTGCGGGGACAGTAGTTACGCCACTGATATAATGGTGTATAAATTAAATACACCATTATTTCACATAATTTCAAGTCTCCAGAGTGCTGCCTTATTGCAAAATGTATATTTATATATATATATATATATATATTATATATCTGCCAGTCTATAAGATAGAAAGTAAAAAAAATGCTATTTTAGGTCAGGTTGCTTCCAGGATAATTTTGTCCCAAAAGAGACTCCCCCACAGTACAGGGCTGCTTTTAAGGGTTAAAGTAGCTGGTATTTATGGCTGTAAATCTCTTGGTGCACGCACCGCATACCTTCCAATGTAATGTTCTCTTCAGCAGTCTCCTATCACACGTGTGCAGGCTCCCTCCCTCATATTGTGCTGGCATTCCGGAGGCCCATCAGCTGTCCTCTGGTGAGAATGAGATGTGCCCCCTCACTGCAGCCTGCCTGGCTGAGTTATTGCCAGTGTAGCTGCAGAGCTGAACGGGAGCCGCAGATGCTCCTGCTGGCTGCTGACCCTGGCGGTTGTTTCCGGGATCGATCAGCAAGGAGGGAGGGGGAGGGGGAGGGGGGGGGGGGCGTCGGCCCGCAGCAAACGCTTCACCTAGGCGGCCCTGTCTGGGGGTGAAGATGATTGATAATGGTGGCGGCGGCAGGCCAGACTTGCGCCGCGACCGCTGCTAAGTTAACACAAAATATTTTTTTAAGTAAAACTTACTCAGCAGCTGTGTACCGCCCTCTAGTGGCTGCCGCCCATAGGCAGCTGCCTAAAGCTGCCTAATGGTAGCGCCGGCCCTGGTCATGGAGTAATCAAACCATGACATTTTCATATAGAGCCGATAGAATGCCCATAGACACAGAACTTATACGCCAGATAGCCGACCATGGAAAATATTTCCGGTATAGGTATACTCTAGGAAGTAGGACCATGCGAGTTGGAGAAGTATCACCAGGATACTGTGCACATATCGTACAACCTGATACGTGTACTAGACAGATGGGAGAGTTAGGGTTAGGAGAGTTCACATGGAAAGTTTGTAACATGGTTATGTCATACTCAGTCCCATATGTTCTCCCCGATGATGCATATTTCATATGCGGGAGGAAGGCGTATAGGTTCCTTGCCCCAAACTCAGAGGGATTGTGTTATGTTGGAAAAGTACTGCCTGAAGTAATGACTGTATCCCATAACAAAATGAAAGACATTCACCGCGGTGCCCAAGCTCCTTATACTCACACTCATTACGAGCACATCGTTAAAAGGCACCTGATAGAGAGGACAGAGCACTCGGCCTCTGATCTGATCCATGAATCCACCGGGATTCAATTCCTACTCGCGTTAGATATTACTCGTACCGCCAGGGGAGTGATAAACTTTAGGTATATATCTGCGCTCGCAAATTTATTAGACAATATCACTGAAATGTATGACGACATGTTCAGGTATACTGGGAGAGAGTTACAAGCCTACAAAACAGAACTGGTTCAGCATAGGATGATTCTCAATTATCTCACAGCTGTGACAGGCGGGTATTGTGTCACCCTAGCAACTCAGTATGGAATAAAGTGCTGCACGTACATTCCAAACAGCACTGAGGACCCGGTCGAGGTCATAGACCAAAAGATGGATGACATTTTGCAATTGAAGTGAGAGTTCCGAAGGAAACATAATCTCACTCTCACTGCTGTGGGTAATGAGCTGACCAGTTGGGTGTCATGGTTGAACCCACGAAATTGGTTCTCTGGTTTAGGAGAATGGGCCCAAGGTATTATTATGGATGTAGGGAAATTTCTCTTGTGTATTCTGGGTGCCGTCATATTGATTGGTCTGATATTTAGATGCGTTCGGATTTTAACGAAGTGTAAAGGTAATACCAGAGTGATGAGTTTGAGGAGCGAAGACATTGTAATAACAACAACTAATTTGATTTATGACCCAACGATAGAGACAATGTTGTGATGAAAATGTGATTCCACGGTCCGTTTCCTTCACCCGCTTCTCCTTTGTTTTCCTCCAAGGTACAAAGACATCCGCTTGGAAGAAGAATTTGACAACCTCTTTTATACAGACCATTGATGAACTATGCTACAAGCCCCCAATTTCCCTAGTGACTTTAACTTTTACGATAGCCCAATACTTTAGAGACTGTAACTTTATGGACAATGGAACAACTTTTGCTCGCTATTTATAGCAAAAGCACCGAGAGACATCAGACAACATGTACATCAAGACAAGACATCAGACAAGACCTAAATCGGCAAATGCATATTAAAATCACATAGTTTATGACTGCATTTATAATAATTGCTTCTTACCTTAATTTCTACAACCTTCAGGTAATGACACACATAGTCGATAGGGAATATAGACACATATCAGCACTCACATACCCCCCCATTCATGTATCATCAACTAAATGTGTCCCCATTTGTTGCAACCAAAAGCCGAAAAGAGCTCGGTAAAGTTTGACAGCCCATCCACAGACCCTTAATACGGGATAAGAAGGAATTCAAATGTATACTTCGCAATACCTCGAAGCTTGATTTAAAACACGTACGGCACGATGATACATGACCCCTCAAACATGGATTCATACACACACGCTTCTACTATCTCACTAGGTCATACCTTTCCCACCTTCTCCTCTCCTCCCTCTACCCAATCATAAAAAGGTATTCCATGATGACATATATTTTTCTGTTTGAATTGTTAAGTGGCAGTTATTGATGACTGCCAAAGGGTCGACTGTCAAAGTCGAAAAATATAGCGACCTATGATGCCTTGTACTAACCCCAATGCACGTGCCCGCTGCTCGCGCACCGACCCCCCCGTGCGTACGCATCCCCTCAGGTCGCGTAGGGGACGCTCTGACGTCGCCTGCGCAGGGAGATGGGTATTTACGGCGGTGTTTGTGTGCGACTAGCGAGCGACTCGATCGCTACATATTTAACCAATATAATGCGTTTTATAGTTAATATCCCCCTTCATAATGTCAGCAAGTATGGTAAGTTTAAAACCTCTTAGACAGAGAGATTCCTCTTTGCATGCTGGGAGGGCTCAGACAAAGGTTGGAGGGTAGTGTATGGTGTCCAGCTGTGGGGTATTGAAGAAGTGTTGTGTCTATAACAGTTGGGAGGGATTCGCATAGTTCCTGCTCATGGTTATGCACAGAAGTAGAACATAAGATTAATTGCATTCAGAATAAATTACACATAAATGCAGGGTGGGGGACTGGAATTCAGTCACCTCTTTCACACAGACCGAAAACAAATAGCCTTACTTACACTAAGCTTTGAGATTCTATGAAGAGGGCTTATACCTTTGTTTATGAATAGGTCCAGGTTTCTCTCCAGAATAATGAGTGCTGAGATGTCATTGTCTCAACTGAAAGAGGTGACCAGAGGGTAAACAAAGCACAGAGACAGAGTTTGTTTGGAAGATCCAAACAATAGGTTTCCCCAATACAACCAAGAGAGGAATTTAGAATACTGACAAGTCCTAGCCATCGCCCATTTCTTGAACTAACCAATGATCCCAGGTGCAATACATGTCCCACCCCCTAACCAATGAAAAGAGGACACATAGTATCTATTGAAGTATGTCTTGAGCTAGTACATAAATATAGTTTGAAATAGGCTTGGGGACACAAGACTCTTCTCTCCACAACGGTTTTCATCACTGATTAACTGGGAGCTGGATATCCAGATAGCGCAGGCGATTCATTCCCATGTGTGTAAGTACTCTCTGTGACCAACTTATTCTCTGTATTTGCCATACTCTCTCTCTCTCTCTCTCTCTCTCTCTGTTATTGTTAAACTGTTGTATATTGTATATGTGTAGTTATTATGTTTAGATATTGATGTTAGCCTGTAGTGTATCAACTGTTAACTGTTTTAACTTTTTCATAGCTAGATATTGTTAGTAAAGGTGTTGGAACCTTAGCAAGGTATTGTGTGTTTATTACATTGCTGAGAGTATTCAGAGTGTCTCAATCGCTCAAGAGGCTTTCATACAATAGAGGTTAATTAGCATTGCATTGTGCTCACATTACAAAACCAAGGGTTACAGTACAAACTCAATCTTTCACTGTGTTGCATACAAGGTTTACTGAGTGTCATCTCGTGAGCGTCTGCGCCGCTCGTGTTCTCCTCGTGGTCACGAGCGTACGCTACGCTAGTAGCGCAGTATTACGGTAGTCGGCCGCCTATAGCGTGCTCGACACCACGTGTTAAGTTGTGAGCGAGTGTGTCGCATGTGCGTCTCGACCACGGCTAAGCGTCTGCTACACTAAGTGCGTACCCTTACGGTACCCCATACGCCAATTGCGTACTGAGTCTCTTACCCATTTTATAGTGAATGTAATAAGATAAATAATTAGCTTTATCATGTGTCATTTGCAATCAGAGCAGCTAGGCAACATTCTCTACCTGTCTCAAGATGCTTCAGAAGCACCAGCCCACTCCTGATCGAAGGTCCCTAGAATCGCGGGGCCCTGGGCAGCTGCCCAGTAAGCCCATATGTTAAAATGGCTCTGCTAATAATGTAAGCTAGATAGGGGAGGCCTTACAAAAAGCGCTGATATCAGTTCCATGGTTTCTCCTGCATAAGACACTCTTTAACTTTTGCATGGGTTCCAATTAGTTATAAAAAACTACAAATGAAAGTGATGCTGAGGCCTGTAGATTATAACCCTGCTAAAGACCCAGGTGTTTGCAGAATAGAAGGACAGACGTTATTCCTTGTACCATCACACTTTCAGTAGTGCATCAGGATAGGAGCTACTGAAAGAAGAACATCATTTTGCTTTTTGTGCTGGAAAGAGCTGGCCAGACATTAGTGATTATTATCATAATATTGTTTATAAACGTAAACCAACGTACATTAGATACTATGCATAAAGGCAGCCACAATAATTGTCAGGAAGTGATAAATAAACAAGATTAAGTGATAAATAAACATGATTTCAATGAACAGTATTTTAAGATTGAAAGGGAAACAGAAATTAAGGGTTTCGGAGAACGGTCACAGTAGAAATAAGATTGTGGAGACACACACATTGCTCTCTTGGACAGAAAGTATGCAATGTTAGTGCACACAGGGAATGATTCAGATGTGGTTGGTGATGCACAGATATGGTAATGCAGCAGGAGGCATCTGGTATAAGTAGACGCCTCTTACATGCATGTGTAATCCGAGGGGTGACACCAAAATGCTGGCTCCTACTCAGTGACAGGAGGCAGGTGCTGCACTGTAACATTATGTGCAGCACTCCACTCCTGTCACAACGTAGGAGACGGCATTCTCTGGGGGCAGCCCAGCATCTCTGGGACCCCTGGAGTGTTGAAAATGGGGTTTGGCCATGAGGCCACGTCCCCACCCTGTAACATTACTTGGCTTCCAAGGTATCCAGACATCTCGGCATATGACTTTTTTTATGGGGGTGCTAAAAAAGCAAAATGTACTCATCGCCAAGAAAATATTGATGAGCTGCAAGAAAAAATTTGTCAAGAAATTGCTGAAATTTATTTGAAGATGCTATGCCCAGTGCTGAAAGTAGGGTGGTACGGGGTGGTACGGAGTACCATTAAGAGATTTGGTGGTGGTGCTCAGTACCACCAGCCCACAGCTGAGGTATAATTTATAAGGGGCATTTTTGCACGTGGGACATAAAATGGTGTCAGTGGCATAATTGTGTGTGTCATAATACAGTATGTAATAGGCATTACAGTGTGTGGTATAATATGTAAGACATTACAGTGTGTGGCATAATGTTTAATGGGAATTACGGTGTGTGGCATAATGTGTAATGAGTGTTACGGTGTCCGGCATAATGTGTAATGGACATTACGGAGTGTGGCATAATGTGTAAAACGCATTACGGTGTGTGTGGCATAATGTGTAATAAGCATTTAGTTGTGTGGCATAATGTGTAATGGGCATTATGGTGTTTGGCATAATGTGTAATGGGCATTATGGTGTGTGGCATAATGTGTCCATGCCCCTATTGTTATGTAGCCACTCCCCTAGTTTTGTGTGACCAATGCCCCCTCATGACATGTGAACACGCCCATTTTTACTATCTGTACCACTAAGAAAACATTTCTACTTGCACCACTGGCTAATCCACATTATGGGAAACATGCGTGGAAGATTAGAGGAATGCCTGCACAGAGATGGAGGTATGCTATGTACTTTAAAATGGCATATGTAATTTGGCAAATAGAAAAAGTTTCATTACTGAGTTTTTAAAAATGCTAATTTCTCTGCCCAACCCTGTATATATCAAGGTGGGTGTTGCAAAAGTTTTAACAAATCTACTGTCTAATTCAGGCCCGTGAATGTCTCTCTGTCATTTTATATTAGATGCCATTAGTTACCTGAAACTCAATTACTGAAAAACAGATCTCTATTTTTGCTTACAACAAAATTAGAAAATGCAGGTGCCCACTCTAAGCACTAAAAATACTAGTAATCCAAACAATTATAATAAACTCTGCAATTTAACATGCGCTATAAGTGGAGGTTCTTAACATAATTTTTGGCTAGAAAATATGTGCCCACCTACCACTGCCAGATGACCTCATTAGGTGGGTCCCTTACATTCCTAAGGTTTAAGTCCAGAACATGGGACCTCCCGGGCCAGCACAACCCACTACACCTAGACAAATGTGTCATAGGACTTGAAGGTTGGGTACTCGGGGACGCTTCCGATGGTCGAGAAGTGGAACTGGGGCTCTTGATTCAATGGGGTGGCTGTAGTCAGAGTAGAGTCTATAGGTACCGTGCAGAACTGGAACTGGATGTCGCTGTCAGCGAGTCAGTGATTGACGTTGGAAGTAGTTGGTATCACAGTGAAGATCCGGGCAGATACCCGCTATAACTGGGCTCACAACAAAGGATCCGGGCTGGTACCGGATATAACTGGGCTCGCAACAAAGGATCCAGGCTGGTACTTGATATAACTGGATTCGCAACAAAGGATCTGGGCTGGTACCGGATATAACTGGATTTGCAACAAAGGATCCGGGCTGGTACCGGATATAACTGGGTTTGCAACAAAGGATCCGGGCTGGTACCGGAAATCACTGGGCTTGCAATAAAGGATCTGGGCTGGTACCGGATAGCACTGAGTTTGCAACAAAGGATCCCAGGCTGGTACCGGTGCAGAGATAATGAACCAGGATTGTGTCGGTACTGGTACACTGAACGGAGCTGGTACTGGTACTAATACAATGAGTCGGGCTGGTACTGGTACAATGACCTGGGCTGTTACTGGTTCTGACACAATGAGTCAGGCTTATACTGGTACTGGTACAATGATCCGGGCTGGTACTGGCAGTATAACAAAGACCAGGAAATTGAGATGCTAATGCCACCTGTGCAGGGATACACACTGGAGAAATAGCAGCAGTCAGGAAAACAGTGGGAGCCTGGGAGGTGACGCCAGTAGCGACGATACTCAGGCACTGGGGAGCTGCTCCACGCTTCCTTTTAAACTTCCCGCCTTACCACTATTGGCCGCGCGGCCCACCTGACTCGCTGGGGTGTCGCGATTGGTCAGCTCTTTCAGCAGAGACAGGGGAAGATGGCGACACCCGGAGGACGCGGCCAATGGAATTCTCCATCGTGGAAGCTGGCCACCCGGAGACTGCCCCTGTCTGTGCCGGAGTGAGGGACCCCAGCACCAGCGGGACCTGTGGAGGGGTAAGCAAGGAGGTCACCGATGCTATGCTGTGACAAAATGTAAGTGTTAGAAAGTGTTACATTAGTGAGAAATAGTAATAAGGTGTTAAGAAGTGTTGCATTAGTAAAAAGCAATTTAAGTGTTAAAAAGTGCTAAAAAGTGTCACGATAATGATTACCCAAAGCAGCCTGGCCACACCAACCCAGGGGGCCCATGCCCAGAACCCATTCTTAATACTGACATACAGGAGCGTATCTTCCTATTGGCCAGGATGGCACTTGCCAGGGGCGCCGGCCAAGGAAGGGGATGCTGCCCGGCAGTGCCACCCACGCCAGGGGGTAGAATGACATAGTAGTTCTCACTGAGTACATCCCTTAGCAGTGCTCATCCACTGCCGGACTCTCAGAAGCGTATTGCACTCTGACACTCTCTGTGACTACAGTCACAATGATGGTGAATATAGCCGGGGAGAGGGGCACTTCCAGGTATGGGGAGGGGCGAGGCACCTCCTCTTCCTCATCCGCTCCCCTTATCATTGGTTCCACGCGGTCTGTCACGAACACCAGCCCCTACAATCAGCACCAGTCAGCAGTTCAGCATGAGCATACCTGTACATTTTCTGCGGTACTGTAGCTGACTGCATGGTCTATCCTGGCAGTCTGGATCACAGGTTACAAAGATCTCTGTATGGAGAGGTATCTAGACCAGTGACTGCCTGTCCAGCTGTGTTGAGACTACAAGTCCCAGCACACCTTGTCAACTGGATTTGCTGGGACATGTAGTTCCACCACACCCAGAAAGGGGTTTTTAACTGTACAGTATATATGTGTGCATATATTCCCTCAGTGTCCCTGCCCGCACCATCTCTGTAACTGCCCCCTCAGTGACCCTGCCCGCACCCTAACCGTAATTCCCCCTCAGTGTTCCTGCCCGCACCCTAACCGTAATTCCCCCTCAGTGTCCCTGCCTGCACGCTCCTTGTAATTCCCCCTCAGTGTCCCATCGCGCCCCCTAACCGTAATTCCCCCTCAGTGTCCTTGCCTGCACACTCCTTGTAATTCCCTCTCAGTGTCCCTACCCACCCCCTAACCGTAATTCCCCCTCATTGTCCCTGCCTGCATACTCCTCTTAATTTCCTCAGTTTCCCTGCCTGTACCCTCCCAGAAATTCCTCCTCAGTGTCCCTGCCTGCACCCTCCCTGTAATTCTATAGTGTTCCCTACCTCAGCCTCCCTCCTGTGACTCCCCCCTCAGTGTCCCTGCCCACACCCTCTCTGTAATTCCACCTCAGTGTCCCTTCCCACACCCTCTCTGTAATTCCCCCTCAGTGTCCCTGCCCGCACACTCCTGTAATTCCCCCTCAGTGTCCCTGCCCGTACCCTCCCCATAATTGCCCCTCAGTGTCCCTGACCTCAGCCTCCCTGTAAGCCCTCCACCTCATTGTCCCTACCCGCACCCCCCCTGTAATTCTCCCTCAGTGTCCCTGACCTCAGCCTATCTGTAACTCCCCCCCTGTGTTCCTGGGTAGGAGAGGTGGGGGGCGCGAGCTCCTTAGTTTTGCCAGGGGCGCTCAGGCCCCTAGATACACCCCTGCTGACATATTATATAAATTTATACAGGACTTACCCTTCGTAGTGTCCATTCAAATATGTAGACTGCAAAAGCTAGGACCCATTCTAATTAGGTGGGAGGGGTGCTAGTTCAAGCTGAAGGAGTCTCCGCCTTCATGTGTACACACATTCACCTAACCCATGATATTTATACTTAAAGGTTGCAACACTTTGGGATATACTAAATAACTTTTCCATTTGATGCAAATAAGCATACTTATACTTACTTGATGCAAATAAGCATCTATTACATTGTATGGGTCCATTACTTACGTATTTTATGTTTTTTTCTTTGTAATAAATTGTCTTTACATATTACACTATTGGGATGTTTTTCTTTTTTGTTTACATTTTGGTTTAAAGGTGGAAAGCTGGAATACTTTGAACTCTGCACAAGGACAGCTGAGACCCCACAGTGATTGAACGCTAATCCTAAGGGGTACCGATATAATATTGTCATTTGGCCTATGCGGTGTGTGGCACGTCGTCTCTGGAGTGCTTATCACATCTGGTTATCTAGGAGTTAACACAATTTTTGCATGTAAGCACAAGTTACTTTTGTGTAAATAGCATCACACTATGGGGGTAATTTAGACCTGATCACTGCTGTGCGTTTTCGCACAGCGAGCGATCAGGTCTAAACTGTGCATGCGTATGCACCGCAATGCGCAGGCACATCGCACGGGTACAAAGTGTATTGCCGCTCAGTTTGTGCGACGGATCCGTTCGCACGGGCGATCGCAAGGAGATTGACAGGAAGAAGGCGTTTGTGGGTGTCAACTGACCGTTTTCAGGAAGTGTCTGGAAAAACGCAGGGAGGGTTCCTGACGTCAATTTAGGTCCCAGACTGACTGATGTGATCACAGCGGCTGAGTAAGTCCTGGGCTGCGCAGAGATTGCACAAAATCTGTTTGTACAGCTCTGCTACACATGCGTTCGCACACTTGCACAGCTAAAATACACTCCCCTTTCGCGGCGACTATCTGATCGCAGCAGTGCAAATATCGCCTGCTAGCGATCAGGCCTGAATTAGGCCCTATGTTATCTTTGTTTTCCCTGCCTATGATCCATACTACCCACTGAATATTTGATAGTCAAGGAGGACAAGCAGAGGAGGAAAATCAAAGAAACTGCTATAAGTCTAAGGGGTCTATTTACTAAGCCCTGGATGGAGATAAAGTCACTGGAGATAAAGTACCAGCCAATCAGCTCCTAACTGCCATGCCACAGGCTGGGTTTGAAAAATGTCAGTTAGGAGACGATTGGCTGGTACTTTATCTCCATCCAAGGCTTAGTAAATAGACCCCTATATCACTTATCGTTTTGGTACCCATTTCATCTATCACTTTTAAGGATTTTTGTTTAACACTGAAGGTGCTGAGTTCTACCACGAGTGGATATTTTATTTGACTTTGGAATAGAAGTGATTTTTGAGGACTCTTGAGCAGCCACCTTAGTGGCAGTGTTCACTTTTTTAAGGTAAATTTTGACTCAAAGCAATCATCGACGACAGTTCATTTAATGACTAAAATGACTTAAATAGACTAAAAATCCACTGACTAAATCTTCACTAAAACAAAGCAAAAAAAAAAAAAAGCGGCTAAAACTAAATTTAAAATCTTTGTCAAAATTAAAACTGGAAGTAGGGTTTAACATTTTTAAAAAACAATTATAGGGGATATCCAATTAGCCACGGTAATTTACCATGGCTAATTGTTCCGCTAGCTGCGAGACGCAGCTTATCTGGGATTTTGTTTCACCTGGCAGGGAAAACCAGGCAGGAAAAACCAAATCCCCGGAAACAGCCTCGTTTTCATGCGAAAACGGGGCTGTTTCTACAGAAAACACACAGGTTTTACTGAACCTGTGTGTTTTCAGAAGATAATGTATTTTTTTTACAGGCGACCTAATTGGATAGCCTGTAAAAAAATATTGGTGAAACATCGTAAAAAAAGTGTGAAAACGGCTGTTTTTCCCAATGTTGTTTCACCTCTAGTTGTATATGCCCCTATGTGTTCTATATATCTGTAGAAAATAAATATTGTCACGATCCGGGTATCTGGACGCCATTTCTTACCCATCAGATGCCTCCTAAGGCTGGCTCAGCGCTCCAGGACCGGATCCCATCTGTTATCCTGAAGTTTACATTCCTGTATCCTCTCCTGTCACTCTGAGACGCTGTCACAGTAAACGCCATATTACACCTGGCATGGCGTCTCCCGCGGCCTCCGCCGCCGTCCCTGAACTTCTGCATGCAGAGTGTCTGAGTGGCGATTACGTCAGCCGCGGCCTCCGCTGTGTCCGCGTGGTTGGATGTGCATCTGTCAGCCTGGCGCCTCCTGTCTCCAGTGGCCGGCGTCGCCATTACTGTTTTCATTACCACATGGATTACAAACCAAACTTCCCTCCAAGTGTCTGCATGGGCGCAGCCATCTTGGATTCTGTCAGCTGATCATTTACTCCAATCTGTTGTCAGTATTGTTAATCTGCATAATTGCCTAGCCAAATCCCTTCCTTGCTGCAGGTATAAATACACTGTGCCTGAGCAAGGAAGGCGTCAGTGCTTTGGTTGTCAAACCTAGTTCCTGTTTGTCTCTCTCCTGTGATTGTCTTCCAGGTTCCAGCTCCTGTCTCAAGACTTCCACCATAGAGACCCGCACCAGTATTCCACCTGCGGTGTAGCCTGACTCTCCAATCCATTGTGGATTCATCTGTTTCCAGCTACAACATTACCTGCTTCCAGCTCAGCTTCCAGCAGAGTACAGCTTCCCTTAAAGGGCCGGTGTCCTTTCTACACTTTACCACTCTCCACCGGTATTATTATTTCTCCGCTCTCAAGTTCTACATTTCAGTTCATATTTCATCGCTCCCAAGTTCATTTATTATTTAACTGGTTCCAGCCAGTATCCACTCCGTGCTAACAACAGTCTGGTTCCAGCCAGTATCCACAGCAGCTGTTTTATCTTCAGCAACCCAGCTTTTCCTGGAACACCAGCTGGCACAATCCTGGGTTATCTCCATTGCTACAGTCGGGCCTGGTAAGGACTTTCCATCTAGAAGATCATAAGAACTATCTCACACTACCAGTGCCCTGTGGCTCCTGCCATCCTGTAGTACCCAGGAACTGTCTTTATTCTTTGCTGACTTTAACGTTTTCTTTTACTGCTGCTGTGTTGCGGAGTTGTCATAATAAACATCATTGACTTTTATCCAAGTTGTCGTGGTCACGCCTTCGGGCAGTTATTATTCATGTTACTTACATGTCCAGGGGTCTGATACAAACCTCCCAGGTTCCGGTACATCTCAGCCCCTACAACTGAGGCTGCCTCCCGTCAGCTCAGGCCCTCAGTTGTGACAGTAAGCACTGACCTAATGAATCCAGCCGGAGACCAGGATCAAGCGGCCAGGCCGATGCAAGAACTGGCAGCCCGACTAGAACATCAGGAGGCTGCACAGGGCCACATCATCCGCTGTCTCCAGGATCTCTCTACTCGGCTGGATGGGATTCAGACAACTCTCCGTGGATCAGGCGCGTCTGGTGCGTCAACCACAGTGACTCCAGCTATAACCCCACCCACCTTACCCATTTCTGCTCCACGTCTTCATCTTCCAACGCCAGCAAAATTTGACGGATCTCCAAGATTCTGCAGGGGATTTCTCAACCAGTGTGAGATTCAGTTTGAGCTACAACCTGGCAATTTTCCCAGTGACCGTACAAAAATTGCCTACATTATTTCTCTTCTCAGTGGCTCAGCCCTTGATTGGGCATCACCGTTATGGGAGAGGTCCGACACCCTGCTATCTTCCTACACTGCCTTCGTGTCAACATTCAGGCGCATCTTCGACGAGCCAGGCCGGGTAACCTCAGCTTCATCCGAGATTCTCCGTTTACGCCAGGGGTTACGTACTGTAGGACAATATCTGATACAGTTCCAGATCCTGGCATCCGAACTGGCATGGAACGACGAGGCCCTGTATGCTGCATTCTGGCATGGCTTATCTGAGCGTATTAAAGATGAGTTAGCTACCAGAGACTTACCTTCTAAGTTAGATGAGCTAATCTCACTCTGCACGAAAGTTGATTTACGTTTCAGAGAGAGAGCAACTGAGCGTGGAAGATCATCTGCTCCAAAATCTTCTGCTCCTCCTCCTCGTCAACTGTCACCATCTAAAGATGAGCCCATGCAACTTGGCCGTTCCCGTTTAACTCCTGCTGAGCGCCGAAGACGTCTCTCCGAGTTTCTCTGTCTCTATTGTGCAGCTCCGTCTCACACCATTAATGCCTGTCCCAAACGTCCGGGAAACTCCAAATCCTAGCTCGCCAAGGAGAGGGCCGGCTAGGAGTAATGATCTCCTCTCCATCTCCTCAAGATTGTAATCTCCCAGTCTCGCTTCAAGTTGCTCAACGTTATCGGAACGTCATTGCCCTCCTTGATTCCGGAGCAGCTGGGAACTTTATTACCGAAGCCTATGTTAAACGGTGGTCCCTACCCACCGAGAGACTTCCTTCATCCATTTCTTTAACTGCCGTGGATGGCAGCAAAATTTTTGATGCAGTTATTTCTTTAAGGACTCTACCAGTTCGTCTGAGAGTGGGAGTTCTTCATTCCGAACTTATTTCTTTTTTAGTGATTCCAAGAGCCACACATCCTGTGGTCCTGGGCCTTCCATGGCTCCGTCTTCACAATCCTACAATTGATTGGACGACTACGCAAATCCTGGCATGGGGTTCCTCCTGTGCTGAGACATGTTTGTTTAAAGTATTGCCTGTCTGTTCTTCCTCCCCCAGGTCGTCTGATGTTCCACCTCCTCCATATCAAGATTTCACGGATGTGTTCAGTAAAGCTTCTGCTGATATCCTTCCTCCTCATAGAGAATGGGACTGTCCGATTGATCTCGTTCCAGGGAAGGTTCCACCTCGAGGCCGAACTTATCCGTTGTCTCTGCCTGAGACGCATTCTATGGAGGAATATATTAAAGAGAACCTAGCAAAGGGGTTCATTCGACCTTCTTCTTCTCCAGCCGGCGCAGGCTTCTTTTTTGTAAAAAAGAAAGATGGTGGTCTGCGGCCGTGCATCGACTACAGAGGTTTGAACGACATTACCATCAAGAACCGTTATCCTTTACCCCTGATTACTGAGCTCTTTGACAGAGTTAGCGGAGCTACCATCTTTACAAAGCTGGACTTGCGAGGTGCATACAATCTCATCCGGATCCGTGAGGGTGACGAGTGGAAGACCGCCTTTAACACCCGTGACGGACATTATGAGTACCTCGTCATGCCCTTCGGATTGAGCAATGCTCCAGCTGTCTTCCAGCATTTTGTCAATGAGATCTTCAGAGACATTCTATACCGTCATGTCGTGGTCTATCTAGACGATATCCTCATTTTTGCCAACGATTTAGAGGAACATCGTTTTTGGGTTAAAGAGGTTCTGTCCCGTCTCCGTGTCAATCATCTCTATTGCAAATTAGAAAAATGCGTCTTTGAAGTCAAGTCCATTCCGTTTCTAGGGTACATTGTGTCCGGTTCCGGACTAGAGATGGATCCTGAGAAACTACAAGCAATCCAAAATTGGCCGGTACCCTTAACCCTCAAAGGGGTCCAGAGGTTCTTAGGGTTCGCCAACTATTACCGAAAGTTTATACGAGACTTTTCCACCATTGTGGCGCCTATTACTGCTTTCACTAAGAAGGGTGCTAACCCGTCCAAGTGGTCTGAAGAAGCCATGCAAGCATTTCATCTTTTAAAACAAAGGTTCATCTCTGCGCCTGTTCTGAAACAGCCTGACATCGACTCTCCTTTCATCTTAGAGGTGGATGCCTCCTCCGTTGGAGTAGGAGCGGTGTTATCTCAGAGGGCTAAAGATGGCCATTTACACCCTTGCAGTTTCTTCTCCCGGAAGTTCTCCCCAGCTGAGCGCAACTATGCCATTGGCGACCAGGAGTTGCTAGCCATCAAGCTCGCTCTAGAAGAGTGGAGGTATCTGTTGGAGGGAGCTTCTCATTCAATCACCATACTTACAGACCACAAGAACCTTTTATACCTGAAGGGCGCACAATGTCTCAACCCTCGTCAGGCCAGATGGGCACTTTTCTTTTCCAGGTTCGACTTTAAACTCCAGTTCTGTCCGGGCTCTCAGAATCGCAAGGCCGATGCCCTTTCCCGCTCATGGGAGCAAGAAAATGAGTCAGAGTCTTCAGACAAGCATCCTATTATAAATCCGTTGGCATTCTCCACGGTAGGGATGGACTCTATGCCCCCATCAGGGAAAAGTTTTGTGAAGCCGATGCTAAGGAAGAAGCTCATGCATTGGGCCCATGCTTCCCGTTTTGCCGGACATACAGGTATCCAAAAAACCCTGGAGTTTATCTCTAGGTCCTATTGGTGGCCAACTCTGAAAAAGGACGTCTTGGAGTTTATTGCATCTTGCCCAAAGTGTGCCCAACATAAAGTATCCCGCCAGTCGCCTGCGGGGCAACTGGTTCCACTATCCATTCCCCGTCGACCATGGACCCACTTGTCGATGGATTTCATTACAGACTTACCCATGTGCAACAAGTTCAATACCATCTGGGTGGTAGTTGACCGGTTCACCAAGATGGCACACTTCATTCCTCTCACCGGTCTTCCGTCAGCTTCCAAGTTGGCTCAAGTTTTCATACAAGAGATCTTCCGACTCCACGGTCTTCCTGAAGAAATTATCTCAGATCGAGGAGTTCAATTCACAGCCAAATTCTGGCGAAGTTTATGTCAAGTCCTCCAAGTCAAGCTAAAGTTTTCCACGGCTTACCATCCTCAGACCAATGGTCAAACCGAGAGGGTGAATCAGGACTTGGAGGCCTTCCTCCGCATCTATGTGTCCTCCTCTCAAGATGACTGGGTTCAATTACTTCCCTGGGCCGAGTTCTGTCATAACAACCAGTATCATTCTTCATCTGCTTCAACACCATTCTTCACTAACTTTGGATTCCACCCTAAAGTCCCTGAGTTCCAACCGCTTCCAGCAACTTCTGTTCCCGCAGTGGATATCACCTTGCATCAGTTTGCCAATATCTGGAAGAGCGTACGATCAGCTCTGCTCAAGGCATCGTTCAGGTACAAGAAGTTTGCGGATAAGAAGCGTCGAGCAGTTCCTGCTCTCAAGGTGGGTGATCGGGTATGGTTATCCACGAAGAATTTGAGGTTAAGAGTTCCCAGTATGAAGTTTGCACCTCGCTATATCGGTCCTTTCAAGATTGAACAAGTCATCAATCCTGTTGCTTACAGACTCCAGTTGCCTCCCTTCTTAAAAATACCCAGGACATTCCATGTTTCCCTGTTGAAACCGCTGATCTTGAATCGGTTTCATTCCTCACTTCCTCCAACTCCGAAAGTCCAAACTCAACGAGGCATTGAGTATGAAGTGGCCAAGATCCTGGACTCACGTCACCGTTACGGTCAACTACAATATCTTATTGACTGGAAGGGTTATGGTCCTGAGGAACGTTCATGGACCAATGCTTCTGATGTCCATGCTCCTGCCTTGGTCCGGAGATTCCATTCCAAGTTTCCTCAAAAGCCAAAGAAGTGTCCTGGGGCCACTCCTAAAGGGGGGGGTGCTGTCACGATCCGGGTATCTGGACGCCATTTCTTACCCATCAGATGCCTCCTAAGGCTGGCTCAGCGCTCCAGGACCGGATCCCATCTGTTATCCTGAAGTTTACATTCCTGTATCCTCTCCTGTCACTCTGAGACGCTGTCACAGTAAACGCCATATTACACCTGGCATGGCGTCTCCCGCGGCCTCCGCCGCCGTCCCTGCACTTCTGCATGCAGAGTGTCTGAGTGGCGATTACGTCAGCCGCGGCCTCCGCTGTGTCCGCGTGGTTGGATGTGCATCTGTCAGCCTGGCGCCTCCTGTCTCCAGTGGCCGGCGTCGCCATTACTGTTTTCATTACCACATGGATTACAAACCAAACTTCCCTCCAAGTGTCTGCATGGGCGCAGCCATCTTGGATTCTGTCAGCTGATCATTTACTCCAATCTGTTGTCAGTATTGTTAATCTGCATAATTGCCTAGCCAAATCCCTTCCTTGCTGCAGGTATAAATACACTGTGCCTGAGCAAGGAAGGCGTCAGTGCTTTGGTTGTCAAACCTAGTTCCTGTTTGTCTCTCTCCTGTGATTGTCTTCCAGGTTCCAGCTCCTGTCTCAAGACTTCCACCATAGAGACCCGCACCAGTATTCCACCTGCGGTGTAGCCTGACTCTCCAATCCATTGTGGATTCATCTGTTTCCAGCTACAACATTACCTGCTTCCAGCTCAGCTTCCAGCAGAGTACAGCTTCCCTTAAAGGGCCGGTGTCCTTTCTACACTTTACCACTCTCCACCGGTATTATTATTTCTCCGCTCTCAAGTTCTACATTTCAGTTCATATTTCATCGCTCCCAAGTTCATTTATTATTTAACTGGTTCCAGCCAGTATCCACTCCGTGCTAACAACAGTCTGGTTCCAGCCAGTATCCACAGCAGCTGTTTTATCTTCAGCAACCCAGCTTTTCCTGGAACACCAGCTGGCACAATCCTGGGTTATCTCCATTGCTACAGTCGGGCCTGGTAAGGACTTTCCATCTAGAAGATCATAAGAACTATCTCACACTACCAGTGCCCTGTGGCTCCTGCCATCCTGTAGTACCCAGGAACTGTATTTATTCTTTGCTGACTTTAACGTTTTCTTTTACTGCTGCTGTGTTGCGGAGTTGTCATAATAAACATCATTGACTTTTATCCAAGTTGTCATGGTCACGCCTTCGGGCAGTTATTATTCATGTTACTTACATGTCCAGGGGTCTGATACAAACCTCCCAGGTTCCGGTACATCTCAGCCCCTACAACTGAGGCTGCCTCCCGTCAGCTCAGGCCCTCAGTTGTGACAAATATGACCTGCTGTGAAGGAAATATAATTGTGTATTGCATTTGTCTATTCTAACAAACTTAAGGCATTGATTTGTAAAATTTCTTAAATATTTGTTAAATTCACATATGATATATGGGAATTTATATTATATATATGAGAAATGTTCTTCAGCAAGATCCAATAGAGTATCATTAAAATGTTTACAAACGCTATGATTAAAACATTGACAACAATTAGACTAAAATGAGAACAGAGATCTACTGACTAAATCTTGACTAAAACAAAGCAAAAAAAAAAGAGAGAAAATAAAATGGGACTTTACACCAACTACAATTTTAAGTAAGCAACTGAAGGGGTTATCCAGTTGTCATGGCTATTATTGCAATTTTAGCCCGATAATCATTATCTAGCTTTCCAAGTAAAGCCCATTTTTTCAGCTGAAAAATTACCCATATTCAGGTGAAAACACATGGAATCTTCGATAAGTTCCGGGCCCATGTGTTTTTAGCAAAATGGAGTTCTAAGGGCTGGTTATCAAGTACCTTTTTCTGCTTACATATATAGTGGCAGATGCTCAATTAGCTTAGTGATATCAATCATGTGCTTGAAAGGGAGGAGTTTCGGCTTCGGCTTCTTAATACTAATCTATTAACATTATAGCTTTTTCACTGGTATGCTGCCCTGGGCTTTCTGGCTTATGCTGATTTTTGGGGTGCCACGCCCTGCACCTAGATATAGTGCTAGGGACCAATATATACAGAGAGGCCTTGACATGGCTTGGGGGCTTATATATACATTTGCACAGATATACAGTATGCAACCAAGATCTCTGAATTCTAAGATATTGTATAGGATTTAAATCTAGTTACTGCTATTATTCAAGGTGCTGAGGGAAACAAAATGTGTTTTTTACCTTTTTCCGCTTGCCTGAGGCACACAAAACATGATCCCCGATAACTGCTGGCATTGGGGCTAATAGGATAGCCTTGGGTGAGTCAATTATCCGTGGTAAATTACCATGGCTAATTGGATACCGTCCTATGACTAAAACTAAATTTATAATACCTGTCAAAATGAACCCTGCTTAAGTGGAGTGGTTTTTTAGAGAATTTTGATAAATATTTGTTTATATATAATATACAGTGGGGATTGAAAGTTTGGGCACCCCAGGCAAAAATTCATTTTAATGTGCAAAAAGAAGCCAAGGAAAGATGGAAAAATCTTCAAAAGGCATCAAATTACAGATTAGACATTCTTATAACATGTCAAAAAAAGTTTGATTTTATTTCCATCATTTACACTTTCAAAAGAACAGAAAACAAAAAATGGCATCTGCAAAAGTTTGGGCACCCTGCAGAGTTAAAACCTTGTACTGCCCCCTTTGGACAGCTGAGACCTGGCAGTGTCATGGATTGTTCTCAATCATCGTTTGGAAAGACCAGGTGATGTCAATCTCAAAGGTTTTAAAAGTCCAGACTCATCTGACCTTGCTCCAACAATCAGCACCATGGGTTCCTCTAAGCAGTTGTGTAGAACACTGAAACTGAGAATAGTTGACGCTCACAAAGCAGGAGAAGGCTATAAGAAGATAGCAAAGCGTTATCAGATGCCCATATTCTCTGTTCGGAATGTAATTAAGAAATGGCAGTCATCAGGAACAGTGGAAGTTAAAGCAAGATCTGGAAGACCAAGAAAAATATCAGACAGAACAGCTCGCAGGATTGTGAGAAAAGCAAGTCAAAATCCACGTTTGACTGCACGATCCCTCCAGGAACACTGGAGTTGTGGTACACTATTCCACTATAAAGAGATACTTGTACAAATATGGTCTTCATAGAAGAGTCATCAGAAGAAAACCTCTTCTACGTCCTCACCACAAAAATCAGCGTTTGAAGTTTGCAAATGAACATATAGACAAGCCTGATGCATTTTGGAATAAAGTTCTGTGGACCGATGAGGTTAAAATAGAACTTTTTGGCCGGAATGAGCAAAGGTACGTTTGGAGAAGGAAGGGCACAGAATTTAATGAAAAGAACCTCTGTCCAACTGTTAAGCATGTGGGTGGATCAATCATGCTTTGGGGTTGTATTGCAGCCAGTGGCACAGGGAACATTTCACGAGTAGAAGGAAAAATGGATTCAATAAGATTCCAGCAAATTTTGGACGCTAACTTGATGCCATCTGTGAAAAAGCTGAAGTTAAAGAGAGGCTGGCTTCTACAAATGGATAATGATCCTAAACACACCTCAAAATCCACAGTGGATTACATCAAGAGGCGTAAACTGAAGATTTTGCCATGGCCTTCACAATCTCCTAACCTCAACATAATTTAAAATCTATGGATAGACCTTAAAAGAGCAGTGCGTCACAGACAGCCCAGGAATCTCAAAGAACTGGAAGACTTTTGTAAGGAAGAATGGGCGAAGATACCTCAAACAAGAATTGAAAGACTCTTGGCTGGCTACAAACAGCATGTACAAGCTGTGATACTTGCCAAAGGGGGCAGTACAAGGTATTAACTCTGCAGGGTGTCCAAACTTTTGCAGACGCCATTTTTTGTTTTCTGTTCTTTTGAAAGTGTAAATGATGGAAATAAAATCAAACTTATTTTGACATGTTATAAGAATGTCTAATCTGTAATTTGATGCCTTTTGGAGATTTTTCCATCTTTCCTTGCCTTCTTTTTGCACATTAAAATTAATTTTTGCCTGGGGTGCCCAAACTTTCAATCCCCACTGTAATATAATATTGTTTAACTTTCGATTTTAACCTTCGTTCGTGATTGGTTGTGTTTCAGATGTAGGAGTGTCTGTGCACAACCATATAAATATGCCCCAAACCGTCCGCACCTCATGGGTTTAGTTAGTGGTGAGGAGAGAGGTTGTGCTGTGGAGTTTGGTGAGTAGGTGTGATTTGGAGTAGTATTTTTGGCGAGTTCTGAGTGTTGTATTGTGTTTGAAAGTAGTCTTGTCATTCTTGTAGTCTTGCTTCTTTTTTGTTTGTCTTAATTTTTGTCCTTGTTTTTATTTGGAGTCTCGTGTGTGTGTGTGTGTGTGTGTGTGTGTGTGTGTGTGTGTGTGTGTGTGTGTGTGTGTGGTGGTAGTGGAGGTGTGTGTTGTTTGTCCTTTTTTTCAGTGTTAATTGTTGTTTAGCCTAATTATGATAACGGGTTTTCACAGGTGCGCCTGATACCTATGGTGTGTGTAAAGTGGTTTTCTAATGATTTGATTCCTAAAATAATATGTAGTATGACAACCTTAACCCTATGCGTAACGTGATAACGATAAGGAAAAAATGCAATAAACAGTATTATAATGATAAAGATTCTGTTTTTATTATAAATGAATAATAAATGCTGAGAGTGTGATAAAAAGAAGAAAAAAGAAGAAAAGGGGGTTGGTCAGGGGAAGTGGGTATGAGGATAATCCTCTGCTGTCAAAAACAGCGATGGAGTTCTAAGTTAGAAAAAGTGGAATTTTTCTAAAATGTTGGTCACTCCAGAATGGTGGCGTCCCACCTCTGAGTGAATCGTTATTATGTGCAAGGCAAAATGTCCAGAGCTTCAGGTGAAGTAGTCTATTGTCTTTGGATCCGGAAAAAAGGAAAAAAAGAAAAGGAAAAAAGGAACAAGAAAAATATGTGGGGTACCCCTGGGTTGCCGCTGGCGATGAGGGGTCAGGGTATGGTGAGTGCTAAGGTAGTTAGGACTCCGGACAGGCTGTGCCCCTCTACGCCCTGGGCCACCCTGATGTCGCTCTAATGAGCGCAACACGGTGCCCTGGACAGAAGGGGAACAGTCATGAGTCTTGGAGAGGGAGGTAGGGGCTGCTTCTAGCACAGTTAGTGCTGTCCGCCGCGCCTTCTCCTCTCCTACAGAGTCCCTTACCTTGTAGCTTCTGTTCCGTCTCCTTGTCCCTCCGCCAGCGGTCTTCTCCGTGTCGGTCGTGGCCCGGCGTTCTCCTGCACTTCCGGGTTGGTCTAACCACGTGACCGGTCTCGGGTGCCTCCGGGTCCCGTCTATCTCTCGTCGTCCTCTCGTTCTCTCCGTCCTCCGTCTTTCTGGTCTCTTGTTCTGCCGCTCTGTTAGTTAGATGGTCAGTAGATAATTGATGTATGAAGGTAGTAAATGCGTTTGCTCCAACGCGTATCGGCCAGTGTTGGCCTTCGTCAGGGAGTCCGTTTCCGCCATCTTTGGTGTGGGCTTTTTATGCCCACATCCAGCGGGAGTGGCTTGGGATAATTGTTCCATATTGTGAACAGGGGAAGGGGGAGGAGCCGGTTAATCAGATAGGAATTTTTCAGAGTAATAGTGGTGGATGGAGGAGAAATTGTGTATAAAGTGAAAAAGAAATGTGTAAATTAAAATGAAGCAAAAATATATATATATAAATATATATATTAATAATGTTATTTATTGGATTAGTACGCAATGTTATCGAATACACATCATGGTGCAATTGATTTTTGTTTGGCATGGAAGGATGTGCAGTAATTAGAATAATCTGGAAGAATGAACTAAAGGAATGAAGTGCAGTAATTATAATAAAATAAAAGAATGAAAAGTGATAATAATAATAATAATATTTAATAATAATAAATAAATAATTAAAAAAATAATAATAATAATAATAATAATAATAATAATAAAAAATAGTAATAAAGATTAAGTAAATAAATGAATAGTAAATGATAAATTGTAGAAAATTAAATAGAATAAATTAAAATAAAATGGAAAACTATATATATATGGATAAGTAATGGATCCGTGTGTATCGTGATCAGTCTTTTTCGCATAACAGGGCTATGTTTCTTAGTATGCACATACAAAAGATTACTTACATATTGAGATTATTTCTATGATCACTACTACTGGGGTTATTGGTTTAAAAACTCCTCCTACATGTAGGAGTGTGAATTGATGTGTGTGTTGTATGCAGTCCAATGTCCCTACTGCGTCCATAACGTTGTCATTTGCCTGTGATTATTGTCCTTACCTCATTGTCTAAATTTAACCCATGAGGTTTTAGAGTCTTTAATGTAAACATCCATTTTAGCTCTTCCTTGTTTATTGTCCTGAGAAAGTCTCCCCCTCTCCAATTTTGTTTCACCATTTTTATGCCTAACACTTTCATCCCTTCTGGGTTCTGTTTATGTTTTTCTCTGAAATGATTAGAGAGACTGTGTGTTTCTAGGCCTTTCTTTATGTTCCTTATGTGTTCTGAAGTTCTTGTTTTTAGGGGTCTTGTTGTCCTCCCTATATATTGCAGATGACAAGGGCACTCGATCAAATAGATGACACCCTTAGATCCTATCTGGGATAGGATCTCTCACATCAAACCTATCACAATACATTGACACCTTCCTGCAGCCATATGTACAGACACAAAAGTCATATATCAGAGACACCACAGACATCATCAAAACACTGGACAATATGACATGGTCAGATGACTTCTGGATATGTACTAGTGACGTAACATCACTATATACCATAATCAACCAATCACAGGGATTTGAAGCACTACAGTACTTTCTTGAAAAAGACTCGACCATAGAAAGAACACAGACCACTTTCATAATAGACTGCGTGAGATTCATTTTACAACATAACTACTTCTGGTTTGAAGAGACATTCTACAGACAGACCACGGGCACCGCTATGGGGACTAGGTTCGCCCCAAGTTATGCTAACCTCTTCATGAGTAGGTGGGAGGATGAGTACATCTGAGGTGGGCATGACTTTGGGGCGAACCTGGTCCTATGGCGAAGGTACATAGACGACGTAATTTTCATATGGCAGGGCACTGAGGAACGACTGCTAGACTTTCTTGAATATATTAACGCCAACAGCAGCAACCTGGTATTCACGACTGACTACAGCAAGACGTCAGTTAACTTTTTAGACATCACCGTTTTTATAGAAGGGACCACCATTAAAACTAAAACCTTTCAGAAAAGCGTGGACGTTAACAGCTATATCCTCACCACCAGTGGACACCATCCTAATTGGCTACGGAGTATTCCTTTGGGCCAATTTAAAAGAATTAGGAGGAACTGCACAAAAATAGAAGACTACCAGACCCAGGCCAATGAAATGAAAACCCAGTTCCTTAGGAAAGGTTATAAGGAAGACACACTAGACAAAGACCTAAAGGAAGTCGAGGAACTAGAAAGAGGGACGCTCCTGACATATAAAAACAAAAACAGTAAAAAAGAACAAATGAAAGACTGGAAGGTAACTTTTCAAACTCAGTACAATAATAAGAATAGAAAACTGGAAAAAATTATTCAAAACCATTGGCACATCCTCTTACAAGACGAAACTCTAGGGGACATATTACCAGCCAAACCGAAGGTGATATACAGAAAGGCACCCAACCTTAAATCTAAAATAACACACAGTCACCTGCACAAGAGAGAGACATTACAAACCACCTTATTAGGTAATACTCTCAGCAAAGGTTTCTTTCATTGCAACTCTTGTCAGTATTGTAAAATGAATCATGTTTCAACCAAAGGTACTGCAAGCTTCCAATCGAATGTCACAAAAGAAACATTCGACATTCAGGAACATATATCATGTCAATCTAAGGGTGTCATCTATTTGATCGAGTGCCCTTGTCATCTGCAATATATAGGGAGGACAACAAGACCCCTAAAAACAAGAACTTCAGAACACATAAGGAACATAAAGAAAGGCCTAGAAACACACAGTCTCTCTAATCATTTCAGAGAAAAACATAAACAGAACCCAGAAGGGATGAAAGTGTTAGGCATAAAAATGGTGAAACAAAATTGGAGAGGGGGAGACTTTCTCAGGACAATAAACAAGGAAGAGCTAAAATGGATGTTTACATTAAAGACTCTAAAACCTCATGGGTTAAATTTAGACAATGAGGTAAGGACAATAATCACAGGCAAATGACAACGTTATGGACGCAGTAGGGACATTGGACTGCATACAACACACACATCAATTCACACTCCTACATGTAGGAGGAGTTTTTAAACCAATAACCCCAGTAGTAGTGATCATAGAAATAATCTCAATATGTAAGTAGAGATGAGCGGGTTCGATTTCTTTGAATCCGAACCCGCACGAACTTTCCTTTTTTTTTCACGGGTCCGAGCGACTCGGATCTTCCCGCCTTGCTCGGTTAACCCGAGCGCGCCCGAACGTCATCATGACGCTGTCGGATTCTCGCGAGACTCGGATTCTATATAAGGAGCCGCGCGTCGCCGCCATTTTCACACGTGCATTGAGATTGATAGGGAGAGGACGTGGCTGGCGTCCTCTCCATTTAGATTAGATTTAGAAGAGAGAGAGAGAGAGAGATTGCTGTGATACTGTAGATTAGAAGAGAGTGCAGAGTGCAGACAGAGTTTAGTGACTGACGACCACAGTGACCAGTGACCACCAGAGACAGTGCAGTTGTTTGTTTTATTTAATATATCCGTTCTCTGCCTGAAAAAAACGATACACAGTCACACAGTGACTCAGTCTGTGTGCACTGCTCAGCCCAGTGTGCTGCACATCAATGTATTGTATATAAAGCTTATAATTGTGGGGGAGACTGGGGAGCACTGCAGGTTGTTATAGCAGGAGCCAGGAGTACATGATAAATAATATTATATTAAAATTAAACAGTGCACACTTTTGCTGCAGGAGTGCCACTGCCAGTGTGACTAGTGGTGACCAGTGCCTGACCACCAGTATATTAGTAGTATTGTATACTATCTCTTTATCAACCAGTCTATATTAGCAGCAGACACAGTACAGTGCGGTAGTTCACGGCTGTGGCTACCTCTGTGTCGGCACTCGGCAGGCAGTCCGTCCATCCATAATTGTATTATATACCACCTAACCGTGGTTTTTTTTTTCTTTCTTTATACCGTCGTCATAGTCATACTAGTTGTTACGAGTATACTACTATCTCTTTATCAACCAGTGTACAGTGCGGTAGTTCACGGCTGTGGCTACCTCTGTGTCGGAACTCGGCAGGCAGTCCGTCCATCCATAATTGTATTATAATATATACCACCTAACCGTGGTTTTTTTTTCGTTCTTTATACCGTCGTCATACTAGTTGTTACGAGTATACTACTATCTCTTTATCAACCAGTGTACAGTGCGGTAGTTCACGGCTGTGGCTACCTCTGTGTCGGAACTCGGCAGGCAGTCCGTCCATCCATAATTGTATTATAATATATACCACCTAACCGTGGTTTTTTTTTTCGTTCTTTATACCGTCGTCATACTAGTTGTTACGAGTATACTACTATCTCTTTATCAACCAGTGTACAGTGCGGTAGTTCACGGCTGTGGCTACCTCTGTGTCGGCACTCGGCAGGCAGTCCGTCCAACCATAATTGTATTATATACCACCTAACCGTGGTTTTTTTTTCATTCTTTATACCGTCGTCATACTAGTTGTTACGAGTATACTACTATCTCTTTATCAACCAGTGTACAGTGCGGTAGTTCACGGCTGTGGCTACCTCTGTGTCGGCACTCGGCAGCCCGTCCATAATTGTATATACCAGTGACCTAACCGTGGTTTTTTTTTCTTTCTTTATACATACATACTAGTTACGAGTATACTATCTCTTTATCAACCAGTCTATATATTAGCAGCAGACACAGTACAGTGCGGTAGTTCACGGCTGTGGCTACCTCTGTGTCGGCACTCGGCAGCCCGTCCATAATTGTATATACCAGTGACCTAACCGTGGTTTTTTTTTCTTTCTTTATACATACATACTAGTTACGAGTATACTATCTCTTTATCAACCAGTCTATATATTAGCAGCAGACACAGTACAGTGCGGTAGTTCACGGCTGTGGCTACCTCTGTGTCGGCACTCGGCAGCCCGTCCATAATTGTATATACCAGTGACCTAACCGTGGTTTTTTTTTCTTTCTTTATACATACATACTAGTTACGAGTATACTATCTCTTTATCAACCAGTCTATATATTAGCAGCAGACACAGTACAGTGCGGTAGTTCACGGCTGTGGCTACCTCTGTGTCGGCACTCGGCAGCCCGTCCATAATTGTATATACCAGTGACCTAACCGTGGTTTTTTTTTCTTTCTTTATACATACATACTAGTTACGAGTATACTATCTCTTTATCAACCAGTCTATATATTAGCAGCAGACACAGTACAGTGCGGTAGTTCACGGCTGTGGCTACCTCTGTGTCGGCACTCGGCAGCCCGTCCATAATTGTATATACCAGTGACCTAACCGTGGTTTTTTTTTCTTTCTTTATACATACATACTAGTTACGAGTATACTATCTCTTTATCAACCAGTCTATATATTAGCAGCAGACACAGTACAGTGCGGTAGTTCACGGCTGTGGCTACCTCTGTGTCGGCACTCGGCAGCCCGTCCATAATTGTATACTAGTATCCAATCCATCCATCTGCATTGTTTACCTGAGGCGCCTTTTAGTTGTGCCTATTAAAATATGGAGAACAAAAATGTTGAGGTTCCAAAATTAGGGAAAGATCAAGATCCACTTCCACCTCGTGCTGAAGCTGCTGCCACTAGTCATGGCCGAGACGATGAAATGCCAGCAACGTCGTCTGCCAAGGCCGATGCCCAATGGCATAGTACAGAGCATGTCAAAACCAAAACACCAAATATCAGTAAAAAAAGGACTCCAAAACCTAAAATAAAATTGTCGGAGGAGAAGCGTAAACTTGCCAATATGCCATTTACCACACGGAGTGGCAAGGAACGGCTGAGGCCCTGGCCTATGTTCATGGCTAGTGGTTCAGCTTCACATGAGGATGGAAGCACTCAGCCTCTCGCTAGAAAACTGAAAAGACTCAAGCTGGCAAAAGCACCGCAAAGAACTGTGCGTTCTTTGAAATCCCAAATCCACAAGGAGAGTCCAATTGTGTCGGTTGCGATGCCTGACCTTCCCAACACTGGACGTGAAGAGCATGCGCCTTCCACCATTTGCACGCCCCCTGCAAGTGCTGGAAGGAGCACCCGCAGTCCAGTTCCTGATAGTCAGATTGAAGATGTCAGTGTTGAAGTACACCAGGATGAGGAGGATATGGGTGTTGCTGGCGCTGGGGAGGAAATTGACCAGGAGGATTCTGATGGTGAGGTGGTTTGTTTAAGTCAGGCACCCGGGGAGACACCTGTTGTCCGTGGGAGGAATATGGCCGTTGACATGCCAGGTGAAAATACCAAAAAAATCAGCTCTTCGGTGTGGAGGTATTTCACCAGAAATGCGGACAACAGGTGTCAAGCCGTGTGTTCCCTTTGTCAAGCTGTAATAAGTAGGGGTAAGGACGTTAACCACCTCGGAACATCCTCCCTTATACGTCACCTGCAGCGCATTCATAATAAGTCAGTGACAAGTTCAAAAACTTTGGGTGACAGCGGAAGCAGTCCACTGACCAGTAAATCCCTTCCTCTTGTAACCAAGCTCACGCAAACCACCCCACCAACTCCCTCAGTGTCAATTTCCTCCTTCCCCAGGAATGCCAATAGTCCTGCAGGCCATGTCACTGGCAAGTCTGACGAGTCCTCTCCTGCCTGGGATTCCTCCGATGCATCCTTGCGTGTAACGCCTACTGCTGCTGGCGCTGCTGTTGTTGCCGCTGGGAGTCGATGGTCATCCCAGAGGGGAAGTCGTAAGCCCACTTGTACTACTTCCAGTAAGCAATTGACTGTTCAACAGTCCTTTGCGAGGAAGATGAAATATCACAGCAGTCATCCTACTGCAAAGCGGATAACTGAGTCCTTGACAACTATGTTGGTGTTAGACGTGCGTCCGGTATCCGCCGTTAGTTCACAGGGAACTAGACAATTTATTGAGGCAGTGTGCCCCCGTTACCAAATACCATCTAGGTTCCACTTCTCTAGGCAGGCGATACCGAGAATGTACACGGACGTCAGAAAAAGACTCACCAGTCTCCTAAAAAATGCAGTTGTACCCAATGTCCACTTAACCACGGACATGTGGACAAGTGGAGCAGGGCAGGGTCAGGACTATATGACTGTGACAGCCCACTAGGTAGATGTATGGACTCCCGCCGCAAGAACAGCAGCGGCGGCACCAGTAGCAGCATCTCGCAAACGCCAACTCTTTCCTAGGCAGGCTACGCTTTGTATCACCGCTTTCCAGAATACGCACACAGCTGAAAACCTCTTACGGCAACTGAGGAAGATCATCGCGGAATGGCTTACCCCAATTGGACTCTCCTGTGGATTTGTGGCATCGGACAACGCCAGCAATATTGTGTGTGCATTAAATATGGGCAAATTCCAGCACGTCCCATGTTTTGCACATACCTTGAATTTGGTGGTGCAGAATTTTTTAAAAAACGACAGGGGCGTGCAAGAGATGCTGTCGGTGGCCAGAAAAATTGCGGGACACTTTCGGCGTACAGGCACCATGTACAGAAGACTGGAGCACCACCAAAAACTACTGAACCTGCCCTGCCATCATCTGAAGCAAGAAGTGGTAACGAGGTGGAATTCAACCCTCTATATGCTTCAGAGGTTGGAGGAGCAGCAAAAGGCCATTCAAGCCTATACAATTGAGCACGATATAGGAGATGGAATGCACCTGTCTCAAGTGCAGTGGAGAATGATTTCAACGTTGTGCAAGGTTCTGATGCCCTTTGAACTTGCCACACGTGAAGTCAGTTCAGACACTGCCAGCCTGAGTCAGGTCATTCCCCTCATCAGGCTTTTGCAGAAGAAGCTGGAGGCATTGAAGAAGGAGCTAAAAGGGAGCGATTCCGCTAGGCATGTGGGACTTGTGGATGCAGCCCTTAATTCGCTTAACAAGGATTCACGGGTGGTCAATCTGTTGAAATCAGAGCACTACATTTTGGCCACCGTGCTCGATCCTAGATTTAAAGCCTACCTTGGATCTCTCTTTCCGGCAGACACAGGTCTGCTGGGGTTGAAAGACCTGCTGGTGACAAAATTGTCAAGTCAAGCGGAACGCGACCTGTCAACATCTCCTCCTTCACATTCTCCCGCAACTGGGGGTGCGAGGAAAAGGCTCAGAATTCCGAGCCCACCCGCTGGCGGTGATGCAGGGCAGTCTGGAGCGACTGCTGATGCTGACATCTGGTCCGGACTGAAGGACCTGACAACGATTACGGACATGTCGTCTACTGTCACTGCATATGATTCTCTCAACATTGATAGAATGGTGGAGGATTATATGAGTGACCGCATCCAAGTAGGCACGTCACACAGTCCGTACTTATACTGGCAGGAAAAAGAGGCAATTTGGAGGCCCTTGCACAAACTGGCTTTATTCTACCTAAGTTGCCCTCCCACAAGTGTGTACTCCGAAAGAGTGTTTAGTGCCGCCGCTCACCTTGTCAGCAATCGGCGTACGAGGTTACATCCAGAAAATGTGGAGAAGATGATGTTCATTAAAATGAATTATAATCAATTCCTCCGCGGAGACATTGACCAGCAGCAATTGCCTCCACAAAGTACACAGGGAGCTGAGATGGTGGATTCCAGTGGGGACGAATTGATAATCTGTGAGGAGGGGGATGTACACGGTGATATATCGGAGGGTGAAGATGAGGTGGACATCTTGCCTCTGTAGAGCCAGTTTGTGCAAGGAGAGATTAATTGCTTCTTTTTTGGGGGGGGTCCAAACCAACCCGTCATATCAGTCACAGTCGTGTGGCAGACCCTGTCACTGAAATGATGGGTTGGTTAAAGTGTGCATGTCCTGTTTTGTTTATACAACATAAGGGTGGGTGGGAGGGCCCAAGGATAATTCCATCTTGCACCTCTTTTTTCTTTTCTTTTTCTTTGCATCATGTGCTGATTGGGGAGGGTTTTTTGGAAGGGACATCCTGCGTGACACTGCAGTGCCACTCCTAAATGGGCCCGGTGTTTGTGTCGGCCACTAGGGTCGCTAATCTTACTCACACAGTCAGCTACCTCATTGCGCCTCTTTTTTTCTTTGCGTCATGTGCTGTTTGGGGAGGGTTTTTTGGAAGGGACATCCTGCGTGACACTGCAGTGCCACTCCTAGATGGGCCCGGTGTTTGTGTCGGCCACTAGGGTCGCTAATCTTACTCACACAGCTACCTCATTGCGCCTCTTTTTTTCTTTGCGTCATGTGCTGTTTGGGGAGGGTTTTTTGGAAGGGACATCCTGCGTGACACTGCAGTGCCACTCCTAGATGGGCCCGGTGTTTGTGTCGGCCACTAGGGTCGCTAATCTTACTCACACAGTCAGCTACCTCATTGCGCCTCTTTTTTTCTTTGCGTCATGTGCTGTTTGGGGAGGGTTTTTTGGAAGGGCCATCCTGCGTGACACTGCAGTGCCACTCCTAGATGGGCCCGGTGTTTGTGTCGGCCACTAGGGTCGCTAATCTTACTCACACAGTCAGCTACCTCATTGCGCCTCTTTTTTTCTTTGCGTCATGTGCTGTTTGGGGAGGGTTTTTTGGAAGGGCCATCCTGCGTGACACTGCAGTGCCACTCCTAGATGGGCCCGGTGTTTGTGTCGGCCACTAGGGTCGCTAATCTTACTCACACAGCTACCTCATTGCGCCTCTTTTTTTCTTTGCGTCATGTGCTGTTTGGGGAGGGTTTTTTGGAAGGGACATCCTGCGTGACACTGCAGTGCCACTCCTAGATGGGCCCGGTGTTTGTGTCGGCCACTAGGGTCGCTTATCTTACTCACACAGCGACCTCGGTGCAAATTTTAGGACTAAAAATAATATTGAGGTGTGAGGTATTCAGAATAGACTGAAAATGAGTGTAAATTATGGTTTTTGAGGTTAATAATACTTTGGGATCAAAATGACCCCCAAATTCTATGATTTAAGCTGTTTTTTAGTGTTTTTGGAAAAAAACACCCGAATCCAAAACACACCCGAATCCGACAAAAATAATTCGGTGAGGTTTTGCCAAAACGCGTTCGAACCCAAAACACGGCCGCGGAACCGAACCCAAAACCAAAACACAAAACCCGAAAAATTTCAGGCGCTCATCTCTATATGTAAGTAATCTTTTGTATGTGCATACTAAGAAACATAGCCCTGTTATGCGAAAAAGACTGATCACGATACACACGGATCCATTACTTATCCATATATATACAGTTTTCCATTTTATTTTAATGTATTCTATTTAATTTTCTACAATTTATCATTTACTATTCATTTATTTACTTAATCTTTATTACTATTTTTTATTATTATTATTATTAGTATTATTATTTTTTTTTTTTTTTAATTATTTATTTATTATTATTAAATATTATTATTATTATCACTTTTCATTCTTTTATTTTATTATAATTACTGCACTTCATTCCTTTAGTTCATTCTTCCAGATTATTCTAATTACTGCACATCCTTCCATGCCAAACAAAAATCAATTGCACCATGATGTGTATTCGATAACATTGCGTACTAATCCAATAAATAACATTATTAATATATATATTTATATATATATATATTTTTGCTTCATTTTAATTTACACATTTCTTTTTCACTTTATACACAATTTCTCCTCCATCCACCACTATTACTCTGAAAAATTCCTATCTGATTAACCGGCTCCTCCCCCTTCCCCTGTTCACAATATGGAACAATTATCCCAAGCCACTCCCGCTGGATGTGGGCATAAAAAGCCCACACCAAAGATGGCGGAAACGGACTCCCTGACGAAGTCCAACACTGGCCGATACGCGTTGGAGCAAACGCATTTACTACCTTCATACATCAATTATCTACTGACCATCTAACTAACAGAGCGGCAGAACAAGAGACCAGAAAGACGGAGGACGGAGAGAACGAGAGGACGACGAGAGATAGACGGGACCCGAGGCACCCGAGACTGGTCACGTGGTTAGACCAACCCGGAAGTGCAGGAGAACGGCGGGCCACGACCGACACGGAGAAGACCGCTGGCGGAGGGACAAGGAGACGGAACAGAAGCTACAAGGTAAGGGACTCTGTAGGAGAGGAGAAGGCGCGGCGGACAGCACTAACTGTGCTAGAAGCAGCCCCTACCTCCCTCTCCAAGACTCATGACTGTTCCCCTTCTGTCCAGGGCACCGTGTTGCGCTCATTAGAGCGACATCAGGGTGGCCCAGGGCGTAGAGGGGCACAGCCTGTCCGGAGTCCTAACTACCTTAGCACTCACCATACCCTGACCGCTCATCGCCAGCGGCAACCCAGGGGTACCCCACATATTTTTCTTGTTCCTTTTTTCCTTTTCTTTTTTACCTTTTTTCCGAATCCAAAGACAATAGACTACTTCACCTGAAGCTCTGGACATTTTGCCTTGCACATAATAACGATTCACTCAGAGGTGGGACGCCACCATTCTGGAGTGACCAACATTTTAGAAAAATTCCACTTTTTCTAACTTAGAACTCCATCGCTGTTTTTGACAGCAGAGGATTATCCTCATACCCACTTCCCCTGACCCCCCCCCCCTTTTCTTCTTTTTTCTTCTTTTTATCACACTCTCAGCATTTATTATTCATTTATAATAAAAACAGAATCTTTATCATTATAATACTGTTTATTGCATTTTTTCCTTATCGTTATCACGTTACGCATAGGGTTAAGGTTGTCATACTACATATTATTTTAGGAATCAAATCATTAGAAAACCTCTTTACACACACCATAGGTATCAGGCGCACCTGTGAAAACCCGTTATCATTATTGTCTACGTGAAGTACTCTTGGAGGTGCTTCATCCATAGGTTGCAGCCCAAACAAAATATCCAGACACACGAGCGCCATTCACCCCCTTTTTATACATTTCAGTTGTTTAAAACCTCTTGAATTGGCCAGCTCTGTTTATGGGTATTTTAGATCACCGTGCAGGTAGAGCCACTAGAGCTAGCCTGTTATTCTCACAACTCACACATACTACAGAGACACATGAGACTGTGAGCAAATTCTGTGACATTTTTCTCAAATTAGAAAAATTAGTGGCTAGGGAATCCAAGGTATGGTGGGACAGAGAATCCTTAGAATGGTACCTGGAAAATGACCTAATCCCCAAAGGCCTTAAAATTAAAAAGGTCCCCACACAAAACAACAGCAACCCTACATTTATAGTTAAATGGGACTCCATTTTACATGACTGCTCCAAACAACTTATAAGACTTATTCTAGAGACCCATAAGAACGAACTGAACACACTAGAGGTAGAAATAGAGACTTTACAATCAGCCTTAGAAGTACACAAAGAAGACAATGAATTCAGACAACTTGAAGACATATCACACAAAAGATTGAGAAAAATTGAGGAAGAAATTATAGCAACAAAAAAGTCTAAAATCCTAAGAGATAAGATAGGGAAAGGGAAAAAAGAAAAGATAAATAGAAAGCCCCCAAAAAAGGTACCTACAACTAACAAGACAACAAAGACACCAAAAAAGGCCCTATTAAGATATAGTCCAGCCTCAAATAACAAGACACTGTTGTATAAGAAACTAAATCTGACATACCAACAGTACATGACTAGGGTACACAGCAAGACAACAAAAGACAGCCCAGAACGGACAACACAGATTAAGGGTGGACAATTAGAGGACCTAGACACAACACAAGACACAAATTTTTCTACATATAGTTTAAGTGACGAAACAGACTACGAAAACCTAGCACGCTTTTCACTTGAAAGAGGGTTCCAGGTTTCTGTCAACTTGGAAGAAGCATCTGCTTCTCTGAATTCGGGAACAAAACATTTAACCCCACCAGTACCAGACCAAACAGGATGTGCAGGTTTTTTTTTAGGAAAGGTTGCAGGCCTGAAAACCTGCGACCAGAAACAGACGACACCGAACAAAAGAAAGCTAGAAGAACTAGACGAGGGGCCAGAGGAAGGGGAGGGAAGCAGACAAAAAAGACACAATCCACAGGAATAGACCAAACAGGGATTTTTAATCTCAGTTCAACCACATTAAAGAACGAACACATAACGTTGTTAAACAAGGGACTGAAATTCGTCCCAACAAAGAAACTTAACAAGTTCGAAACATATTTAGACTTGCATAGGTTTACACGCAAATTAACACTTGCCAAATATTACAGCAACACCGCCACGAATCCAGAGCTCAATCAAAATAAGGACGTATTCAAACATTCAGATTTGAGACCAACATCAACGTTTTACCCACAACACATGAGAGGGTCTCTGATTGACACATTTGAACAACTAGTCACCAGAGATCTAGATAAAATAGACACGAAAAACGCAAACCATAATCTCAACACTCAAGAAAAGGGTGCACTAAAAGAACTGACGGGTAACAAGAATATAATCATCAAACCAGCAGATAAAGGAGGGGGGATTGTCATCCTGGACAAAAGCGACTACATAGCAGAGTCCCTCAGAATATTGGGAGACACGGATACATATGAAACCCTTAAACAAGATCCCACAACCACGTACAAGAAAACCCTAGAACACCTACTTATGCAGGGACTGGAAAAAGGAATATTGACAAAGAAGGAACATGGTTTCTTAGACACAACAAATCCCATTATACCAGTCTTCTATTATTTACCCAAGATACACAAAAACCAGACAAAACCACCAGGCCGCCCAATAATATCTGGGATAGGATCTCTCACATCAAACCTATCACAATACATTGACACCTTCCTGCAGCCATATGTACAGACACAAAAGTCATATATCAGAGACACCACAGACATCATCAAAACACTGGACAATATGACATGGTCAGATGACTTCTGGATATGTACTAGTGACGTAACATCACTATATACCATAATCAACCAATCACAGGGATTAGAAGCACTACAGTACTTTCTTGAAAAAGACTCGACCATAGAAAGAACACAGACCACTTTCATAATAGACTGCGTGAGATTCATTTTACAACATAACTACTTCTGGTTTGAAGAGACATTCTACAGACAGACCACGGGCACCGCTATGGGGACTAGGTTCGCCCCAAGTTATGCTAACCTCTTCATGAGTAGGTGGGAGGATGAGTACATCTAGGGTGGGCATGACTTTGGGGCGAACCTGGTCCTATGGCGAAGGTACATAGACGACGTAATTTTCATATGGCAGGGCACTGAGGAACGACTGCTAGACTTTCTTGAATATATTAACGCCAACAGCAGCAACCTGGTATTCACGACTGACTACAGCAAGACGTCAGTTAACTTTTTAGACATCACCGTTTTTATAGAAGGGACCACCATTAACACTAAAACCTTTCAGAAAAGCGTGGACGTTAACAGCTATATCCTCACCACCAGTGGACACCATCCTAATTGGCTACGGAGTATTCCTTTGGGCCAATTTAAAAGAATTAGGAGGAACTGCACAAAAATAGAAGACTACCAGACCCAGGCCAATGAAATGAAAACCCAGTTCCTTAGGAAAGGTTATAAGGAAGACACACTAGACAAAGACCTAAAGGAAGTCGAGGAACTAGAAAGAGGGACGCTCCTGACATATAAAAACAAAAACAGTAAAAAAGAACAAATGAAAGACTGGAAGGTAACTTTTCAAACTCAGTACAATAATAAGAATAGAAAACTGGAAAAAATTATTCAAAACCATTGGCACATCCTCTTACAAGACGAAACTCTAGGGGACATATTACCAGCCAAACCGAAGGTGATATACAGAAAGGCACCCAACCTTAAATCTAAAATAACACACAGTCACCTGCACAAGAGAGAGACATTACAAACCACCTTATTAGGTAATACTCTCAGCAAAGGTTTCTTTCATTGCAACTCTTGTCAGTATTGTAAAATGAATCATGTTTCCACCAAAGGTACTGCAAGCTTCTCAGGAGACTTTCTCAGGACAATAAACAAGGAAGAGCTAAAATGGATGTTTACATTAAAGACTCTAAAACCTCATGGGTTAAATTTAGATAATGAGGTAAGGACAATAATCACAGGCAAATGACAACGTTATGGACGCAGTAGGGACATTGGACTGCATACAACACACACATCAATTCACACTCCTACATGTAGGAGGAGTTTTTAAACCAATAACCCCAGTAGTAGTGATCATAGAAATAATCTCAATATGTAAGTAATCTTTTGTATGTGCATACTAAGAAACATAGCCCTGTTATGCGAAAAAGACTGATCACGATACACACGGATCCATTACTTATCCATATATATACAGTTTTCCATTTTATTTTAATTTATTCTATTTAATTTTCTACAATTTATCATTTACTATTCATTTATTTACTTAATCTTTATTACTATTTTTTATTATTATTATTATTATTATTTTTTAATTATTTATTTATTATTATTAAATATTATTATTATTATCACTTTTCATTCTTTTATTTTATTATAATTACTGCACTTCATTCCTTTAGTTCATTCTTCCAGATTATTCTAATTACTGCACATCCTTCCATGCCAAACAAAAATCAATTGCACCATGATGTGTATTCGATAACATTGCGTACTAATCCAATAAATAACATTATTAATATATATATTTATATATATATATTTTTGCTTCATTTTAATTTACACATTTCTTTTTCACTTTATACACAATTTCTCCTCCATCCACCACTATTACTCTGAAAAATTCCTATCTGATTAACCGGCTCCTCCCCCTTCCCCTGTTCACAATATGGAACAATTATCCCAAGCCACTCCCGCTGGATGTGGGCATAAAAAGCCCACACCAAAGATGGCGGAAACGGACTCCCTGACGAAGGCCAACACTGGCCGATACGCGTTGGAGCAAACGCATTTACTACCTTCATACATCAATTATCTACTGACCATCTAACTAACAGAGCGGCAGAACAAGAGACCAGAAAGACGGAGGACGGAGAGAACGAGAGGACGACGAGAGATAGACGGGACCCGGAGGCACCCGAGACTGGTCACGTGGTTAGACCAACCCGGAAGTGCAGGAGAACGCCGGGCCACGACCGACACGGAGAAGACCGCTGGCGGAGGGACAAGGAGACGGAACAGAAGCTACAAGGTAAGGGACTCTGTAGGAGAGGAGAAGGCGCGGCGGACAGCACTAACTGTGCTAGAAGCAGCCCCTACCTCCCTCTCCAAGACTCATGACTGTTCCCCTTCTGTCCAGGGCACCGTGTTGCGCTCATTAGAGCGACATCAGGGTGGCCCAGGGCGTAGAGGGGCACAGCCTGTCCGGAGTCCTAACTACCTTAGCACTCACCATACCCTGACCGCTCATCGCCAGCGGCAACCCAGGGGTACCCCACATATTTTTCTTGTTCCTTTTTTCCTTTTCTTTTTTTCCTTTTTTCCGGATCCAAAGACAATAGACTACTTCACCTGAAGCTCTGGACATTTTGCCTTGCACATAATAACGATTCACTCAGAGGTGGGACGCCACCATTCTGGAGTGACCAACATTTTAGAAAAATTCCACTTTTTCTAACTTAGAACTCCATCGCTGTTTTTGACAGCAGAGGATTATCCTCATACCCACTTCCCCTGACCCCCCCCCCCCCTTTTCTTCTTTTTTCTTCTTTTTATCACACTCTCAGCATTTATTATTCATTTATAATAAAAACAGAATCTTTATCATTATAATACTGTTTATTGCATTTTTTCCTTATCGTTATCACGTTACGCATAGGGTTAAGGTTGTCATACTACATATTATTTTAGGAATCAAATCATTAGAAAACCTCTTTACACACACCATAGGTATCAGGCGCACCTGTGAAAACCCGTTATCATTATTGTCTACGTGAAGTACTCTTGGAGGTGCTTCATCCATAGGTTGCAGCCCAAACAAAATATCCAGACACACGAGCGCCATTCACCCCCTTTTTATTTATCCTAATTATGTCTGACTCAGAGGTGGGTGAGATGGGGGAGGTGAGTGAGGTGGTGAGTGTGAGTGAGGTGGAGGAGGTGGGTGAGGTGGAGGAGGTGAGTGAGAGGGAGGAGGTTTGTGAGGTGGAGGAGATGGGTGAGGTTGGTGCTGTAGCCTATAGTGATAGTGACAGTGAAGCAGCTCCGCAGCCATGCACTGCTAAGACTGGCTGCAATGTCAAGTTTAGTTATGCTGAGAATGTGACTTTGGTGCGTGAGCTGATGAAATATCAGCGGTACCTATTTGGGCCGGAGTCCGCAAAGGTGGCATCACGGAAGAAGACGGTGTTGTGGGCTAAAGTTGTTGCTGCTGTAAATAGTGAGGGGGTGGTCAAGCAGACGGAGGACACGTGCCATAAACGGTACTATGATATAAATCGCCGTGTGAATTTCAAAATGGCCAAGGAGGCGAAGTCGGCTCATCAGACCGGCGGGGGGCAGCCCTTTATTGCCAGATATCTGGACTACGAGGAGCCCATGCAGAGCTTAATACCTCCTGAAGTTGTGTCAGCAACCCATGTCCGTGATTCCGATCGGCCCAGGAAGGATGGTGAGCATGTTTTTTTCTTAATAGCATACTCTGTTTTTTATTGGGTTAACTTTGGTTTTGGTTAATATGTGTCATGTGGCCTAGCGCGTTACTCGCATCTTCAACTACACGGCAGCAAAACCCTTGGCATTGTTAAAGGCTAATCAAAAAACCAATGTAGCACATAACATTGTACTGTATGTGAAATGTGTCTTAAATGTGTCTTAAAATGTGTCTTAAAATGTATTTTTGTATTTGGAGTGTTAAGTTGTTATTTTGGCCAGCCTTTAATTTGCAAACACCAAGCTTGCCCTTCATCACATTTCCCACAAAATGCATTGCACTCTGTATTTTGAGGCAGTTAGCCATGTGCAAGGTTTCACAAACAGTGGTTCAGATGTTATAGGCTGGAGTAGGCCTAAGTAAATTATAAACCAGTGACATGTGCAAGCTAATTGAGGCACCATTTAATCTGGTCCAAAAAGAGGCAACTATATTTTGGGACGCTTGCTGGCTGCATTTGTCACCTTCGCCAACACTGCTTTATCAGTGGCTTATGTCTTTGGATGGTTAATAAATCTGTTTAATGTTTTCCTTAGTTTTGTTGTGATGTTGGACTAGTGTGTGTTTGTTGTGGCACATCACACAGGTTGACACAAATTTACTTTCTTGTTATTGATACTTGCTTTTATAATCAATATGTGTGTGCTTTGTAGTGTTGTTTTATCTAGTTGGAATGTAGGCCCATGTTTGTGTCCTCTCCATTTTGTCATGCGTAGCACTTTCCTGAGTGCACATGCCTATTGGTCAATATTGTTTTGCTAATGGCTGTGTGTCTGGGGTCGACATCAGATGGTTTTTATATGTTCCAATGATTAGAAAATTACAAGCACACAAAATAAAAAGTTTTTATTATCTTTATAATCATAATGTCACAAATGTTTAGCAACTGCATTGTACAATTTCAACATTTGGCAAATTTTCCCCCCGTTTGTACAGTGTCAAAAACCCCCCACAACTGGCCGGCCTCCAGTCAGTCCCACGACAACTGATGATGATTACTCTGCGGCAGCAGGTAAAGTGTCCATTGTAGTACATGTTATGTGTGTAAAGGAATGGACATACAATATTTTTATCTTTAAGAATAGGTCCCTCAACACAAGGCTTTACCAGCAGAAGACGGCCTCCTGAACCCCACAAAAAGCAGCCACATGTGGCACCCAAGAGACCAAGGTCGGATGTCCTGTCCAAACCACAGGAGTCTACACCGCCACAAAGATTTTCAATCGTTTCTTCCAAACCCACACGCCAAATTTTGGACACTCCACCAAGACGCCAACCACACTCCCCTTATCTGGATGGTGAGTAGGAATCTAAAATTTTAAAAGAGATTAGTCATCTATAAATTAGCCATTATTTAACATTCATAAACTGGAGACACAGCACAACCAACAATACGTACAGAAGAACACCAACCACAAAATGGCCACAAAGTGGAAGGTAGATTCCCGCCTCCATTAAAGATATGTATGTCCACTTCAGCCATACAGTAGCAGATTGTCTGGAAGATGCTGCAACAGAAACAGATGGCCAAGCTTGACAAAGAGTAAGGCTGTAAACATTGTTGTGTGTTGATTCTTTTGCATACATTCGCTTCAACATGCAAAATCATACAGATTTTTTGTTCGCACACAGTAAAAGGAAACACTTTTTTAAACAACTCACACATTTCTCGTGGAGTATGTAGGATATACCAGACAATAATGTGGTTGTTTTTACATTGATGTGTACACAGCAAAGCAACAATGAGAGAGGCATGTGCAGCTTTTAAAGGCAGTAGTGATGGTGTTGCAATGCAGAATATGTACAATATCCATTCACATACATGTGTAGAGTGGCCATTGTTTGTTAAACATTTGTAAAACATATATGGCTAGCTAACCAAAAATGCTTTCTCCTTCCAGAAACAACTAACGATACTAGCATCCATCTGACACACCAGCAAGACAGTGACATGGATGGGACAATTATTTTACAACTTCAGCTAATAATTGAAGCAAACACACCTTCAGCACCTGTGAGTACACCTCCCCCGCAAAACACACCACCACCACAACACAGCCCAACAACAGCAGTAGCACAAGGGCATGATCAAGTGTTTTGGGACAATTGGGCTACACAGCAGGCCACTAATCAGGATTGCCTTCGTAGACAGACACACATTTTCTCAAGCCTGCCTAATCACCTCAAAATAATAAGCTGCAATATCAGCCGACAAAATTAACCAACCATGCGAATGGCAAAAACCATGGAAATAATTAGAGATGAGCGGGTTTGGTTCTCAGAGAACCGAACCCTAATCATCATCCTGCTGTCGGATTCTCGCGGGATTTGGATTCCATATAAGGAGCCGCGCTTCGCAGTCATTTTCACTCCAGTTTTGGAGAGTGTAGTGATAGGACGTGTCTCCATCCTCCAGTGTCTGTGTGGGGGTGGGAAAGTGGGGTGGCAAGTCTTGTGCTGTGTTGTGCTGCTCAGTCCAGTCCAGTGTAGTCACAGTGTATTGTGCTGCATCAGTCCAGGCAGTCACAGTGTTGGTGTCCTCTCCTGCCAGTGTAGCTGTATAAACTGTTGTTGACTGTGTTGTGCTGCATCAGACCAGTAGTCGTGTCCTGTCTCATCAGTCATTCCAGTGACGGTAAACGCTGCTGCTATATGTCCACTGCTGCCGTATAATAATAATAACAACAACAACAACCACAAGTCTCTTACATTATTGTTGTTTTGTGCTGCATCAGACCAGTGGTAGTGTCCTGTCTCATCAGTCATTCCAGTGAGGATATACGCTGCTACTATATGTCCACTGCTGCCGTATAATAATAATAACAACAACAACCACAAGTCTCTTACAGTATTGTTGTGTTGTGCTGCATCAGACCAGGGGTAGTGTCCTGTCCATCAGTCATTCCAGTGAAGATATACGCTGCTGCTATATGTCCACTGCTGCCATATAATAATAATAACAACAACCACAAGTCTCTTACAGTATTGTTGTGTTGTGCTGCATCAGACCAGTGGTAGTGTCCTGTCTCATCAGTCATTCCAGTGACGATATATGCTGCTGCTGCTGCTATATGTCCACTGCTGCCGTATAATAATAAAAACAACAACCACAAGTCTCTTACAGTATTGTTGTGTTGTGCTGCATCAGACCAGTGGTAGTGTCCGGTCTCATCAGTCATTCCAGTCATTCCTGTGCCGCATATTGCCTCATATAACGCCCAAAAAATAATGGAGAACAAAAATTTTGAAGATAAAATAGGGAAAGATCAAGAAGAACCACTTCCTCCTAGTGCTGAAGCTGCTGCCACTAGCCATGACATAGACAATGAAATGCCATTAACGTCGTCTGCCAAGGCCGATGCCCAATGGGATAGTAGAGGACATGTAAAATCCAAAAAGCCAAAGTTCAGTAAAAGAAACCAAAAAAAGAAATTTAAATCGTCTGAGGAGAAAAGTAAACTTGCCAATATGCCATTTATGACACGGAGTGGCAAGGAACGGCTGAGGCCCTGGCCTATGTTCATGGCTAGTGGTTCAGCTTCACATGACTATGGAAGCCCTCATCCTCACAGAAAAGAACTGTGAGTTCTGAGATGGTATCACAAATCCCCAAGGAGAGTCCAAGTGTGTTGGCAGTTGCGATGCCTGACCTTCCCAACACTGGACGGGAAGAGGTGGCTCCTTCCACCATTTGCATGCCCCCTGCAAGTGCTGGAAGGAGCACCCACAGTCCAGTTCCTGATATTCAAATTGAAGATGTCACTGTTGAAGTACACCAGGATGAGGATATGGGTGTTGCTGGCACTGAGGAGGAAGTTGACGATGAGGATTCTGATGGTGATGTGGTTTGTTTAAGTCAGGCACCGGGGAAGACACCTGTTGTCCTTGGGACGAAGAAGCCCATTGTGATGCCTGGGCAAACTACCAAAAAAGCCACCTCTTCGGTGTGGAATTATTTCTCCTCAAATCCGGACAACAGGTGTCAAGCCATCTATTGCCTCTGTCAATCTGTAATAAGTAGGGGTAAGGATGTTAACCACCTAGGAACATCCTCTCTTATACGTCACCTGCTGCGCATTCATCAGAAGTCAATGTCAAGTTGTGAAACTTTGGGTAAGAGCGTAAGCAGTCCACTGACACCTAAATCCATTCTTTCTCCTGTACCCAAGCTCCTGCAAGCCACACCACCAACTTCCTCAACGTCAACTTCCTCCTCAGTCAGGAACGTCCGTAGTCCTGCAGGCCATGTCACTGTCAAGACTAAGGAGTCCTCTCCTAACCAGGATTCCTCCAGAGGATCATGGAGTGGTATGCCTGCTGTTGATGCTGGGAGTCAATCATCATCCCAGAGGGTGTCAAAGTCGAAAAATATTGCAGTACACACATCATGTACAAACTACACACAGGTGGCCTCCGTGCGCGTACTTGCTCTGCTGTGCGTGCGCATATTCGCAATTTGCGTATGGTCGCTCCCGCGGTCCTGCGCATTAGCGCGTGATATGAGTATTTACGGTAGAGTTTGTGAGCGCATGGAAGGCTATCAAAACACATTACATATTTAATCCAAATAGTGCACAATGTACACATAGTCTCCTTGCACCACATCAGAAATTAACAGCAGTTTAAATGGTAACAGAACAAAGGGATTCACCTTTACAGGATAGGAGGGGACAGAACAAGGTTACAAGGTGGTGTTTGGTATCCAGCTGTAGGATATTTTAAGGGAAACATTCCGGTGTTGGTTTGAGGAAAATCGCATGTTCCTGTGGATAGTTATGTGTAGGAGCAGAATAAAGATATAAACTGTATTTACTGTACATTATGTATGCGGCGGGAATCCAGAGGAGACCACCCACAAGAGCAGTGAAAATAGACATCGCCCACCTATTCAAACAGACCTATGACCTCTCCTGTACTGTAAATGACCATCCCTGTGTCCAATGGACAAAGAGATTACAGTATCCATTGTGTTATGTTTTGGATGAAGTGAATAAAGAGAGCCTGCAGCAGGCCTGGTCAGACACAAGGCTCAAAACGTTATCTATCAGATGACCGAGGACCGGACCGGGTTGCGCAAGCGAATCCACTCACGTATGTAACATTGACTGTAGCCATTTACTCTGTTATATTGTATTGTATTGTAACCCCCTTTCAGCAATAATACCCTGTGGTGTCGGAACCCAGTGGTTTAACTACAGACTGGTGTTGTGTATTTCTTTCCCTGCTAAGGTTTAAAGTGTAATAGCATCACACTGCATTGCTGCATAAGGTTTAAAGTGTAATAGCATCACACTGCATTGCTGCATAAGGTTTAAAGTGTATTCATTGGGTGTGTACGCGCTGTGTGTACTTTGTACCGTCAGCGCGGCATTTATACGCAAAGTCCATACACGATACGGGACTCTGTACACTAACAGCGTAAAAAGTACGTAAAGTGTGTTTAAGGTATAGCTTTCATTCCTGTATATAAATCAGCATTGTCAATTGGGGCCTCGTCCGGGATATCACGTTCTTAATGATGCACTGTGCATTACAAACGCGGCTGTAATTGACCGGCTCCAATGGACGCATTGAGAAGCTGATGAAAATAACATCCACGTTAATGTAATTTTGTGGTATCAGTAAGCCGCTGGTATGAAATTCAAGGGACAATGCGTTTCTCATAATATTTAAGATGCTAAAATGTATTTTTATTGTTGCAAAACAAGGTTCAAATAAGTCATATTGTGTTTGATTCAGATTGGATTGTTTATCTGTTAAGTAGGTTTAAAAGTACATTTAAAAGTTGCTGCATAGCCTTGATATAGTTTTTATTTTTAACTCAGGCCTAAAATAACTTCTGGGGCTTGTATGAAGTGTGATTTCTTTGTGACAAAGGAAGCCGCATGGTCTGTCCTCCATTTTGGACTAACCACATGGCCTGTCCACCATTTTGTGTAACCCTTATGAATGTGGAAGGGGGAGGAGCAGTGGCCATTTTGGGAAGGTCATTTTTCGAAATGGCTGATTTTCAGTCTGCTCAGAATAATCAGCTTTCCTTGGTCACATGAAACACGATTTATGAGTTACCAATGCATTTATTTAACCCATGCCATAGTCAATTACAAATAGTTTTAATAGGGCCTAGTGAAAGTTAATAGTGAGATGAATACTTGATGTAAGAATTACACAGATATAAACAATTTTTTTTTTACCTCTAGGATTTAGTTAACTCTGCTTGCTATAAGATAGCCATTGAAATGCAAATTAACCTGTGTAACTGCTTTTTCCTAGCAGTGAAAAACCACCTTTACAGGCAGCCAAAAGCACATAGAATTGATATGCAAATTAGAAGCACTGAATGGGTAAATGAGTCCCATAGGAGACGAGTGAATAGTACATATATATAATATTATAATTATGTGTGTGTTTATATCAATGTATGTTCTGCAAGATGGCTATCCAATCTGAATCATATCATTTAAATTATTGATTATTGCTCGAGTCATTATAGATCTGTGTGAAATAGGGTACATTTATTGCTATATAGGTAAATTTATAGGTAAATCTGAAATAACAGTATTTTAAGGAAGTAAGCGTAAAACACAAACACAGTCTGGCCTAGTTGTAAAGGTTTATACGGAACAAGTGTGTGTTGTGTTTAGTGGGCAATAGTAGTTTTATTGCTCACATTTATAGAAGTTGTGTGATCTGTTTTATTGCGTACGCACATTGGTATACGTGGTACGGAACGTGAGGACAGCGTACAAAAACGTGCACGTAGCGCAAGGCCGCACACGTGGCATAGAGGTACGCACGGTTGCGTAATTACGCAAGCTTGCGTAGGGTTGTGCGCGCATAATAAAACCACACGATAGGTTCGTTTAGTTTAAAGGTGGGACAGTAGCCACACTACAATAGCACCAAACCACCCGGTTTCTAAAGAAATTTAGTATAAAAACAAAATTTAGTATAAATCATTTTTTTTAAATTGCCTCTGGGGGTAAAGCTGTCAACTTGAATGAATCCTAATTTTTTGTACAGAAAAATAAAGTGTATTTGAGTGAGCGAATGCAGGAGTGAGTGGATACTGAACCCAAGAACTGAAGTGGTCTAGGTGGTCTAAGCTAGGTGGTCTAGGTGGACACACTGGGTTAGTAGAGGCCCGGTGGCGTAGGGTTTGCAACCCTACATTATTAACTAGGTGGTCTTAGTGGACTGAGTGGTATCCCATACAACTCTTAGTGGTCTGAAGTGGTCTAGGCTAGGTGGTCTACAGCAATCGTAGGGCATATAGATAACTAGTATCTATAGGCTGTGCTCTTGCATCACATGTCCATTTGTTCTGCACAGCGCAACGTGATATTATTGTGTCATATGCGCTGTGGAAGAGCATACGCAGACGTGATTGTATAGACAAAGGGGTTTTTCTTTGATAACTTCGGGAAATCTCCCTGGTGGGCTTCACTGGAAAGGGTGAAAGATAGTTATCTAATTTCTCTGTTTTTCACCCTACAAACAATTCCAGTTAAAAGATACCGAAAAGGAAATTTTCACTGCCTCTCTCAGGAAAATATTCCAAACAGAACTTCCACCGAAAGAAATTACGGTGTAAGGTCTGATAGGAGCCCTAAGTTGGGTACATTGCGATCCGCTACCAACAGTGTATCGTTGTACTGGCCAGCGTGGGCGAGAGTGAGTTGAAGGCGCTCGGGTATACTTCCACCGTCTACTTATATTGAGTATTTTGGTGTTTGTGGGAATTTTTTTTTTTTAATTATCAGTAGAGACCCACAAATATGGGAGCCAGTTGCTCAAGTAAGAGACGTTTAGACAGGGTTCAGGCAGAATTGTGGCCAAAAGGCTCAGCAAGGTTTATCATGTGTGAAAAATATGGTTCACACACAGAAGTTTTATGCAATGAGTGGGTATGTATGACTAACAATGATAGGGTACCATTCCCTAGAGTGGGCAGCTTTGAACCAGAGGTATTACAGAACTTAAGGATAAGGATATGTCTGATAAAACCCAAGAAACAAAGGAGTAGACATACAGATTGTTTAAATTTATGGCAACAGGAGAGAGACGTGCAAAGGGAATTAGCTCGCGCAGCAGGTTCCAAACATAGCGGGAAAATACTGGCGACCGCACCACCACCACTACCGTATATTGCGGGGGAGAAGATGGCTACAGTCAATGGTATATCTGTAGAATATAGTAGTATGTAAAAACAATGTATTAACCCTAATTATTTTTTGCAAGATGTATCCTGTCTTTGAAGTCTTTTCAAGGGTATAGGTCACAAGAGGATGATGGACTTGCTGGCAGATCAGTTCCTGTATTTATTTACAGAAAGAGAGAGACATAAGATGCATTGGAGGGAATGCCAAATCGCAGCTCTCCTCCAAGCAGTCACCTTGCTGCAGGAAACTCAGGTGGGGCCTGTCCGACCAGGTAGAGCAGTAACAATATTCCCCAATGAAAGAACTGGTGAGGTCACAGCTACCGGTAAGTGTGAGACAGATCATTGCACAGAGACAACAACACCTCACAGTAAACAGATTAGGAACGGAATGGTAGGATTAGACCCTGTCTTGGAAATAGTAACCCCCAATGGGGTAACCGATAGTCAGGGAATAATCCTCACCAGGAATAATGCAATGTATTGCCCGTGGCCCAGAGATGAGCTGCGATCAATCATTTCAGAATTCCCCGACCCTCGGAAGCATTTAGCCAGATGTCAGAAATTTTTCAGAGATCTGGGTAATGCGTATGAACCGACAAACAAACACTGGCGGATATTTTTGAAAGCGTGCCTACCTCCTAATATTGACACCCAGAAATGTATCACTGATTGTAGATTAGGGTCGGATAGTCTTATGACTGACAAAACACAATCAGGAGAATTTAGAGCAAATTAACATGCAACTAGAGTTGTATTTCCCCACAACTGTTAAGTGGAGAAAAAAAATTCTCCATAAAACAGAGGGAAAATGAAATGACATCTGAATACTTCCATCAGGACCTGCAAATAATAGATAGATACATGGGGGTATCAGTTACAGGGAACGATGCGAATTACAGGAAGGTGGCTGTTTCTGTATTAATGGACGGACTCAATCAGACAGTAAGGGACATGGTACAAATTTTTTTTGCCTGATTGGAGAGGGGCCACAGTAGCTTGTCGTAGAGAGTGCGCGATTGAACACCATAAGAATATTGCTAGGCGTAGAGAACTGCAGGAGGAGAGGCTGGGGATTGAAAGTATACAGGCTCTTACACCAGAGTCTCATCAGCCTAAACCCCAAAAACCCTGGTGGTAAGAAAAGACAGAGAAATTGTTACATTTGTAAAAAAATAAAGGACATTTTGCTAGAGATTGCAAGAGTAGTAGAGCACATAGCCAATATAGACCCCTAGACAGAGAAAACAAGCCACGTTATTAAACACATAGACGGGATCAAGGGACATATAGTAAGGAGTCACGAGCCACATAGAAAACACAGATTCGGTTAATGGGAAGAATGGAATAAATGCAACTTTACCCTTTTGACAGAACTTACTAGGGTTAGGAGGAGGTCCCTAAACTTCTGCTTCTTTCTCTAGCCGAAGTGACCTCTAATTAATTTAACAGAAGTTTTGTTAGAGATGGTATACATATAGCGTGCTCCCGCCCAGGAAGTACGAATTATGTTGGATACCCACGAAGACTAAGGTTGCATTTCGCTGTTCTAGATACATGTCCATTACAGGTAGAGGAAATTATCTCAAAGATACCGGGTTCCCTATGAATTTAGATTGGACAGGACACTGGATTGATGGCTGGGATAGTCCCAGTAGAGATATAACACACATAGATTTTTTTTTGGGGAGCAGACCGAGTAGAGAATCATTCCCCTTAGTGCCCAATCCAGATGTCAAACTTTGTAAAATCTTCTTTGCCTCTACCAACTTATCTTTTACTAAACTCTATGTGATTTGTCTTCAAAGCTTCCTCTTCATCCCTTACGTTCACCGACAGGGTTACAGTTCAGACGCCACAGGCCTACTCGGTCTTTCAGAGTTCTGCCCAAATCCAATATATCTCACCAGCATAGGGACACCAGTATCAGTGTGCCTGGTCATGCACAAAGGGTGGAGAATGGGAATACGGGTGAAGGGAGACTGTATATAGACACCGGTATGCATGATGGCGTGACAGCCTGATGGTGAACGCAAATCTGAAAAATTTTCTTTTTATTATTTCCTTTCTCTTTTCACTCTCCACAGATGGTTTACGTCACACAACTGATAATACACAACAGTTAAACACATTGAAATGCAAGATTTATGTTCCCTACAGAAAGGTCGCTGACCCGGAGAGAACTCGTGACAAAGAGCAGAGTGTAGAGAACCTCGTATCACTGGAGTGTCTGTTCCGGGAAGGTTGAGAGGCAGGACTGTTGAAGGGCATCCGAGCACAGATCTAGAACGGTTGGAGTATCATTCTTTGTTATCACCTCCCCCTGCATTTTCCTGTCTTTTCCCCTTCTTATTTTCCTCCTTTCCCTAAACGAAATGGATCGATCACAAGAGACTGCGTTTAGGGTTCTATTAGTAATTCTGGTTTTGATCAAGACAGTTTGTTTTGGTGAGGGTCCCAGAGAGGTCGAGCAGGGATCTGGAATGGGTTCTGATGACGAGTATGAATTTGTAGAATCTCAGGAGCGGCACATCGCTCAAGTAAAGGCTGGCATCAGTAAGCGCTCTGGTAGTCAGGGAGCTCGGAGGCACTGTGAGGGGTTATTGTCTGATGAATGTTGTGTTTGTAGGAATTGTGAGAATATAGTTGAGGATGGGTGCATCCATAGATGTCAGTCCAACCTTAATATCGACATGGACCGTCATCCGTTGAGTGATTACCACTCACTAGTGGGTAAGGTCTTAAACCAGACAGAATGCTGGGTGTGCTCACAGGTACTTCAAGGTCAGAGCAAGTCAGGATTAGTACCGTACCCTTTAGCAATAGATGAGGTACTCGAATTACGGGGTGGGAGACCGGTGGACAAGAAATTCAATATCTCTAGGCCCCCTAGTTTGAAGCTCCACCAGTATCATGTAGACAGTTCCTTATTGTGTTTTAATATTTCCAACTACCGAAAACCGGGAAATTGGGAAGTGACGTGGAATAACCAGACAATGACCTTTTCACACAGAGCTGATAGGATACCCATAGACTCTGAATTTGTACGCCAAATAGCCAACAGTGGGAGGTATTTTCGGTATAGGTATACTCGTGGAAGCAAGACCATGTGGGTTGGAAAAGTATCGCCAGGGTATTGTGCTCATATCATCCAGCCCGATACTTGTACTGAGCAGATGGGAGAACTAGGGATTGGTTTCTTTAATGGGAAAATTTGCAATATGGTGATGTTATATTTTGTCCCCTATGTCCTCCCAGATGATGCCTATTTCATATGTGGGAGGAAGGCGTGCAAGTGGCTTGCTCCGAGCTCAGAGGGATTGTGTTATATTGGGAGAGTACTGCCAGAGGTCATGACCATAACCCATGATAAGATGAAAGACGTTCACCGCAGTGCTCAGGCTCCTTATACTCATACTCACTATGAACACATCATCAAGAGACACCTCATAGATAGGACAGAGCACGCAGCCTCTGATTTGATCCACGAATCCACTGGGATTCAATTCCTTCTCGCATTAGACATCACCCGTACTGCCAGAGGAATTATAAATTATAGGTATATCCATGCGCTAGCGAACTTGATAGATAATATTACTGAGATGTATGACGACACCTTCAGGTATACGGGAAGGGAGTTACAAGCAGGAACTTATACCACGCAATTGGTTCTCAGGTTTAAGAAAGTGGGCTCAAAATGTCATCATTAGTGTAGGGAAGTTTCTCCTTTGTATCCTGGGAGGCGTCATAATTATTGGTTTGATATTTAGGTGTGTTTGAATTCTGACGCGGCGCAAGCACGGCACAAAATTGATGAGTCTAAGGAGCAAGGGTACTGTTACAGCAGCAGATTTAGTTTACGATTCATCCATAGAGACTGTGATATGATAAGGATTACAGATGAATTTCATGGCCTGTTTCGTTCACCCGTTTTTCTTTTGTCTCCCCCTCTGCCCAGATACATCCATCCGGAAAAAGACATCAGCCCTACCCAAAATGTTTATGTGAATGTATTTTATATATGTGTCTTATCTTCATCTCTGCAACCTCCAGTTAATGACACACATAGTCAACAGGTGATATTCACACATACTAGCACTTACATACACTTCCCCCTCCATGTATCATCAACTAAATGTGCACCCCATTTGTTGGAACAAGAAGCCGAAAAGAGCTCGGTAGTGTTTGTTGGCCCATTTACAGACCCTTAATACGGGATGAGAAGGATTTAATGTATACTTCGCAATACCTTGAAGCTTATGTAGAACATATACGGCACAATGATACATGCCCCTCAGACATGGATTCATACATACATACTTTTACTATCCCACTAGGTCATACATTTCCCACCTACAATTCTCCTCTGACAACTCCAAGCTTCTGTAGATATTGTGTAGATATTTTTCTGTTTAGTGATTAGATAGTGGCAGTTATTGGTGACTGCCAAAGTCGAAAAATATTGCAGTACACACATCATGTACAAACTACACACAGGTGGCCTCCGTGCGCGTACTTGCTCTGCTGTGCGTGCGCATATTCGCAATTTGTGTATGGTCGCTCCCGCGGTCCTGCGCATTAGCGCGTGGTATGAGTATTTACGGTAGAGTTTGTGAGCGCATGGAAGGCTATCAAAACACATTACATATTTAATCCAAATAGTGCACAATGTACACATAGTCTCCTTGCACCACATCACAAATTAACAGCAGTTTAAATGGTAACAGAACAAAGGGATTCACCTTTACAGGATAGGAGGGGACAGAACAAGGTTACAAGGTGGTGTTTGGTATCCAGATGTAGGGTATTTTAAGGGAAACATTCCGGTGTTGGTTTGAGGAAGATCGCATGTTCCTGCGAATAGTTATGTGCAGGAGCAGAATATAGATATAAACTGTATTTACTGTACATTATGTATGCGGCGGGAATCCAGAGGAGACCACCCACAAGAGCAGTGAAAATAGACATCGCCCACCTATTCAAACAGACCTATGACCTCTCCTGTACTGTAAATGACCATCCCTGTGTCCAATGGACAAAGAGATTACAGTATCCATTGTGTTATGTTTTGGATGAAGTGAATAAAGAGAGCCTGCAGCAGGCCTGGTCAGACACAAGGCTCACAACGTTATCTATCAGATGACCGAGGACCGGACCGGGTTGCGCAAGCGAATCCACTCACGTATGTAACATTGACTGTAGCCATTTACTCTGTTATATTGTATTGTATTGTTTGTATTGTAACCCCCTTTCAGCAATAATACGCTGTGGCGTCGGAACCCAGTGGTTTAACTACAGACTGGTGTCGTGTATTTCTTTCCCTGCTAAGGTTTAAAGTGTAATAGCATCACACTGCATTGCTGCATAAGGTTTAAAGTGTAATAGCATCACACTGCATTGCTGCATAAGGTTTAAAGTGTATTCATTGGGTGTGTACGCGCTGTGTGTACTTTGTACCGTCAGCGCGGCGTTTGTATGCAAAGTCCGTACACGATACGGGACTCTGTACGCTAACAGCGTAAAAAGTACGTAAAGTGTGTTTAAGGTATAGCTTTCATTCCTGTATATAAATCAGCATTGTCAAGGGGAAGTTGGAAGACCACTTGTACTACTTCCAGTAAGCAATTGACTGTCCAACAGTCCTTTGTGAGGAAGATGAAATATGACAGCAATCATCCTTTTGCAAAGCGGATAACTGAGGCCTTGACAGCTATGTTGGTGTTAAAGGTGCATCCGGTATCCACCATTAGTTCAGTGGGACTTAGAGAATTGATGGAGATAGTGTGTCCCCGGTATCAAATCCCATCTAGGTTCCACTTCTCTAGGCAGGCGATACCGAGAATGTACACAGACGTCAGAAAAAGAGTCACCAGTGTCCTACAAACTGTCCACCTAACCACGAACATGTGGACAAGTGGAACAGGGCAGACTAAGGACTATATGACTGTAACAGCCCACTGGGTAGATGTATTGCCTCCCGCAGCAACAACAGCAGCGGCACCAGTAGCAGCATCTTGCAAACGCCAACTCGTTCCTAGGCAGGCTAAGCTATGTATCACCGCTTTCCATAAGAGGCACACAGCTGACAACCTCTTACAGAAACTGAGGAACATCATCGCAGAATGGCTTACCCCAATTGGACTCTCCTGGGGATTTATGATATCGGACAATGCCACCAATATTGTGCGTGCATTACATCTAGGCAATTTCTAGCATGTCCCATGTTTTGCACATAGAATTAATTTGGTGGTGCAGAAATTTAGAAAAATGACAGGGGTGTGCAGGAGATGCTGTCGGTGGCCCGAAAAATTGTGGGCCACTTTCGGCATTCTGCCACTGCGTGCCAAAGACTAGAGTGCCAGCAAACACTCCTGAACCTGCCCCGCCATCAACTGAAGCAAGAAGTGCTAACGAGGTGGAATTCAACACGCTATATGCTTCAGAGGATGGAGGAGCAGCAAAATGGCCATTCAAGCCTATACATCCACCTACGATATAGGCAAAGGAGGGGTAATGCACTTGACTCAAGTGCAGTGGAGAATGATTTCCGTCTTGTGCAAGGTTCTCCAACCCTTCGAACTTGCCACACGTGAAGTCAGTTCAGACACTGCCAGCTTGAGTCAGGTCATTCCCCTCATCAGGCTTTTGCAGAAGCAGCCGGAGAAATTGAAGGAGGAGCTAAGACAGAGTGATTCCGCAAAGTATGTGGGACTTGTGGATGGAGCCTTTCATTCGCTTTGCCAGGATTCAAGGGTGGTCAATCTGTTGAAATCAGAGCACTACATTTATATCTACGTTATATCTCTCTTTCCAGCAGACACAAGTGTGCAGACGCTAGAGCCCAGAGGAAGCTCTACCATAGAGCGAAATGCGTATTGGTTAGCCGTGTGCCGCCGATGCATGTCAAATGTTTTAGCTCACTAAATACTTGTCTTTACTGCTACCTAAATACCGTTTAGTATATGGAGGAGATTCAGTCATAAGGAAGCCTGGCTGTGCGTGCACACTTAAAATTTGCTTGTTATCCACGTATCATCTCATGACGCATGGCTATGCTGAATAGCAGATAGCTGTGGCAAGCAGGGCCAGCATATTCTGAAATTGAGATAACAATAACTATATATGTATTGCTAAGTTTGGCACATCTTATTATAGAACGCGGAGCCAGTAAGCACGAGATCAGAGATGTTTTGAAATATATGGTAGTAATTTATACAACTGATCTAAACGTGACCATATACCAATTGGGACATACTTCCTCTGATATGGGATAATATTAGTAATCATAGGTGTACCCTGATTACAAGTATCACCGCTAATAAATCAGCTATAAACAGCAGTCCATGTAACAATCAGGGCACTGAGTGTTAATAAATACATATATATGAACTGCTGACTCCTGCAAATCCTATTACAGCCTGTGTGCACCAGCAATAAACAGCAGTCCCTACAATAATGAATGTGTTGAGTGTATATGATCCATGAGGAATTAAGAATGTTGTGCAGAAAAGCACAAGATTAGAGGTGGATGGAAACACACTGGGATATTTAATACAACTCATACAAACATACTAATACACTATTTGGGACGTATTTCCCCAGTTGTGGGATAACATCAGCAATTACAAGTGTGTAACCATATATACCTGCATTACGCAATTATATAAACAGGGACATAAATTGGAAATATTTGGGGTATAAATATCAGGTGCAGCCAAGAAGCCTGGTATATGTAATGCCTGCACAATGTCCCTAGCATATTAATAAGGGCAGAGTGCTAAGAACTGGAATTGAACTACATTTAGCAACATTTGTTGCCACTCTCTGCAGATAAGACTGAATTGATACATTATAAACATCAAAGGTGCTATTAAACACTTGTTGCCAGTCTCTGCACACTAGGCAATACCATTTTAAAATAACTATTATCAGCATAAGAAAGCTAATAGATACATTATAAACATTAAGGCTGTGATTGAATCGTTATATATATTTTTTATTTACTTTTCCCATCTGTTATGGTCAACCCGTAAGATTAATACATACCACAACACATGTAATATGTGGAATACTATTCAGGTATAGGTGCAGTTACAGATTATACATAGAATTTTATGACAAGTTGGGGCTATAAACATTTGTACTCCTCATAAGAGTATATTGAATATATAAGAAATAATAGGCGGCACACGATTTGGTTTTAAAACATTTTATTTTACACAAGACAGAAATCTGTCTAATAAAGATTCTTCATTTTTCTTCACGTTTTTCTATTTCTATATTGTTTTTAAATATTTCGCTTTAGTATGGCCAATAACTAGGCCATAATAATATCACAGGTGGAACACAAGTTAGGAACATTCCATGTGGATATTGAGAATATGTACTCAATAATCAAGTTATGAAATTATCAAATTATTTGTGATTGGGATGGAGTGCACCCCAAGAAACTGATCCCTGCTACAATTTTCTTTTCTATACAAGTGTGCAGAGGTGCAAAGATCTGCTGGTTAGTAAATTGTCTGCTCAAGCGGAACGTGACCCATCAACAGCTCCTCCTTCAATTTCTCCCGCTACTGGGGCTGCAAGGAAAAGGATAACATTTCCTAGCCCACCCACTGGCGGTGATGCAGGGCAGTCAGGAACGAAAGCTGACATCTGGTCCAGACGGAAGGACCTGCCAACAATTACTGACATGTCTACTGTAACTGCATATGATTCTGTCACCATTGAAAGAATGGTGGAGGATTATATGAGTGACAGCATCCAAGTAGGCATGTCAGACAGTCCGTACTTATACTGGCAGGAAAAAGAGGCAATTTGGAGGCCCTTGCACAAACTGGCTTTATTTTAGCTAAGTTGCCCCCCTTCCAGTGTGTACTCCGAAAGAATGTTTAGTGCAGCCGGTAACCTTGTCAGTGATCGGCGTAGGAGGTTACTTCCACTAAATGTGGAGAAGATGATGTTCATCAAAATGAATTATAAATTCCTCCAGGAAGACCTTTACCAGCAATTGCCTCCAGAAAGTACACAGGGACCTGTGATGGTGGATTCCAGTGGGGACGAATTAATACTCAATGAGGAGGATGCACACAGTGAAAGGGGTGAGGAATCGGAGGATGATGATGAGGTGGACATCTTGCCTCTGTAGAGCCAGTTTGTGCAAGGAGAGATTGATTGCTTCTTTTTTGGTGGGGGCCCAAACAAACCAGTCATTTCACCCACAGTTATGTGGCAGACCCTGTCGCCAAAAATTCTGGGTTTGTTAAAGTGTGCATGTCTGTTTATACAACATAAGGGTGGGTGGGATGGCCCAAGGACAATTCCATCTTGCACCTCTTTTTCTTCTTTGCATTATGTGCTGCTTGGGGACTAGTTTTTTTAAGTGCCATTCTGTCTGACACTGCAGTGCCACTCCTAGATGGGCCAGGTGTTTGTGCTGCACACTTGTGTCGCTTAGCTTAGTCATACAGCTACCTCATTACGCCTATTTTTCTTCTTTGCATCATGTGCTGTTTGGGGACTATTTTTTAAATCTGCCATCCTGTCTGTAACTGCAGTGCCACTCCTAGATGGGCCAGGTGTTTGTGCCGCACACTTGTGTCGCTTAGCTTGGCCAACCAGCTACCTAATTGCACCTCTTTTTCTTCTTTGCATCATGTGCTGTTTGGGAACTAGTTTTTGAATAGTGCCACCTTGTCTGCAACTGCAGTGCCACTCCTAGATGGGCCAGGTGTTTGTGCCACACACTTGTGTCGCTTAACTTAGTCATACAGCCACCTCAGTGCAACTTTTAGGCCTAAAAACAATATTGTGAGGTGTTCAGAATAGACTGGAAATGAGTGGAAATTAATGTTATTGAGGTTAATAATACCGTAGGAGCAAAATTACCCCCAAATTCTGTGATTTTAACTGTTTTTATGGTTTGTTTTTTAAATCATCCAGATCCAAAACCAAAACACGAAAGGGTGGTTTTGGCAAAACAAAGCCAAAACCAAAACAGGAAAGTGGAATTAGAACCAAAACACAAAACACGAAAAGTGCCAGCCGCACATCTATAGAAATAATGCAGGCAGGCATGACACATGTAATAAGCAACTTACAATGCCTAATGGATGAACATCACAGACAACAGCAAAGCTACCTAAACATTTTAGAAACAAATCAAATGCTCATTGAATCAATATCCCGCATCATGGAGAATCACACTGCAGCAACACGTGAACTCAATGCCACCCTCACTAACCTCAATGAAACACTCAATTCCCAGCAGCAATACCAACAAAGCACCAGTCCTGGTACGACAACTCCACTTGTATCGCCAATGGCCTCCAGAGCCGGCCATAGGTATAGGCAAACTAGGCAATTGCCTAGGGCATCTGGTATGCCTAGGGGCATCAGCAGCTTCTGCTGATTAAAATGATATGCGGCATGCCTATATTCTGTGTGTAGCATTTCGTACGCAGATACAGCCACAGTCTCACACAGAATATAGGCATGCCACATATCATTTTAATCAGCAGAAGCTGCTTGTGTATCCTAGCCACATAGCAATGCAAATAAGATGCATTTTCATAAAAAATAGGCACCCGACGTTAGCAGAGCTGCCAGTTGACTCATGCTGGGAACTACATGTGTCATTATGTGTATAAGGGCATTAATAATGTGTAACATATGTGTAAGGGGCACTATGTGTGTCATTATGTGTATAAAGGCACTAATAATGTGCGGCATATGTGTAAGGCCAAATGTGCACACTGTTCTTATTTAAATTACAGGGGGTAAAAAAAAAAAAAGGACTGCTATGGGTGGGGGGGTGATGGTGCTGGGAAAGGGGTGCAGGGTCAGAGGCGGAACTAGCGGTGGTGCTAGGGGGCACCAGCCAAAATCTTGCCTAGGGCATCATATTGGTTAGGGCCGGCTCTGATGGCCTCACCACCAAGGCGCTCGACCAGAACACACCTACACGACAGTGGTAAAGGCAAAGCAGCATCCAAGCAGCCAGCCCCCAAAAAATAACATACAGATGTAGTGGTTTCTGTTTGGAGAAAGGAATACAATGAGTTAGTAAGTGTATGTTGGACACTGTAGATTGTCCTGTTAGCATCTTACTAATTTATACAACATCATTAATTATCCGTAAACTAAGTTCACAAGTGCAGTTTTTCTTCACACTGCTATTTACTAGTCTTTGAAAATGTTTTTGGCAGTGAAATGTTATCTGTGCTACACATTGTGAGTTGCATCCATTAATGAGCCAACAGTCTTTGATTATCTAATTATTATTACTACTACCAGATTCTAATCAGTCTCATATATAGCAGCCTGCGTACTGCAAAGGCATGCACATTGTGAGTTGCATGCATTAATGAGCCAGTCTTTGATTATCTAATTATTCTTACCAGATTATAATCAGTCTCATATATAGAGCCTGCCTACTGCACAGGCATGCACATTCTGAGGTGTATGCATTAATGAGCCAACAGTCTTTGATTATCTAATTATTATTACCAGATTCTAATCAGTCTCATATATAGCAGCCAGTCTACTGCACAGGCATGCACATTCTGAGGTGTATGCATTAATGAGCCAACGGTCTTTGATTCTCTTTTGATTAATTCCAGATTATAATCACAATCATATAACAGCATGTCTACAGCACAGCCATGCAGATTAACACATGACCCATACACCCTCATTTTTGGGTTTGTGAGAAAGGTTAATTGTTTAATACTTTACGCCATTAGTACAATAACAGTATTGTTCAACAAGCAAGTGTCCGAATATGTGCAAACAAGAATGGGAGTTTTTTTATTATATTTTTTGGGCGGTTTGTCATTAATGTCCTGCCATGTTTGTGTGTGCTAAAAAAGCATTATGAGAGCATTTGTTTAATTGCTTCAAACAAATCACACTCTTCCTTGCAACAGCAAAAGTAATGTGTGTAATAATGGATACATATTGTTTCTTGTGTTGTGTCTATAAAAGATGCAGAATTTAACAAGCAATCAAAAACAAATAAAACATTTTGGATGGTACGAAGTTTGTGTCTCTTAAACACCATGGAGCACCACACATAGGGCCACGTGTATTCAGCATGGAGAAGAGTAAAAACATGGCGAAGTTTAAAGTGAATACGTAGCAGACATTCAGATAGTAACTAACATTTACAAAAGCAATCAGGATTACCTAGTGCTTTATCACCTTCCACTTATCACTGCTTAATGACTTCTCCAGCCTTAATACATGTGCACCATAATATGATGTGTACTCAAAAAAAGAACACACAATACACATATTGCATTTGTATGCCACTAAGCCAGTGTATGTTTGTATGTCTTTGGAATAATACACATTCTGTCGAAGTAGCGTGTTTGAGTTGGTTACAAATAATAATTATGTACCAAAATAAAAATGCAAAAAAGCAGACACACATATACTTATCTTAAAAATGTAGATTTATAAGCTCTTGCCTTACCTGACTCCCTACATCTGTACTCTAAGTGTCACCAGATGTATCTAACTCCTCTGCTTGCTGACTGCTTTCTTCATCATCCTCCTCATCATCATCATGTGGCAGATGTTGCAAACACATGTTATGAAGAAAACAGCAGCAGAACACAATTCTGGTCACCTATAAGGGACTATACAACAAAAGCCCACCAGACTTATCCAGACACCGAAACCTAGATTTCAGCACCCCAAGACATCTTTCTATCACATTCTGCATAGACTTATGTGCATTATTGTAATTGTGTTCAGCAGGGGAATCAGGGCAGGACAATGGAGTCAGAAGCTAAGAGAAACAGCCATATCCCCCATCACCTGAAAGACATATTTAGTAACATGTGTAAAGTACATATACAGCAACACATAACTAACACAGTGGATTTGGGTGTAGTATACAAAGTCCTACACATATCAAATTACATACCTAGCAGCCATCCATCTGGCATTTGTCCGTCCTCAAATTTATCAAAGAGGGATGACTGACTGAGGATGAAGGAGTTATGGCAGCCACCAGGGTAACCAGCAACAACACTCATGATTTTGAGTTTTGCATCACAAACCACCTGGACATTTGTAGAGTGGTCAAGATGTCTATTGGTATATATATGCTGCCTGTCCCTAGGTGGTCTCAGCTGAATGTGTGTGCAATCAATGGCTCCCAGCACATTGGGCATGCCAGCAAGGCCATAGAAAGCTACCCTGATGGCATGCCACTGAGACTCCTGGGTAGGGAAGCAGATTGAGGCATCGATGTGGGGCTGCAAAGCATCCAACACCTGTATGCCTATTTGGGAAAAAAGGGTACTGAGAATAAATTACATAACATCATCACTGTGTACTGACATTACTACAACAAACAAATAACAGATGAGGATATTTGGTATACGTCACCTGTGCTAGGATTCTGGAAAAGGAGGGCTGAGAGATCCCAATGACATCGCCAGACACAGCCTGAAAGCTACCAGTAGCCACAAAGTGCAACACAGCCAGGAGTTTGTGCAGGCCTGAGACAGGGCGACATCGTGCTGTCTCAGGGTCTAGGTCCAGTTTGACAAGGTCATACAGATGGAAAATGTTTGCTTGATTTAGAATCTAAATTTTAGATGGAACATCTGTATGACCTTGTCATCGGCCAATGCGTTTAAGTTTAAACGCCCCCTAAAAAAACGAGGCCTGTGCAGCCTCCATGGCACCTGTACAACCTGCTGACCATGTTCAGTTTCCTGGCCCTGGTTTCTTCCAGGCTGATGTCTGAGTCTCAGGAATCCCACAGCACACAAAACATCACTGCACCATAGTCCAGCAGCCATTTCTGAGTGAGGGATGATTGAAATGGACCTAGGGTCCTTTTATAGTCATCCTAATTCAGGTGTGATTGATGTTGAAGTTGCCAAACATGTAAACACGCCAGTAAAAAGCAGGTCTATTTTTTTGCTGATTTTTTTTTTTGATTCGCAAAAAAATACGACCGCAATTGAGCATTCATGGACAAACATCCAAATACAAATGAATAGTTAATTACTATGTTGTGTCAACAAACAGCCGCGTTTGACCGATGGTCTATTCATTCGTATTTCTGATCTCTGCCATGAAAACCATTACGAATAGCCCCAACACTGCCGAGATTTGTACTTAGTAAATTCCCGTGTTGACACTTTGAAAAAAAAAAATTTGCACATAATCGGGACTTTAGTAAATAAACCCCCTGGTGTACAAGTGTGCGGAGCTGAGACTGGGGGCAGATCTCATCTACAGAGCCTCACAAGTACCACTACCTAATGCTGTTACCTTGTGTGATATATGGGCTCCTGATTACCGATATCAGTTTTACATTTGAGTCACCTGTGTACACTAAATAAACCTGCATTACTGTTTAAGTTACTAAGTGTGTGGACTGACATCACTGCACCAGATAACCCAGTACACTCTGCCAACAGGTTATAGGCCCAGACCAGCGTGTACTTGAAGATTAACCCCCTGAGTGCTGTTGAATAATAACAGAGGCACAGTTTAAAGTGACATTTTATACAAGTGGAGAAAAGGATGTATAGCACAGGACACAGCATGAGCTTAGTTATGCTGAAAGGTTCAGAGAACTATGCTACATGGAAGTTTGCCATGGAGATGCAGCTTAAGCGTGAAAAGTTGTGGAAGGTTACTATAGACCAGAGAGTAGGTCCAAACCCAGATGATGTAGACAGAGCCATCGGGACGATAGGTTTAGCTGTGGAACAGCATGTTTATTCAATAATCAGTGGGAAAGTGTCAGCTAAGGACATGTGGACAAAATGCATATGATGATAAAGGTCTAATGAGAAGAATAAGTTTAAGACACATGCTATATGGAACAAAACTGAGTACCTACAAGGACATGAACGATTACACTGATAAGTTATTGTCGATAGCACAGCAGTTGTCATCTGTGGGGGAACAGGTGGACAAGGAAGAAGTCGCAATGGCTATGATACAGAATCTGACGCTAGAATTTGATTTTTTGGTGGTTGCGTTAGAGTCAAACGACACTAAACTGACAACGGAGATTGTAAGAGCCAAGTTGCCACAGTTCCAAGAACGTATTCCTGTCAAGACCATAGCTGAGGGTTCTGCCATGAACACAAAGGGCACAAAGTCCAGAAAGCACAAATTCAAGTGTTTTGTATGTCACAAAATAGGACATAAAGCTTCAGATTGCAAGGTGAGAAATTCCAGTGGTGCGCAGAAGCAGCATGACAAGCCAAACGAGTCAGCATTGAATGTAGCAGACAGTCACAGGAAGGATTGCTGGTACATAGACTCGGAGGCCACTAGACATTTCAGTTGCAATAAGCATTGGTTTAATTCCTTAACACCGTGTGTTTCCACTACAGTTACAGGGATTGTAAATAAGGCCCTTACTGCATTACAAGCTGGGACAATCACAGCACATTTAAGAATTGGAGGTGAGACAGTTGTTACAGATATCCAAGATGTGTTGTACGTGCCTGATTTAGGAAGTAATCTCATTGCTATCAGTGTACTATAGAAGAAAGGATATTAAGTCAAATTTCAGAAGGGCAAGTGTATGGTGCATAATAAAAGAGGGACTGTTATTGCTTCAGCAACCCAGTGCAACCAACTATATGTCCAGGACACTGAAGAGTGTACTGCAGTGATGCCTACTGAGGAAAAACAGTCAATGGAGATGTGGTACAAATGCTTGGGTCATGTGGGATATGACAATGTCCAGAAACTGCTAGATGGAATGGTAACAGGGATCACCTTGAGCAACGCTGAAAGACCCATGTGTGAGAGTTGCATAAAAGGCAAGCAAACTCGCAACCTATTTCCAAAGTCAGTTAATAGAGCAGAGACACCGTTAGCTCTAGTGCACACAGACGTGTGTGGTCCAATGGAGGAAGAATCAATCAGTGGCTACAGGTATTTCCTGACTCTCATTGATGACGCCGCAAAAATGACACGTGTACTTCCTTAAAGAAAAGAGTGAAGTGGTCAACAAACTTGTGGAGTACAAAAACCTGGTGGAGAATCAGACAGGTCTGAAACTATAGATCCTGAGATAAGACAATGGTGGAGAGTATGATAACAGTCTTACCCGCATTCCTTAGGAAATATAGCATAAAGCATCAGCTAACAATTGCCTACACACTTGAACAGAAAGGCGTGAGTGAGCAGGCAAACAGCACAATTGTTGAGAGAGCACGGACTATGTTAAGTGATGCTGACCTGGAAAAGTTTTGGGCAGAATTGTGCATCTACAGTGGCCGTCAAAGGTAAAATGCCACTGGAGGCGTGATCCAGGAAAAAGCCAAGTATCAGTCAACTTCATGTCTTTGGGACAGCGCCACTAACTGGAGCAGTGGAGCAACAACAAAATGTATTATTGGATGTACAGGCAGCAGAAAGCGTGTCTGAATCTGAGAGTATCAAAGCAGACAAGTCAGAGAACAGAAGTTCCACAAGGAGCAACAAAGGTATTCCAGCCAAGAAATACAGTGAGGAATATACAAACATAGCTTGCTGTGAACCTCAAAACATACAGGAAGCAAAGTCAAGCAGTGATTGGACAAAGTGGAAGTCAGCAATTGATACAGAACTGTCAACACTACATGATCTACTGTTATATCAACTAGACTTTGATTCCGCATTCCTTAATGGAGAATTGATTGAGGAAATTTATATGGAACCACCTGAACATTATGATATGGACATATTCCAAACTGGGAATGTTTGTCTCTTAAAGAAGTCGCTATATAGCCTTAAGCAAAGTGGTCGTTGCTGGTATGTAAAGTTGGATGCAGTGTTACTAGAAATGAACTTTGTTAGGTCAGAGATTTATCACTGCCTATACCACAAAACCATCAAAGAAAAGTTGTTCATCATAGCTGTCTATGTGGATGATTTCATTTTGGCAGGTCAAGAAGATCATATCACTGATGTCAAGCACCAGCTTAAACAAGGATTCAAGTTGAAAGATCTAGGCCCTGCAAATCATCTATTAGGTATGAAAATTGTACAAAACCTGCAAGAGGGAACTGTCACAATTGATCAACAAACCTACATTGAGGCAATAATTTAGTACGGAATGACAGATGAAAAACCAGTAAGTACTCCCATTGATAAAAGTACAAAGATGGTCAAGGCCATGTCATCAAGCAGCAAAAGGGAGGTAGAGGAAATGTAAGAAATCCCTTATCAAAATGACATTGGTAGTTTGATGTATGCAAGCATTGGGACACGTCCAGACATCACACATGCAGTAAGTAGGGCAAGCCAGTTAGCAAATAATCCAGGGAGACAAAACTGGATTTCAGTAAAGAGAATACAAAGGTACCGCAAATGTACAAGTTCACTAAAGCTGAAATTTACAAGATCATCAGATACCAGTTTAAAAGTATTCTGTGATGCCGACTGGGGATCAGATGAGGATTATAGACGTTCTTATACTGGATACCTGTTTGCACTAGCAGGCGCAGCCATAAGCTGGACAAGTAGGAAACAACCCACAGTTGCTCTTTGTACAACAGAGGCAGAGTACATAGTGCTCACAGAAACTTCAAAAGAAGCGCTTTGGATCAGAGAGACTTTATACGAATTAGGTCTTTCTTACCACAGTGAGATCATCAACATAAAGTGTGAAAACAAGGGAGCAATTGATCTTTCTTGTAGCAAAAAGCATCATGGACGGTCTAAGCACATTGTTATAAGACATGTCATTCGTGAGTTGGTGGAAAACAAGTCTGTCAATGTGGAATATATTGCAAGCAAAGAAAATATTGCCGACATGTTGACAAAGGGACTGTCATCACACTTGCTACTTGCATTCCTGATGGAATGTGGACTAGAATATGGTAAATGTTGATTTATTCTTACTGTTTTTGCTTCATGTTATGTTTTCAGTTACAGGAGTGACTTGAGCGAGGGGGAGTGTTAGGATATGCTGCGCTCTGTGCCTGTCTCCTTCTGTGTACCAGTCTATGGGAGCATACCTTGGTGTTAGACATTTAGTGCCAGGAGTAACTAGGAGGCGGAGTCTTATGATGTAGTTCATGTTCCTCCATCTCAGGGAGAGAGTGAGGAGAGTGTGACACACACAGAGATTGAGAGAGACAGAGTCCTGGTGTACAAGTATGCAGAGCTGAAACTGGGAGCAGATCTCAGCCACAGAGACTCACAGTGTTACAGTGCATGCATCATCTTCTCTACAATGGGAGTCAGACTGCACAGCGTTGCAGTCCTCCATGCTTCACCACCACAGACATCTCCTGATAAGTACCACTACCTAATGCTGTCACCTTGTGTGATATATGGGCTCCTGAATACCGATATCAGTGTTACATCTGAGTCACCTGTGTACACTAAATAAACCTGCATTACTGTTTAAGTTACTAAATGTGTGGACTGACGTCACTGCACCAGATAGCCCAGTACACTCTGCCAACATTATGGTGTCACTTGTGGCCCCCGAAAGCTGACGTATGATTAACATGCTGCAGCGTTTAGGGGGACAAGTGGTGGGAACACCAGGCACCTTTCTTATACATCACAGGGATGGGCTCCTTTCTCTCAGCACTCTGGGCAGGTTTGTAAAGTAATCCTGATACCTTCTAATCCTTTGGATTAAGGGATTGAGGAGTACAGTGCCTGAACATCTATGGTTAATCATAACATTTCTGAAGACCAAAGTCCTTAAGTATTTGGAAAATGGCTGTCGAGTCTTTAAGATGTGACTTATTCCTCAAGACATGTGGTTGCAATTTAAGTGCTACAAACTGCGATAAATTGAAAGTAAGGGATTTGATCCCTGCAATAATAGGTATGGCAGTAGGATGTCCCTTATTTTTGTGGACATTCAGGATACAATGGAAAATAGGCGTGACAGGGGATTTCACTGCTAGATAATTAAACTCCTCTAGAGAGATGGAACCTTCCCTCAATCCTCTGTTTAGAAGTGCATTCAAACATTCTTGAAACACAATTGTGGGGTTTTCATTCAATTTCTTATAGGTATTAACATCCAGGAGTATCTTATCAGATTCTTTCATATACGTAGATAAAACCTGGACAACCATGGCACCCCCCTTATCTGCCTGTTTTATAATTGTGTTTTTATCCTTTTTAAGGATCTTGATGGCCTGTTTCTCTTGTGGGTTGAGGTTGCTGACATGTCTCATATCAGAATTTAAAATTTTCCTAAAGTTGTCCTTGACAGAATCGTAAAATATATCGATGTAGCTTCCTCTGGACTCGACCAGATAGAATCGCAAAGGTAATGCCGCCAAAGGTTTAGATTTCTCTGGTTGAGAGGTCACAGGTGTCGGGTTTTTCAGGAAGTGTCTTTGAATTGTAAGGGAGCGGATATACTTGTTCAGATCTATAAATAAATTCAATTTGTCGAGATGGTGATCTGGGGCAAAATTAAGTCCCTTACTCAGAACTGAGCATTCTGCTGCAGAAAGCTCCTTCTTAGAGTTATTGATGACCCCTGTCTGATGTGCTCCTGTGCTTGAAAACCTCTCTTTTTCTTTGGTGACCTTTCTTCCACCTCTTGTTCCTTGTTTCCTCCATGTCCTCTTTTGGTGCCCTGAAGCGAGTCCAACGTTGTAAATAGCTCTTCCTTTCACTGGCGATGTGGGATCAGTGGTCTCCTTTCAGTTCTGTCTACTAAAAAATTACGATGTCTATTTTCAGGAGTGGGTGATCTAAATACTTTGTATCTATTAGTCCCATCGTACATATCTTCCCTTCTATTTGGATTTGAGGGCAATCTGTTCCGCTGATACCAGGGTCAGTCTATGCAATGTTCTCTTTGCTGTTCTTTTCTAAAGGCTTGACGTGGCTCGAAATATCTTTGTCTGGATCTAAAGTTACCATATGTTCTGTCTTAGACATGTTCACGTTGTGAGTCTCGCCTATAATTAGCGCAAGATCTGCTAAACTTACTGTCTGAATTTGTGGGTAATCTTCTGTAATTAATGCTACCAGTTTCAACATGGTTTGTCTCATTTGGTGGATTGTGGATCTGGCCACATGCGTAATCTCTTTTGTCTCGTAAGAATTTTTTCTGCTTTGTAGAAATGATCTCTTTTTCCAAATTATCCATTTTGTATTGGAGGTCTTTAATATCTCTGTGATATTCTTTGCTTTCCTCAAACATAGTGGCTAGAGATTCGATCTTAGTAGTCTCCTCCTGAAATTTCCTTTTTACGTTTGTTCACTATTAGGCCTATTAACTTGGCTGAACACTCATCTAAAGTGGAGTTCCAAAATTTCAGGAACGAAATATTGTCACCTCCAAATGTTGGAAATTTATGTCTGATTCCTCGGGGTATATGTCCAACCTTTAAGTACTTTTCGAGTGTAACTATATCGTATCAGCCTTTCATTTCTTTGGAGGCCAATTTTTCCAAAGAGTTTAGGTAACTGTAATATTCATCCTCATCTTCTTCAAATTGAACAGCCTGCTCTTGCTCAACAAATATGTTTTTAACTTTCTGGGACCTCTTGGTCCTATATAAACATACCGGCATCCCAAAGCAGCAATTAGGGGTAACTATCAGAAGAAATAGATAATATACTAATACCCAATTGCGCTAGGGCAGGTTAGCAGCAGCACCTCAAGAAGGGCCTCCCGCTAGTCAAGACTCATAGACAGAATACAAAGCACTGTTTTGAGGGCGCTAGGAGTATTGTTCTAAATGATATACCGTCTCAATAGTAATGACATAGAAATTGTTGTGAGACATAAAACCAATGTAATATGTACAGAGAAAATTTATTCACAATTCCAGACAAAATGGCACATATGTATACATATAATTAATTTCACAAAAGTACATAGAAGATCAGTCTGGTTGAATATGGCAGATTTCTTTGCCGGAAATTTGTTCAAGTAGTGATACAGATATCAAAAGGACACAGAACCCAACGCGTTTCATCCCAAAAGACTTCCTCAGGGGTACAGTATCTAAATGGTAAATAGAGCAACTAAGTACAACAAATAGTAATAATGACTATTGACAGTAACTGGTAAGTATGGATACATACCAATAATTTTGGAAAAACATGATAAACAAGAATACATCACTAGAAGTGCTGGCTTGAAACAATCTGAAAACTAACATATAAATTCACATTACTGAACTATAATTACAATTAATCATTAAAAGAGGAGAGCAGGTGTAACTTGATGTACATACCAACTAGGTTTTTTTGTATAAAGAAAATCAATAAAGGAGTTAGATAAAATGATTCAATTGAAAACAGTCCTTGAAAGGAACTATAGTATAAAAATGACCAACAATAATGTCAGACCTAAAGGGAAAATGAGGAACAGTTAGATGTGCTATCCATTAGAGTACTTCCAAAGTGTTGATGGAGACCGATAGAGATGGTTATACATACCAAAGATGCATAAATGTAAGGAACACTACTGAACTTTTACTGGTTCCAAAGGATGGTAGAGTGTCTTCACCGAACCAGCAGTAGAGGATAATCTGTAGGAGTTTATATATACCATTTAAACTCCTTATCCAGGATTATATATAAACAACTTTATGTTGCAAAACTGTATGGTAGTTATTCGGGTTGGAATATATAATGCTCGTTCCTAGGGGTTTAATCCCAAATATATTCTTATGGGTTTAATCCCAATAACCCGAATTGATGTAATGAGGTAATGAGTCACGATTATAATGGGTTTAAGATCATACTGACTATATCCTAAATATACATTACATATAACCACCTAATTGATGGTATAAATAGATAAATAAAGTTTAAATTTAACCCGTGGTGGTTAACTGAAAAGCATTCCATACATTAAAATCACACTTATATTTAAATTTAAACAATACAAAAACATACAAAAATCTTCTAAATAAATATAAGGCAAGATACATACAAATCATATACAGTAGCATATATGGGAGCAATAAAAAACAACTACAAACATATAATACTTACAGTATAATAGCCTGATGTATGTCCATCAGAGTTCAGCAATTGAATAAAATGAATGAAAGGTGAGGGGTATATATACCCCAGTGAGGATGACCTCACTTCCTACCTGTTAATTAACAGATGAATAGAAAATAAGGGTAAAAAGTGTAATAAGTGGAGGCATACTAACACTTACATATAAACGAAATGCTTTAATAATACAATACAGGAGACCAGAGCCTTTTTAGGCAGCAAGAAAACATTAGAAAGTGAAAACTGGCACTGAAAGCCGCGGTGGAACGCATTTCCGGTATGCGTTCCACCTGCGGCAAATGGCACTTCCTATGTGCGTTCCACTGACGGATGACACTACTCTGTTTATCTGTGACTCTATGTTTGTCCTGGTCTGCTTAATAATATACCTGCCAATACTATATGGATACCTTTGTTGTGTTAGGGCATTGCTCTTTTGTTACTCCTTGTAAGGTAAAGCCCAAGGAAATATGCTAATATGTTTATTTATTATTCCTATTATTTATCCATATTATCATATATGTTCAGTAGTGTTACTTACATTTATGCATCTTTGGTATGTATAACCATCTCTATCGGTCTCCATCAACACTTAGTGGATAGCACATCTAACTGTTCCTCATTTTCCTTTTAGGTCCATCATCACTTTTGGTCATTTTTATAACATAGTTCCTTCCAAGGACTATTTTCAATTGAAGAATTTTATCCGACTCCTTTATTGATTTTCTTTGTGCAACAAACCTAGTTGGTATGTACATCAAGGTACACCTGCTCTCCTCTTTTAATGATTAATTGTAATTATATTTCAGTAATGTGAATTTATTTGTTAGTTTTCAGACTGTTCCAAGCCAGCACTTCTAGTGATATATTCTTGTTTATCATATTTTTTCAAAATTATTGGTATGTATCCATACTTACCAGTTACTGTCAATAGTCATTATTACTATTTGTTGTACTTAGTTGCTCAATTTGCCATTTAGATACTGTACCCCTGAGGAAGTCCTTTGGGACGAAATGCGTTGGCTTCTGTGTCCTTTTGGTATCTATATCACTACTTGAACAATTTTCCATCAAAAAATCTGTCATATTCAACCGGACTGATCTTCTATGTACTTTTGTGAAATTAATTATATGTATACATATGTGCCATTTTGTCTGGAATTGTGAATAAATTTTCTCTGTACATATTACATTGTTTTTATGTCTCACAACAATTTCTATGTCATTACTATTGAGATGGTATATCATTTAGAACAATACCTCTAGCGCCCTCAGAACAGTGCTTTGTATTCTATCTATATGTCTTGACTAACGGGGGGCTCTTATTGAGGTGCTGCTGCTAACCTGCCCTACCGTAATTGGGTATTAGTGTATTATCTATTTCTTCTGCTAGTTACCTCTAATTGCTGCTTTTGGATGCTGGTATGTTTATATAGGACCAAGAGGTCCCAGAAAGTTAAAAACATATTTGTTGAGATTGAGCAGGTTGTTCAATTCGAGGAAAATGAGGATGAATATATTACAGTTACCTGAACTCTTTGGAAAAATTGTCCTCCAAAGAAATGAAAGGCTGGTTCGATATAGTTACACTTGAAAAGTACTTAGAGGTTGGACATATAACCCGAGGACTGAGACTTCATAAATTTCCAACATTTGCAGGTGACAATATCTTGTTCCTGAAAATTTGGAACTCCACTTTAGATGAGTGTTCAGCCAAGTTAATAGGCCTAATAGTGAACGAATGTAAAAAGGAAATGGTGAAACTTCAGGAGGAGATTACTAAGATCGAATCCCTAGCCACTATGTTTGAGGAAAGCAAGGAATATCGAAGAGATATTAAAGACCTCCAAAACAAATTGGATAATTTGGAAAGAGAGATCATTTCCAGAAAGCAGAAAAAATTCTTACGAGACAAAATAGGATTTTAATTACCTACCGGTAAATCCTTTTCTCGTAGTCCGTAGAGGATGCTAGGGTCCACATTAGTACCATGGGGTATAGACGGGTCCACTAAGAGCCATGGGCACTTTAAGACTTTGATAGTGTGGGCTGGCTCCTTCCTCTCTGCCCCTCCTACAAGACTCAGTCTAGAAACTGTGCCCGAGGAGACAGACAACTTTGAGAGGAGGAATTTACACAGATAGTGGCGAGATTCACACCAGCTCTCACATATAAGGCAAACCAAGCTAACCAGCTTGCAAACGCAGCAACGGCTGAACAACATTACTTAACCAAGTAACAATAGTACTAAACCAAGAACAAAGCAGTTCTGAATGAACCATAGCAGGATAACAAAGCGCTGGGCGGGTGCCCAGCATCCTCTACGGACTTACTAGAAAAGGATGTACTGGTAGGTAATTAAAATCCTATTTTCTTTTACATCCTAGAGGATGCTGGGGTCCACATTAGTACCATGGGGATGTACCAAAGCTCCCATAGCGGGATGGAGAGCGCGGAGACTCCTGCAGAACTGATTGACCAAACTTTAGGTCCTCAGAGGCCAAAGTATCGAACTTGTAGAAATTAGCAAACGTGTTCGACCCTGACCAAGTAGCCGCTCTGCAAAGTTGTAAAGCCGAGACCCCCCAGGCAGCCACCCAAGAAGATCCCACCTTATGAGTAGAGTGGGCCTTAACCGATCTTAGACACGGCAATCCTGCCGTAGAATACGCATGCTGGATAGTGAACCAGCGAGAAATCGTCTGCTTAGAAGCAGGAGAACCAAGTTTCTTGGGATCATAGAGGACAAATGGAGAGTCCAATTTTCTGTGATGAGCAGTCCTCGTCACAGAGATCTTCAGAGCCCTTACAACATCCAAGGACATTGGTGGAATTGAGGTGTCAGTAGCCACTGGCACCACAATAGGTTGGTTGATATGAAAAGCCGACACAACCTTCGGAAGGAACTGCTGACGCGTCCGGAGTTCCGCTCTATCCGCATGGAAGATTAAGTAGGGGCTCTTTCAAGATAAAGCCCCCAATTCTGACACACGTCTAGCAGAAGCCAAGGCCAACAATGTGAGTTTTCCACGTGAGAAACTTGACCTCAGCCTCCTGTAGAGGCTCGAACTAATCTGACTGCAGGAACTGCAATACCACGTTAAGATATCAGGGTGCAGTAGGCGGCACAAAGGGAGGCTGTAGGTACAGAACCCCTTTCAAGAAAGTCTGAACCTCAGGGCGGGAAGCCAGTTGTTTCTGGAAGAAAATGGATAAGGCCAAAATCTGGACCTTCAGGGATCCCAAACGCAGGCCCATATCCACACCTGCTTACAGGAAGAGGAGAAACCGTCCAAGTTGAAACTCCACCATAGGAAACTTCTTGGATTCACACCAAGACACATACTTTTTCCAAATGCGATGGTAATGTTTAGACGTTACTCCTTTCCTAGCCTGTATCAGGGTAGGAGTAACCTTGTCCGGAATGTTCTGCCGAGCTACGATCTGGCATTCAACCTCCATGACGTCAAACGTAGCCGTGGTAAGTCTTGATAAGCGAATAGCCCCTGTTGCAGAAGGTCTTCTCGAAGAGGCCTCAGGTCTTCCAGCAGTAACTCCAGAAGATCCGCGTACGAAGCCCTTCTTGGCCAGTCCGGAGCAATGAGGATTGCCTGAACTCTTGTTCTCATAATGAGTTTTAGAATCCTTGGAATGAGTGGAAGTGGAGGGAACAAGTACACTGACTTGAACACCCACAGAGTTACCAGAGCATCCACCGCCACTGCCTGTGTGTCTCATGACCTGGAACAGTACCTCTGAAGCTTCTTGTTGAGACGAGAGGCCATCATGTCAATTTGAGGTACACCCTAAATACTTGTCACCTCCGTGAAGACGTCCGGATGGAGGCCCCACTCTCCTGAATGGAGTTCGTGCCTGCTGAGGAAGTCCGCTTCCCAGTTGTCCACTCCCGGAATGAAGATTGCTGACAGCGCCAGAGCGTGCCTTTCTGCCCAGAGGAGGATTCTTGACACCTCTGACATCGTAGCTCTGCTCTTCATTCCGCCCTGGTGGTTTATGTAGGCCACCATTGTTACATTGTCCAACTGCACCTGAATGGCCTGATCTTGTAGAAGGTGTACCGCCTGTAGAAGACTGTTGTACATGGCTCTTAGTTCCAGGATGTTTATTGGAAGAATGGATTCCAGACTTGACCACCTTCCTTGATAGGTTTCCCCTTGGGTAACCGCGCCCCAACCTCTGAGACTTGCATCCATGGTTCGAAGGATCCAGTTCTGAACCCCAAACCTGTGGCCCTCTAGAAGGTGAGGCAGTTGTAGCCACCATAGGAGTGAGATCCTGGCTTTCGGCGACAGACATAGCCTCTGGTGCATGTGTAGGTGAGAACCTGACCACTTGTCTAGGAGGTCCAGTTGGAAGGACCGTGCATGAAATCTTCCGTACTGTAGCGCCTCGTAGGAGTCAACCATCTACCCCAGAAGGTGAATGCACTGATGGACCAATACCCGGGCAAGCTTCAAGACATCCCGGACCATCGATTGTATCACCAACGCTTTCTCCACTGGTAGAAATACCCTCTGCACCTGCATGTCAAGGAGCATCCGTAGGAAAGACAATTTCCTTGTCGGCTCCAAATGTGACTTTGGAAGATTTAGGATCCATCCGTGATCCCTGAGCAGTTGAGTCGTGAGAGCAATGCTCTGCAACAACTTCTCCCTGGAGGACGCTTTTATCAGCAGATCGTCCAGGTATGGAATTATATTCACTCCCTGCCTGCGGAGGAGAACCATCATCTCTGCCATAACCTTGGTGAACACCCTTGGTGCCGTGGAGAGGTCGAATGGCAGTGCCTGGAACTGATAGTGGCAGTCCAACAGCGCAAATCTGAGATAAGCCTGGTGGGGCAGCCAAATCGGAATGTGGAGGTACGCATCCTTGATATCCAGGGATACCAGAAACTCTCCCTCCTCCAGACCTGAGATCACCGCTCTCAGAGATTCCATTTTTAACTTGAATTCCTTCAGATAAGGATTTAACGATTTCAGGTTCAAAATCGGTCTGACCGAATAATCTGATTTCGGTACTACAAATAGGTTTGAATAGTAACCCTTGTTTTCCAGATGAGGTGGAACTGGAACAATGACATCTGACCTTTCCAGTTTTTGAATGGCTTCCTGTAGGAGAGCCCTTTCTGTCAGCAAAGCCGGCAATCCTGATTTGAAGAATCTGTGAGGGGGGAGCTCTTCAAACTCCAGTCTGTACCCCACGGACACAATATCCTATACCCAGGGATCCAGTCCGGATGACACCCAGACGTGACTGAAACATCTGAGTCTCGCTCCCATCTGCACGTTCTCTAGGCCATGAGGTCCACTGTCAAGCTGATTTTGACGAAACAAAGGCAGGCTTTTGTTCCTGGGAACCTGTGTGTGCAGGTTTTTTGGATTTTGCCCAACCACCTCTGAAGAAAGTGGTAGGCAGCTTGGACTTTTTAGCTTTTGCGGCCCGAAAGGACTGCATTGAGGACGTAAAAAAGGGTTTCTTCAGCGTCTGAGTGGCTGAGGAAAGAAAGGTTGACTTACCAGCGGTTGTTGTGGAGATCCATGCATCTAATGCTTCCCCAATAAGAGCCTGACCTGTGAAGGGTACTGTAGGTTCTCCACACTTCTCCTGGATTCCGCGCCTGCCGACCATTGGCGCAGCCAGAGTCCCCTGCGTGCTGAGACAGCCATGGAAGATGTCCTTGCATTCAGATGACCCAGGTCCTTTATGGCCTCCACCATGAAACACGCAGATCCTGTATGTTACGTAAAAACAATTCAATGTCACTTCTATCCATAGAATCTAAGTCCTTTAGTAATGTGCCTGACCACTATGGCTTTAGAAATCCATGCACAGGCAATAGTGGGCCTTAACGCCACTCCTGAAGCATATATGGTAAGTGTATATGGATTTTAGAGTCGTTTCAATCTTGCGGTCTGTCGGTTCTTTCAAAGCGGTAGACCCAGGGACAGGTAAAACCACCTTTTTAGACAGTCTAGATACAGAAGCATCTACTATAGCTGGGTATTCCCACTTTTTCCTATCAGCCTCAGGGAAAGGAAAAGCCACAAGAACCCTCTTTGGGATCTGTAATTTTTTCTCTGGATTTTCCCAGGATTTTTCAAATAATGCGTTTAATTCCTTAGACGCAGGGAAGATCAGGGAGGCTTTCTTATTGTCTGTAAAGTATGCCTCCTCTACCTGCTCAGGTGGTTTGTCAGTAATGTGTAACACATCCCTATTAGCCTCAATAATGAGTTGCACCCCTGTTGCCAGGGAAGCCTCACCCCCCCCCCCACATATCCGCTTCACCGCCTGCCGTGTCAGAGTCAGTGTCCGTGTCGACTTGCGCAAGCGCACATTTCTTTGGGTATATACAAGGGGATTTTGAGGTAGGGGGAACAGAACCAGACAAAACCTCCACAGATTGTTTTAAAATCTGTGATAAAATCTGTGGTTCAGTCGCATAATGCACAATCCTAGTAGAAATCTGGGATATCATTCCCTTAATAGAAGCTATCCACTGGGGCTCGGATTCAAAAGGCTGAGACAAAATATTACATTCCTGTGTACATGGAATGGATTCTTCAGGAGAATATACATATTCTGCCGCACAAGACACAGAGTCCCTGGACATGGTAATGTGAGAATTTGCACACACACACACACACACACACACACACACACACACACACACACACACACACAGAATCTGTGCCTGGCGCTGACTGTGTAACCTTATTAGATTACACAGTTGTGACTAAACACTCTCCTCCCCCTTCTACAATCCCCTGGTACCGCACAGGATAGATGATCTGCAGGGAGGGAAATGGCGCTGGGGAGCTGCTGGGTCCACTCTGAGGAAAAGCTCCGCCCCCAAACATGGCGCGTCTTCTCGCACTTTGTAGGATTATACTGGCCTGAGGTATCATGTCTAACAGCAAAACTAACGTCCCTGATAGCAATTGTGACCAGTTTTCAATGGTACCTGCGCTGGCTCAGGGCGCCCCTCACAGCGCCACACCGTGTTTACCGCTGAGCCTTCCGGAACGCAGTGTCAATACTGCGCTCCCACCCTGATGCCGCCATTTACACTGGGTCCCCACTTGTCCGGTCGCCGGTGACACACTCACCACCGCAATCTTCTGGCTCTGTTAGGGGGTGGCGGCATGCTGCCGGAGTGAGCGGTTGCCTCGGGGGCTAACGATCATCACCCTCAGGAGCTTAATGTCCTGTCAGTGGAGATAGTGGCCATTAACCTCAGAGGGTTGGACACTACTCCAAGTCCCATGAAGCAGGGAGGCTGATGCCAGCAGCCTCCCTGTGCCTAACATCTTAATAAAATTATAAAACTAGAAAAGCCCCTAGGAGCTCCCCTAGCTGTGACCGGCTCCACCGGGCACATTTTCTAAAATTAGTCTGGTAGGAGGGGCATAGTGGGAGGAACCAGCCCACACTATCAAAGTCTTAAAGTGCCCATGGCTCCTAGTGGACCAGTCTATACCACATGGTACTAATGTAGACCCCAGCATCCTCTATGACGTAAGAGAAAAGAGATTAAGCATGTGGCCAGATCCACAATCCACCAAATGAGACAAACCATGTTGAAACTGGTAGCATTAATTACAGAAGATTACCCTCAAATTCAGATAGTAAGTTTAGCAGATCTTGCGCTAATTATAGGTGAGACTCACAATGTGAACATGTCCATGAGAGAACATATGAGAACTTTAGATCCAGACAAAGATATTTTGAGCCACATCAAGCCTTTAGAGGAGAATAGCAAGAGAACACTGCATAGACAGACCCCGGTATCAGCGGAACTGATTGTCCTTAATTCAAAATAGAAGGGAAGAGAGGTACAATGGGACTAATAGATACAAAGTATTTAGATCACCCACTCCTGAAAATAGAAAGAAGAGCACTGATCCCACAATGCCAGTGGAAGGAAGAGCTATTTACAAGGTAGGACTCGCCTCATGGCACCAAAAGAGGACATGGAGGAGACAAGGAACCAGAGGTGGAAGAAAGGTCACCAAAGAAAAAGAGAGGTTTTCAAGCACAGGAGCACATCAGACAGGGGTCATCAATAACTCTAAGAAGGAGCTTTCAGCAGCAGAATGCTCAGTTCTGGGTAAGGGACTTAAATTTGCCCAGATCACCATCTCGACAAATTAAATTTATTTATAGATCTGAACAAGTATATCCGCTCCCTTACAATTCAAAGACACTTCCTGAAAAACCCGACACCTGTGACCTCCCAACCAGGGAAATCTAAACCTTTGCGATTCTATCCGGTCGAGTCCAGAGGAAGCTACATCGATATAATTTACGTTTCCTTCAAGGACAACTTTAGGAAAATTAAAAATTGTGATGAGACATACCAGCAACCTCAACCCACAAGAGAAACAGGCCATCAAGATCCTTAAAACGGATAAAAACACAAGGGGGGTGTCATGGTTTTCCAGGATTTATCTACGTATATGGAAGAATCTGATAAGATACTCCTGGATGTTATTACCTATAAGAAATTGAATGAAAACCCCACAATTGTGTTTCAAGAATGTTTGAATGCACTTCTAAACAGAGGATTGAGGGAAGGTTCCATCTGTCTAGAGGAGTTTAATTATCTAGCCGTGAAATCTCCTGTCACACCTATTTTCTATTGTATCCCGAAGGTCCACAAAAATAAGGAACATCCTACTGGCAGACCAATTATTGCAGGGATCAAATCCCTTACTTCCAATTTATCGCAGTTTGTAGCACTTAAATTGCAACCACATGTCTTGAGGAATAAGTCACATCTTAAAGACTCGACAGCCATTTTCCAAACACTTAAGGACTTTGGTCTTCAGAAATGTTATGATTAACCATAGATGTTCAGGCACTGTACTCCTCAATCCCTCACGCCAAAGGATTAGAAGGTATCAGGATTATTATTATTATTATTATTATTATTATTATTATCCTTTATTTATATGGCGCCACAAGGGTTCCGCAGCGCCCAATTACAGAGTACATAAACAAATAATCAAACAGGAAAACAGCAACTTACAGTTGACGACAATATAGGACAAGTACAGGGTAAATAAACATAGCTACATCAGCAGATGACACTGGAATAAGTATCAGGTGGCAGAAGACTGCTGGATTTGGTGCAACTGAAGATTATTAAAGTAAGAAAAGGGTAAGCACATGAGGGAAGAGGGCCCTGCTCGTGAGAGCTTACATTCTAAAGGGGAGGGGTAGACAGACAGGGGTGAGACAGATGGGGTACATAGAGAGCGTGGAACAGAGGTTTAGGATGAGATTTGGCTGGGTTTGGTGAAGAATTGGGTCTTGAGAGCCCGTTTGAAGTTTTGTAGAGAGGTGGAGAGTCTGAGGGGGAGAGGTAGGGAATTCCAGAGAAGTGGTGCAGCACGTGAAAAATCTTGGAGGTAGGAGTGGGAGGAAGTAATCCGTAGGCAGGAGAGTCGGCGAGCATTAGCAGAGCGAAGAGGACGGGTGGGAGTGTAAAGCGAGATAAGATCAGAGATGTAGATGGGAGAGGAGTGGGTGAGGGCTTTGTAAGGAAGAGTGAGAAGCTTGAAATGGATTCTGAAAGGGAAGAGGAGCCAGTGAAGGTCTAGTAAGAGAGGAGAGGTGGACGTAGTGCGTTTGGTGAGGAAAATGAGCCGGGCAGCAGCATTGAGGATAGATTGGAGTGGAGAGAGGTATTTGTCAGGAATGCCAGTCAGGAGGAGATTACAGTAGTCCAGTCTGGAGATGACCAGTGAGTGGATAAGAGTCTTAGTAGCATCCTGGGTCAGAAAGGGTCTGATCCTGGAAATATTTGTTAGATGAAAACGGCAGGTTTGTGAGAGGTGCTGAATGTGTGGTTTGAAGGAGAGGGAGAAGTCAAGGATTACTCCAAGACAGCGCACTTGGGGGGTAGAGGAGATAGTAGTGCCATCAATAGATAATGAGATTGTAGGAGGTGAGGTTATGTGGGAGGGAGGGAAGATGATCAGCTCGGTCTTAGACATGTTAAGTTCAAGAAAGCGCTGGGACATCCAGGAAGAGATAGCAGAGAGACAGTTGGAGATATGAGTGAGGAGAGCAGGGGAGAGGTCTGGAGAGGAAAGATAGATTTGAGTGTCATCAGCATAGAGATGATATTGGAAACCAAAAGAACTAATGAGCTTACCTAGTGAGGACGTATAGAGAGAGAAGAGAAGAGGACCAAGGACAGAACCTTGGGGTACCCCTACAGTTAGTGGAAGTGAGGGGGAGGTGGAGTCATGAGAGGAGACAGAGAATGAACGGTCAGAAAGGTAGGATGACAACCAAGAGAGGGCAGTGTCACGCAGACCAATGGAGTGAAGGATTTGCAGTAGGAGAGGATGGTCCACAGTGTCAAAAGCAGCAAAGAGATCAAGTAGAATAAGTAGAGAGTAGTGTCCCTTAGATTTAGCAGCATGGAGGTCATTGCATACTTTTGTAAGGGCAGTTTCAGTGGAGTGGAGAGGACGGAAGCTAGACTGGAATGGGTCAAGCAGTGAGTGTGAGGTAAGAAAGGAAGTAAGGCGGTTGTAGACAATACGCTCAAGGAGTTTGGAGGCAAAAGGGAGGAGAGAGATGGGTCGGTAGTTGGAGAGAGTGTTTGGATCAAGGGTAGGTTTTTTAAGAATAGGAGAGATGAGTGCGTGCTTGAAGGCAGAGGGGACAGTGCCTGATGAGAGGGAGAGATTGAGAAGGTGGGAAAGATGGGAACAAGCAGAAGAATAGAGGTAGCAGAGGAAGCGGGAGGGGATAGGGTCAAGTGGGGAGGTGGTGAGGGGACAGGAACGAATGAGGGCCATGACTTCCTCTCCAGATGCATGGGAGAAAGATGACAGAGTTGGTGCGAGGGATGGGGAGGGTTGGTAAGGGATGGGAGAAGGCTGGTTACTGATGGTCTGGTGTGATGTGATGTCCTGACGTATGGAGTCAATTTTGGATGTGAAGTAAGTGGCAAAGTCAAGAGCAGAGAGTGAGGAAGGAAGACGAGGTGGAGGTGGGCAGAGAAGTGAGTTGAGAGTGGCAAAGAGGCGCCGGGGGTTGGAAGACTGGGAGGAGATGAGGTTCATGAAGTATGACTGTTTAGCAAGAGAAAGGGCAGCACTGAAGGATGAGAGCATAAGTTTGAAATGGAGGAAGTCTGCCTTAGAGCGTGATTTCCTCCAGTGTCGCTCAGCAGTACGTGAGCATTTTTGCAGATATCTGGTGCATTTGGTGTGCCAGGGTTGAGGTGTTAATTTGCGAGGGTGAATAGTGGTTGGTGGAGCAACAGAGTCAAGAGCAGAAGTAAGGGAAGCATTGTATGTGGAAGTGGCTTGTTCAGGGCATGAGAGAGAGAATAGGAGAGAGAAGTGAGTCAAACAGGGAGGAAAGGAATGTGGTGTCAATAGCTTCAATGTTACGCTTAGTGATGGTAGCCTTAGGAGGTAGAGATGGGGAAGTCAAGAGAGATAGGTTAAAGGAGAGCAAGTGGTGGTCAGAGAGGGGAAATGGGGAGTTGGAAAAATCAGAAATATCACAGCGGTGAGTGAAGACCAGATCCAGTGAGCTCCCATTCACATGGGAGGGTGAGGAGGTCCACTGGGAGAGACCAAGTGAAGAGGTGAGGTTAAGGAGTTTAGAGGCAGGGGGTTGTGTGGGGATGTCAATAGGGATGTTGAAATCACCTAGGATAATGGTGGGAATGTCAGAAGAGAGGAAGTGAGGAAGCCAGGAAGCAAAGTTGTCGATGAATTTGGAAGCAGTGCCAGGGGGGCGGTAAATGACAGCTACTCTAAGATGGACTGGTTGGAAGAGGCGTATGGCGTGGACCTCAAATGTAGAGAATATAAGGGATGGTTCTGGTGGTATGAGTTGGTAGGAGTAACTAGAAGGTAAAAGGACCCCAACACCACCCCCATGGCGACCCCCAGGTCGGGGGGGGGGGTGTGAATGTGAGGCCACCAGCAGAGAGAGCAGCAGCAGAAGTAGTGTCAGAGGGCGTAATCCAAGTTTCAGTAATGGCTAGTAGGTGGAGGGAGTTGAAAATGAAAAGGTCATGAGTGGGGACCAGTTTGTTACAAACAGATCTGGCATTCCAGAGGGCACAGTATGAGTTAGTGGGAGAGATGTGAATGAGATTTTCAGGGTTGCTGTAGCGATGAGGTGTGATTAACTTTGAGGGCAGGGATGATGAGAGAGTAGTGATGGTACGGGTGCCTGAGCTAGGAAGGGAAACTGCAGGAGGTGGGCAGGAAGGGAGGTCAGTGTGATGTGGATGGGGGTGTGGGGAGGTGACAGGGAAGGGAGAGAGGGAGCAGGGCTGAGTTGTGGGGTAGCAGGACCATGGGGCAGAGGTGAATGAAAGTGGGGTAACAGGAAAGGTGGGGGAAGGAAACAGAGGGATGGAGGGGAGACAGAGGAGGGGAGAGAGGAGGAGGTGTAGGAGACTAGGGGGGAAGGATAAAGATACATTATTAGGTAGACACTGAGTGATGTGGGGAGTATAAGAAAGCCTTGACATAGTGTTAAGTAGGTAAATAGGTTGAGGGAAAGTGGAAGTAGGAGAGGAGACTGTAAGGGAATCCGAGCAGAAGAATTACAGAAATGCAGGTGAGAAAAGCAGTGTAGGCTCAAGGGGTGTAGATTTAGTATGAAATGAGTCAAAACAGTGGCGTAAGTTTGCCCCAGTCGCCCGGAGGCATGATAAGTGTTGGTGCCCTCCCCCCCCCCCTACATACTGTAGACACACACGCCCTTCATATATAACTATCCGGCACTCATGTTGAACAGTAGTAGCGTGCTCAGGTGCCTTTCCCAATAGTAATATAGATACACATACAAAGTGGACGCACTCCAAGTCAGTCATCACAATAAAATAGACACCAGCATACCTTTATAGCAAATCTACAGTACTCCCTCACCCACTAGCGTGTCACAATGTAGATGCTTTGGCGCAGTGGTGTGCGGATATACAGTATGTATATATCAAAAACACACAAACGCCACTTTCAAGAACAATACAGCAGGGGATTAAGTCCGACTGCCCTGGCTCAGTTAATAACAATCCCCATAATTATAGGGATTGATGAGGAGGGCTCCATGTGTAGGCTACACAACAGCTCTTCTTCCTATTTTAACACCATAAGTACCTGTGTAGCAGCCTATAAAGTGGGTGACCCCCGCATCAGCAGTGTGTGGATGGGCTCCGCAGCAGAATGACGGAAGACGCAGAAATAACTCTGATATCCCGCTCAGTATAGGGGACACAACGTCCAGTGACTGCTCTCTACACTCTCACATACAGCAGGCAGGGTGTCATGCAGGGTGGCGGACATGGAGAATTAAGCAGATGTTCATCACAAGGCTTTCTCTCCTAGCGTTAGTCCTGATCACAGTTCAGGGACAAATCATAGGAAAGTGTGGAGGTGGCAGGTCACACTGGAGAAGGAGGAGGTGGATAGCAGCTCCCAGGACTCTAGTCTGCACTCCCTCTCCCCGGCCGGAGGCAAGAACCAGACAGCTGTACTATTGCGAGCAGTGGCGTGCGGTGAGCTCAGTGGCTGGTGAGGCACTGCAGCCATAATGTCTACTGTGTCCCGCCGATGCCTGCCACCGCACCCAAGCCAATGCCTGCTACCACCGCTGTCCCTGGGTCAGTGGGAGACAAAGAAAGGCAGTGGGCGATTCCAGGGAGAAGCAGTGGGTGATGCTAGGGAGAGGGTGTTGCCAATGAGAGGGTGATAGCAGTGGGTGACGCAAGGGAAAAGATGACAGCAGTTTGTAACAGGGAGAGGGTGACAGCAGTGGGTGATGCCAGGGAGAGGATGATGCCAGGGAGCTGGTGACAGCAAGAGGGTCACAGGGAGAGGGTGACAGCAGTCTGTGACAGCTATGGGTCACAGGGAGATGATGACAGGAAGAGGTTGATGCCAGGGAGTTGGTGACAGGAAGAGGGGAGAGGGTGACTGCAGTTGGCGCCAGCTGTGGGTAACGGAGAGAGGGTAACGCCAGGTAGAGGGTGACAGCAGTCAGTGCCAGCTGTGGGCAACAAGGAGAGGGTGGCAAGGAGAGGTTGACGCCAGGCAGAGGGTGACAGTGAGAGGGTAGAGCAGTCTGTGCCAGCTGTGGGTAATGGAGAGAGGGTGACGACAGGGAGAGCATGAAAGGGAGAGGGTGACAGCAGTCCGTGCCAGCTGTGGGTAACGGGAAGAGGATGACGCCAGGGATAGGGTGGCAGGGAGAGTGTGACAGCAGTCGGGGCCAGCTGTGGCTGACGGGGAGAGGGTGACAGCAGACAGTGCCAGCTGTGGGTGATGTCGAGGGGGCAACCCCAGGGAGAGGGTGACAGTGAGAGGATACCAGCAGTCTGTGCCAGATCTGGGTGACAGGAAGAGGGTGACGCCAGGGAGAGCACATTACTGTCCCACTCTGCCAGCAATATAGAATACAACGGAAGGAGTACAGCCCTGAGTCATGGGTCCCTGATAAAGCATGGGTGAGCTCAGCCCATTACAAACTAAAGTACCTGCCACTCTTCCCTCACCGCATCCCCCGCTGCACATAGGCGTGCGCAGCACATTTTATTAGGGGGTACACCGTTGTAGAGGCGTGTCTAGTACCACCTACCTACTGGGCATGTCTAGCAACACCTATCGGACATGTCTAGCACCGCCTATTGCCATTCTTTTCTATTCGATATGCACCTTACCTATATGGTGACTTCTCATAACGGGGAACCTCTGAAGAAATGTATCCTCCCTGGGCAGACGGCGTCTTCAGTCGGTAATCACTATTCATGTAGGAGATCACATGATCCGGAAGATGCCTGTTTGTGTAGGAATATAAGCAATGTAATCAACAGAGATTCACCCAGACTCGTGTCACCTCCTACCCGCTGCATCTCTCAGCCACACCATTACCCCTTCCCTGCATCTCTCAGCCACAACATCATCTCCGCCCTGCATCGTCTCTCAGCCACACCATCATCTCCTCCCTGTGTCGTCTCTCAGCCACGCCATCATCTCCTCCCTGCGTCGTCTCTCAGCCACGCCATCATCTCCTCCCTGCGTCATCTCTCAGCCACACAATCATCTCCTCCCTGCGTCGTCTCTCAGCCACGCCATCATCTCCTCCCTGCGTCGTCTCTCAGCCACACCATCATCTCCCATCTGAATCTCTCGCAATACCCCTCACTTTGTCTCTCATTCTCCCCACTTCACTCTGTGCCTCTGAGCCTCCCACCCTTCTGTCTATGCCTCTCAGTCACCCGCCCTTCACTGTCTCTCAGCCTCATCAGTGGTGGGTCAAGCAGGAGAACACGGGCAGGTGAGTGGCCGTTCGAGTGGTGTGACGTCATCGGGTCACATCACACAGTACGTTGAGGCGGAGGAGTAGTGTGGAGCAGCGGGCTGGATGGGAGTAGTGGTGCATAGCAGGGAGGGTAGGATGGGAGTAGTGGTGCATAGCAGGGGGATAGGATGGGAGTAGTGGTGCATAGCAGGGAGGGTAGGATGGGAGTAGTGGTGCATAGCAGGGAGGGTAGGATGGGAGTAGTGGTGCATAGCAGGGAGGGTAGGATGGGAGTAGTGGTGCATAGCAGGGAGGGTAGGATGGGAGTAGTGGTACATAGCAGGGGGTAGGATGGGAGTAGTGGTGCATAGCAGGGGGTAGGATGGGAGCAGTGGCGCGGAGCAGGTAGGGCAGGATGAGAGTAGTGGTGCATAGCAGGGGGTTGGATGGGAGTAGTGGTGTATAGTAGAGGGGTAGGATGGGAGTAGTGGTGCATAGCAAGGGGGTAGGATGAGAGTAGTGGTGCGGAGCAGGGAGGGCAGGATGAGAGTAGTGGTGCATAGCAGGGGGGTAGGATGGGAGTAGTGGTGCGGAGCAGGGAGGGCAGGATGAGAGTAGTGGTGCATAGCAGGGGGGTAGGATGGGAGTAGTGGTGCGGAACAGGGAGGGCAGGATGAGAGTAGTGGTGCATAGCAGGGGGTTGGATGGGAGTAGTGGTGTATAGTAGAGGGGTTGGATGAGAGTAATGGTGCATAGCAGGGGGGCAGGATGAGAGTAGTGGTGTGGAGCAGGGAGGGCAGGATGAGAGTAGTAGTGCATAGCAGGGGGGCAGGATGAGAGTAGTGGTGCGGAGCAGGGAGGGCAGGATGAGAGTAGTGGTGCATAGCAGGGGGGCAGGATGAGAGTAGTGGTGTGGAGCAGGGAGGGCAGGATGAGAGTAGTAGTGCATAGCAGGGGGGCAGGATGAGAGTAGTGGTGCGGAGCAGGGAGGGCAGGATGAGAGTAGTGGTGCATAGCAGGGGGGCAGGATGAGAGTAGTGGTGCATAGCAGGGGGGCAGGATGAGAGTAGTGGTGTGGAGCAGGGAGGGCAGGATGAGAGTAGTGGTGCATAGCAGGGGGGCAGGATGAGAGTAGTAGTGCATAGCAGGGGGGCAGGATGAGAGTAGTGGTGCGGAGCAGGGAGTGCAGGATGAGAGTAGTGGTGTGGAGCAGGGAGGGCAGGATGAGAGTAGTGGTGCATAGCAGGGGGGCAGGATGAGAGTAGTAGTGCATAGCAGGGGGGCAGGATGAGAGTAGTAGTGCATAGCAGGGGGGCAGGATGAGAGTAGTGGTGCGGAGCAGGGAGGGCAGGATGAGAGTAGTAGTGCATAGCAGGGGGGCAGGATGAGAGTAGTGGTGCATAGCAGGGGGGCAGGATGAGAGTAGTGGTGCATAGCAGGGGGGCAGGATGAGAGTAGTGGTGCATAGCAGGGGGGCAGGATGAGAGTAGTGGTGTGGAGCAGGGAGGGCAGGATGAGAGTAGTGGTGCATAGCAGGGGGGCAGGATGAGAGTAGTAGTGCATAGCAGGGGGGCAGGATGAGAGTAGTGGTGCGGAGCAGGGAGGGCAGGATGAGAGTAGTGGTGCGGAGCAGGGAGGGCAGGATGAGAGTAGTAGTGCATAGCAGGGGGGCAGGATGAGAGTAGTGGTGCATAGCAGGGGGGCAGGATGAGAGTAGTGGTGCATAGCAGGGGGGTAGGATGAGAGTAGTGGTGCATAGCAGGGGGGCAGGATGAGAGTAGTGGTGTGGAGCAGGGAGGGCAGGATGAGAGTAGTGGTGCATAGCAGGGGGGCAGGATGAGAGTAGTAGTGCATAGCAGGGGGGCAGGATGAGAGTAGTAGTGCATAGCAGGGGGGCAGGATGAGAGTAGTGGTGCGGAGCAGGGAGGGCAGGATGAGAGTAGTGGTGCGGAGCAGGGAGGGCAGGATGAGAGTAGTAGTGCATAGCAGGGGGGCAGGATGAGAGTAGTGGTGCATAGCAGGGGGGCAGGATGAGAGTAGTGGTGTGGAGCAGGGAGGGCAGGATGAGAGTAGTAGTGCATAGCAGGGGGGCAGGATGAGAGTAGTAGTGCATAGCAGGGGGGCAGGATGAGAGTAGTGGTGCGGAGCAGGGAGGGCAGGATGAGAGTAGTGGTGCGGAGCAGGGAGGGCAGGATGAGAGTAGTAGTGCATAGCAGGGGGGCAGGATGAGAGTAGTGGTGCATAGCAGGGGGGTAGGATGAGAGTAGTGGTGCATAGCAGGGGGGCAGGATGAGAGTAGTGGTGTGGAGCAGGGAGGGCAGGATGAGAGTAGTGGTGCATAGCAGGGGGGCAGGATGAGAGTAGTAGTGCATAGCAGGGGGGCAGGATGAGAGTAGTAGTGCATAGCAGGGGGGCAGGATGAGAGTAGTGGTGCGGAGCAGGGAGGGCAGGATGAGAGTAGTGGTGCAATTACAGGGGGGTAGGATGGGAGTAGTGGTGTGGAGCAGGGGGGGGCAGGAAGGGAGTAATGGTGCTGAGCTGGGGGGGAGGGGGGGCAGGATGGAAGCACTGCTGGGAAGGAGCAGGCAGTTAAACATCAATGTCCCATCACCTGTAGCTCCCGGTCCCGGCCGCGATCTCTCCCTTCTATTTGCCGTTTTTCATAGTTCATGTACATGTGCCTATTAGCTCCCTGCCCTCCCATCCCCCGGTAATGCATGCAGTCCGGCCAGAGGCGCCGCCACTGCGATACCCCTTCCACTCGGCTACCAATCCCCCGCACGGCGCACCCCCCCGCACGGCGCACGGACTCCTCGTCTGCATGGTGTGAGGCTCCTCTGCTCTGGCTGCCTCGCACCAGGCAGACGAGCAGTCAGGACGCCGTGCGGGGGGGTTAGCCGAATGAAAAGGGTATCGTAGTGGCGGCTCTTGTCTCTCTGCCTCTGGCCGGACTGCATTACCTGGGGCTGGGAGGGCGGGGAGATAACAGGCGGCCGCACTTGTAGGTGTAAAAGTATACTAAAATACACGAGACGTCAGTCCATCCGTCCCCCTCCATCCCGGCGACTGTCCAATGACATCACTGTTAGTGACAGGGGCGTGCTTTCATTTAGGCAGAAAGCACGCCTCCTGTCACAGAGGCACTTATAGTAAGTGCCGCTTTTGATGATTCTTTTAATGGGCTTTCACTGCCCAAAGCTTAGCCCCGCCCCCAGCCTCCGGCCATTTATTATTGCTAGCGGGAGGCACTGGCAGCAGTGCCTCTGAATCACATTATATACAGTTTTTTCATAAATCTAAAAGATTAGAATAATGTAAAGACTAAAGCAGATAGTTATGACACAGAATATGTGTCATAAGTATCTTCTTTACATTAGCTTACTCATCAAGGACAGGGGAGGCACTGCCTCCCCTGCCTCCCCTGACTGCACGTCCCTGATTGCGAGACCTGTCACATAGAATTTGATGGCAGATAAGAAATACTTGGCCTATGTAGTCTACCCCTGTACACTCATGCACTAGGGTTAATTTTTGTTGGGAGCCAAATAACCTACCTATCCAGAGTACCTGGTGGAAATCCACGCCAGCAATGGGAGAATATACAAACTCTACACAGTTAGGGCCATGGCGGGAACAAAACCCATGACATCAGTGCTGTGAGGCAGTAATGCTAACCATTACACCGTCCACACTAAAGGGAGTATGCAAGTCACTTTATTCCATGGACACTAACATACTGCGCACTGATACAGTAAATGATAATACTATATATATATATATATATATATATATATATATATTCATCTTGTGGTTCAGTACTCACTATTGTATATGCAGTTGCCTGGGTGCCCTTGCTGATAATGATGTATATAAGTGTGGCGTCCTTTCCTTAGATGCTCCCAACACCAGGTGAGAGATACTGCATGGCACTCCAGGACTTATTTAAATCAATAAACTTTTACCGCAATATATCAACGATTCTGGGTTATATATTGCAGTAAAATGTAATTGATTCAAAGACGTCCTGGAGTGCCATGCAGTATCTCTTACCTGGTGTTGGGAGCATCTAGGGATGTCACACTTTGCCTCTATATATATCTATATATCAGGGACGTGCAGTCAGGGGAGGCAGGGGAGGCAGTGCCTCCCCTGTCCTTGATGAGTAAGCTAATGTAAAGAAGATACTTATGACACATATTCTGTGTCATAACTATCTGCTTTAGTCTTTACATTATTCTAATCTTTTAGATTTATGAAAAAACTGTATATAATAAGATTTTACTTACCGATAAATCTATTTCTCGTAGTCCGTAGTGGATGCTGGGGACTCCGTCAGGACCATGGGGAATAGCGGCTCCGCAGGAGACAGGGCACAAAAAGTAAGCTTTTAGGATCACATGGTGTGTACTGGCTCCTCCCCCTATGACCCTCCTCCAAGCCTCAGTTAGGTACTGTGCCCGGACGAGCGTACACAATAAGGAAGGATCTTGAATCCCGGGTAAGACTCATACCAGCCACACCAATCACACCGTACAACCTGTGATTTGAACCCAGTTAACAGTATGATAACAACGAAGGAGCCTCTGAAAAGATGGCCCACAACAATAACAACCCGATTTTTGTAACAATAATTATGTACAAGTAATGCAGACAATCCGCACTTGGGATGGGCGCCCAGCATCCACTACGGACTACGAGAAATAGATTTATCGGTAAGTAAAATCTTATTTTCTCTAACGTCCTAGTGGATGCTGGGGACTCCGTCAGGACCATGGGGATTATACCAAAGCTCCCAAACGGGCGGGAGAGTGCGGATGACTCTGCAGCACCGAATGAGAGAAACTCCAGGTCCTCCTCAGCCAGGGTATCAAATTTGTAGAATTTTACAAACGTGTTCCCCCCTGACCACGTAGCTGCTCGGCAAAGTTGTAAAGCCAGACCCCTCGGGCAGCCACCCAAGATGAGCCCACCTTCCTTGTGGAATGGGCATTTACAGATTTTGGCTGTGGCAGGCCTGCCACAGAATGTGCAAGCTGAATTGTACTACAAATCCAACGAGCAATAGTCTGCTTAGAAGCAGGAGCACCCAGCTTTTTGGGTGCATACAATATAAACAGCAAGTCAGACTTTCTGACTCCAGCCGTCCTGGAATTATATATATATATATATATTTTCAGGGCCCTGGCAACGTCTAGCAACTTGGAGTCCTCCAAGTCCCTAGTAGCCGCAGGCACCACAATAGGTTGTTTCAGGTGAAACGCTGACACCACCTTAGGAAGAAACTGGGGACAAGTCCGCAGTTCTGCCCTGTCCGAATGGAAAATTAAATATGGGCTTTTGTAAGACAAAGCCGCCAATTCTGACAATCGCCTGGCCGAGGCCAGGGCCAACAGCATGGTCACTTTCCATGTGAGATATTTCAAATCCACAGATTTGAGCGGTTCAAACCAATATGATTTGAGGAATCCCAACACTACGTTGAGATCCCACGGTGCCACTGGAGGCACAAAAGGGGCTGTATATGCATTACTCCCTTGACAAACGTCTGGACTTCAGGAACCGAAGCCAATTCTTTCTGGAAGAAAATCTACAGGGCCGAAACTTGAACCTTAATGGACCCCAATTTGAGGCTCATAGACACTCCTGTTTGCAGGAAGTGCAGAAATCGACCTAGTTGAAATTTCTTCGTGGGGCCTTCCTGGCCTCACCCACGCAACATATTTTCACCACATGTGGTGATAACGTTGTGCGGTCACCTCCTTCCTGGCTTTGACCAGGGTAGGTATGACCTCTTCCGAAATGCCTTTTCCCTTAGGATCCGGCGTTCAACCGCCATGCCGTCAAACGCAGCCGCGGTAAGTCTTGGAACAGACATGGTACTTGCTGAAGCAAGTCCCTTCTTAGCTCCCGAGGCCATTAGTCCTCTGTGAGCATCTCTTGAAGTTCCGGGTACCAAGTCCCTCTTGGCCAATCCGGAGCCACGAGTATAGTTCTTACTCCTCTACGTCTTATAATTCTCAATACCTTGGTTATGAGAAGCAGAGGAGGGAACACATACACCGACTGTTACACCCACGGTGTTACCAGGACGTCCACAGCTATCGCCTGAAGGTCTCGTGACCTGGCGCAATACCTGTCCCGTTTTTTGTTCGGGCGGGACGCCATCATGTCCACCTTTGGTCTTTCCCAACGGTTCACAATCATGCGGAAAACTTCCCGATGAAGTTCCCACTCTCCCGGGTGGAGGTCGTGCCTGCTGAGGAAGTCTGCTTCCCAGTCGTCCACTCCCGGAATGAACACTGCTGACAGTGCTATCACATGATTTTCCGCCTAGCGAAAAATCCTTGCAGTTTTGCCACTGCCCTCCTGCTTCTTGTGCCGCCCTTTCTGTTTACGTGGGCGACTGCCGTGATGTTATCCCGCTGGATCAATACCGGCTGACCTTGAAGCAGAGGTCTTGCTAAGCTTAGAGCATTATAAATTTGCTCTTAGCTCCAGTATATTTATGTGGAGAGAATTCTCCAGACTTGATCACACTCCCTGGAAATTTTTTCCCTGTGTGACTGCTCCCCAGCCTCTCAGGCTGGCCTCCGTGGTCACCAGCATCCAATCCTGAATGCCGAATCTGCGGCCCTCTAGAAGATGAGCACTCTGTAATCACCACAGGAGAGACACCCTTGTCCTTGGATATAGGGTTATCCGCTGATGCATCTGAAGATGCGATCCGGACCATTTGTCCAGCAGATCCCACTGAAGAGTTCTTGCGTGAAATCTGCCGAATGGAATCGCTTCGTAATAAGCCACCATTTTTACCAGGACTCTTGTGCAATGATGCACTGACACTTTTCCTGGTTTTAGGAGGATCCCGATTAGCTCGGATAACTCCCTGGCTTTCTCCTCTGGGAGAAACACCTTTTTCTGGACTGTGTCCAGAATCATCCCTAGGACCAGCAGACGTGTCGTCGGAACAACTGCGGTTTTGGAATATTTAGAATCCACCCGTGCTGTCGTAGAACTACTTGAGATAGTGCTACTCCGACCTCCAACTGTTCTCTGGACCTTGTTCTTATCAGGAGGTCGTCCATTTTCTTTGAAGACGAATCCTCATTTCGGTCATTACCTTGGTAAGGACCCGGGGTGCCTTGGACAATCCAACGGCATCGTCTGAAACTGATAGTGACAGTTCAGTACCACGAACCTGAGGTACCCTTTGTGAGAAAAGGCAAATTTTTGGGACATGGAGGTAAGCATCCCTGATGTCCCGGGACACCCTATAGTCCCCTTCTTCCCGGTTCGCTATCACTGCTCTGAGTGACTGCATCTGGATTTGAACCTTTGTAAGTGTTCAAATATTTCAGATTTAGAATAGGTCTCACCTAGCCTTCTGGCTTCAGTACCACCATATAGTGTGGAATAATACCCCTTTCCTTGTTGTAGGAGGGGTAATTTTATTATCACCTGCTGGGAATACAGCTTGTGAATTGTTTTCAATACTGCCTCCCTGTCGGAGGGAGACATTGGTACAGCAGACTACAGGAACCTGCGAGGGGGAAACGTCTCGACATTCCAATCTGTACCCCTTGGATACTACTTGTAGGATCCAGGGGTCCTGTACGGTCCCAGCGTCATGCTGAGAACTTGGTAGAAGCGGTGGAGGGCTTCTGTTCCTGGGAATGGGCTGCCTGCTGCAGTCTTCTTCCCTTTCCTCTATCCCTGGGCAGATATGACTCTTATAGGGACGTAAGGACTGAGGCTGAAAAGACGGTGTCTTTTTCTGCAGAGATGTGACTTAGGGTAAAAAACGGTGGATTTTCCAGCAGTTGCCGTGGCCACCAGGTCCCATGGACCGACCCCAAATAATTCCTCCCCTTTATACGGCAATACATCTTTGTGCCGTTTGGAATCTGCATCACCTGACCACTGTCGTGTCCATAAACATCTTCTTGCAGATATGGGCATCGCATTTACTCTTGATGCCAGAGTGCAAATATCCCTCTGCGCATCTCGCATATATAGAAATGCATCCTTTAAATGCTCTATAGTCAATAAAATACTGTCCCTGTCAAGGGTATCAATATTTTTAGTCAGGGAATCCGACCAAGCCACCTCAGCTCTGCACATCCAGGCTGAGGCGATCGCTGGTCGCAGTATAACACCAGCATGTGTGTGTATACTTTTTAGGATATTTTCCAGCCTCCTATCAGCTGGCTCCTTAAGTACGGCCCTATCTGTAGATGGTACCGCCACTTGTTCTGATAAGCATGTGAGCGCCTTATCCACCCTAAGGGGTGTTTCCCAACACGCCCTAACTTCTGGCGGGAAAGGGTATACCGCCAATAATTTTCTATCGGGGGAAACCCACGCATCATCACACACTTCATTTAATTTATCTGATTCAGGAAAAACTACAGGTAGTTTTTTCACATCCCACATAATACCCTTTTTTGTGGTACTTGTAGTATCAGAAATATGTAACACCTCCTTCATTGCCCTTAACGTGTGGCCCTAAAGGAAAATACGTTTGTTTCTTCACCGTCGACACTGAAATCAGTGTCCGTGTCTGGGTCTGTGTCGACCGACTGGGGTAAATGGGCGTTTTACAGCCCCTGACGGTGTTTGAGATGCCTGGACAGGTACTAATTTGTTCGCCGGCCGTCTCATGTCGTCAACCGGCTTGCAGCGTGTTGACATTATCACGTAATTCCATAAATAAGCCATCCATTCCGGTGTCGACTCCCTAGAGAGTGACATCACCATTACAGGCAATTTGCTCCGCCTCCTCACCAACATTTACCTCATACATGTCGACACACACGTACCGACATACAGCACACACATAGGGAATGCTCTGATAGAGGACAGGACCCACTAGCCCTTTGGGGAGACAGAGGGAGAGTTTGCCAGCACACACCAAAACGCTATAATTATACAGGGACAACCTTTATATAAGTGTTCCTCCCTTATAGCATTTTAATATATATTCATATCGCCAAATCAGTGCCCCCCCTCTCTGTTTTAACCCTGTTTCTGTAGTGCAGTGCAGGGGAGAGCATGGGAGCCTTCCCACCAGCATTTCTGTGAGGGAAAATGGCGCTGTGTGCTGAGGAGAATAGGCCCCGCCCCCTTTTCGGCGGGCTTCTTCTCCGGAGTCTGTGATATCTGGCAGGGGTTAAATACATCCATATAGCCTCAAGGGCTATATGTGATGTATTTTTCGCCATACAGGTATTATACATTGCTGCCCAGGGCGCCCCCCCCCGCGCCCTGCACCCTCCGTGATGTGAAGTGTGCTGACAACAATGGCGCACAGCTGCAGTGCTGTGCGCTACCTGATGAAGACTGAAAGTCTTCTGCCGCCTGGTTCCGGACCTCTTCAATCTTCAGCATCTGCAAGGGGGGTCGGCGGCGCGGCTCCGGGACGAACCCCAGGGCGAGACCTGTGTTCCGACTCCCTCTGGAGCTAATGGTGTCCAGTAGCCTAGGAAGCCAATCCATCCTGCACGCAGGTGAGTTCACTTCTCTCCCCTAAGTCCCTCGATGCAGTGAGCCTGTTGCCAGCAGGACTCACTGAAAATAAAGAACCTAAAAACTTTTTCTAAGCAACTCTTTAAGAGAGCCACCTAGATTGCACCCTGCTCGGACGGGCACAAAAACCTAACTGAGGCTTGGAGGAGGGTCATAGGGGGAGGAGCCAGTACACACCATGTGATCCTAAAAGCTTACTTTTTGTGCCCTGTCTCCTGCGGAGCCGCTATTCCCCATGGTCCTGACGGAGTCCCCAGCATCCACTAGGACGTTAGAGAAAATGTGATTCAGAGGCACTGCTGCCAGTGCCTCCCGCTAGCAATGATAAATGGCCGGAGGCTGGGGGCGGGGCTAAGCTTTGGGCAGTGAAAGCCCATTAAAAGAATCATCAAAAGCGGCACTTACTATAAGTGCCTCTGTGACAGGAGGCGTGCTTTCTGCCTAAATGAAAGCACGCCCCTGTCACTAACAGTGATGTCATTGGACAGTCGCCGGGATGGAGGGGGACGGATGGACGGACGTCTCGTGTATTTTAGTATACTTCTACACCTACAAGTGCGGCCGCCTGTTATCTCCCCGCCCTCCCAGCCCCAGGTAATGCAGTCCGGCCAGAGGCAGAGAGACAAGAGCCGCCACTACGATACCCTTTTCATTCGGCTAACCCCCCCGCACGGCGTCCTGACTGCTCGTCTGCCTGGTGCGAGGCAGCCAGAGCAGAGGAGCCTCACACCATGCAGACGAGGAGTCCGTGCGCCGTGCGGGGGGGTGCGCCGTGCGGGGGATTGGTAGCCGAGTGGAAGGGGTATCGCAGTGGCGGCGCCTCTGGCCGGACTGCATGCATTACCGGGGGATGGGAGGGCAGGGAGCTAATAGGCACATGTACATGAACTATGAAAAACGGCAAATAGAAGGGAGAGATCGCGGCCGGGACCGGGAGCTACAGGTGATGGGACATTGATGTTTAACTGCCTGCTCCTTCCCAGCAGTGCTTCCATCCTGCCCCCCCTCCCCCCCAGCTCAGCACCATTACTCCCTTCCTGCCCCCCCCTGCTCCACACCACTACTCCCATCCTACCCCCCTGTAATTGCACCACTACTCTCATCCTGCCCTCCCTGCTCCGCACCACTACTCTCATCCTGCCCCCCTGCTATGCACTGCTACTCTCATCCTGCCCCCCTGCTATGCACTACTACTCTCATCCTGCCCCCCTGCTATGCACCACTACTCTCATCCTGCCCTCCCTGCTCCACACCACTACTCTCATCCTGCCCCCCTGCTATGCACCACTACTCTCATCCTACCCCCCTGCTATGCACCACTACTCTCATCCTGCCCCCCTGCTATGCACTACTACTCTCATCCTGCCCTCCCTGCTCCGCACCACTACTCTCATCCTGCCCTCCCTGCTCCGCACCACTACTCTCATCCTGCCCCCCTGCTATGCACTACTACTCTCATCCTGCCCCCCTGCTATGCACTACTACTCTCATCCTGCCCTCCCTGCTCCACACCACTACTCTCATCCTGCCCCCCTGCTATGCACCACTACTCTCATCCTGCCCCCCTGCTATGCACTACTACTCTCATCCTGCCCTCCCTGCTCCGCACCACTACTCTCATCCTGCCCTCCCTGCTCCGCACCACTACTCTCATCCTGCCCCCCTGCTATGCACTACTACTCTCATCCTGCCCCCCTGCTATGCACTACTACTCTCATCCTGCCCCCCTGCTATGCACCACTACTCTCATCCTGCCCTCCCTGCTCCACACCACTACTCTCATCCTGCCCCCCTGCTATGCACCACTACTCTCATCCTACCCCCCTGCTATGCACCACTACTCTCATCCTGCCCCCCTGCTATGCACCACTACTCTCATCCTGCCCCCCTGCTATGCACTACTACTCTCATCCTGCCCTCCCTGCTCCGCACCACTACTCTCATCCTGCCCTCCCTGCTCCGCACCACTACTCTCATCCTGCCCCCCTGCTATGCACTACTACTCTCATCCTGCCCCCCTGCTATGCACCACTACTCTCATCCTGCCCTCCCTGCTCCACACCACTACTCTCATCCTGCCCCCCTGCTATGCACCACTACTCTCATCCTGCCCTCCCTGCTCCGCACCACTACTCCCATCCTACCCCCCTGCTATGCACCACTACTCTCATCCTGCCCTCCCTGCTCCGCACCACTACTCTCATCCTACCCCCTTGCTATGCACCACTTCTCCCATCCTACCCCTCTACTATACACCACTACTCCCATCCAACCCCCTGCTATGCACCACTACTCTCATCCTGCCCTACCTGCTCCGCGCCACTGCTCCCATCCTACCCCCTGCTATGCACCACTACTCCCATCCTACCCCCTGCTATGTACCACTACTCCCATCCTACCCTCCCTGCTATGCACCACTACTCCCATCCTACCCTCCCTGCTATGCACCACTACTCCCATCCTACCCTCCCTGCTATGCACCACTACTCCCATCCTACCCTCCCTGCTATGCACCACTACTCCCATCCTATCCCCCTGCTATGCACCACTACTCCCATCCTACCCTCCCTGCTATGCACCACTACTCCCATCCAGCCCGCTGCTCCACACTACTCCTCCGCCTCAACGTACTGTGTGATGTGACCCGATGACGTCACACCACTCGAACGGCCACTCACCTGCCCGTGTTCTCCTGCTTGACCCACCACTGATGAGGCTGAGAGACAGTGAAGGGCGGGTGACTGAGAGGCATAGACAGAAGGGTGGGAGGCTCAGAGGCACAGAGTGAAGTGGGGAGAATGAGAGACAAAGTGAGGGGTATTGCGAGAGATTCAGATGGGAGATGATGGTGTGGCTGAGAGACGACGCAGGGAGGAGATGATGGCGTGGCTGAGAGACGACGCAGGGAGGAGATGATTGTGTGGCTGAGAGATGACGCAGGGAGGAGATGATGGCGTGGCTGAGAGACGACGCAGGGAGATGATGGCGTGGCTGAGAGACGACACAGGGAGGAGATGATGGTGTGGCTGAGAGACGATGCAGGGCGGAGATGATGTTGTGGCTGAGAGATGCAAGGAAGGGGTAATGGTGTGGCTGAGAGATGCAGCGGGTAGGAGGTGACACGAGTCTGGGTGAATCTCTGTTGATTACATTGCTTATATTCCTACACAAACAGGCATCTTCCGGATCATGTGATCTCCTACATGAATAGTGATTACCGACTGAAGACGCCGTCTGCCCAGGGAGGATACATTTCTTCAGAGGTTCCCCGTTATGAGAAGTCACCATATAGGTAAGGTGCATATCGAATAGAAAAGAATGGCAATAGGTGGTGCTAGACATGTCCGATAGGTGTTGCTAGACATGCCCAGTAGGTAGGTGGTACTAGACACGCCTCTACAACGGTGTACCCCCTAATAAAATGTGCTGCGCACGCCTATGTGCAGCGGGGGATGCGGTGAGGGAAGAGTGGCAGGTACTTTAGTTTGTAATGGGCTGAGCTCACCCATGCTTTATCAGGGACCCATGACTCAGGGCTGTACTCCTTCCGTTGTATTCTATATTGCTGGCAGAGTGGGACAGTAATGTGCTCTCCCTGGCGTCACCCTCTTCCTGTCACCCAGATCTGGCACAGACTGCTGGTATCCTCTCACTGTCACCCTCTCCCTGGGGTTGCCCCCTCGACATCACCCACAGCTGGCACTGTCTGCTGTCACCCTCTCCCCGTCAGCCACAGCTGGCCCCGACTGCTGTCACACTCTCCCTGCCACCCTATCCCTGGCGTCATCCTCTTCCCGTTACCCACAGCTGGCACGGACTGCTGTCACCCTCTCCCTTTCATGCTCTCCCTGTCGTCACCCTCTCTCCATTACCCACAGCTGGCACAGACTGCTCTACCCTCTCACTGTCACCCTCTGCCTGGCGTCAACCTCTCCTTGCCACCCTCTCCTTGTTGCCCACAGCTGGCACTGACTGCTGTCACCCTCTACCTGGCGTTACCCTCTCTCCGTTACCCACAGCTGGCGCCAACTGCAGTCACCCTCTCCCCTCTTCCTGTCACCAACTCCCTGGCATCAACCTCTTCCTGTCATCATCTCCCTGTGACCCATAGCTGTCACAGACTGCTGTCACCCTCTCCCTGTGACCCTCTTGCTGTCACCAGCTCCCTGGCATCATCCTCTCCCTGGCATCACCCACTGCTGTCACCCTCTCCCTGTTACAAACTGCTGTCATCTTTTCCCTTGCGTCACCCACTGCTATCACCCTCTCATTGGCAACACCCTCTCCCTAGCATCACCCACTGCTTCTCCCTGGAATCGCCCACTGCCTTTCTTTGTCTTCCACTGACCCAGGGACAGCGGTGGTAGCAGGCATTGGCTTGGGTGCGGTGGCAGGCATCGGCGGGACACAGTAGACATTATGGCTGCAGTGCCTCACCAGCCACTGAGCTCACCGCACGCCACTGCTATATATATCTATCTATATATATATCTATCTATATATTTTATTTTTTTATAGGACTGTGAGCCTGACACTCCTTTGAGGGTACAATGAATTCTTGCTGTGGTGCCCTCCTTAGGTCAAAGCAACGGTCTCATATAGAGGTAGAATTCAGTGGCACTCCACAGACTTGTATACAGTTAATACTCCATACTTTATTTAATTAATTGATTAATTATTTATTATTAATATATTCAAGTCTGTGGAGTGCCACTGAATTCCACATCTCTCTCTCTATATATATATATATATATATACATTTACTTATTCTGGTGCCCCCACAAGAAGTTTTAATATATTGCTGGGAGGTGCTGCACTTAGGATCCCTTCAGTAATGACACACACAGCAGCACCTTTATATAATCAATATTTCAATCTGGTACTATAGATTGTCATCAGGTATGGTATCCTGGTGACAATCTATAGTACCAGATTGAAATATTGATTATATAATGGTGCTGCTGTGTGTGTCATTATTGAAGGGATCCTAAGTGCAGCACCTCCCAGCAATGTATACAATAAGACCCCCCTCCCGCGCGCGCGCCCGCCCGCCCGCCCAATCACCGGCATTCGGCACGCACGATAATGTGACCGTCACAAGGATGGGTAAGTGAGGCTGCCCTGGACCTCCACTTACCCGCAGAGCCGGAGCACACAGCGGCTGGCCGGTGGGATTTTCCCTCAGAACGCTGAGGGTGCGCATGCTGCTACGAGCTCCTCCTCCTCCGGTGACAGGTTCCAGGCTGCGAGTAGCTCCTCCAGTCCTCCTGATCTGCGGACTCCCCCTGACACTGACACGAAAGCTCCTCTTCAGGAGTCAGGCAGCGGGAGACAGTGTGGAGGAGATGCGCCCCCTTGAGGCCAGGAGCCCGGCGGCAGCCGACTCCACTGCCTCCCAGAGTTCCGCCCCTGAGCCAAAAGCGTAGATAAAGTGGGTGCAGAAATGTATTTGGAGTGTAAGAAATGAGAGGATTGTGAGAGGTTTAAGAAGCAATGGTAATTATGTTAGATTTTTTAAGTGTTTGCAGGTAAAATTGCATTGGTGCAGCTGTGCTTAAAAAACAAAATTACAATAATACAGATACAAGCATTTGTAGGTGAAATGGACGGTTTTTGAAATGTCCAAGTAAGGTTGTTCTGTGCTATTTAATCAGATGCAACAATCAGGAGGTGAGTGATCTGAGGAGTAAGTGACTCACATTTGTTATTAGTTCTTCAGTTTTCTTTGTTTTGTTTGATTGGTGTGCTTCTGTTTTTCTTCTTTTTCACTTCGATTGAACGCTGATTGATCGCTGCTGTTATGTGTCAATTTTATCACGCTTTGATAAAAATGCACGCTTAGATCAATAAATGCACAGCCAAACGGCTTTGCACAGCCTACACCATTGGACTTAAGTAGAAGACTATTATAAGTGAAACCAATAATTGAAATCTGTAAACACACCCCACCCCCTCAAATGCCAGGCAATAAATTACCTTAAAAACAACAACCAGGCATTCCACAAAGATTAAACTTGGTCTATATCATTCAAAACTTAAAAAAGTACTTCAAAATCACATACTATGCAATAATGTTTCAATTTGCATTACCCAGCAGAATTAGCTTTGCATATATAGATATAGTGCAGCAGAATATGTTGGTGGTTGTAGTCAATTGTAATTACCCAGCAGAATTAACTTTGCATATATAGATATAGTGCAGCAGAATATGTTGGTGGTTGTAGTCAATTGTAATTACCCAGCAGAATTAGCTTTTCATATGTAGATATAGTGCAGCAGAATATGTTGGTGGTTGAAGTCAATTGTAATTACCCAGCAGAATTAGCTTTGCATATATAGATATAGTGCAGCAGAATATGTTGGTGGTTGTAGTCAATTGTAATTACCCAGCAGAATTAGCTTTGCATATGTAGATATAGTGCAGCAGAATATGTTGGTGGTTGTAGTCAATTGTAATTACCTGTAGGTGACAAGAAGAGAAGAAACGTCAATTCACAATCGATATCAGCTGAAGATAAATTAACGCTGATTGAACGCTGCTGTTATGTGTCAATTTTATCACGCTTTGATAAAAATGCATGCTTAGATCAATAAATGCACAGCCAAACGGCTTTGCACAGCCTACACCATTGGACTTAAGTAGAAGACTTAACAAACTTTGTAAAGTAGATTACTTTACAAACCTGCCCAGAGTCTAACCAGAACGAGACATTTTGTTCTCAATTGTATCCAATTTATACTTGAACATAATTTTTTTGAATATAATAATGAGTTCTAGCTACAAACCTAAGGCACTGCTATAGGGATCAAATTTGCTCCTTCTTATGCTAACCTGTTTCTGAACATCTGGGAAGATTACATGTATTTTTCCAAGTACGAGAAGAATATCATCATGTACCAAAGGTATATTGATGACATCATTATCTTCTGGCAAGGTGAACCAGAGGTAATCGTAGAGTTAATTTCTTTTTTTTTTAAACGTTTCTTTCTTTATTGAAGCATTTCCGTAAAGAAATTAACAGTAGTTACAGGAACATTGTGGGGAATAATAGAAAAGGCACAATGCTATAAATACAGAACACAGTGTGTGATGTAGGGAGGAGTACAAAAAAAAGGATAACATGAACAATATCATGATATAACAAAGGACACTCACAGGTACATTCTGGATCCGTAGAGAGACGGGAGCACGCCACGACCGCTAGCCAGCGCTATCAAGAGTGATGGGAGGGTCTCTAAGAAAAATCCTAGTTTCATACCAGAGTGTGTTGCGAAAGCATTGACTAATGGCCTCTCTAGTATGAATGGGTAGTGTTTCAATAAAACTTTCCCATGTTGCGAAAAAGGATTCGGTGCGGGATTCTTTTTGAAGTGAAGCCTCCAACCAATCCATATGACAAATAAAAAGTAGTTTTTCCTTAAACATTTCTAGAGTCGGGACAAAGCTATGAACCCACATGTGTAAAACAGCTTTTCTAGCTGCCGATGAGATTGCTAAAAGTAATTTTTTAACGGGTTTGGGAGCTCTGGTACCAGGGGATGTAATGCCAAATATAGCCCATTCCGGTGTAAAGGGAATGTAGTTCACTAAATATTGTGAGGCAAAGCACCAAACTGCTAACCAGAATCGTCTTAAAAGCGGACAGGCCCATAGGCAATGATAGAGGTCTGCCGAGTGATGACCACATTTGGGACAAGAGGGATCACTTAAAAGGCCTATTAAGAAACCTCTATGGGGAGAAATATAGGATCTATGAAAGATGTTAAGATACATTTCTGTGTATTTAGCAGCGGGGAACATAGCTATTGAGAAATGTAGCATGTGCAGTAACCCATCAACATCTAAATTAGGAAAATTTTCCAACCATTGGGCTATCCCAGTTTTATATATAGAATGGTCTATTATAGTGTGGAGTTGTTTATAGTAAAAAGAAATAGCACCTTTGGATAGTTCCGGTCGCAATAATATACGGTCCAATTGATTATCCCAATCATTCACGGGTATTAATCTGGAGATCGTGCTTACATAGTGTTGGGCTTGAAAAAAAGCAAAGTTCTGGGGACCAATATCTGGGTATTTAGATAGGGCCTCCGTGTAAGATAGAGGTTTATGGGAGTCAAGATTGATTAGCTGTCCTACACTACGAATTCCTAACGATTTCCATTCATTAAAAGGATAGGTGGCCTCTCCATTTTGAAAGCCCGGATTCTGTAAGAACGGCAAATGGATAGATAGGTGTTTGTGCAATTTGTATTTATGTCTCAGGGATAACCAAACTTTCCTTGTGGTCATTAGGAGGGGATTATTAGTTAAATCTGTAGAAATCTCAGCATCAGTTAAGTGTAGAAAGGCTATCAGGGATACATGAGGAATTAAATTTTGTTCGAGAAGTGAGTCAGCGTAAATTTGGGTACTAGACAACCAGTCCTTGATATAGCAAATATGGGAAGCGTAGCTATACGTCAGAATGTCTGGAAAGTTAACTCCCCCATTTGCTTTAGGCTGACCCAATTTAAACAGACCAATTCTCGCACGCTTATTGTTCCAAATAAATTTCCTAAAAGCTGATGTTATCTGTAAGAGGTCTTGTCTAGAGAGCAATAGGGGAAGAACTTGTAATGGGTAAAGGAGTTTTGGAAAATATATCATTTTAATTATATTTGTCCTTCCTAAAAAAGAAAGTTGTAAGTGGACCATCGCCCCAAGATCTCCCGTAATTTTAGAGAGCGTTTTCTTAATATTGATATCATAGAGATCTACAATATTTTTGGGGAGAAAAATACCCAAATACGGGAGCTTCTTTCTCGCCCAGTTCAGAGGTAAGTGTGTCGCCCAAAGAGGTCTATAAAAGCCTTGTTTCAGATAAAGTAGACTAGATTTTTCGAAATTAATAAAAAAGCCAGAAAGAGACCCCACCCTATCAAGTAATTCTAACAGCGGTTTAAGGGAGGGTTTAGGATTAGACATATAGATCAAAACATCATCCGCAAATGCAGTGAGTTTCCCTTCCATCGTACCAACCGATATGCCTTTCAAGGTCGGCCAGGAGTCAATTATACGAAGTAAGGGGTCAAGGGATAAATTAAAAAGTAGGGGAGATAGAGGGCAACCTTGGCGGGTGCCTCTAGACATAATAATAGGATCACTTCTTGTGCCGTTGACCAAAAGGAAAGTTGTAGGGGAACTATAGAAAAACTTTATTAGATTAATGAAATCTGAACCGAAATTTCGAGTAAATAAAACTTTAAATAAAAAGGGCCAGGACACCGTGTCAAAAGCTTTCTGAGCGTCGAGGCTCAGAAGCATATTGGGAACGGAGGGATTGTTGTTGGAGGAAATTATAGAAGCAATAGCTGTGCGAATACCCCTAACCAATTGTCTGCCTCGAGTGAAACCTAGTTGGTGAGATGTGCAAAGAGAGGAGGAGAATATTTGTAGTCGAGAGGACATGATTTTGGACAAAATTTTAAAGTCCACATTTAGCAGAGTAATGGGACGGTAAGAACTCAACAGTGTAGGGTCGCGGTCGGGTTTTGGAATAAGGGTAGTAAAGGCATCATTAAAAGAGGGATAGGACGGGCGTTTTTTATGTATAGTGCGATAAAGTTCTAATAAAGTCGGTACAATGTCAGTAGACAAGATTTTAAAATATTCTCCCGAGAAGCCATCCGGACCCGGGGCTTTACAGGTATGTAAGGAAGAGATCGCCGACTTTATTTCCTCTTCGGTAATTTCCGAGTTTAGAAGTTCTATTTGGTCTGGGTCTAGACTAGGTAAATTGGCCTCTCTTATGATATCATCTAAAGATTCTGGGGTCGATGGTCTGGCGGAGTATAGATTACAATAATAGTCATGGAAAGCCCTTGATATGTCAGACGTCCTTGTCAGACAAGAGGAAGTCCCAGTCCCTTTAATAGAGATGATATGGTTTCTCCGTTTATATCCTTTAGTCAGTGAGGCCAATAAAAGTCCCGTCCTGGCACCCCACCTATAATATCGATTTTTCGTAAAGTCTAACCGCGACTGTGCTTGGGAGACTAGGAAATTTTCCAGTACAGATTTAGCTTGATTATATATAGTGAATTTTTTCTCCAAAGGGTCTGCCACATAATCAGCAAAAGTAGTCTGCAATGTATGGGAGAGGGAACGATACTGGTCCCTTTGAATTTTATTACGACTAGACACATAGGAGATGATATTACCTCGCATCACAGACTTCGATGCTTCCCAAAAAAGAACCGGGTCGTCCCAGTGGGCAATGTTATTATCCACATAGTCCAGCCAGTTATGTTTTAAGTAGTCACGGAATTTTTCTGATTGGAACAAATAAGAGTTAATTTCTTATATTAATAAGAATGACAGAAACCTACAATTCACCCATAAACAGGATTCACAGAAGAGTGATTACTTGGATCTGGAATTAAGTGGAATCCCGGGCCTGACTATACAGACCAAAACACACTTCAAAACAGTTGACGCGAATAGTTTCATCCCCTTTTCCAGCTGTCACCACCCTGTCTGGAAGAGGGGTGCCCCCTTCTCACAGTTTCTCCTAGTGAGAAGAAACTGTAGTGACGTGACTGATTACTGGGTTCAATCTCAATTACTCTATGATCGGTTCATAGATAGAAGATATGAGCACAAACTGGTCGATGATGCCAGTTCCAAAGTAGCGTCTAGAAACAGAAGATCTCCTCGTACCAAAACCTAAAGTTAAGAAAGATTGGCATTCCAAAACTTTCTACACGCAGTTCAACAGAGAAAATCTTCTCATACATAAATCCTTGACCGCCATTGGGGAATCCTTAGAAAAGATCCTATTTTGGGCAAACACCTTCCACCAAAACCGAATTTAGTATTCCGAAAATCGTCAAATTTTAGAAACCAGCTTGCTCCTAGTCGACTACAAATAGATAAGACTCCAGAAACTAAACCAAAACATTTTTTGATGACCAAAAAACCCGGATGCCTACCATGTAACAGATGTATCTGCTGCAAGTTTCTTGACAGATCAAAGTTCAGTTGGAAATTGGATACTGGGAAAGTGTATACACTAACCCAACCTGTAAACTGTAATTCCGATTATGTAATCTACAAAATCACCTGCGGCTGCGGACTTATTTATTTTGGGAAGACCAAGAGACAAATTAAGATCCGCATACAAGAGCATATGCGCAATATCAGAGATAAGGTTGGGACCCATAGTCTACCCAGGCATTTCTTGGAGAAACATAAATCAGAAGTTCATCCTTCATCATTTCGATTTATTATCCTGGAATTAGTTACAGAGTCTCCTAGAGGAGGTAGTAGGGACTTAGCCCTGGCTAGAAAAGAGAGTTTTTGGATCGACACTTTAAACTCTTCAACCCCCAATGGCTTGAATGAGGGTATAGATATAGCCTCTTTCATTTAGGCCACATTTCCACTTCCTTTTCCTCTACTCCTTCCCCTCTGTTTAGCTTTATAAGTTATGTATTTGTAGCCCGTTGTATGTTTGTTCTGCTCCACTTAATAATATACTTGCTGATACTCTATAGACACTTCTCTATTTATCGGTGACTCTATTTATGTTTGTCCTGGTCTACTTAATAATATACCTGCCAATACTTTTAGGATACCTTCATTGTGTTGTCCTTTTTTTTAGCTCTATAAGTAATTTATTTGGTGCCCGTTGTATGTTTGTTCTGCTTCACTTAATAATATACTTGCTGATACTCTATAGACACTTCTCTATTGTGACTATTTATGTTTGTCTTGGTCTGCTTAATAATATACCTGCCAATACTATATGGATACCTTTGTTGTGTTATGGCATTACTCTTTTTTTACTCCTTGTAAGGTAAAGCCCAAGGAAATATGCGAATTTGTTTATTTGTTATTCCTATTCCTTATCCATATTATCATATGTTACTTTCTGTTAGGAAATTTCCGAAGGAATATGCTAATATGCTTATTTGTTATTCCTTTTATTTATTCCTTTTACTTATTCCAATTACTATTTTCTGTAAGGAAATGCCTGATGGAATATCCCTATCAAACCATGTTTGTTGTTGATTTGTTGAGACATTACTATTTTCCTTTTTTTATTTAGAAATATGGGAGCATTCAATAACAGTACAGCATCATTTTTCAAGTCTTAGCATATTTTTCACTTACTTTTGGCTGTATTAATTTAGAGTTTAAACCTTTACGGTTAGTTCACCCTTATGTAGGTCACTTCTAGATAGGTTTATGCCCCCATTGTGCATTCCATCTTTGGGGGTCCCTTAAATATCGGGTGAGACAACAATTGTATGTTGTCCTATTATAGACATTTATTCAATTAACACTTTTTAGGGGCTAGTGTGCATGTTATTATTAGGGAGATTCCCCTAAAGAGAGGAGTTTAAACTTATTTACTTTACCTCTACTTTTTCCTCTACCTATTTCTCTACCAAATAATTTTCATTTCTAGTACATAGAGATGGAATCCCTGTTAGTCTAAATGTTATGATTCCATATATTTGTGTAAGTTCTCCTATACCTTTTCTATATTGAATGTTATGTTGGATATTTGTAGATGCATACAGTATTGTACCATATGTCAGTTTATATATATTTCCTTGTCTCTTTCTATGGTACATCACATACTGGGACAGATAGCCTGGAGACGGCATAAGGAAGTGATAAACCAGTGATATGTGCAAGGTGATAAACACACCAGCCAATCAGCTTCTAACTGTTAATTTACATATTGGAACTGATTGGCTGGTACGTTTATCACCTTGCACATATCACTATTTTATCACTTCCTTATGCCTTCTCCAGGTTAATACATCTGCCCCTTTATATGCAGTGCACTTCACTTACACTTACACAGGATAAACTTCTATCCACCACAATTAATTAAAACGAGTAGCACACTTTAATATATATATATATTCTCTAAGTCTTTTTGTTATTTTTGGAATGCATGGCGGAAGTCTTTACCTGCCGGTGGAACACATTCGGAAATGCGCTCCACAGTGATTTGTTGTCTCTTCCTCCCCACCGGCGCCTTATCCGGAAGTGCGTCATCCGTCAGTGGAACGCACATAGGAAGTGCCATTTGCCGAAGGTGGAATGCATACTGGAAATGCATTCCACCGTGGCTTTCAGTGCTAGTTTTCACTTTCTAATGTCTTCAAGCACTTAATTCCCTCAGATGATCTGCCAAAAGTCATCCACGCATTTGTATCATCTCGATTAGACTACTGTAATGCCCTCTACCGTGGCCTCCCAGCAAAAGAATTGCACCGCTTACAGCTGGTGCAAAACACAGCTGCCAGGCTGTTAACCAACCAGCCCCGTTCTAGCCACATAACACCCATACTCTACTCCCTTCACTGGCTGCCTGTAAGATGGCGAATCATCTTCAAGATTGGCTTACTGAGTTTCAAAGCACTACATGACCAGGGCCCAAGGTACCTGAAGCAGCTACTGACCCCATACTGCCCCACTCGATTACTGCGATCTGTAGATGAAGGACTTTTAGCAGTACCTAGAATCTCCCGTAATTCATCTGGGGGTCGAGCTTTTAGTCATGCGGTTTCCGACTCTATGGAACTCACTTCCCCGGACAGTGCGAGAGGCCCCAACTATAGAATCCTTCAAAAGTAGACTCAAGACTTTCCTTTTTACTCAAGCATTCCCATAATTGTCCCTTTAGTATCTCCATGCTTCTGTATTTTATGAAAATCTGTTCTGTACTTCATTATTTTCTGTACTATATTATGCTATGTATCTGTTAAGCGCCTTGAGTCCTATTGGAGAAAGAGCGCTATATAAATAAAATTATTATTATTAATTATTATATTCTTGCTGCTTAAAAAAAGGATCTGGTCTCCTCTATTGTATTATTAAAGTGTTTCCTTTATATGTAAGTGTTAGTATGCCTCCACTTATTACACTTTTTATCCTTACTTTCTATTCAACTGTTAATTAACAGGTAGGAAGTGAGGTCATCCTCACTGGTGTATATATACGGGTGTAGTATGGTATGCCGGCGGCCGGGCTCCCGGCGACCAGCATACCCGCGCCTGGAGCCCGACTGCCGGCATACCGACAGCGTGGCAAGCGCAAATGCGCCCCTTGCGGGCTTGCTGCGCTCACCACGCTGCGGGCACGCTATTTTATTCTCCCTCCAGGGGGGTCGTGGACCCCCACGAGGGAGAAAAAGTGTTGGTATGCCGGCTGTCGGGATTCCGGCGCCGGTATACTGTGCGCCGGGATCCCGACAGTCGGCATACTGAAGACCACCCATATATACCCCTCACCTTTCATTCAATTGCGGAACTCTGATAGACACACATCAGGCTATTGTAAGTATATGTTTGTAGTTGTTTTTTATTGCTCCCATATGTGCTATATGATTTGTATGTCTCTTGCCTTAAATTTTTTTGTATGTTTTTGTATTGTTTAAATTTAAATATAAGTGTGGTTTTAATGTATAGAATGCTTTTCACTTAACCACCACGGGTTAAATGTAACCTTATTTCTCTATTTATACCACTGATTGGGTGGTCATATGTAATGTATATTTAGGATATAGTCAGTATGATCTTAAACCCATTATAATTGTGACTCAATACATCAATTTTGGATTATCTATCATATATATATATATATATATATATATATATATATATAAATTCTATATACATATATGTATACATTTTTGAATTGGGATTAAACCCATAGGAATGTATTGGGATTAAACCCCTAGGAACGAGTATTATATATTCCAACCCGAATAAGTACCATACAGTTTTACAACATAAAGTTGTTTATATGTAAACCTGGATAAGGAGTTTAAATGGTATATATTAACTCCTACAGAATATCCTCTACTGCTGATTCGGTGAAGCCACTCTACCATCCAGTGAAACCAGTAAAAGTTCAGTAGTGTTCCTTACATTTATGCATCTTTGGTATGTATAACCATCTCTGTTGGTCTCCATCAACACTTTGGAAGTACTCTAGTGGATAGCACATCTAACTGTTCCTCATTTTCCCTTTAGGTCCGACATTATTGTTGGTCATTTTTATACTATAGTTTCCTCCAAGGACTATTTTCAATTGAAGAATTTTATCCGATTCCTTTATTGATATTCTTTGTGCAAAAAACCTAGTTGGTATGCACATCAAGTTACACCTGCTCTCCTCTTTTAATTATTAATTGTAATCATATTTCAGTAATGTGAATTCATGTGTAAATTTTCAGATTGTTCCAAACCGGCACTTCTAGTGATATATTCTTGTTTATCATGTTTTTCCAAAATTATTGGTATGTATCCATATTTACCTGTTACTGTCAATAGTCATTATTACTATTTGTTGTACTTAGTTGCTCTATTTACCATTTAGATACTGTACCCCTGAGGAAGTCCTTTGGGATAAACGCGTTGGTTTCTGTGTCCTTTTGATATCTGTATCACTACTTGAACTAATTTTCTGCAAAGAAATCTGCCATATTCAATCGGACTGATCTTCTATGTACTTTTGTGACATTAATTATATGTATACATATATTACATTGTTTTTATGTCTCACAACAATTTCTATGTCATTACTATTGAGTCAGTATATCATTTAGAACAATACCCCTAGCACCCTCAGAACAGTGCTTTGTATTCTATCTATGAGTCTTGACTAGCGGGGGGCTCTTCTTGATGTGCTGCTGCTAACCTGCCCTAGGGCAATTGGGTATTTGTGTCAAATATATATATATATATATGCAAGGGAAGTCCCACACTCTCACCCGACACAGATAACGGCTGGGGTGCCACATCAAAGCCTGATCCAATCACGGGGTCAGACTCATAGTACAATACAGTGTTTCTCCACATTAAAGTGGAAAAAGATAGCACTCTCCAGACTTGCGTAATTAGTATAAACACTACAGTCATTTATTCAAGGAATTGGTTCCAAGTAACTTCATATCACAGAAAAAATAAAGGGCTCACCAACGTTTCGGTCCCATGTTAGGATCTTTCTCAAGGTATATGCCAGTCAATATACAGTCAAAAACAGCAATGACATCCTCAGCAGCACATAATGGGAACCAGGAACCCAAGTCTGGAGAGTGCTATCTTTTTCCACTTTAATGTGGAGAAACACTGTATTATATATATATATATATATATATATATATATATATATATATATATTGGATAGTGGAAGTATGGCGCCACAGGTGTGTGTGAAATAGAATAATAGAGTGGTAAATGCAACAATTCAGACACTCCTTTAGTGATACAAGGCGTCAGCTAACCCCTAAGTAAAGGCAGGGATAAACTGCCTCAATTAGGATATGTAGAAGGAGGGATAAGGGTTTCAGCGACCGACAGTGTCTGATAAAATATGTTATAAATATGAAAAGACTTGCTGGATACGTATAAAATAACAATACATTTATTTATACAATCTAAAAATTACTATCAGGGTGGGTTAAAAGCCGGAGGATATATACTGTTAAATAATACCAGGTAAAAGATAGCTAAAAAAACTAGATAAATTACATACAATAAAAAGCAATAAATAATTAAATATCGGATAAGAGAGTGCTGCTTATCTTTAAAAGTGGAGAGTCAATTGAGGTACACCCAATGCGTTTCGTCCATCAGACTTCATCAAGGGGTGAAAACCTTCACCACACATGTAGGTCACTAATTGCTCATATGGGGTGTTTCAAGACTCTTGAGATAAATAATGTAACTCAGCACACTTACTCGACTAAATCAATATATCAGGTTCAGACAGTACCAAGGCTGCATGGCTAGTTAGGCCACATTCAAAAGTATATTCTGAAAAAATAAATCAATATATGTGTCTAAACGGACAAAAACATAATAAAACATCTATCAAACCACCAGTTAGTTAGTACAAGCTAGAGTACTTACATGTGTGGTTATGAAACTCAAACTCATGAGAACAGCTTAGACAACTCAGTTGATCACTGCAAGAAATATGTGGTATATGTAATCCACCATATAATATGCATAAGCCTCACTTCACAGGGGTTTCAAGATGGTACTAACTCATATCCAAATGTGTGCTATAGTACTCACCCACGGTGGTCTGGTCCTAACAGCCTAAGCAGCCACACTATTACAGTGCTGGTGGCTGGCCCTTAAATACCCCTTCACAGGAAGTGAGTCGTGCACCCCTTTGAATAAACCCCCATGTTGTAAACTCGGGGTACGGGGAAGCCTAAGGTGTGAAAAACACAAACACCTAGTCCAGGGGCCTGCGCCAATCGAGGGGTCAGGCTGACCATCCGCCACGGCTGCTCAAAAACAGTAAACATCGGTAACGCCGTCCGTGGAACGCATTGCGCTCCACGGCCCGGAAACCGGAAGTACCAAACGCCATGTCAGGAACCATATTCAGCACACACGGCGCTAACTCTGCCGGCCGTGGAGCGCACTGCGTTCCACTACCCGCAAGCCAGACGTACTACACTGCGGTACAGGTAGCCTAGACAGGCTACAGGGATTCGTATGTAGTTGTCAATGTGGATGCATTAAACTCTGTGGGCGTAAACAACACAAATCTGGATAGGTCAATTTCTATATATACCTCTATATATCGTAATAGGAGGACAGGACAAGACTAAGTCCCACACTGTAGGATTTCAATCCTCTCATGGTGGGTAAAATAAAAGTCTCAAACATGAGTGCAGTAATAATTGGGAGGACGCCGTAGCCACAATACCTGAACAAATAAATTTACAGGTAAACAACACATGGTGCTAGAACAAAAAAATCATAATTAATACGACACACCCTGACACACAACAAACCTATGTTTAGCAAGTATAACCTATCCCCCAATATTCTCATTGGGTGGACATCGGGTCAAAGATATAATAATAATAATAATAATATACATAGTATATAATATGCAAAAATAAACATGGTCCAGTTATGTTCAAGTGGTGTCGTTCACATATACTAGGTAGAAGATTAAACTCCATAGAACCACAGGGTCCCCTTGCCTGATTTAATCCTAGCCTCCTCATAAAAGTGGACTCTTAATTAGAGATAATGTCTTCGTGATGATATTTCCCAGGTAAACTTATTCTATGTGGAAAATCTTCAAGAACAAATCCGATGGGGACCCAACTATGCAAATCGTTCAAAGAAAGACATTCATGGCAGAATGTTCGTTAAGGCCTTTGGGAGAGACAGTATTGAGGTGGGAGATCCAGAAACTCTCCCGTTGACGTAAGGCGAGAGTACGGTCCCCACCTTGTGGTAATGGTGGAACCCAATCGATGAGCCTACATTTTATATTTGCCACCTGATGTCCTCTTTGTAGGTAGTGTCTGGCAACGGGTTTGTCGGTGGTATCTGTTTGAATAGCAGTCCTAATGGACAGCCGATGGTTTGCCATTCGTTCCCTAAAACACCGGGTGGTGAGCCCTACGTAATACAATCCACAGGGGCAAGTAAGTGTATAGACCACAAAGTCTAACCTACAATGCAGGTGATACCTGATTTTGATATTTCTCCCTGAATGTGGGTGCGGGAAAGTAGGACCAGTAAGTAAAGATCTACAGGTAGTGCATTTTCCGCAAGAGAAACAACCCGGTTTACTACTCATGATCTGGAGAAAATTCAATTTAGTCTCAGGTACCACTGTAGGTCTCATCAAAATCTGTCTAAGATTGGGTCCTCGCTTGTAGGCCATCATTGGTGGATTCATGTGCGTAAAAGGTAACCCTGGGTCAGATTTTACAATTGGCCAGTGTTTGCGTAATGTTTTACGCGTAAATTGCGCATAGTTATCATACTTTGTAGTGAAAACCATGCGGTTGTCATTGGCCGCGGCCTTAGATACAGTTTCGCTAAATTTGAGTCTGGCCTTTTGTAGACTGTTGTTAATCACCTTGGTGGAGTAACCTCTCTCGCTGAACCTATGTTTCATTTCCTCAAGTTGTTTCTCCCTGTTAACTACATAATTGTTAATGCGCATAACTCGCAAAAATTGCGAAATAGGTAAATTGTTCTTTAAAGAGGGGGGATGGAAACTGCTTGTCAATAAAGTGGTATTTCTATCAGTAGCCTTTCTAAATACTGATGTGACGAATGTTCCTTCGTTTATAGACACCTCAACATCTAGAAAGTGTACAGAGTGGTCAGAACTCTCACATGTAAATTTAACCGGACTCTCTAATGTGTTGAGGTTACTAACCATCTCGAAAAAGGCTTCCTGTGTATCTTCCCATATCAGGAAGACATCATCGATAAATCGTTTATAAAATGAAATCTTTGAACCATATATGGGCAAGATCTGTGTCTCCTCAAAGTTGGACATATATAGGTTCGCATATGCGGGCGCCAGATTAGAGCCCATAGCTGTGCCCGATACTTGCAAAAAATAGGAATCCTTGGGGTATATTTACTAAGCTCCCGATTTTGACCGAGATGCCGTTTTTTCTTCAAAGTGTCATCTCGGTTAATCTCGGTCATTTACTAAACACTAATCACGGCAGTGATGAGGGCATTCGTAATTTTTTGCTAGTTCAGGTAAAAAATTACGAATGAATACACCATCGGTCAAATTACGCCTGTTTAGATATGAATCTCGGTCATTTACTAAGAAGTGCAAAGCAAAAAAACACAAAACACTGCCGTGAAAAATTACAACTCGTAAAAAAGTCCTAAAAAAAAACAGACCTGCTTTTTTTCCCCCGTGATTTGAGATGCATGCAGGGATCCATGAGATCCGTGCATGTATATCAGTGGGAAGGGGTGGGAAAGTGCTTATTTTTGCCAAAAAAATTGCGTGGGGTCCCCCCTCCTAAGCATAACCAGCCTCGGGCTCTTTGAGCCGATCCTGGTTGCAGAAATATGGGGAAAAAAATGACAGGGGTTCCCCCATATTTAAGCAACCAGCATCGGGCTCTGCGCCTGGTCCTGGTCCCAAAAATACGGGGGACAAAAAGAGTAGGGGTCCCCCGTATTTTTAAAACCAGCACCGGGCTCCACTAGCTGGACAGATAATGCCACAGCCGGGGGTCACTTTTATACAGCGCCCTGCGGCCGTGGCATCAAAAATCCAACTAGTCACCCCTGGCCGGGGTACCCTGGGGGAGTGGGAACCCCTTCAATCAAGGGGTCCCCCCCCCAGCCACCCAAGGGCCAGGGGTGAAGCCCGAGGCTGTCCCCCCCCATCCAATGGGCTGCGGATGGGAGGGCTGATAGCCTTTGTTGTAAAATAAAAGATATTGTTTTTAGTAGCAGTACTACAAGTCCCAGCGAGCCTCCCCCGCATGCTGGTACTTGGAGAACCACAAGTACCAGCATGCGGCGGAAAAACGGGCCCGCTGGTACCTGTAGTACTACCACTAAAAAAATACCCAAAAAAACACAAGACACACACACCGTGAAAGTATAATTTTATTACATACATACACACATACATACATACTTACCTTATGTTCTCACGCAGGTCGGTCCTCTTCTCCAGTAGAATCCAAGGGCTACCTGTTGAAGAAATTCTACTCACCAGATCCATGGGTCCAGGCTCCTCGGCAAATCCAGGGTTAATCCACGTACTTGAATAAAAAAAAAAAACGGTGTCCCGACCACGAACTGAAAGGGGACCCATGTTTGCACATGGGTCACCTTCCCACGAATGCCAGAAACCCACTTTGACTTCTGTCTAAGTGGGTTTCTTCAGCCAATCAGGGAGTGCCACGTTGTAGCACTCTCCTGATCAGCTGTGTGCTGCTGTCCTCACTGACAGGCGGCACACGGCAGTGTTACAATGTAGCGCCTATGCGCTCCATTGTAACCAATGCTGGGAACTTTCTGCTCAGCGGTGACGTCACTTTAGGTCAACCGCAGGGCAGAAAGTTCCCATCATTGGTTACAATGTAGCGCATAGGTGCTACATTGTAACACTGCCGCGTGCTGCCTGTCAGTGAGGACAGCAGCACACAGCTGATCAGGAGAGTGCTACAACGTGGCACTCCCTGATTGGCTGAAGAAACCCACTTAGACAGAAGTCAAAGTGGGTTTCTGGCATTCGTGGGAAGGTGACCCATGTGCAAACATGGGTCCCCTTTCAGTTCGTGGTCGGGACACCGTTTTTTTTTATTTATTCAAGTACGTGGATTAACCCTGGATTTGCCGAGGAGCCTGGACCCATGGATTTGGTGAGTAGAATTTCTTCAACAGGTAGCCCTTGGATTCTACTGGAGAAGAGGACCGACCTGCGTGAGAACATAAGGTAAGTATGTATGTATGTGTGTATGTATGTAATAAAATTATACTTTCACGGTGTGTGTGTCTTGTGTTTTTTTGGGTATTTTTTTAGTGGTAATACTACAGGTACCAGCGGGCCCGTTTTTCCGCCGCATGCTGGTACTTGTGGTTCTCCAAGTACCAGCATGCGGGGGAGGCTTGCTGGGACTTGTAGTACTGCTACTAAAAACAATATCTTTTCATTATCACAAATGGCTATCAGCCTCCCCATCCGCAGCCCATTGGATGGGGGGGGACAGCCTCGGGCTTCACCCCTGGCCCTTGGGTGGCTGGGGGGGGGGGACCCCTTGATTGAAGGGGTCCCCACTCCCCCAGGGTACCCCGGCCAGGGGTGACTAGTTGGATTTTTGATGCCACGGCCGCAGGGCACTGTATAAAAGTGACCCCCGGCTGTGGCATTATCTGTCCAGCTAGTGGAGCCCGGTGCTGGTTTTAAAAATACGGGGGACCCCTACTCTTTTTGTCCCCCGTATTTTTGGAACCAGGACCAGGCGCAGAGCCCGATGCTGGTTGCTTAAATATGGGGGAACCCCTGTCAATTTTTTCCCCATATTTCTGCAACCAGGATCGGCTCAAAGAGCCCGAGGCTGGTTATGCTTAGGAGGGGGGACCCCACGCATTTTTTTTTTGGATTTTACATTGTTTAATTAAAAAAAAAAAAAATAAGAACCCCAGCACGGATCACACAGATCCGGCCGAGATTGATTGTAAAAAAAAAACGGCAGTGTTTTGCTAATCACTGCCGTAAAAATAGGTAAAAAAAAACGAATGACATCGACATCGGAAGCAAAGAAAAATACGAATACGACAGCTTAGTAAATCCATCGTAATCAATTCAAAAAGTTGCAGTTTTACACTGTCGATGTCATTCGTGATTGAACTTTGACCTATTTTCGGAAATTACGAATCTTAGTAAATATACCCCCTTGTATTTAAAATGATTCAGATCCAAAACAAGTTTGATCAATTCCAGGACAAATTCTGTGGGTACATTGTCAACTGGATTGTTGGTGAGCACCTCCTTAATGGCTTCAATCCCTTCGTTGTGCGGTATAATCGTGTACAAAGATTGTTCATCCATAGTACACAAAAGGTAATTACCCTTGGGTACCTCAATCCGTCCTAGTTGATGCAAAAAATCACTAGTGTCGCGTATATAGCTGCGACATTTACTGACATGGGGTTGAAGTATGGAATCAACCCACCTGGCTATGGGTTGTAACAATGAGCCTTCGGCTGCAATAATTGGTCGTCCGGGTGGTTTGATCAATGTTTTATGGATTTTTGGAAGTGTATAGATAATGGGGCATTTTGGCTCCTCTATACTCAAATAGTCAAACAGATCCTGGTCAATCCAATTACTCTCAAGCCCTCTTTTTAGACTCAAATCTATGGTCTTTTTGATCGAGGGTATCGGACTGGTCATAACCTTGCGGTATACGTTGGTATCTGCCAACTGTCGACTCACTTCGGAGTCGTAGTCGGTCCAATCTTGGACTACCACAGCCCCACCCTTGTCCGCGGGTCTTATTACAATGGAGGTGTCATCTCTCAGTTTCTTGAGCGCCTTTCTTTCACCAGGGGTTAGATTATCAAAGAGGCGTGGTGGTTTAAACCTTTGAACGTCATCCTTGACCAGTCTGAGAAAAGTCTTCATGCTAGAGTTATGGGAAATGGGATCAAATTTAGAACTTTTCTTAAAGGGTTTTTTGTCAGCGGATTTCGGCTGACCTGCAAAATATTCCTTGAGTCTCAAATTTCGTCCAAACCTATACTGGTCCACAGTACCCTGGAATGTGTGGTGTGGAAAAGTAGGGACAAATGACAATCCTCTTGTCAGAAGACTTAATTCAGACTGATCTAGGTTGTGTTTGGATAGATTAAATACCAGGTCTAATTCTGTTTCCTGCGCCCCCTTCTTTTTACGACCCCACCTCCTCGTGAAGGTTCTGTGCCTCTTGAGTCCCCGTGGGCTGGTGGAAGGCCCTTGGGTCCCGAAGCTGTGTCTAAAAAATGGGAAGTGTTACCACGCTGTGTATCAGATAAATCAGTGTCTGATGTGGTTATGGAAGAGGTCATCTCCCTAGAAAAAGGGGCATGTCTACGTTTTCTGAAGAAACGTCCTGTTCTTTCGCCCTGCTGTGTATTGCTATTGCCTAACAACCACCGGTAGACAGTGTGGTTTTGATAGTCCGCTGTTACAGTGGAAAGTTTATTTCTCTTGAACGAGGTAAGCTCCTTCCTATATGTATCCACTTGTGACTGTAATCTTACTAACCAATCACTGCTCTTATCATCCCGTAGGATTGGTAAGGAAATGGTCTCAAGTTGTTCAATCTCTACTTTCACCTTCTTCAATTCACTACCTACTTCCTCGATAACCAGTATTAGAAGATCAAGTGAACATTTGTTTAGGATGGAGCACCATCTACTGCAAAAAACGGGGTTGTTACGACCCAGGGTAGGTATGTTACTAACCCTGAATCCACGGGGTATTAGTTTCCGTCTGTGGTATTCAGACAAAAACTGTCCGTGTAGCAATAGATCTACCTCACGTCGTTTTAATCTTAATGTCCGATAAAATATATCTGCGGATGACTCGGCTGGCAGAGTGTCAAAGTCAAGTTTATCAAATAAAACCTTTTCAATATCATCGTCAGTGAAAGAAATGATACCTTGCTCAGCCTTAGATAACAGCCCTTCATCGAACATACACGAGCCCCCTTGGGCCATAACTCAGGGATGTTTGTGGTATCTGTAGAACTTAATCAAACCATGAACAAAAATAAACATACAGTGTGACTCAAACGTTTAAAAAAACTTAAAAAATATATGTCCAAACACTTAAATGTACTAATGTTTGTCACTTAGTAATACACAATCAAATGATGGGTGTCAGAAAGTATGGACAAATAGAGTTAGCCATACAATATAGAACATGTATATTCCTGCACTCGCATCAAGGAAAATAACAACAATGGGGTGCTCCTAGTGGGATTCTCCAAAGTTTGGCAGGCCCACAATATTCAGGCAAGAGTCCAGAGATTAGGAGGTGCACTCATCCAGTAAATAATTTTCAGCGACTTTTCTTTATTCACAATGACTTTATTGGTAGAAATTCGGCTTATTCAGTCGACGTTTCGATCCTCAGTTTTAGGATCTTTATCAAGACAAGCTTCAAATTATAGACAATGCTATAAAGGCATCATATATTGATTTCTACAAAACAATAAACAATACATACATGAACTCAAAACAATACATTACAAGGACTCAGAACAAAAAAACATAAAAGCGTGTATTGATAGACCACCGCGTCCCTCCAGCTTATTATGCACCCATTGTGATTCAAGTACAAGACACCATAGATTTCTATAGGTGAAAACCTTCACCACACATGTAGGTCACTAATTGCTCATATGGGGTGTTTCAAGACTCTTGAGATAAATAATGTAACTCAGCACACTTACTCGACTAAATCAATATATCAGGTTCAGACAGTACCAAGGCTGCATGGCTAGTTAGGCCACATTCAAAAGTATATTCTGAAAAAATAAATCAATATATGTGTCTAAACGGACAAAAACATAATAAAACATCTATCAAACCACCAGTTAGTTAGTACAAGCTAGAGTACTTACATGTGTGGTTATGAAACTCAAACTCATGAGAACAGCTTAGACAACTCAGTTGATCACTGCAAGAAATATGTGGTATATGTAATCCACCATATAATATGCATAAGCCTCACTTCACAGGGGTTTCAAGATGGTACTAACTCATATCCAAATGTGTGCTATAGTACTCACCCACGGTGGTCTGGTCCTAACAGCCTAAGCAGCCACACTATTACAGTGCTGGTGGCTGGCCCTTAAATACCCCTTCACAGGAAGTGAGTCGTGCACCCCTTTGAATAAACCCCCATGTTGTAAACTCGGGGTACGGGGAAGCCTAAGGTGTGAAAAACACAAACACCTAGTCCAGGGGCCTGCGCCAATCGAGGGGTCAGGCTGACCATCCGCCACGGCTGCTCAAAGACAGTAAACATCGGTAACGCCGTCCGTGGAACGCATTGCGCTCCACGGCCCGGAAACCGGAAGTACCAAACGCCATGTCAGGAACCAGATTCAGCGCACACGGCGCTAACTCTGCCGGCCGTGGAGCGCACTGCGTTCCACTACCCGGAAGCCAGACGTACTACACTGCGGTACAGGTAGCCTAGACAGGCTACAGGGATTCGTATGTAGTTGTCAATGTGGATGCATTAAACTCTGTGGGCGTAAACAACACAAATCTGGATAGGTCAATTTCTATATATACCTCTATATATCGTAATAGGAGGACAGGACAAGACTAAGTCCCACACTGTAGGATTTCAATCCTCTCATGGTGGGTAAAATAAAAGTCTCAAACATGAGTGCAGTAATAATTGGGAGGACGCCGTAGCCACAATACCTGAACAAATAAATTTACAGGTAAACAACACATGGTGCTAGAACAAAAAAATCATATTTAATACGACACACCCTGACACACAACAAACCTATGTTTAGCAAGTATAACCTATCCCCCAATATTCTCATTGGTTGGACATCGGGTCAAAGATATAATAATAATAATATACATAGTATATAATATGCAAAAATAAACATGGTCCAGTTATGTTCAAGTGGTGTCGTTCACATATACTAGGTAGAAGATTAAACTCCATAGAACCACAGGGTCCCCTTGCCTGATTTAATCCTAGCCTCCTCATAAAAGTGGACTCTTAATTAGAGATAATGTCTTCGTGATGATATTTCCCAGGTAAACTTATTCTATGTGGAAAATCTTCAAGAACAAATCCGATGGGGACCCAACTATGCAAATCGTTCAAAGAAAGACATTCATGGCAGAATGTTCGTTAAGGCCTTTGGGAGAGACAGTATTGAGGTGGGAGATCCAGAAACTCTCCCGTTGACGTAAGGCGAGAGTACGGTCCCCACCGCGTGGTAATGGTGGAACCCAATCGATGAGCCTACATTTTATATTTGCCACCTGATGTCCTCTTTGTAGGTAGTGTCTGGCAACGGGTTTGTCGGTGGTACCTGTTTGAATAGCAGTCCTAATGGACAGCCGATGGTTTGCCATTCGTTCCCTAAAACACCGGGTGGTGAGTCCTACGTAATACAATCCACAGGGGCAAGTAAGTGTATAGACCACAAAGTCTAACCTACAATGCAGGTGATACCTGATTTTGATTTTCTCCCTGAATGTGGGTGCGGGAAAGTAGGACTTGCTAAACATAGGTTTATTGTGTGTCAGGGTGTGTCGTATTAATTATGACTTTTTTTGTTCTAGCACCATGTGTTGTTTACCTGTAAATTTATTTGTTCAGGTATTGTGGATACGGCGTCCTCCCAATTATTACTGCACTCATGTTTGAGACTTTTATTTTACCCACCATGAGAGGATTGAAATCCTACAGTGTGGGACTTAGTCTTGTCCTGTCCTCCTATTACGATATATAGAGGTATATATAGAAATTGACCTATCCAGATTTGTGTTGTTTACGCCCACAGAGTTTAATGCATCCACATTGACAACTACATACGAATCCCTGTAGCCTGTCTAGGCTACCTGTACCGCAGTGTAGTACGTCTGGCTTCCGGGTAGTGGAACGCAGTGCGCTCCACGGCCGGCAGAGTTAGCGCCGTGTGCGCTGAATCTGGTTCCTGACATGGCGTTTGGTACTTCCGGTTTCCGGGCCGTGGAGCGCAATGCGTTCCACGGACGGCGTTACCGATGTTTACTGTCTTTGAGCAGCCGTGGCGGATGGTCAGCCTGACCCCTCGATTGGCACAGGCCCCTGGACTAGGTGTTTTTGTTTTTCACACCTTAGGCTTCCCCATACCCCGAGTTTACAACATTGGGGTTTATTCAAAGGGGTGCACGACTCACTTCCTGTGAAGGGGTATTTAAGGGCCAGCCACCAGCACTGTAATAGTGTGGCTGCTTAGGCTGTTAGGACCAGACCACCGTGGGTGAGTACTATAGCACACATTTGGATATGAGTTAGTACCATCTTGAAACCCCTGTGAAGTGAGGCTTATGCATATTATATGGTGGATTACATATACCACATATTTCTTGCAGTGATCAACTGAGTTATCTAAGCTGTTCTCATGAGTTTGAGTTTCATAACCACACATGTAAGTACTCTAGCTTGTACTAACTAACTGGTGGTTTGATAGATGTTTTATTATGTTTTTGTCCGTTTAGACACATATATTGATTTATTTTTTCAGAATATACTTTTGAATGTGGCCTAACTAGCCATGCAGCCTTGGTACTGTCTGAACCTGATATATTGATTTAGTCGAGTAAGTGTGCTGAGTTACATTATTTATCTCAAGAGTCTTGAAACACCCCATATGAGCAATTAGTGACCTACATGTGTGGTGAAGGTTTTCACCTATAGAAATCTATGGTGTCTTGTACTTGATTCACAATGGGTGCATAATAAGCTGGAGGGACGCGGTGGTCTATCAATACACGCTTTTATGTTTTTTTGTTCTGAGTCCTTGTAATGTATTGTTTTGAGTTCATGTATGTATTGTTTATTGTTTTGTAGAAATCAATATATGATGCCTTTATAGCATTGTCTATAATTTGAAGCTTATCTTGATAAAGATCCTAAAACTGAGGATCGAAACGTCGACTGAATAAGCCGAATTTCTACCAATAAAGTCATTGTGAATAAAGAAAAGTCGCTGAAAATTATTTACTGGATGAGTGCACCTCCTAATCTCTGGACTCTTGCCTGAATATTGTGGGCCTGCCAAACTTTGGAGAATCCCACTAGGAGCACCCCATTGTTGTTATTTTCCTTGATGCGAGTGCAGGAATATACATGTTCTATATTGTATGGCTAACTCTATTTGTCCATACTTTCTGACACCCATCATTTGATTGTGTATTACTAAGTGACAAACATTAGTACATTTAAGTGTTTGGACATATATTTTTTAAGTTTTTTTAAACGTTTGAGTCACACTGTATGTTTATTTTTGTTCATGGTTTGATTAAGTTCTACTGATACCACAAACATCCCTGAGTTATGGCCCAAGGGGGCTCGTGTATGTTCGATGAAGGGCTGTTATCTAAGGCTGAGCAAGGTATCATTTCTTTCACTGACGATGATATTGAAAAGGTTTTATTTGATAAACTTGACTTTGACACTCTGCCAGCCGAGTCATCCGCAGATATATTTTATCGGACATTAAGATTAAAACGACGTGAGGTAGATCTATTGCTACACGGACAGTTTTTGTCTGAATACCACAGACGGAAACTAATACCCCGTGGATTCAGGGTTAGTAACATACCTACCCTGGGTCGTAACAACCCCGTTTTTTGCAGTAGATGGTGCTCCATCCTAAACAAATGTTCACTTGATCTTCTAATACTGGTTATCGAGGAAGTAGGTAGTGAATTGAAGAAGGTGAAAGTAGAGATTGAACAACTTGAGACCATTTCCTTACCAATCCTACGGGATGATAAGAGCAGTGATTGGTTAGTAAGATTACAGTCACAAGTGGATACATATAGGAAGGAGCTTACCTCGTTCAAGAGAAATAAACTTTCCACTGTAACAGCGGACTATCAAAACCACACTGTCTACCGGTGGTTGTTAGGCAATAGCAATACACAGCAGGGCGAAAGAACAGGACGTTTCTTCAGAAAACGTAGACATGCCCCTTTTTCTAGGGAGATGACCTCTTCCATAACCACATCAGACACTGATTTATCTGATACACAGCGTGGTAACACTTCCCATTTTTTAGACACAGCTTCGGGACCCAAGGGCCTTCCACCAGCCCACGGGGACTCAAGAGGCACAGAACCTTCACGAGGAGGGGCGGTCATAAAAAGAAGGGGGCGCAGGAAACAGAATTAGACCTGGTATTTAATCTATCCAAACGCAACCTAGATCAGTCTGAATTAAGTCTTCTGACAAGAGGATTGTCATTTGTCCCTACTTTTCCACACCACACATTCCAGGGTACTGTGGACCAGTATAGGTTTGGACGAAATTTGAGACTTAAGGAATATTTTGCAGGTCAGCCGAAATCCGCTGACAAAAAACCCTTTAAGAAAAGTTCTAAATTTGATCCCATTTCCCATAACTCTAGCATGAAGACTTTTCTCAGACTGGTCAAGGATGACGTTCAAAGGTTTAAACCACCACGCCTCTTTGATAATCTAACCCCTGGTGAAAGAAAGGCGCTCAAGAAACTGAGAGATGACACCTCCATTGTAATAAGACCCGCGGACAAGGGTGGGGCTGTGGTAGTCCAAGATTGGACCGACTACGACTCCAAAGTGAGTCGACAGTTGGCAGATACCAACGTATACCGCAAGGTTATGACCAATCCGATACCCTCGATCAAAAAGACCATAGATTTGAGTCTAAAAAGAGGGCTTGAGAGTAATTGGATTGACCAGGATCTGTTTGACTATTTGAGTATAGAGGAGCCAAAATGCCCCATTATCTATACACTTCCAAAAATCCATAAAACATTGATCAAACCACCCGGACGACCAATTATTGCAGCCGAAGGCTCATTGTTACAACCCATAGCCAGGTGGGTTGATTCCATACTTCAACCCCATGTCAGTAAATGTCGCAGCTATATACGCGACACTAGTGATTTTTTGCATCAACTAGGACGGATTGAGGTACCCAAGGGTAATTACCTTTGGTGTACTATGGATGTACAATCTTTGTACACGATTATACCGCACAACGAAGGGATTGAAGCCATTAAGGAGGTGCTCACCAACAATCCAGTTGACAATGTACCCACAGAATTTGTCCTGGAATTGATCAAACTTGTTTTGGATCTGAATCATTTTAAATACAAGGATTCCTATTTTTTGCAAGTATCGGGCACAGCTATGGGCTCTAATCTGGCGCCCGCATATGCGAACCTGTATATGTCCAACTTTGAGGAGACACAGATCTTGCCCATATATGGTTCAAAGATTTTGTTTTATAAACGATTTATCGATGATGTCTTCCTGATATGGGAAGATACACAGGAAGCCTTTTTCGAGATGGTTAGTAACCTCAACACATTAGAGAGTCCGGTTAAATTTACATGTGAGAGTTCTGACCACTCTGTACACTTTCTAGATGTTGAGGTGTCTATAAACGAAGGAACATTCATCACATCAGTATTTAGAAAGGCTACTGATAGAAATACCACTTTATTGACAAGCAGTTTCCATCCCCCCTCTTTAAAGAACAATTTACCTATTTCGCAATTTTTGCGAGTTATGCGCATTAACAATGATGTAGTTAACAGGGAGAAACAACTTGAGGAAATGAAACATAGGTTCAGCGAGAGAGGTTACTCCACCAAGGTGATTAACAACAGTCTACAAAAGGCCAGACTCAAATTTAGCGAAACTGTATCTAAGGCCGCGGCCAATGACAACCGCATGGTTTTCACTACAAAGTATGATAACTATGCGCAATTTACGCGTAAAACATTACGCAAACACTGGCCAATTGTAAAATCTGACCCAGGGTTACCTTTTACGCACATGAATCCACCAATGATGGCCTACAAGCGAGGACCCAATCTTAGACAGATTTTGATGAGACCTACAGTGGTACCTGAGACTAAATTGAAATTTCTCCAGATCATGAGTAGTAAACCGGGTTGTTTCTCTTGCGGAAAATGCACTACCTGTAGATCTTTACTTACTGGTCCTACTTTCCCGCACCCACATTCAGGGAGAAATATCAAAATCAGGTATCACCTGCATTGTAGGTTAGACTTTGTGGTCTATACACTTACTTGCCCCTGTGGATTGTATTACGTAGGGCTCACCACCCGGTGTTTTAGGGAACGAATGGCAAACCATCGGCTGTCCATTAGGACTGCTATTCAAACAGGTACCACCGACAAACCCGTTGCCAGACACTACCTACAAAGAGGACATCAGGTGGCAAATATAAAATGTAGGCTCATCGATTGGGTTCCACCATTACCACACGGTGGGGACCGTACTCTCGCCTTACGTCAACGGGAGAGTTTCTGGATCTCCCACCTCAATACTGTCTCTCCCAAAGGCCTTAACGAACATTCTGCCATGAATGTCTTTCTTTGAACGATTTGCATAGTTGGGTCCCCATCGGATTTGTTCTTGAAGATTTTCCACATAGAATAAGTTTACCTGGGAAATATCATCACGAAGACATTATCTCTAATTAAGAGTCCACTTTTATGAGGAGGCTAGGATTAAATCAGGCAAGGGGACCCTGTGGTTCTATGGAGTTTAATCTTCTACCTAGTATATGTGAACGACACCACTTGAACATAACTGGACCATGTTTATTTTTGCATATTATATACTATGTATATTATTATTATTATATCTTTGACCCGATGTCCACCCAATGAGAATATTGGGGGATAGGTTATACTTGCTAAACATAGGTTTGTTGTGTGTCAGGGTGTGTCGTATTAAATATGATTTTTTTGTTCTAGCACCATGTGTTGTTTACCTGTAAATTTATTTGTTCAGGTATTGTGGCTACGGCGTCCTCCCAATTATTACTGCACTCATGTTTGAGACTTTTATTTTACCCACCATGAGAGGATTGAAATCCTACAGTGTGGGACTTAGTCTTGTCCTGTCCTCCTATTACGATATATAGAGGTATATATAGAAATTGACCTATCCAGATTTGTGTTGTTTACGCCCACAGAGTTTAATGCATCCACATTGACAACTACATACGAATCCCTGTAGCCTGTCTAGGCTACCTGTACCGCAGTGTAGTACGTCTGGCTTCCGGGTAGTGGAACGCAGTGCGCTCCACGGCCGGCAGAGTTAGCGCCGTGTGCGCTGAATCTGGTTCCTGACATGGCGTTTGGTACTTCCGGTTTCCGGGCCGTGGAGCGCAATGCGTTCCACGGACGGCGTTACCGATGTTTACTGTCTTTGAGCAGCCGTGGCGGATGGTCAGCCTGACCCCTCGATTGGCGCAGGCCCCTGGACTAGGTGTTTGTGTTTTTCACACCTTAGGCTTCCCCGTACCCCGAGTTTACAACATGGGGGTTTATTCAAAGGGGTGCACGACTCACTTCCTGTGAAGGGGTATTTAAGGGCCAGCCACCAGCACTGTAATAGTGTGGCTGCTTAGGCTGTTAGGACCAGACCACCGTGGGTGAGTACTATAGCACACATTTGGATATGAGTTAGTACCATCTTGAAACCCCTGTGAAGTGAGGCTTATGCATATTATATGGTGGATTACATATACCACATATTTCTTGCAGTGATCAACTGAGTTGTCTAAGCTGTTCTCATGAGTTTGAGTTTCATAACCACACATGTAAGTACTCTAGCTTGTACTAACTAACTGGTGGTTTGATAGATGTTTTATTATGTTTTTGTCCGTTTAGACACATATATTGATTTATTTTTTCAGAATATACTTTTGAATGTGGCCTAACTAGCCATGCAGCCTTGGTACTGTCTGAACCTGATATATTGATTTAGTCGAGTAAGTGTGCTGAGTTACATTATTTATCTCAAGAGTCTTGAAACACCCCATATGAGCAATTAGTGACCTACATGTGTGGTGAAGGTTTTCACCTATAGAAATCTATGGTGTCTTGTACTTGAATCACAATGGGTGCATAATAAGCTGGAGGGACGCGGTGGTCTATCAATACACGCTTTTATGTTTTTTTGTTCTGAGTCCTTGTAATGTATTGTTTTGAGTTCATGTATGTATTGTTTATTGTTTTGTAGAAATCAATATATGATGCCTTTATAGCATTGTCTATAATTTGAAGCTTGTCTTGATAAAGATCCTAAAACTGAGGATCGAAACGTCGACTGAATAAGCCGAATTTCTACCAATAAAGTCATTGTGAATAAAGAAAAGTCGCTGAAAATTATTTACTGGATGAGTGCACCTCCTAATCTCTGGACTCTTGCCTGAATATTGTGGGCCTGCCAAACTTTGGAGAATCCCACTAGGAGCACCCCATTGTTGTTATTTTCCTTGATGCGAGTGCAGGAATATACATGTTCTATATTGTATGGCTAACTCTATTTGTCCATACTTTCTGACACCCATCATTTGATTGTGTATTACTAAGTGACAAACATTAGTACATTTAAGTGTTTGGACATATATTTTTTAAGTTTTTTTAAACGTTTGAGTCACACTGTATGTTTATTTTTGTTCATGGTTTGATTAAGTTCTACAGATACCACAAACATCCCTGAGTTATGGCCCAAGGGGGCTCGTGTATGTTCGATGAAGAGCTGTTATCTAAGGCTGAGCAAGGTATCATTTCTTTCACTGACGATGATATTGAAAAGGTTTTATTTGATAAACTTGACTTTGACACTCTGCCAGCCGAGTCATCCGCAGATATATTTTATCGGACATTAAGATTAAAACGACGTGAGGTAGATCTATTGCTACACGGACAGTTTTTGTCTGAATACCACAGACGGAAACTAATACCCCGTGGATTCAGGGTTAGTAACATACCTACCCTGGGTCGTAACAACCCCGTTTTTTGCAGTAGATGGTGCTCCATCCTAAACAAATGTTCACTTGATCTTCTAATACTGGTTATCGAGGAAGTAGGTAGTGAATTGAAGAAGGTGAAAGTAGAGATTGAACAACTTGAGACCATTTCCTTACCAATCCTACGGGATGATAAGAGCAGTGATTGGTTAGTAAGATTACAGTCACAAGTGGATACATATAGGAAGGAGCTTACCTCGTTCAAGAGAAATAAACTTTCCACTGTAACAGCGGACTATCAAAACCACACTGTCTACCGGTGGTTGTTAGGCAATAGCAATACACAGCAGGGCGAAAGAACAGGACGTTTCTTCAGAAAACGTAGACATGCCCCTTTTTCTAGGGAGATGACCTCTTCCATAACCACATCAGACACTGATTTATCTGATACACAGCGTGGTAACACTTCCCATTTTTTAGACACAGCTTCGGGACCCAAGGGCCTTCCACCAGCCCACGGGGACTCAAGAGGCACAGAACCTTCACGAGGAGGGGCGGTCGTAAAAAGAAGGGGGCGCAGGAAACAGAATTAGACCTGGTATTTAATCTATCCAAACGCCACCTAGATCAGTCTGAATTAAGTCTTCTGACAAGAGGATTGTCATTTGTCCCTACTTTTCCACACCACACATTCCAGGGTACTGTGGACCAGTATAGGTTTGGACGAAATTTGAGACTCAAGGAATATTTTGCAGGTCAGCCGAAATCCGCTGACAAAAAACCCTTTAAGAAAAGTTCTAAATTTGATCCCATTTCCCATAACTCTAGCATGAAGACTTTTCTCAGACTGGTCAAGGATGACGTTCAAAGGTTTAAACCACCACACCTCTTTGATAATCTAACCCCTGGTGAAAGAAAGGCGCTCAAGAAACTGAGAGATGACACCTCCATTGTAATAAGACCCACGGACAAGGGTGGGGCTGTGGTAGTCCAAGATTGGACCGACTACGACTCCGAAGTGAGTCGACAGTTGGCAGATACCAACGTATACCGCAAGGTTATGACCAATCCGATACCCTCGATCAAAAAGACCATAGATTTGAGTCTAAAAAGAGGGCTTGAGAGTAATTGGATTGACCAGGATCTGTTTGACTATTTGAGTATAGAGGAGCCAAAATGCCCCATTATCTATACACTTCCAAAAATCCATAAAACATTGATCAAACCACCCGGACGACCAATTATTGCAGCCGAAGGCTCATTGTTACAACCCATAGCCAGGTGGGTTGATTCCATACTTCAACCCCATGTCAGTAAATGTCGCAGCTATATACGCGACACTAGTGATTTTTTGCATCAACTAGGACGGATTGAGGTACCCAAGGGTAATTACCTTTGGTGTACTATGGATGTACAATCTTTGTACACGATTATACCGCACAACGAAGGGATTGAAGCCATTAAGGAGGTGCTCACCAACAATACAGTTGACAATGTACCCACAGAATTTGTCCTGGAATTGATCAAACTTGTTTTGGATCTGAATCATTTTAAATACAAGGATTCCTATTTTTTGCAAGTATCGGGCACAGCTATGGGCTCTAATCTGGCGCCCGCATATGCGAACCTGTATATGTCCAACTTTGAGGAGACACAGATCTTGCCCATATATGGTTCAAAGATTTCGTTTTATAAACGATTTATCGATGATGTCTTCCTGATATGGGAAGATACACAGGAAGCCTTTTTCGAGATGGTTAGTAACCTCAACACATTAGAGAGTCCGGTTAAATTTACATGTGAGAGTTCTGACCACTCTGTACACTTTCTAGATGTTGAGGTGTCTATAAACGAAGGAACATTCGTCACATCAGTATTTAGAAAGGCTACTGATAGAAATACCACTTTATTGACAAGCAGTTTCCATCCCCCCTCTTTAAAGAACAATTTACCTATTTCGCAATTTTTGCGAGTTATGCGCATTAACAATGATGTAGTTAACAGGGAGAAACAACTTGAGGAAATGAAACATAGGTTCAGCGAGAGAGGTTACTCCACCAAGGTGATTAACAACAGTCTACAAAAGGCCAGACTCAAATTTAGCGAAACTGTATCTAAGGCCGCGGCCAATGACAACCGCATGGTTTTCACTACAAAGTATGATAACTATGCGCAATTTACGCGTAAAACATTACGCAAACACTGGCCAATTGTAAAATCTGACCCAGGGTTACCTTTTACGCACATGAATCCACCAATGATGGCCTACAAGCGAGGACCCAATCTTAGACAGATTTTGATGAGACCTACAGTGGTACCTGAGACTAAATTGAATTTTCTCCAGATCATGAGTAGTAAACCGGGTTGTTTCTCTTGCGGAAAATGCACTACCTGTAGATCTTTACTTACTGGTCCTACTTTCCCGCACCCACATTCAGGGAGAAATATCAAAATCAGGTATCACCTGCATTGTAGGTTAGACTTTGTGGTCTATACACTTACTTGCCCCTGTGGATTGTATTACGTAGGGCTCACCACCCGGTGTTTTAGGGAACGAATGGCAAACCATCGGCTGTCCATTAGGACTGCTATTCAAACAGGTACCACCGACAAACCCGTTGCCAGACACTACCTACAAAGAGGACATCAGGTGGCAAATATAAAATGTAGGCTCATCGATTGGGTTCCACCATTACCACACGGTGGGGACCGTACTCTCGCCTTACGTCAACGGGAGAGTTTCTGGATCTCCCACCTCAATACTGTCTCTCCCAAAGGCCTTAACGAACATTCTGCCATGAATGTCTTTCTTTGAACGATTTGCATAGTTGGGTCCCCATCGGATTTGTTCTTGAAGATTTTCCACATAGAATAAGTTTACCTGGGAAATATCATCACGAAGACATTATCTCTAATTAAGAGTCCACTTTTATGAGGAGGCTAGGATTAAATCAGGCAAGGGGACCCTGTGGTTCTATGGAGTTTAATCTTCTACCTAGTATATGTGAACGACACCACTTGAACATAACTGGACCATGTTTATTTTTGCATATTATATACTATGTATATTATTATTATTATATCTTTGACCCGATGTCCACCCAATGAGAATATTGGGGGATAGGTTATATTTGCTAAACATAGGTTTGTTGTGTGTCAGGGTGTGTCGTATTAATTATGATTTTTTTGTTCTAGCACCATGTGTTGTTTACCTGTAAATTTATTTGTTCAGGTATTGTGGCTACGGCGTCCTCCCAATTATTACTGCACTCATGTTTGAGACTTTTATTTTACCCACCATGAGAGGATTGAAATCCTACAGTGTGGGACTTAGTCTTGTCCTGTCCTCCTATTACGATATATAGAGGTATATATAGAAATTGACCTATCCAGATTTGTGTTGTTTACGCCCACAGAGTTTAATGCATCCACATTGACAACTACATACGAATCCCTGTAGCCTGTCTAGGCTACCTGTACCGCAGTGTAGTACGTCTGGCTTCCGGGTAGTGGAACGCAGTGCGCTCCACGGCCGGCAGAGTTAGCGCCGTGTGCGCTGAATCTGGTTCCTGACATGGCGTTTGGTACTTCCGGTTTCCGGGCCGTGGAGCGCAATGCGTTCCACGGACGGCGTTACCGATGTTTACTGTCTTTGAGCAGCCGTGGCGGATGGTCAGCCTGACCCCTCGATTGGCGCAGGCCCCTGGACTAGGTGTTTGTGTTTTTCACACCTTAGGCTTCCCCGTACCCCGAGTTTACAACATGGGGGTTTATTCAAAGGGGTGCACGACTCACTTCCTGTGAAGGGGTATTTAAGGGCCAGCCACCAGCACTGTAATAGTGTGGCTGCTTAGGCTGTTAGGACCAGACCACCGTGGGTGAGTACTATAGCACACATTTGGATATGAGTTAGTACCATCTTGAAACCCCTGTGAAGTGAGGCTTATGCATATTATATGGTGGATTACATATACCACATATTTCTTGCAGTGATCAACTGAGTTGTCTAAGCTGTTCTCATGAGTTTGAGTTTCATAACCACACATGTAAGTACTCTAGCTTGTACTAACTAACTGGTGGTTTGATAGATGTTTTATTATGTTTTTGTCCGTTTAGACACATATATTGATTTATTTTTTCAGAATATACTTTTGAATGTGGCCTAACTAGCCATGCAGCCTTGGTACTGTCTGAACCTGATATATTGATTTAGTCGAGTAAGTGTGCTGAGTTACATTATTTATCTCAAGAGTCTTGAAACACCCCATATGAGCAATAAGTGACCTACATGTGTGGTGAAGGTTTTCACCTATAGAAATCTATGGTGTCTTGTACTTGAATCACAATGGGTGCATAATAAGCTGGAGGGACGCGGTGGTCTATCAATACACGCTTTTATGTTTTTTTGTTCTGAGTCCTTGTAATGTATTGTTTTGAGTTCATGTATGTATTGTTTATTGTTTTGTAGAAATCAATATATGATGCCTTTATAGCATTGTCTATAATTTGAAGCTTGTCTTGATAAAGATCCTAAAACTGAGATCAAAACGTCGACTGAATAAGCCGAATTTCTACCAATAAAGTCATTGTGAATAAAGAAAAGTCGCTGAAAATTATTTACTGGATGAGTGCACCTCCTAATCTCTGGACTCTTGCCTATATATATATATATATATACACACATTTTTTTTGTTTTTCTATTCCCATACTGTATATAATATCCTACATGCTCCCATGTTTACACTTATTTGCTGCCAGTATCCTCTAGGTCATTACATGCACAGATGGGGAAGGGCAATACCCAAAAATTCCAGTACCTGATGGGCATGTTTCTATAACGGGTGGCATGTGGCCAGTGAGTGTGTATAATAGATGTGCCAGGGTGGGTGTGGGCCAACTGCTGGGAGAAACCTTATTCATTGACGAGGTAGTGTCGGGTGCAGGTGTTGTGACTGTGTGAGGCTTCCTCATCCCTACATGTTATTAATCTGTTTCATCATTATACTCCAGTAGGTCTTTGTATCCTACAGTATATGTTTTTTTTTCAGCTAGGGTAATGTTTGGGTTAATATCATTTATGGTTTTTATGTTGCACAATAATTCTGCATTACTACAGTAATTCAAGAGTGTAGGGAAATAGTGGTAATGATGTACAGTGCAAATGAAAAAAGTTGTATTTTTCATTTTGAAAGAAGTTACCTAGCAGATTGCTGCTGATGCCACCTCATGGACATGCAAGGGGGCGGTGATGGCACGGTATAGTGGTATAGATTGTTTGAAGAAGGGGGGCCCCAAATCCATGCCTTGCTTAGGGCCCCAGGAGGTCTAAATCTGCCTCTGCCCCTAGCCCACATAGGTTTAAATCAGGCATGTCCAAACTGCGGCCCCCCAGCTGTTGAGAAACTACACATCCCAGCACGTCCTGACACAGCTTTAGCATTCTCTGACAGCAAAACTGTGTCAGGGCATGCTGGAATGTTGTAGTTTCACAACAGCTGGAGGGCCGCAGTTTGGACATGCCTGGTTTAAATAGTTTGCCAAAATCACCCTTGCAGGTTTTGGCTTTGGAGCTGGATTTTTTTTTTTTTAAATCATCAAAACAGCTAAAATAACAGAATTTGGTGTGTCGCACAATGGGTTTATGAGTAGGAAATAATATACTGCGGTCTGACCGGCAGTGTCACAGTACTTATGAAAATAAAAATTGTATAGTACACTGGGGTACAGCACAAAAAAACAAAAAATATTTTTTTTAATAATTATAATTTTAGGCTTTTTGTTTTTAGCTTTTATTATTTTAATTTTACACTGGGGTGGAGCCCCTGGATGGACGGACAGATCATCCCTTTCAGATACAGCAGACAGAACACCCCTTTCAAAAACATTATAGAAATATATTTTTGCCTTTGGATCACACACAGATATATAGCAGTAGTTTATGGCAGCCGCAGTACTAGTCGTCACTGAGTGACGCACCAATAAAAATATGTTTTTTTGCTTTGGATCACACATAGAGGATATATAGATGTGGTGTATGGCAGCCACTGTACTAGTAGTCAGAGTGACGCACCAATAGAATATTTTTGGCTTTAGATCACATACAGATATATAACAGTAGTGTATGGCAGTACTGGTAGTTGTCACTGATTGACGGCCAACAGAAATATATTTTTTGCTCTGGATCACACACAAAGGATATATAGCAGTAGTGTATGGCAGCCACTGTACTAGTAGTCAGAGTGACGCCCCAATAGAAATATAATTTTTGCTCTGGATCACACACAGATATATAGCAGTAGTGTATGGCAGGGGCTGTACTAGTAGAGTGATGCACCAATAGAAATATATTTTTTTGCTCTGGATCACACACAGGATATATAACAGTAGTGTACGGCAGCCACAGTACTGGTTGTCAGAGTGACGGACCAATAGAAATATATTTTTTGCTTTGAATCACATACAGAGGATATATAGCAGTAGTGTACGGCAGTACACAGCCCCATATGACAGAGAACAACACCTGGTCCTATACATAGCCACAGTATGCTATATGCAGTCTACTATGCAGAGCCCAAACACAGTGACAGTCACAGCACACCTACACAAGCAGAACCCCAGGTTAACTCAACTCTCCTGCTGCAACCCTGCTGCTCTCCTGCCCCCTTCCCTAACCTGCCTATCCGATTACAGCACAGAATACAGCACAGCAGGAACACATCCTTACTGTGCACTCTCCAAGTCCACAGTGAAGATGGTCACTGGGACTGTATATAGAATCCAAAACCCGTGAGATTCGACAGCGGGATGATGACTTTTGCCTCATTTTTGGATCCGAGTTAGGTGCGGGGAAGGGGTGTTCGGTTCTCAGAGAACCTTCTCTTGTTTCAACATATATTCTCCCAGAGTCACGGCTGTGGTTAATTGTGAATGTTATTTGTGGACTAGGACTAAATACTGGGTTTGGACTTGAGAGCTGAGGGCAGAATTGGGCAGCCTTGAGATATATCCTACTCATACAGACGTGGCAGGTTAATCAGAATGCTGGGATTGACTTGACCAGCGAAGCAGCTTTTCAGGATGTCGGGATTGGCTTTCCAACCAGGCAGCTTTTCAGGATGTCGGGATTGGCTTTCTGACCAGGCAGCTTTTCAGGATATCAGGATTGGCTTTGACCGGGCAGCTTTTCAGGATGTCGGGATTGGCTTTCCGACCAGGCAGCTTTTCAGGAGTGGCTTTCCGACTAGGCAGGAGTTCAGAATGCTGGACAGAACCAGCAAGGCAGGTTTGTAGAATGCTGGGCGGAACCAGCATAGCAGGAGTTCAGAATGCTGGACAGAACCAGCAAGGCAGGTTTGTAGAATGCTGGATGGAACCAGCACAGCAGGAGTTCAGCATGCTGGACGGAACCAGCAAGGCAGGTTTGTAGAATGCTGGGTGGAACCAGCACAGCAGGGTTTCCAGATGCTGGACGGAACCGGCGGAGTAGATTTGCAGAAGGCTGGGCGGAACAAGCACAGCAGGTTTTCCAGATGCTGGATGGAACCAGCGGAGTAGGTTTTTCCGAAGGCTGGATGGAACCAGCACAGCAGGTTTCTCAGATGCTGGACGGCACCAGCGGAGTAGGTTTGCAGAGGGCTGGGCGGAACCAGCACAGCAGGTTTTCCAGAGGCTGGATGGAACCAGTGGAGTAAATTTGCAGAAGGCTGGGCGGAACCAGCACAGCAGGCTTTCCAGATGCTGGACGGAACCAGCAGTGTAGGTTTGCTGAGAATGCTGGCTGAAGACAGCAATGCAGGTTTTCTGAATTTTGGGCGGAACCAACAAGGTAGGTGTTCAGAATGCTGGATGGAACCAGCAAGGCATAGATGCCGCGATGGAATGCAGAACAGTCTTTAAGTCCACTGAGATGGCACACCAGTGCACTTGGACACGCTGTGATGGAAATAGTGGTATGGCCCTTTAATATCATCCTTGGAGTCAGGAAGTGCTAGGGATAGATATTGCACTAAGTCTTTACCAGCAGGAGATACTGGAGCTTACTCCAAGCTGAGAGACAACAAAGCACTGACAGCTTGCCAGTGCTGGGACTTGGAACTTATACCCCTTGCTCACCGCTGACTGGATGAGGGATTCACATGACGAGGAAGTGATTCCGGATTGGGCCTTGGAAGATCAACTGACCAGGAACTGTCATGGCGTCATTCATAGCTGGTTTTGGAGGGAACTCCACCGTAGTATGTGCATAGATAGACAGTAATGTCAGCAGGCTCTGTGAGCTCAGGGAGTTGTATCAGGTGACCACTGGACTTGTGGATGCTGGCACGGAAGCATAGGACAGCATGAAGAGACTTGCTGAATTCAGCATTCACACAGAAGGTCAATCAACACAAGTGAAGCTTGTTAGCAACTCTCACCTTCTAGACAGAGAACTCAGCACTCAGGGAACTCATGGTACTGGTGAGTCATTTATCGCAGCCAGCATTAAACACACAGATAAAGGACATATGGCAGAGGTAAGTCACCAAATGACATGATTTTAGTCAGGATTGTGACATCCAGCCTGTTAGTTAACCTGTTTCTTTTGGGCGTAGAATCATCTTTTATAGAGTGACCATATTATCCCTTTTACCTGGGACGCTCATGGATCACACAGGTTCAGCTAAAATGTAGGCTTGAAGTCAACCAGCTACAGAACCTGTGTAATCCATGAGCGTCCCAGGTAAAAGCAGGGCCGGTGCAAGGTTTCTCGGCACCCTAGGCAAAACTTCTGCCTTCTGCCCCTTCCCCCTACCCACCCTTCAGATGAAAGGCATGCTGCTCTCACCCCCTCCCCCTACTCTGTTAAATGTCTGCTGTTCTATCCCCCCCAAAATCTGTGTTCATGCTGCTGCTCATCCCCCCAGTCTGTGTGCATGCCTGCTCCTTATCCCCCACCCCCCCCACCCCCTCACCACACCGCTGTTCTTGCTCTCTTTCCTTATCAGTGCAGAGAATGCACTGTGCAGCCACCTTACCTGCAGGCTGCAGTGCACAGTTGGAACTGAGTAGTCTGTGAAAGAGCCTGGAATGAAGAGCAGTGCCCCATGTCACCCCCAGCCAGGACTCCAGGAGCTGTCAAAGTTACTGCCTGTGCCGGGTGGAGGTGGAGCTGGAGGCTGCAATACGGGAGCTTAGCAGTCATGGCTACTGTAAAATACGCATTCTGGGGGATTGCAGTGGCTGTGAAAGGTAGGACTATGCTACCTTTTTAGGCAGCTGTAGCAGGCCGCCCCCTCAGGTCCCGGCGCCCCTAGGCAGCTGCCTAAAACTGCCTAGTGGAAGCTCCGGCCCTGGGTAAAAGGGATAGTATGGTCACTCTATCTTTTATCCATAATGATGCCGTGTCCTCTACATAATAACAGCTTTTGATATGTCTCCTTCCAGGGGTGTATTAACCTCTTCAGTGGCATTCCCGGAAATCAGAAGATGCAGCATCAGATCATCAGTGTGAATATTTGTGATCTGAGTAGCCCGCAAGTTACTGAGGATGGCCAGTGTTTGCGTGTTACTGGGGCTAGTGAAAGACGCAGTAACTGGCTTCAGTCCCATGTTTGTAACACTGGACGTGACGTGCACTCCACGCCTCCAAACGTCTCAAACATGCTGCAGCTCAGGCGGTACTGTGACCATTGTTGCAGACACAGATCTACACATGTGCAGTTCAGCTTCTGCGCATGCACAGATATACAGCCATCAGAGATGTATGCAAACCATTGGGTTTGCATATATATCTGAACTAGGCCCAGTGCTTTAGGGGTCAGTGCAAGGAAAGTAACAACTACACAACTGAGGTGGTAATTCAGATCTGATCGCTGCTGTGCATTTTCGCAAAACGGGCGATCAGGTCCTAACTGCGCATGCATGCACGTTGTACAACAACAACTGTCATTGCCGGTCAGCGAGGGGATGGTGCGAAAAATCCAATCGCACAGGCGTTTGCAAGGTGATTGACAGTAAGAGGCCGTTTGTGGGTGGCAACTGTTTACAGGGAGTGTCAGGAAAATAGGAATTTGATACCTACCGGTAATTCCTTTTCTCGTAGTCCGTAGGGGATACTGGGATGGTCTTAGTACCATGGGGTATAAATGAATCCTATTGAAGCCTTGGCACTTTAAATCTTTAGAGTGCGTGCTGGCTTCTCCCCTCTATGCCCCTCCATCAGACTCAGTCTAGGAAACTGTGCCTGAGGAGACGGACATACATTGAGAGAGGAAATTAGTAGAGGAAAGTGGTGAGATTTCGAAACAGCACACAACAACAGGAAGATAGTAACATAACCAAACCAGAAATTAAGGAAAGCAACAGCTGATCCAACCCACAACCAGTAACAACATTTGCAGGAACAAAACCGAAGCACCAGTATTCTTTACGGACTACGAGAAAAGGAATTACCGGTAGGTATCAAATTCCTATTTTCTCTAACGTCTTAGGGGATACTGGGATAGTCTTAGTACCATGGGGAAGTCCCAAAGCTCCCAGACTGGGTGGGAGAGTGCTGAGACCCCTGCAAAACAGATTGCCCAAACCGAAGGTCATCAGTAGCCAAGGTGTCGAACCTGTAAAACTTAACAAACATATTCCACCCTGACCAAGTGGCAGCTCGGCACAACTGTAACACCGAGACAATGCGGGCAGCCGCCCAGGATGAAACCACCGACCTAGTAGAATGGGCGTGAACTGATGTCGGTACCGGCAAAGTTGCCGTTGAGTAAGCCTGTTGGATAGTAAGCCTGATCCAATGTGCAATAGACTGCTTAGAGGCAGGACAGCCAATCTTGTTGGCATCATACAATACAAAAAGCGAGTTGGACTTCCGTGTCCGCGCAGTCCGTTTGACATAGATCTTCAAAGACCGTACGACAATCAAGGACTTTGGAGTAACAGTAGTGTCAACAACAACTGGAACCACTATCGTCTGATTGATATGAAAAGCAGACACCACCTTGGGCAGGAACTGCTGACGAGTCCTGAGCTCTGCCCTATCCTCATGGGACACCAGGTAGGGACTCTTACAGGACAAAGCCTGTAGCTCCAACACACATCTTGCCGAGGCCAAAGCCAACAGCATGACCATCTTCCATGTGAGATACTTCACCTCAACCTTGTGCAAAGGTTCAAACCAGTCAGACTGGAGAAATTTTAGAACCAAATTGAGATCCTACAGTGCCGTGGGGGCCACAAAGGGAGGCTTAATATGAAGGACACCCTGCAGAAAGGTCTGCGCTTCTGGGAGGACAGCCAACTGTTTTTGGAAAAATATAGACAGAGTCAAAATCTGAACTTTAAGAGAGCCTAAACGTAGGCCCATGTCCATGCCTGAATGAAGGAAATGCAGGAAATGGCCCAGTTCGAAATCCACAGCAGAAAACTGACGACTTTCACACAAAGAGATATATCTCTTCCATATACGATGGTAATGTTTCAACGTGACCCCTTTTCTGGCTTGGATTATAGTCGAGATAACATTAGCCAGGATGCCCTTTCTGGCTAGAATCTCCTTTTCAACTGCCATGCCGTCAAACGTAGCCATGTTAAGTCTGGATAGACAAACGGCCCCTCCTGAAGAAGATCTTCTCGAAGTGGCAGAGGCCAAGGATCTTCGATTGACATGGCCAGGAGGTCTGCATACCAGGCTCTGCGCGGCCAATCCGGAGTAATGAAAATTGCCCGAACTCCTTCCCTTCTTATTTTTTTTAGAATTCTGGGAAGCAGAGGAATTGGACGGAACAAGTACATCAACTGGTAAGACCATGGCGTCGTCAGAACATCCACAGCTGCAGCTTGCAGATCCCTTGTCCTGGAACACAAACACAGGAGTTTCCTGTTAAGTTGAGAAGCCATCATGTCGATTTGCGGACATCCCCACTGCTGTGTTAGTTGTAGGAACACCTGCGATGAAGGCCCTATTCCCCCGGGTTCAGGTCGTGCCTGCAGAGGAAGTCTGCTTCCCAGTTGTCCACTTCTGGGATGAAGATGGCCAAGGTGGCTTTGGCATTTTGTTCCGCCCAGAGGAGTATCTTGGATACTTCTCTTATCACAGAGCTACTTTTTGTACCTCCTTGTCGGTTTATGTACGCCACTGCCATTGCGTTGTCCGACTGTACTTGAATGGCCTGATTCTGAAGAAGATATGAGTCCTGTAGAAAGGCATTGTAAAATGTTTATCGGAAAGACTGTTTCTTGACTTGACCACCTTCCTTGGAACTGAGCCCCTTGGGTTACTGCTCCCCAACCTCTGGGGCTTGCGTCTGTGGTTAAAAGAATCCAATTCTGAATTCCGAAAGCTCGACTCTCCACCACGTGAGAGGTCTGCAGCCACCACAGCAGGGAAATCCTGTCCTTGGGCGAGAGATGTATCATCTGATGCATCTGTAGCTGTGAACCGGACCACTTGTCCAGCAGATCCAGCTGGAAGGGCCGCGCGTGGAATCTCCCGTATTGGATTCATTGCCTTGTAGGAGGCTACCATCTTTCCCAGTAAATGTATGCAAAGATGCACCGAGACCTTGTTCGGCTTCAGGAGCGGCCGAACCATCGTCTGGATTGTCCTTGCCTTGTCCATAGGAAGGAAAATCCTCTGAAACACTGTGTCCAGGATCATACCCAGGAACTGAAGTCTATGCATTGGTTCCAGATGGGATTTTTGCAGATTGAGAACCCATCCGTGTGACGTGAGCAGGCGTGTTGTGAGGCTGATGCTTTCCCTCAACTGATCTCTGGACACAGCCTTGATCAGGAGATCGTCCAGATATGGAACTATGTTCACACCCTGTTTTCGGAGTAGCAGCATCATCTCTGCCATCACATTTGTGAATACCCTCTGCTGTTGATAAGCCAAAAGGTAAAACCTGGAATTGGTAGTGTGGTCCTGCAGTGCAAAACGTAGATAGGGCGGCCAAATAGGGATATGAAAGTACGCGTCCTTGATGTCCAGGGACACTAGGAACTCTCCTTCCTCCAGGCCAGAGACTACCGCTGTCAGAGATTCCATCTTGAATTTGAACACATGTAAATTCAGTGATTTGAGGTTTAGGATCAGTCTGACCGAACCGTCTGGTTTCGGTACCACAAACAGGTTGGAGTAATATACCCAGTTCTGGAGTTGCGGCGGCACTGGAAAAATGACCTGCATTCGTAACAGTTTTTGAATAGCTTCATGTAGGGTTACTCTTGTTTCTTGTGAAACTGGTAAGCCTGACCTGAAGAATCTGTGAGGTGGGATAATTTGGAACTCTTACCTGTAACCCTGGGATATCAGATTCTTGACCCAGGAATCTTGGCAGGAATTTTCCCAGACTTGACTGAAGTATTTTAGGCGAGCACCCACCTGCAGATCCCCCTGAGCACGAGGCCAACCGTCATGCGGAAGGCTTAGCGGAGGCTGAACTTGAATTCTGTTCCTGGGGACCAGCGGCCGCTGGTCTACGAGGTTTACATCTGTTACCTCTGGAAGCGTTGGAGGCACCCCTGTCCTTGCCCCTAAATCTGGCAACCCGAAAGGACTGCAGATTGGATCCCGAGTAAGTTCGTCTAGCCGGCGGACTTACCAGCAGTAGCCTGAGAAATCCATTTGTTCAGCTCTTCACCAAACAGGTCCTCACCTGTAAACGGCAAGTTCTCAACTCCCTTTTTGGAGTCAGCATCCGCTGCCCACTGCCGCAGCCATAACCTCTGCGTTCTGACACCGCCATCACTGAAGCGCGTGCACTGATCAAGCCTATTTCCTTGATCGCCTCACACATATATGTTGCAGGAGGGTGGCTACTTCATCCTGAGACACAGTCTCAAAGTTTTCAATTAAATTACCTGACCATTTGGCAATGGCTCGTGTAATCCAACCACATGCTATAGTGAGTCTCTGAGTGACTCCCACTGCAGTATACAGTGACTTGAGAGTAGTCTCAATTTTATGATCAGTGGAGTCTTTTAAGGAGATAGCACCAGGCACAGGTAGTACAGTTTTACGTGACAACCTGGAGACTGAAGTATCCACCACTGGTGGGTTTTCCCACACCTTCCTATCCTCAGGAGGAAAAGGAAAAGATGACAACAACCTCTTAGGGATTTGAATTTTCCTGTCAGGATTAACCCATGTCTCTTTAAAGAGCGGATTTAATTCCTTGGAAACAGGAAATGTAGCAGCAGATTTTGGTTTTACCGTGAAAAACATTTCCTCTGCTGCGTATGCCTCTTTATCAGGAATATTAGTACCTCTCTAATAGAGTATATGAGAGCTTCTATTCCCTGAGACAGAGTACCATCCCCCACATCCACATCCACATACCATTCCTCCAGATCTGAATTTTCATTATTAGAATCAGAGTAGAGTACTTGGGTTATTGTACGCTTTTGTGGAATAAGTACAGCGAACAGAGAGGCTGTGATGTGAATGTTTAGTTACTAAATCAGCCATAGACTTTTGTAAATCCTGCGTCTCCTGCTTGGCCAAAGCCAGCTCAGTGGAGATGTTAGTAATCATCCCTTTAATGGAGTCCAGTCCTGCCGGTTCCTGCAGACTGCTTCCCTGAGAAGGGACACTACATTGTGTACACATCAATGATCCCTCTGGTGAAGGGGAAAACTTAGTGTTGCATAACTGACACAAAGACTTCTTGCCAGACATACTGTATAGTAGAATGCACACACACACACACACACACACACACACACACACACACACACACACACACACACACACACACACACACACACACACACACACACACGCAATGGTTCGCTGGGCAGCGGACTGAGGGGCCGATTCAGACCTGATCGCTAGGCTGTGTTTTCTCACAGCCTGCGATCAGATCTGAACTGGTCATGCGTATGCACCGCAATGCGCAGGCGTGACGGACCGCAGCAACGGGGATCGCCAGTCAGCGATGGGATGGTGCGAAAATTCCAAACGCACCACAGGAAGTGGCCATTTGTGGGTGGCAAATGACAGTTTTCAAGGAGTGCACTGGAAAACGCAGGAGGGACCCGGTGTTTGGAGGGAGGGTTTCTGACGTCAGCTCCGACCCCGATCATCGCAGCGGCTGAGTAAGTCCTGGGCAGTGCAGAGACAGCACAAACTTATGTTTGTGCAGCTCTGCAGCAAAAGCGAACACACACCTGCACACACACCGTACCCTCCCCCTGTAGGCGGGGACTGCCTGATTGCAGGGATGCAAAAAATGCACCTTAGCTATCAGGTCTGAATTACCCCCTAAGTACACAAGAAGAGGACATAGTATATATATGTAGCTCCGACCTATTATAACCGCCATGGTACCGGTGAGGTGTTGTGGAGGGTCCTGGGGGAGCAGCGCATCCCTGCAGCCAGCGTCTGAATGCAGTGCGCCTGGTTCTGCTCTGACCTGAAGCCCCGCCCCTTCAATGGCGCGCGGTCTTCCCGCTTTTTTATACTGGCATGTCTCTATAATATGAAAACAGGGTTAGGACCCTGTTACTACACCAGCGCCAGTGTGGGTTTTGATCTGAGACACAGTCGTCCCCTTGTGGAGCCCTGCGTCTCTGTACCGTAATGCCACCAAATGAGTCGGCGACCCGCTACCCGGGACGCCGGCGCTGTACTCATCACTCTTCTAGTCTTCAGCTCTGTTAGGGTGGCGGCATGCTGTGGGAATGTACACTCACCTCCAGGGATTTGCACTCACCTCCCCGGGAGCTTTGTCCTGTCAGTGGGGATCGGGACCATTAACCCTATACGAGGTTGGTACCGTCCCCACCCTAAGTCCCATCTTGCAGGCAGGCTGGTGTCAACCAGTCCTGCCTGAAAATAACAAACATAAAAATAAATGCAGAAAACTCTCTGGAGCTCCAGAGGATGTGACCGGCTCCTTCTGGCATATTTTCTAAACTGAGTCTGGTGGAGGGGCATAGAGGGGAAGAACCAGCACACACTCTAAAGATTTAAAGTGCCAAGGCTCCAATGGGACCCATCTATACCCCATGGTACTAAGACCATCCCAATATCCCCTAGGACGTTAGAGAAAAACACAGGCGTGGCCATGCGTTTTCAGTGACGGTGTCTGACATCAGCTCTGGCCCCGATCAGCCTGTTCTCATCGCACTGGAGGAGTTAGTCCTGGGCTGCGCACAGATTGCACACAGTGGATTTTTGCAGCTCGGCGTACACATGCGATTGCACACTTGCACGGTGAATATACACTCCTCCTGGAGGCGGCAACTATCTGATCGCAGGACAGCAAAATTAGCAGCCCAGCAATCAGATCTGAATTACTCCCTGAGTCTCAGGCTAGGCACACACTATTCAATTATTGTGCTGATCAGCCAATAATTGGCTGATCGGCCTGATAATAATTGGATAGTGTCACTGTCTATGCAGGAGCGTTTGAAACAGATGAATAGCGTTAAAACTCCTGCAAGGGCGGATTGGGAACTAAAAGTGGCCCTGAAAAAATTTGTAGAAGTGGCCTCACATGAACAGCACCAGAGGTGTATTATTATTATTATTATTATTATTATTATCCTTTATTTATATGGCGCCACAAGGGTTCCGCAGCGCCCAATTACAGAGTACATAAATAATCAAACAGGAAAACAGCAACTTACAGTTGATGACAGTATAGGACAAGTACAGGGTAAATAAACATAGTTACATCAGCAAATGACACTGGAATAAGTATCAGGTGACAGAAAACTGCTGGATGTGGTACAGTTCAAGATTATAAAAAGTAAGACAAAGGATAAGCACATGAGGGAAGAGGGCCCTGCTCGTGAGAGCTTACAATCTAAAGGGGAGGGGTAGACAGACAGGGGTGACACAGATGGGGTACATGTGCCATGTAGCCATGGTGGCAGCAGCATCCCCTCTTCCACCAGGATTTGCAAGAGAGTGTGCAAGTCTAACGTCAAGTAAGGTTCTTGGAGTCTGCAGTCTGTATATGTGGCAGGGAAAAGCCCTATATCAGTGATAACAGGGCTTTCACTGCTTGGTGCCATTCACAGAAGGGGTTACGTGGAGAAATCACTGATTACTACAGCGGTTCCCCAGCTCTGTGCCAGGATACAGTAGCTCGGGTTCTGTATGACTAAGAGTTTTTCTGAGGGCATACTCCAAAGGATGGAAATCTCCTCTTCTGTTGAACACTGGCAGCTTGTCTATACTATGCCCAGAAGAGATATCAGCCTTCCAGCCAGTGCCAGATTAACAATGGGGCGTATGGAGCTACAGCTCCATGCCTCCACAAAAAAATAGGCCACATGGTCGGTAGAGATGAGCGCCGGAAATTTTTCGGGTTTTGTGTTTTGGTTTTGGGTTCGGTTCCGCGGCCGTGTTTTGGGTTCGACCGCGTTTTGGCAAAACCTCACCGAATTTTTTTTGTCGGATTCGGGTGTGTTTTGGATTCGGGTGTTTTTTTCAAAAAACACTAAAAAACAGCTTAAATCATAGAATTTGGGGGTCATTTTGATCCCAAAGTATTATTAACCTCAAAAACCATAATTTACACTCATTTTCAGTCTATTCTGAATACCTCACACCTCACAATATTATTTTTAGTCCTAAAATTTGCACCTAGGTCGCTGGATGACTAAGCTAAGCGACCCTAGTGGCCGACACAAACACCGGGCCCATCTAGGAGTGTCACTGCAGTGTCACGCAGGATGTCCCTTCCAAAAAACCCTCCCCAAACAGCACATGACGCAAAGAAAAAAAGAGGCGCAATGAGGTAGCTGTGTGAGTAAGATAAGCGACCCTAGTGGCCGACACAAACACCGGGCCCATCTAGGAGTGTCACTGCAGTGTCACGCAGGATGTCCCTTCCAAAAAACCCTCCCCAAACAGCACATGACGCAAAGAAAAAAAGAGGCGCAATGAGGTAGCTGTGTGAGTAGGATAAGCGACCCTAGTGGCCGACACAAACACCGGGCCCATCTAGGAGTGGCACTGCAGTGTCACGCAGGATGTCCCTTCCAAAAAACCCTCCCCAAACAGCACATGACGCAAAGAAAAATTAAAGAAAAAAGAGGTGCAAGATGGAATTGTCCTTGGGCCCTCCCACCCACCCTTATGTTGTATAAACAGGACATGCACACTTTAACCAACCCATCATTTCAGTGACAGGGTCTGCCACACGACTGTGACTGAAATGACGGGTTGGTTTGGACCCCCACCAAAAAAGAAGCAATTAATCTCTCCTTGCACAAACTGGCTCTACAGAGGCAAGATGTCCACCTCATCATCATCCTCCGATATATCACCGTGTACATCCCCCTCCTCACAGATTATCAATTCGTCCCCACTGGAATCCACCATCTCAGCTCCCTGTGTACTTTGTGGAGGCAATTGCTGCTGGTCAATGTCTCCACGGAGGAATTGATTATAATTCATTTTAATGAACATCATCTTCTCCACATTTTCTGGATGTAACCTCGTACGCCGATTGCTGACAAGGTGAGCGGCGGCACTAAACACTCTTTCGGAGTACACACTTGTGGGAGGACAACTTAGGTAGAATAAAGCCAGTTTGTGCAAGGGCCTCCAAATTGCCTCTTTTTCCTGCCAGTATAAGTACGGACTGTGTGACGTGCCTACTTGGATGCGGTCACTCATATAATCCTCCACCATTCTTTCAATGGTGAGAGAATCATATGCAGTGACAGTAGACGACATGTCCGTAATCGTTGTCAGGTCCTTCAGTCCGGACCAGATGTCAGCATCAGCAGTCGCTCCAGACTGCCCTGCATCACCGCCAGCGGGTGGGCTCGGAATTCTGAGCCTTTTCCTCGCACCCCCAGTTGCGGGAGAATGTGAAGGAGGAGATGTTGACAGGTCGCGTTCCGCTTGACTTGACAATTTTCTCACCAGCAGGTCTTTCAACCCCAGCAGACTTGTGTCTGCCGGAAAGAGAGATCCAAGGTAGGCTTTAAATCTAGGATCGAGCACGGTGGCCAAAATGTAGTGCTCTGATTTCAACAGATTGACCACCCGTGAATCCTTGTTAAGCGAATTAAGGGCTCCATCCACAAGTCCCACATGCCTAGCGGAATCGCTCCGTGTTAGCTCCTCCTTCAATGTCTCCAGCTTCTTCTGCAAAAGCCTGATGAGGGGAATGACCTGACTCAGGCTGGCAGTGTCTGAACTGACTTCACGTGTGGCAAGTTCAAAGGGCATCAGAACCTTGCACAACGTTGAAATCATTCTCCACTGCGCTTGAGACAGGTGCATTCCACCTCCTATATCGTGCTCAATTGTATAGGCTTGAATGGCCTTTTGCTGCTCCTCCAACCTCTGAAGCATATAGAGGGTTGAATTCCACCTCGTTACCACTTCTTGCTTCAGATGATGGCAGGGCAGGTTCAGTAGTTTTTGGTGGTGCTCCAGTCTTCTGTACGTGGTGCCTGTACGCCGAAAGCGTCCCGCAATTCTTCTGGCCACCGACAGCATCTCTTGCACGCCCCTGTCGTTTTTTAAATAATTCTGCACCACCAAATTCAAGGTATGTGCAAAACATGGGACGTGCTGGAATTTGCCCATATTTAATGCACACACAATATTGCTGGCGTTGTCCGATGCCACAAATCCACAGGAGAGTCCAATTGGGGTAAGCCATTCCGCGATGATCTTCCTCAGTTGCCGTAAGAGGTTTTCAGCTGTGTGCGTATTCTGGAAAGCGGTGATACAAAGCGTAGCCTGCCTAGGAAAGAGTTGGCGTTTGCGAGATGCTGCTACTGGTGCCGCCGCTGCTGTTCTTGCGGCGGGAGTCCATACATCTACCCAGTGGGCTGTCACAGTCATATAGTCCTGACCCTGCCCTGCTCCACTTGTCCACATGTCCGTGGTTAAGTGGACATTGGGTACAGCTGCATTTTTTAGGACACTGGTGAGTCTTTTTCTGAGGTCTGTGTACATTTTCGGTATCGCCTGCCTAGAGAAGTGGAACCTAGATGGTATTTGGTAACGGGGGCACACTACCTCAAGAAATTGTGTAGTTCCCTGTGAACTAACGGCGGATACCGGACGCACGTCTAACACCAACATAGTTGTCAAGGCCTCAGTTATCCGCTTTGCAGCAGGATGACTGCTGTGATATTTCATCTTCCTCGCAAAGGACTGTTGGACAGTCAATTGCTTACTGGAAGTAGTACAAGTGGTCTTCCGACTTCCCCTCTGGGATGACCATCGACTCCCAGCAGCAACAACAGCAGCGCCAGCAGCAGTAGGCGTTACACGCAAGGATGCATCGGAGGAATCCCAGGCAGGAGAGGAATCGTCAGAATTGCCAGTGACATGGCCTGCAGGACTATTGGCATTCCTGGGGAAGGAGGAAATTGACACTGAGGGAGTTGGTGGGGTGGTTTGCGTGAGCTTGGTTACAAGAGGAAGGGATTTACTGGTCAGTGGACTGCTTCCGCTGTCACCCAAAGTTTTTGAACTTGTCACTGACTTATTATGAATGCGCTGCAGGTGACTTATAAGGGAGGATGTTCCGAGGTGGTTAACGTCCTTACCCCTACTTATTACAGCTTGACAAAGGCAACACACGGCTTGACACCTGTTGTCCGCTTTTCTGTTGAAATACCTCCACACTGAAGAGCTGATTTTTTTGGTATTTTCACCAGGCATGTCAACGGCCATATTCCTCCCACGGACAACAGGTGTCTCCCCGGGTGCCTGACTTAAACAAACCACCTCACCATCAGAATCCTCCTGGTCAATTTCCTCCCCAGCGCCAGCAACACCCATATCCTCCTCATCCTGGTGTACTTCAACACTGACATCTTCAATCTGACTATCAGGAACTGGACTGCGGGTGCTCCTTCCAGCACTTGCAGGGGGCGTGCAAATGGTGGAAGGCGCATGCTCTTCACGTCCAGTGTTGGGAAGGTCAGGCATCGCAACCGACACAATTGGACTCTCCTTGTGGATTTGGGATTTCGAAGAACGCACAGTTCTTTGCTGTGCTTTTGCCAGCTTGAGTCTTTTCAGTTTTCTAGCGAGAGGCTGAGTGCTTCCATCCTCATGTGAAGCTGAACCACTAGCCATGAACATAGGCCAGGGCCTCAGCCGTTCCTTGCCACTCCGTGTGGTAAATGGCATATTGGCAAGTTTACGCTTCTCCTCCGACAATTTTATTTTAGGTTTTGGAGTCCTTTTTTTACTGATATTTGGTGTTTTGGATTTGACATGCTCTGTACTATGACATTGGGCATCGGCCTTGGCAGACGACGTTGCTGGCATTTCATCGTCTCGGCCATGACTAGTGGCAGCAGCTTCAGCACGAGGTGGAAGTGGATCTTGATCTTTCCCTAATTTTGGAACCTCAACATTTTTGTTCTCCATATTTTAATAGGCACAACTAAAAGGCACCTCAGGTAAACAATGGAGATGGATGGATACTAGTATACTTATGGATGGACTGCCGAGTGCCGACACAGAGGTAGCTACAGCCGTGGACTACCGTACTGTGTCTGCTGCTAATATAGACTGGATGATAATGAGATGAAATCAATATATATATATGTATGTATATATAATATCACTAGTACTGCAGCCGGACAGGTAGATAATATATTTATTAGGTAATGATGACTGATGACGGACCTGCTGGACACTGTCAGCTCAGCAGCACCGCAGACTGCTACAGTAAGCTACTATACTATAGTAGTATGTACAAAGAAGAAAGAAAAAAAAAACCCCACGGGTAGGTGGTATACAATTATGGATGGACTGCCGAGTGCCGACACAGAGGTAGCTACAGCCGTGGACTAACGTACTGTGTCTGCTGCTAATATAGACTGGATGATTGATAATAAGATGAAATCAATATATATATGTATGTATATATAATATCACTAGTACTGCAGCCGGACAGGTAGATAATATATTTATTAGGTAATGATGACTGATGACGGACCTGCTGGACACTGTCAGCTCAGCAGCACCGCAGACTGCTACAGTAAGCTACTATACTCTATAGTAGTATGTACAAAGAAGAAAGAAAAAAAAAAACCACGGGTAGGTGGTATACAATTATGGATGGACTGCCGAGTGCCGACACAGAGGTAGCTACAGCCGTGGACTAACGTACTGTGTCTGCTGCTAATATAGACTGGATGATTGATAATGAGATGAAATCAATATATATATGTATGTATATATAATATCACTAGTACTGCAGCCGGACAGGTAGATAATATATTTATTAGGTAATGATGACTGATGACGGACCTGCTGGACACTGTCAGCTCAGCAGCACCGCAGACTGCTACAGTAAGCTACTATACTATAGTAGTATGTACAAAGAAGAAAGAAAAAAAAAAACCACGGGTAGGTGGTATACAATTATGGATGGACTGCCGAGTGCCGACACAGAGGTAGCTACAGCCGTGGACTAACGTACTGTGTCTGCTGCTAATATAGACTGGATGATTGATAATGAGATGAAATCAATATATATATATGTATGTATATATAATATCACTAGTACTGCAGCCGGACAGGTAGATAATATATTTATTAGGTAATGATGACTGATGACGGACCTGCTGGACACTGTCAGCTCAGCAGCACTGCAGACTGCTACAGTAAGCTACTATACTCTATAGTAGTATGTACAAAGAAGAAAGAAAAAAAAAAACCACGGGTAGGTGGTATACAATTATGGATGGACTGCCGAGTGCCGACACAGAGGTAGCTACAGCCGTGGACTAACGTACTGTGTCTGCTGCTAATATAGACTGGATGATTGATAATGAGATGAAATCAATATATATATTATATATGTATGTATATATAATATCACTAGTACTGCAGCCGGACAGGTAGATAATATATTTATTAGGTAATGATGACTGATGACGGACCTGCTGGACACTGTCAGCTCAGCAGCACCGCAGACTGCTACAGTAAGCTACTATACTCTATAGTAGTATGTACAAAGAAGAAAGAAAACAAAAAACCACGGGTAGGTGGTATACAATTATGGATGGACTGCCGAGTGCCGACACAGAGGTAGCTACAGCCGTGGACTAACGTACTGTGTCTGCTGCTAATATAGAGTCTAGACTGGATGATAAATTATTGATAATGAGATGAAATCAATATAATATCACTAGTACTGCAGCCGGACAGGTACTATATATATTTATTATGTAATGACTGATGACGGACCTGCTGGACACTGTCAGGTCAGCACAGCACCGCAGACTGCTACAGTAAGCTACTATAGTAGTATGTATAAAGAAGAATGAAAAAAAAAAAAAACACGGGTAGGTGGTATACAATATTATATATATATATATATATATATTATATACAATTTTATATATATATATATATATATATATATATTAAACTGGTGGTGATTGATTATTAAACTGGTGGTCACTTCAGGTCACGTTGCAACTTGCAACTAGTACTCCGAGGCCTAAGCAGACAATCACAAAATATATTATTATACTGGTGGTCAGTGTGGTCACAACAATGGCAGTGTGGCACTGACTCTGGCAGCAAAAGTGTGCACTGTACGTTATATGTACTCCTGAGTCCTGCTCTCAGACTCTAACTGCTCCCCACTGTCAGTGTCTCCCCCACAAGTCAGATAATACACTTACAGTCACACTATCTAATCTATAAATATCACTTCAGCAAGTAGTAAGTATAGTAGTATACAGTATAGTAGTACTCCTCCTAATAATGCTCCCCAAAATACTGTGTCTCTCTCTTCTCTAAACGGAGAGGACGCCAGCCACGTCCTCTCCCTATGACTCTCAATGCACGTGTGAAAATGGCGGCGACGCGCGGCTCCTTATATAGAATCCGAGTCTCGCGATAGAATCCGAGCCTCGCGAGAATCCGACAGCGTGATGATGACGTTCGGGCGCGCTCGGGTTAGCCGAGCAAGGCGGGAAGATCCGAGCCTGCTCGGACCCGTGTAAAAAACCTGAAGTTCGGGCGGGTTCGGATTCAGAGGAACCGAACCCGCTCATCTCTAATGGTCGGCCACAAATCATAACTACTGTCTTAAGATTGCATTTATTTTTTTCTCACAAAATTATGCATTTTTTATATTATTACATATTTAGATTGGAGCTGATAGTGTAGGGAACTCTGATCCCCAAGTCCCCAGTACCTCCAGAAAGGTGGGCCTCTCTAGTTTTTTATCCCATTGATAGCTAAGAAATCTATTTCCAGGAACTGGAGATATCTGTAGTCATGCAAGCTGCCCTCCCACCGGAAAATTATGAATATTAAGCCCACTCCACTATCCACCCCTCCCCTGCGTATTGAACACCCCCCACCACCCTGGAAGTCATGTGCCAGGGCCCCTTCATTCAACCCAATGCCCCCTTCTACAGTTTAGTGTTCTCCCTCACGCCCCATCTCCCACCATCTGTGCAATAAAGGAGTAATTAGCAGAAAGTACTTCCCCAGGTCCTACATGCTGAACTGAAGATAGAACACCCTCTACCACCTGCAGGACATCAAAGCTGCTGTTGATAGCACCCCACCCCTACTGCTGAAGGATGGGTAGTGGCTGTGATGCATTGCTTTGCCCAGGGGCTAAACTGCTGTTAAGACGGCCCTGGGGGGCAGGGTGAGAGGCAGAGTGAAGGGGGAGGCTGACAGGCACAGAGTAAAGGGGAGCAGGCTGAGAGGCACAGAGTGAAGGGGGAGCAGGCAGAGAGACACAGAGTGAAGGGGGAGTGGGCTGAGAGGCACAGAGTGAAGGGGGAGTGGGCAGAGAGGCACAGAGTGAAGGGGGAGCAAGCAGAGAGACATAGAGTGAAGGTGGAGCAGGCTGAGAGACACAGAGTGAAGGGGGAGCAGGCTGAGAGACACAGTGTGAAGGGGGGACAGGCTGAGAGGCACAGAGTAAAGAGGGGCAGGCTGCAAGACAGAGTGAAAGATGGGAGGCTGAGAGGCACAGAGTGAAGGGGAGCAGGCTGAAAGACACAGAGGTGGGATGCTGAGAGGCACAGAGTGAAGGGGGCAGGCTGAAAGACACAGAGGTGGGATGCTGAGAGGTGCAGAGTGAAGGGGAGAGGCTGGCTTGTTTCAGTGTATTTTATGTTGATCTGGATTGTTTTAGTGTTTCTCACTCCCAGTGCGACTAAAAACGGGGGTGTGACACATGGTCATGCTCCTACAAACGTCATACTGAAGGTGGTCTGTTCCCCGCTGCTGCTGATCTGCATTCACCACCACCGATCCGTCCCCCCTGCTCTGTCTAGTAGCTGTTCCCCAACGCTCTCAGCCCTCTCCCCATCCCTGATCTGCAAGTCTGGTGAAATTACATTGCTGTTTTCCCACTGCACTGCCCTCAGCTTGTTCGCCGGCTCCCCTTACCCCCTGATTTGCCTGAGGATGTTGGACTCGATATTTTGTGCTGCCAGCGCACGTGCAGACAGAACCAGGATCCTACACAGCAATGGGGGTCATTCCGAGTTGATCGTAGCTGTGATAAATTTAGCACAGCTACGATCGTTAACTCAGACATGCGGGAGGGGGACGCCCAACAAAGGGCTAGTCAGCCCCACATGTCAGTGCCGCCCCCCCCCCCCCCCGCACAGATACAAAAGCATCGCACAGAGGCGATGCCTTTGTATTTGAGGAGTAACACCCGGCCAGCGCAGCTCCTGCAGCTTGCCGGGAGTTGCTCGTCGCTCCCGCTGGCCGTAGCAGCTGCGCGAGACGTCACGCAGCGGCTGCGTGAGTCGTCACGCAGCTGCTGTGCCCTGCCCCCCCAACGGGTTGGCCATGCCTGCGTTGGCCGGACCGCTCCCCCTAAACAGCAACTTAACGCCGCCGTTCAGCCCCCTCCCGCCTAGCGACCGCCTCTGTCTCAGAGGCGATCACTAGGTAACGAAAGGTGCCATGCGCCGGCGCACTGCGGCGCTGGTGCATGCGCAGTTCCAACCCGATCGCTGCACTGCGACAAACTGCAGCAAGCGATTGGGTCGAAATGACCCCCCCATATCTCTAATCCGGACAGCAGATGAACACAGGATCGCAGAGGGACACTTTTTTGCTTTGTCGGAAAGGCAAGTGTACATGAATCATTACTTAACAAAGCTACATATCCCAACGAACTCATGTGATAATGAGAACTTGAAGTAACAATTCCGTTTTCACTTTCTTTATGAGACCCCTGATATTTAGTCCTGGACAACTTTATATTGCCTTTTCCTGAACAAAATCCTATCAGCAAGTCAAAGTTACATTTTTAGCAACTAAAGAGCAGAGCATGCTAAAGCAAGATGACCACGTATTTACTAAAAATATTGTATACAAGAAAACCTTTACTCAGTAACTCAACATCCCCAAAAGCCATGGTCATTAAAATTACCAGGCATGCTTTATTTTACTGGGCATGTGGGGCAAACACACAGAAGGCGGTCCACGTCCCCTCACCCTGGGTGGACACTTTGGCATCCATGTACTAAGCCTTGGAGAGAGGTAAAGTGGATGTAGATAAAGTACCAGCCAATCAGCTCCTAACTGCCCTGTTACAGGCTGTGTTTGAAAAAATTTAAAGTGTTGGTTGGCTGGTACTCAGGACAGTCGAGACCTGGGCTGGGCCCAGGTACTTTTCAAGGGGTGTGGCCTAATCACAGGAGGTGTGGTCATGTATCCTTAGAAAATAATATTTTAAGCACCTCCATGGCCACACTGCAGCCCAGCACACAGCAGCGTGTGCTGGGCTGAGGAGAAGAGCTGCTTCTGCTAGGTAAGGGGGAGGGGGCCTGGGCCCCTACTAGACCCTCAATGATTCCCTCCATCAGACCTGGGCCCAGGTAATTTGTACCCTCTCCCCTCCTCTCTCGGCACAACTGCTGGTACTTTATCTCTCTCCAAGGCTGAGTACATAGACCTAATAATTTGTAATCGGCAAAACTCTTCAGAAATTGTTGCTTACAGATACCCATGCAGGTCACATTGATCATACATTTTGTGAGCTTGTGAAATGGAGAATGATAATGTCAAATATTACCTTAAAACATGAAGCTATATACTAATACCGTGGAGCCGTTATGGCCGCTAGACCACGTGCACGTGCTACGCACTTTGTACGCTATTTGCGTACAGAGTCCCGCACGTGGTATGCACTTGGCGTACACACGCTGCGCTGAGTGTACGGATTACACACAGCGGGCGCACACACAGTGGATAACCTTTAAACCTTGCTAATAAAACACAGTGAGAATATACTTATACTTTAAACCTTACTAACCAAGTACCGAAAAGCAATTGAGTCACTAAGAAAAGCCCTCTGCAATAAACAGTGAAAACACAAGACCTGGTTTGGATTTAAAACCGCAGCAGTTCTAACACTGCCGTGGATTGTTTTAGAGAAAAAGGGGAAACACAATACAAGTTATACACTACAAACTAACAGGGAAATCTAAACAGAATAACAGAATATACATGAACAATAGCGAACAATCGCAAACAAGAGCGAACAGAATGAGAACACAATGAGAACAAATGGCAAACAAAATGGATAACAAAATGGCTACAGAGAATAATACATACGTGGGGATGATTCGCAAGCGCGTCCTGGATCCAGCCCTCAGCATTCAGAGAGAAAGCCTTCAGAGAGAGTGAGTGACTGGACAGGCAATGGTGGTCTTCATATACACAACGTATATTCACAATACAATGGTCCCTACAATCTCATTGTTCATTGGACACAGGAATGTGTCTCTACATTATAGCAAAGGTCATAGGTGGATTTGAACAGGTGGGCTGTGTCTTTCTCCAACTGCTCTGGTGGGAGGTATCCTCAGGATTCCCGCCGCATGTGTAATTTACAGCAAATACAATTAATGTTCATAAGCATCGGAATGTTACTCATAAAATACCCTACAGCTGGATACTAAACACCACCTTTCAACCTTTGTCTGACCCTTCCTATCATGCAAAGAGGAATCTCTCTGTCCAGGAACAGTTTAAACTAAACATACTTGCTGACATTGTCTAGGGGAATATTTACTACAATATACGCTATATGGGTTAAATATGCTATGATCGAGTCGCACGCTAGACGCTTACAAACTCTACCGTAAATGCGCATACACCGCGCGTGATCGCCGGAGCGATCTTGCACAAATTGCGGATATGTGCACGCACGGCAGAGCGTGTGCACGTGCAGCGGGCATGTGCATGAGGGGTTAGTACAAGGCATATGTATCAGGATATTTTTCGACTTTGACAGTCCACCCTTTGGCAGTCAACAATAACTGCCACTATCTAAACTAGGGGTGGGCAACATGCGGCCCGCGGACCGATCCTGCCTGGCCCTCTGTGCTCCACCAGAGTGCAATGACAAGAGGCCCGACAGGCCGCTTGTCATTGCACTGCTCGCAGACGCGGCGCCGCTGAGGAAATCCCGGTCACGTCACATGGTCAGCTGACCGGGATTTCCTGTATCTTATGCGCTGGGCGTCACGGGGGGCGTCACGGGGGCGGCGCTGGGCGGGCACTGCAGAGTGGGACTCGGAGCAGAACGAAGCGGCCAGTGGGGAGCACAAGCGGAGGCCAGTGGGGAGCACAAGCGGAGGCCAGTGGGGAGAAGAAACGGCGGCCAGCGGGGAGAAGCAGCATCAGCAGCAGCAGCAGCGCAGATCATCACTGACAGTGGGGATCGTCACTGACAAATAGGTAAACCCCCTGGATAAAGCTAAAGCTGCCCTATAAGTTATGGGGAGGGGAGTTAAAAATGGTTGTATGGGTTTAGGGGAGTGTGGGGGGGGAGGGTAAGGACTGCTATATAGGTTTAGGGGAGGGTGGGGAAAGGGGGGTAGGGACTGTCTGCCGTAATGTGTAAAAACGGGGGCCCTGTCTGCCGTAATGTGTAAAAACGGGGGCGCTGTCTGCCGTAATGTGTAAAAACGGGGGCGCTGTCTGCCGTAATGTATAAAAACGGGGGCGATGTCTGCCGTAATTGTAAAAACGGGGGTGCTGTCTGCCGTAATGTGTAAAAACGGGGGGTGCTGTCTGCCGTAATGTGTAAAAACGGGGGCACTGTCTGCCGTAATGTATAAAAACGGGGGCGATGTCTGCCGTAATGTGTAAAAACGGGGGCACTGTCTGCCGTAATGTATAAAAACGGGGGCGATGTCTGCCGTAATGTGTAAAAAGGGGATGCTGTCTGCCGTAATGTGTAAAAACGGGGGCGCTTGCTGCCGTAATGTGTAAAAACGGGGGTGCTGTCTGCCGTAATGTGTAAAAACGGGGGCACTGTCTGCCGTAATGTATAAAAACGGGGACGCTGTCTGCCGTAATGTATAAAAGCGGGGGTGCTGTCTGCCGTAATGTATAAAAGCGGGGGCGCTGTCTGCCGTAATGTATAAAAGCGGGGGCGCTGTCTGCCGTAATGTATAAAAGCGGGGGCGCTGTCTGCCGTAATTATAAAAATGGGGGTGCTGTCTGTCATAATCTGTAAAAAGGGGACGCTGTCTGTCGTAATGTGTAAAAAGGGGGACACTGTCTGCCATAATGTGTAAAAAGGGCACGCTGTCTGCCGTAATGTGTAAAAAGGGATCTCTTTTTGAGTATTTTGTGTGTGGCCCTCGAATATTCGCTGGAAGTGTTAAGCGGCCCCCCAGCTGAAATAATTGCCCACCCCTGATCTAAACAGTTAAGCAGAAAAATATATAATACCGTGAAATACCTATATATGATTGGGTGTGGGGAGGAGAGGAGAAGGTGGGAAATGTATGACCTAGTGGGATAGTAAAAGCATGTATGTATGAAATTTATGTCTGAGGGGTCATGTAACATCGTGCCGTACATGTTCTAAAATAAGCTTCGAGGTATTGCGAAGTATACATTGAATCCTTCTTATCCCGTATTAAGGGTCTGTAAGTGGGCTAACAAACTCTACCGAGCTCTTTTCGGCTTTTAGTTCCAACAAATGGGGTGCACATTAGTTGATGATACATGATGGGGGAAAATATGTGAGTGCTAATATATATGTGCCTATATTACCTGTCGACTATGTGTGTCACTACCTGAACGTAGAGATGAATATAAGAAACATGCGTTATAAATGCATTTATATGGTATTGTATGCGATTGTCCTTGGATGTCTTGTTGAAGTCTTGTTGATGTCTTGTCCGGGTTGCTGTATCTTTGCTGTAAGTGGCAAGCAAAGTTTTTTTCAAGTGTCCATAAAGTTAAAGTCTCTAAAAGTTCATCAAATGTCTGTGAAAAAGTTCATCAATGGTCTGTATAGAGGGTCATCAAAATCTTCTTCCGAGTCGATGTCTTTTTACCTTGGAGAAAAACAAAGGAGAAACGGGTGAAAGAAACGGACCGTGGAATCACATTTTATCACAGCATTGTCTCGATTGATGGGTCATAAATTAAACCAGTTGTTGTAACAATGCCCTCGCTCCTCAAACTCATTAATTTGGTACTACGCTTGCAATTCATTAAAATCCGAACACATCTGAATATCAATCCAATCATTATGACAACTCCTAGGATACAAAAGAGGAATTTCCCTACAGTAACGATAACATTTTGGGCCCAATCTCCTAAACCTGAGAAGCAATTGCGTGGGTCCAACCATGATACCCAGCCGGTCAGTTCATTACTCACAGAAGTAAGGGTAAGGTTGTGCCTCCTTCGGAACTCCCACTTCAATTGCAAGATGTCGTCCATCTTTTGATCTATGACCTCGGTTGGGTCATCAGTGCTGTTTGTGATATACGTACAGCACTTTACACCATACTGAGTTGCTAGGGTGACACAATACCCGCCTGTCACCGCTGTGATGTAATTTAGAACCATCCTGTGCTGGATCAGTTCCGTTTTGTACGCTTGCAATTCTCTCCCAGTATACCTGAAGGTGTCATCATACATCTCGGTGATATTGTCTATCAGGTTCGCTAGCGCAGTTATATACCTAAAATTTATAACTCCTCTGGCGGTACGGGTGATATCTAGCGCGAGTAGGAGTTGAATCCCGGTGGATTCGTGGATCAAATCAGAGGCTGCGTGCTCTGTCCTATCTATAAGGTGTCTCTTTACAATGTGATCGTAATGGGTGTGATTGTAAGGAGCTTGAGCATTGCGGTGAACGTCTTTCATCTTTTCATGGGTAATGGTCATTACTTCTGGCAACACTCTTCCAATGTAACACAATCCCTCTGAGTTTGGGGCAAGCCACTTATACGCCTTCCTCCCACATATGAAATATGCATCATCGGGGAGGACATATGGGACAGAATATGACATCACCATATTACAAACCTTCCAGGTGAAAAATCCTATCCCTAACTCTCTCATTTGTCTAATACACGTATCAGGCTGTATGATATGCGCACAGTATCCTGGTGATACTTCTCCAACTCGCATGGTCCTACTTCCTAGAGTGTACCTATATTGAAAATATCTCCCACCGCTGGCTATTTGGCGTATAAGCTCTGAGTCTATGGGCATTCTATCGGCTCTGTGTGAGAATGTCATGGTTTGGTTGTTCCATGTCACTTCCCAATTTCCCGGCTTTCGGGGATTGGAAATGTTAAAACATGTTAAAGACCTATCCACATGATATTGGTGGAGCTTCAAACTAGGAGGCTTAGAAATATTAAATTTCTTGTCCACCGGTCTCCCATCCCTTAATTCAAGTACCTCATCTATCGTTAAAGCGTATGGCACTAGTCCTGACTTTCTATGACCTTGAGGTACTTGTGAGCACACCCAGCATTCCGTTTGGTTTAAAACCTTACCCACTAATGAGCGATAGTCACTCAATGGATGACGGTCCATGTTGATATTAATGCTGGACTGACATCTCTGGATGCACCCGTCCTCAACTATATTTTCACAATTCCTACAGATACAATTCTGTTCAGCTAACAATCCTTCACAATGCCTCTTAGTGTCATGGCTACCAGATCGTTTTCTGATACTCACTTTTGCTCGGTGATTGTGTTGCACTCGCAATTCTACGAATCCATCCTGGTCATCAGAACCCATTCCAGATCCTTTCTCGACCTCTCTGGTACTCTTACCAAAACAGACTGCTCTGGTCAACAACAGGGTCAACAGGAAAACACGGAATGCAGTCTCTTGGGTCAAGTCCATCTTGCAGGAGGAGAAAGAAAGAGTTGTAATGGGGGAAAGAAAATAATTAGGAGGGAAAGAAAACTGATCCTGTAGTTCTCTGTGCTCAGGTGCCGTGACAACAGTCCTGCCTCTCAACCATCCCGGAACAGACACTCCAGTGATATGGTTTCCTCCACACTCTGCTCTTTGTCACGGGCTTTCTCTGGGTCAGTGACCTTCTTACAGTGGGACGAGTGGACCCAAGTCTCTCTCTCGGCAACCTTCAATGCTGTTGTGCTGGTCAGTAAGACTTGGTACGGTCCTTCCCACCGGTCAATCAGACAACCTGAGCGTAGAAAATTGCGAATCATTACATAATCCCCAGGTTCAATGTCATGACAATTGCTGTCTGGCAGATCAGGAATCACTAGCTTTAGATTGCTGTTTTGATTCCTCAACTGCTTGCTCATCTTAACCAAATACTTTACAGTGACTTCATTGTTACATTTCAAATCATCCTGGGGGTCAATCATTACATGGGGTTGTCGACCAAAAAGAATCTCAAATGGGGACAAGTTAAGAGGGGACCTGGGAGTGGTTCTGATGCTGTACAGTACAAGTGGCAAAGCTTCTGGCCACAACAATCCAGTTTCAGCCATCACTTTGCTCAACTTGTTCTTAATAGTGCTGTTTACTCTTTCCACTTTCGCACTCGCCTGTGGGCGGTACGGAGTATGCAGCTTACTATTAATTCCCATTAATTTGCACATTACCTGAAAGACTTCACCTGTAAAATGGGTACCCCTATCACTTTCAATTATCCTAGGGATACCATACCTGCACACAAATTCCTGCACAATTTTCTTTGCAGTAAACACAGCAGTATTTGTGGCAGCGGGGAACGCTTCAACCCAATTTGAAAACACATCAATACAAACCAATACATACTTTAAATTTCTACAAGGTGGAAATTGTATGAAATCAATTTGTATTACCTGAAAAGGGCCGTCCGTTGGTGGGATATGGGATGGTTCTGTTGGTATCGCCTTTCCAATATTCTTCCTCAAACAGGTGAGGCATGTCATTGCTCTCTTACCTGCATGGGAAGAAAATCCTGGTGCGCACCAGTAGGCTCTTACCAACTTGCACATACCTTCTTTGCCTAGATGAGTCAGACCATGTGCCGCCTCAGCTAAACTTGGAAGGTATGCTCTGGGTGCCACTGGCTTACCCTGTCCATCTGTCCAGAGTCCTGAGGACTCCTGGCCATATCCTTTTGACCTCCAGACTGCCTTTTCCTGTGGGGAACACAAATTTTGCATTTCACTCAATTTCTGTGTGTTGACGGTATTGAATACCATCAGTTGTGTGATGTCTGTCTGTATGGGGGTACTGGCTGCTGATTTTGCAGCTTCGTCTGCCCGGCTGTTACCAAGTGACACTGGGTCTTGGCTGTATGTGTGGGCTTTACACTTGATAACAGCCACTCTGTCAGGTTCCTGTATCGCTGCTAGAAGTCTTTTGATGTGGGTCGCATGCGCCACGGGTGTGCCAGCTGCCGTCATGAAATTTCTGAGGCGCCATAGGGCCCCGAAATCATGTACTACTCCAAAGGCATACCTAGAATCCGTGTAAATATTGGCTGACTTACCCTTAGCCAATTCACACGCTCTGGTTAGGGCGACCAGCTCAGCAACTTGTGCTGAGTGAGGTGGGCCCAGGGGTTCCGCTTCTATGGTACCTTTGTCATCTACGACTGCGTATCCAGTACACAAGTCTCCCGAGTCCGTCTGTCTGTGGCAACTACCGTCAGTGTAAAAAGTAAAATCTACACCTTCCAGTGGGTTGTCACTGATGTCGGGCCTTGCAGTGAAATTTTGGGTCAAATATTCCATACAATCATGTGTGTCAGTGTCTGTACTAAATCCTCCTTCACCATCACTCTCATCCCCCACCCTTTGTGCCTGTCCAGGCACACCTGGGAGATACGTTGCAGGATTTAGTGCGCTGCATCTCCTTATGGTGATGTTTACAGGGGCTATTAGTGCTAATTCCCACCTTGTAAACCATGCAGATGAGACGTGTCTGGTTTGGGCAGAATTCAGTAAGGCTGACACTGCATGAGGTGTAGGGATGGTCAGGTTGTGTCCCAACACTACATCTTCGCTTTTACTCACTAGCAATGCTATTGCTGCAACACTTCGCAAGCATGTGGGGAGAGATCGTGCTACAGTGTCTAGCTGAGTGCTGTAGTAGGCTACCGGCCTGCTGGCATCACCATGTTTCTGGGTTAAAACACCTGCCGCACACCCAGCACTTTCCGTTCCGTACAGTTCAAAGGGTTTCCCATAATCTGGCATACCTAATGCTGGTGCCTGCGATAGGCACTGTTTGAGTCTCTCAAATGGCAGTTCGGACTCATCTGTGTGCGAAATCCGATCTGGTTTGTTTGATGAGACCATCTCTTGTAAAGGTAAGGCCAGTATGGAAAACCCTGGGATCCAGTTGCGGCAATATCCACACATTCCTAGGAAAGTGCGGATCTGTTGCTGGGTTTGTGGCAGAGTCATGTCGCGAATCGCCTGTATTCTATCAGCGGTGAGGTGTCTCAGTCCTTGTGTCAAGCAATGTCCCAAATATTTTACCTTGGTCTGGCATAACTGTAACTTATCCTTTGAAACCTTGTGTCCCGTATTAGAAAGATGAAACAGAAGCTGTTTCGTGTCTCTCAAGGATGCTTCGAGTGAATCAGAACACAGCAGTAAGTCATCTACATACTGTATTAATACTGATCCGCTCTCAGGTTGAAAGGATTGTAAACAATCATGCAAAGCCTGTGAGAAAATACTTGGGTTGTCAATGAAACCTTGTGGTAAACGAGTCCAGGTGTACTGTACTCCTCTGTATGTGAATGCAAACAAATATTGGCTATCAGGGTGCAGAGGGACCGAAAAGAAAGCGGAGCAGAGGTCAATCACAGTGAAAAATTTTGCAGTGGGAGGGATTTGCATAAGGATGACAGCTGGATTTGGCACTACGGGGAATTGGCTGTCAACTATTTTGTTGATCCCCCTTAAATCCTGCACTAGTCTGTAACCCCTCCCCCCACTCTTTTTCACAGGGAAGATGGGACTATTGGCAGTGCTGGACGTCCTAACCAGAATGCCCTGTTGTAGCAAGTGCTCTATTACTGGGTAAACTCCTAACTCCACCTCTGGCTTCAGAGGATACTGTGGGATTTTTGGAGGTATCCTACCATCTTTTACTTGAACTACTACAGGAGCTACATTTGCCATTAATCCAGTGTCTTGTCCATCCTTGGTCCAAAGTGACTCCGGTATCTGGGAGATCATTTCCTCTACCTTGGATGGACACCTGTCTGTAACAGCAGTGTGTGACATTAACCTTTGAGGGGAGTCTAGCATATCCTGCACTTCCTGAGCGTGATTCTCGGGTATATCTAAGAACACACCTCCAGGAGTACAATATATGACGCACCCCATATTACACAGTAAATCTCTCCCAAGTAGATTAGTCGGAGCCGATGCAGCTAGCAAAAAGGAGTGCTTGGTCTGCAAAGGCCCTATCGTAATCTCTGCTGGTTTGCTTAAAGGGTAGTGTTGTACTACTCCTGTTACTCCCATGGCTGGAATTATTTTACCAGTGGTTTTCATACCCACTGTTGAATTTAACACTGACTTGGCCGCCCCCGTATCTACAAGGAAAGGTAGTGATCTACCAGCTACATCAATTGTGACCTCGGGTTCGCTTCCAAGGCTCGCAATTAATTTCACTGGCTGCAGACTACAGGTGTGGCCTGACCCCTATTGTAAGTTGTTGCCCTCCCGCAGCGCGTTGGCAGCTACAATATGTGAGGGGGGTAACAGAGAATTTTCAGAGACCTGCCAGTCTCTCTTTGGTGGGTACCTTTTTGTTTCCCCTGCATGTGGCTCATAACTCCTCCTCTGCGGTCCCTGATCCCAATTACGTGTGTCATGTTGTTGTCTAGGGGGTTGATATACCTTATGTGGGTTTCTATAGGTGCAGTTTCGTGCAAAATGTCCTCCCTTCTGACAGTTATAACATTTTACCACATACGACTAACCGTCAGGGGTCTGGGGCTTAGGCTGACGTGGCCTTGTTGTAAGGGCCTGTATACTCACTGCCATCAGCTTATCGCCCTGTGACTCCCTGTGTCTAATGATGTTCCGATCATGCCCGACAGCGGTCTCTCTCAAAGCAGCCACCGACATACCTCTTCAGTTAGGTTGAGTGGTTTGTGTCCTAGTTCTCAACACTTCCTTTAAACCGTCCATTAATACGGACACCGCTACCTCTCTATGGTGCACATTTTCTTCAATGTCTACAACTCCAGTGTACCTAGCCATTTCCTCTAATGCCCTATGGAAATAGTCAGAAGCAGTTTCCCCTTCTTTTTGTCTTATAGAGAAAATTTTGTTCCTCTTGACAACAGTTGGGAAATATACTCCTAACTGCAGGTTGATCTGTTTAACATTTTCCTGATTGTAAGCATCAGTGAGAGCTTTCTCTTCATCTAACTTACAATCAGTAATGAATTTCAAAGGGTCAATGGTAGAGGGCAAACATGCCCGCAGTACTGTCCGCCAATCCTTGTTAGTGGGTTCGGCGGCGTTACCTAGTTCTTTAATGAACCTTTGGCATGCGGCTAGATCTTTCCTGGGATCAGGAAATTCAGACATAATTGTCCTTAATTCTGTCCGGGACCAGGGGCAGTGCATCGCAATGTTTCTGATGGGAGTGACTCCCTGAGCATCAGTCTTTCCATTTGGGACTGCGATCACCCTGACAGGATTAAGTTCAATCACATCACTCTGTGTTTCTTCTACAATGTGAGGTGTAATTGTTTCCGCATAATGTACAGTTCCGTACTTACCCGTGGACACGACCTCACCTATCCCTCCACTAGGGGCCTTCGCTACTCCTCTTACTGGTTGGGCCGTACCCACTGTAGTCTCTTGTATGGTGGCTGCTAAAGAGAGTGCTGATATCATTGTGGGCTCATCTTCCTGGTCGCAGTCCTGAGAGAAGTTTAGGATGGGATATAACTTGCACGGGTTAGCATTAGCATCAATACACTTATCTACTTTACTCTTATCACTAATACATTTATTAAGTGCTCTTTTATCATATACCAGTATGCCATTCTCTGTAGCCATTTTCTCTCCTGTTTTGTATGGTGGAGGTGGTGCTGTGGCTCTCAGTTTTCTGATAGGGTCGGAACCAGCTGCTTGAGCTAATCCCCGTTGTATCTCACCTTCCTATTGCCATAATTGTAAATAATCATAATGTCTAATCCGTTGCTTTCCGGATTTAATCAGACATATCCTTCTCCTTAAATTTTGCAAAACCTCAGGATTAAAACTGCCTACCCTAAGGAACTGTTCCCCATCGTTCACAGTCATACGTTCCCACTCATTACACAAGACCTCTGCGTATGATCCATATTTCTCACACATTATGTACCTCGCTGACCCTTTGGGCCGACAAATATCAACATGAACCCTTGTTGATCGTCCCCTACTTGAGCAAGTGGCCCCCATTCTTTGCAGGTATTGCCTTTTCAGCGAACCCTTACAAAAACCAACTTACTCAGTGGTAAGGCGACGGTGAAAGTTCTCCGATCGCTTTCACCCACTCACGCCCCTGTTGGCCTATACACCAGCCCTGTGTCCGTAACCAGTTTCCAGTGCCAGTAGTACCCAACCTCGGGATCTTTTATAACCTCTATTTACTGAGAGCGTGTGGGAGTATGCTACCCCTCCCAGTACTGTAAATATCAGTTGTTGGAGATTTCCTGAGTGAACAGCGAAACTCCCTTAAAATAAAAAAACCTACACAAATCACGTTTACCTGTACAATTAGCGTCTATGATCCCGCAGCAAATTTAGTGGGTATCAAGGTGAACTAACTAATGTACACAGTAGCGTGCGGTCCAGTCGCACTGCGTATAAGTAACTATTACTTATCCGCTGCACGACCAACGGAATCGATTGTTTGGGCTACTAAACCTCAGCCGGAGCGTATTCTCAAAACGGGCCTATATGGGTACTACGCAAACCCCCGGGGCTGCGCTCACTACCTCTGACCTTTCTCAAGTCAGGGTTTTCAGAACTTCATTACTTACCTTAAACGGATTTCTGATTTTCGCCGACCTTTTGGTCTGCTGTAATACTACCTTGCTCCTTTATACCTTATACAATGTTAACGTGAGAAAGCCACTTCCACGCCACCAAGTGTCCACTCACCTGATGTGGTCTCCGACGGGATCCCGAATTATGGGTTCACAAAAAAACTTCTATTTTCACACTCACTCCTGCTCACTCATATGCACTTTGATTTTTCTGTACAGAAAATTACTTTCATTCAGTTAAAACAGGCTAATACCAGAGGTGATGCAATAAGAGAATGATCTTTTAACCTAAAATTTTGGAAACTGAACAAATTTGTGCTATTATCGCGTGGCTTCCGTATCACTTAAACTAAAACAATGTTATCGTGTGATTTGTATTTAGTGGGCGTATCCATACGCACGTTGCGTAAACACGCCACGTGTGTAGGCCTCTGCGTTGCGTACGCAATCTCACACGTGTTCCGAGACACGTATACAAAGGCGGATGCGTCCGCAGCAATACAAATAACACGCTTCTATAAATGCAAACGATATGTAACTATAATCGCTTACCAAGCACCACACAGTATTTCCTGTATAAACCTTTATAACTGGGTCAGGCTGCGTGTGTGCTTTACAATTACTCCCTTAAATATTACTTTTTACTTTTCATGAAATAGCAACACATTACCCAGTACGTGATCAATGCTAATGACAAACAGAAAGGTAGATATGGGAAAATACACAGATAAAATACAAATGTGTTTGTGTGTTGCGTGCGCAGTTGAAACCAAACAGAATTTTAACAGATTTAAAAGACAATAAGAAATAATAGCTTTGCGTTCTTACCTTTCGGTTCCGGATCCCACCAGCATCCCTACAAACCAAGCGGAGCAGACGCTTATCTAATCAGCACTACTGTATCCCCGACCATCAAACGGCTAACAGGGATACTACCTTCCCGCCCTTTGCTGATAGATAAAAGTCTGCCTTGTCCTGCTAGGCTGCGGATATGAGGAGGACCGGACGAGCCCTCAATTGATAATGTCAAATATTACCTTAAAACATGAAGCTATATACTAATACCGTGGAGCCGTTATGGCCGCTAGACCACGTGCACGTGCTACGCACTTTGTACGCTATTTGCGTACAGAGTCCTGCACGTGGTACGCAATTGGCGTACACACGCTGCGCTGAGTGTACGGATTACACACAGCGGGCGCACACACAGTGGATAACCTTTAAACCTTGCTAATAAAACACAGTGAGAATATACTTATTCTTTAAACCTTACTAACCAAGTACCGAAAAGCAATTGAGTCACTAAGAAAAGCCCTCTGCAATAAACAGTGAAAACACAAGACCTGGTTTGGATTTAAAACCGCAGCAGTTCTAACACTGCCGTGGATTGTTTTAGAGAAAAAGGGGAAACACAATACAAGTTATACACTACAAACTAACAGGGAAATCTAAACAGAATAACAGAATATACATGAACAATAGCGAACAATCGCAAACAAGAGCGAACAGAATGAGAACACAATGAGAACAAATGGCGAACAAAATGGATAACAAAATGGCTACAGAGAATAATACATACGTGGGGATGATTCGCAAGCGCGTCCTGGATCCAGCCCTCAGCATTCAGAGAGAAAGCCTTCAGAGAGAGTGAGTGACTGGACAGGCAATGGTGGTCTTCATATACACAACGTATATTCACAATACAATGGTCCCTACAATCTCATTGTTCATTGGACACAGGAATGTGTCTCCACATTATAGCAAAGGTCATAGGTGGATTTGAACAGGTGGGCTGTGTCTTTCTCCAACTGCTCTGGTGGGAGGTATCCTCAGGATTCCCGCCGCATGTGTAATTTACAGCAAATACAATTAATGTTCATAAATTACTTTTGCACATAACTATGCGCAGGAGCGAGCGATCCTTTCCTAACTAGCATCGGAATGTTACTCATAAAATACCCTACAGCTGGATACTAAACACCACCTTTCAACCTTTGTCTGACCCTTCCTATCATGCAAAGAGGAATCTCTCTGTCCAGGAACAGTTTAAACTAAACATACTTGCTGACATTGTCTAGGGGAATATTTACTACAATATACGCTATATGGGTTAAATATGCTATGATCGAGTCGCACGCTAGACGCTTACAAACTCTACCGTAAATGCGCATACACCGCGCGTGATCGCCGGAGCGATCTTACGCAAATTGCGGATATGTGCACGCACGGCAGAGCGTGTGCACGTGCAGCGGGCATGTGCATGAGGGGTTAGTACAAGGCATATGTATCAGGATATTTTTCGACTTTGACAAGAACTATAACCACCACTACCATAGGCAAACGCAGGGGTGGTTTCCGGTTGCCCAGAAACCCCCCTCCTCTTGGCAAGTGGCAAATTATGACAACAATACCAATGGTATATAATACGATTACTAGAACTGGCGGCGCATCATGCAGAACTGCTGCACATGCCCACTGGTAGCAGCTTTTTCTATCAAGTTTGCTGTCTGTGTGGTTCTGAGCCCTCATTGAGTTCACTGGACCAAAGAGTAGCTACCAGAAAGAAGAGACAGGAGCCTTACCATGAGGTGGGAGAATGTGTGCTTAGAAAGTTCAGTACTGGTTCTATAATGTTTGTGCATTTATTTATTATAGTATGTTTAACCTTTTCCTGACCACTTACTTATCTTATTTATATTATTTAAATATGTTTTGGGCCCTACACACTGGGCGATAATACTGAAAGATATGAACAATCTCGTTCATTAATGAACGAGATACCGTTCATATCTTTCAGTGTGGAGGCACCAGCGATGAACGATGCGCGGCCCCGTGCTCGTTCATCGCTGGTGCCCCGTCGCTTGTGCATGCAGACCAATATGGATAATCTCGTCCATATTTGCCTGCACTGCTATGGAGCCAGGTGACGGGGGGAGTGAAGTTTCTTCACTCCCCCCCCCCGTCACTGCCGCCGGGTCGCCCATCGGCCGTATCTGCCGGCAGGCAGCTCAGCGGCGGATCGCAAAGTGTGTAGGGCCCATTAGATACAGCCTATACTATAGAACATCTATACTGTATTCCATGTTCCGCAGAGTGGGATATTTGCAGTTGCATTTGGAAACCCCCCTCCAAGAAATCCTGCGTTTGCCACTGACTGCTATCTTACTCCTCCATATCAGCCACAGTGCCATAGTGAATCATACTGTATGTATAACAAAAACTTCCAGCGTTCTACTATTCTCTGGTTTATTTTTCTTTCCTGATAGCATGAAGTTACTTAGTCACTGGTGTGGTGTGAACGGCTGTCACTGAGGTGAGTGTGTCACCAGCTCACAATGGGGACAACCTCGTGTCACATCATTTCTGTCTGGTGTCAGTGAGTGGAGCTGTGATAGCGCCTCAGCAGCAGCACTATGGGGGAGCACAATAGGGATGATGAGGCTGGGTGTGTGATGCTGATGCCTGGGGGACGGTGTGCGGCTGTCGGACACTCTGTCTCCCCTAGGCGGTAGATGCAGGCAGCCCGCCGCCCTGCGCTCCCACCCGCCCGGTCGGTATATCAAGTCTGCGGCCGCAGGTGGGCGTGTTAGAGCACTGACAGGTGGGAGGGGCCACTACTGAGGGAAGGCAGCTCACGGGTTAGTTTGGTGGCCAATAAACCGCGAGCTTACAGATTGATTGACAGGGGAAGCCCCACCCCCCGCGGGTGTTGTGGTGTCACCCCGGCAGTGCAGAGCCAGCTGAGGGTGCCGGTGCTAGCGGCTGCCGCTCCGGCCGGGGAGTCCGGGAATCAGGGTAAGTTGAATGCAGCCGGGCGCTACAGGGGGGTGCGAGCGCTGTGCATTGCACACAGCATCACATGCAAGTCATATGTATCCTCATCAGCGAGCTGCTACATGCATAGAGACGTGCAGCTCCACTTGTGTGTGCATGCTGACTGTCCATACACATGCACACACCCTACACTCACATATGCAGATGTGTGCATGCAAGCCCAATCATAGCTACTGTAGTGTGTATCTGTCTATATGCATCCATGGTGTGTGAATGCACAATGTCTAGATCACACATGTTCCGCTGCTGCTGCTGTGTGGTATAATAACCTGGGCTCTGATGACAGAAAGCGACCTGTCTGCAGTTGCTTGCAGCATATGTTGTGCACACATCTCAGGGCACTGCACCCCTTGGCAGTATGGCAGTAGCACACATCTCAGGACACTGCACTCCCATGCAGCATGGCACTATCACACATCTTAGGGCACTACACATGCTGGCAGGCAGCATGGCACTATCACACATCTTAGGGCACTACACACCCTGGCAGGCAGTAGTACACATCTCAGGGCACCACACACCCCGGCAGGCAGCATGGCAGTAGCACATATCTCAGGGCACCACACAGCATGGCAGTAGCACACAAAGCCACAGCTGTCACATTATGGACTGCTACAGCAAAGTGACCTGGCTAGCAATAGAAGGGTAGACGCCTGGATGTGCTGTGTACTTGTGTGATAAAGGCTTTGTGCTGTGTGTGTGTCTTGCATAGTACAGAGGATGAGCTCTGGGGTTTTCTTCTTCTCCTTCTCCTCCTCCTCCTCCTCCTCAGGAGAGCTTAGTGTGCATGTGTGTGTGTGACAGCTGGGGCACACTGAGGATGTGAGATTGCACGCACATTCTCACACTGCCTCCCATGCCATGATGTGTCTATTTGTCAGATCCGTGTGAAGGAGCACACACCATTCTTCAAGACATTACCTATGCCATTATGCAATGCATTCAGCTGAACAGGACAGGCATGTGACTATTACATACAAGATATTCAGTATTGCAGGCTTTTGTTTTCATTACATTTGCATGTTTTGGTTTGTGCAATGTTTGGTATGTGCAGTGTTTTAACCATTCATTTATGTAATGTGTTAGGCATTGATCTTGCACATAAATAAAAATGATTGTTTAAGCATGTCTGATTATGTTGTTGTTCTCATAATTAACTGTATGTTTTTAATTATTTTAGGTAACTAATGCTGAGGATCGGAAATTTTTATTTATTTTTTGTACAACTGTTCGTTGGCATCACAGCTGGTGACTCAGGTACCGGCATAAGGCACTGGGCTGTGGGCTTTCTATGATCGCATTGGTGTGAGCTGATCTTGCAGAGGAGAGGAAAGAAGTGGTCATACCAGGAAAGGCTCTGCTGCTGACAGCCTCATGGCAGAAACAGGTGGGGGAGGAGATGGTGCTGGTGAGGGCACTGGTAGTGTGCCCTTGCCAGTGGATTCTGCAGTTAGCAAATTGACTTTAACCACTAGCAATGGTGATAGAGGAAGTGCAGAGAGTAATGGAGGAAAGTGCAGAATTGAGACTACTACTAACAGCGGTGTATCGAATGGAGACTGTGCTCCTGTGGATACCAAAGATGATAGTGGATCTGTTCAACCTGAGAGCCCTGGAATTGACAAAGGGGACAAGCAAGGATTGCCTCGCAGGAGCAGTATTATCAAGGTGAGAAGACCTGCTGTCATATCTTTTGCTGTATCTCACACATCCGTCATAGCAGTTTCTAATAAGCATGCTGTAGTAGACTTTCGCTCAGTGTAATGAAACTGCATCTAGACATAGAATGACGTTATTAATGACAATATAATCCAGTTTTGTTGCATATCTTATCGGTCATTGATCTGTACCCATTGTGTGCCTAATCTTTAGCCAGAGATTTTTAATACTGACCACTTGCATAGATGTGTATAGTTTTGTGTCTAGATGACCTGTTCAGTTGCCTTTGTATTGTGGTTTATATGGCCAATAATGTACACAATAATGTTTCACATGGGAAAACCTTGCAGCCAAATGGATATGTCCCAATGCGTTTGTAGACATTTTGTGGGCTTAGCCAATAATATTCCTAAAAATTCAGCATATCAAGTCCCTGGTAATCTGTGACATCACTGTGGCTTAGGGTAAATGCTTCTGAGCGACGCTGAAAAATCTAATCTGGCGCTGCTTGGATATGTAGAAGCATCAGCATGGTCTCGTTAGTAGGCACTGGCCACTTTCTAGTTCTCTACTCTGGTAGGAGAGGCGTGCAGTGATGCCATTGCAGTGTTTAGAAAGCCTCTTGTATCTAGTGAGCGCTGCACTTCTGTGGTTCCCCCAAAAAAGAAGTAAATATGCAGTGCTGAGCTTGCATGACATTTGTGCCACCGTGTGCCCCCAGCCTCTGTGTGTATGCCACCTCTAGTGCTATGTCACTGCTGACAGGGTGCATACTCATGAGTATTGGCCCTGCTCACAAAATAGCTATTTTAATTATGTATAGGTTATGTGCGCACATCACAGGAATCATTCATTTTCTTTATTACACCATTATAAAAGCTCCAGTCAGAATTTCTAGATAACATAGGGACACTTACTGCTTATTAGCAGTTTCGGGAGAAATGCCTAATGATTTGTAACTGGGATGTATATTATCGAAAAACCACAATAGGTGAGCTTACTCATGGTGGTAACCTGTCTGCTTCAGCCATCCTTTATCTGATAATGTCATCGCAGTTGTTGGTCTCTATGGTTGAGCTGGATGCATGCTTCCAACAAGCAGTTCTTATTCTACCAGTGGAAATGTGGCCATGTGATGTTGGCTCATTTCTTTCCTGTCCATTCCTTCTGTGTATGTGGACATTGTTCAGTGTGAATAAGCTGTTTTTAGTATATTGGAATGGGTGCGAGCTGTAATTTTGCTGTTTTCTCAGGAGAGGAACTAAGAATTGAGGCTTGTGTCTACAAGACTGTATGCTTAAGGTCCTTTTTTTAACCTTTGTTTCACAATGACTAGTAACTGTCAAACTATTCTGGGAATAAATAGAAAAGTACTGTTAGCACTGAAGTGGACATTTCTGAATGTTTCCATAGCTGCAGTTCCTCTACATTGCCATGAACAGAGTAACTGCATGAAGTAAATACATTTGAGAATGGAGAGGCTTAAGCTACAGTAGGTACACACATGAGCAACGGACATTCGTTCCGACATCAGAACGAATGCCCGTCAGCACAGATTGCCCGCAAACACTGGAATTATGTTAATGAAGGATGAAACGATCATGTTCGGTCATTAGCATACTACAGGGCGCTAGCACTGTTGTCAGGTTTGATGTGCAGCGCATCAAACCTGACGACGTTGCTAGCGAGCACGGGCACCTGCATATCGGTATACACACTACCCGATGTGAGTGATATGTCGATCGGACAACCTATCACTCAGTGTGTACCCAGCTTTACTGTAGACAAAGATTGGGCCTAATTCAGAGTTGATCTCAGCAGCAAATTTGTTAGTAGTTGGGCAAAACCATGTGCACTAAAGGGGGGGCAGATATAACATGTGCAGAGAGAGTTAGATTTGGGTGGGGTGTGTTCAAACTGAAATCTAAATTGGAGTGTAGAAATAAAGCAGCCAGTATTTACCCTGCACAGAAACAATATAACCCACCCAAATCTAACTCTCATGTTATATCTGCCCCATCTGCAGTGCACATAGTTTTGCCCAACAGCTAACAAATTTGCTGCTGCAATCTACTCTGAATTACCCCCATTGTTCGACATAAAGTAACTCACCCTTTGCAACTTTTTAAAAAGTGGCGTACCTGTGTCAGATGTGGTTAGTCTATGACTGGAGATGTGACTTCACTGTGACTGCTAAAAATTACAGAGCACAGCGCAGACCTATTACATTTAATGACTGTATAGTGTAGATAATAAGTACCTAAGTGACTTGGAGCATCTGAAATGCTTCGCAAACTGGATGCAGGTATAGTTTTTCTACATGACAACACTTAAAAACATGTGTGCAGGGTTTCTGTTTTTTTAAATATGTTTTGCAACCAATCAGACTGCCTTCATCATCATCAGTGTGCAGTGTACTGTACACTACCTGCGTTGAAGCATCTGCAAGCAGGACCCCTCAAGCCGTCTACATTTGTGTCTTTTATGGGCCATTTTGGATGCAGCTTGCAACAACAAGGCCAGACGCTCTCGCTGTACTTCTGCTGTGTCTGCTCACCCGCTTACAGTGACTGCGCTCCCATTCCAGCCCAGCCCCGGCACTCTAGTTGGAGTCAGACGCAAGTCTGCCGCATGCCATAAAAAGGATGCCCAGAGCGTAAAGACACGCAATCCGCACTAAAGAAGAGTGCAAGGTTGCAGTTGAAAAAGCAGCAACTTGTGATTATATCTGTCTCTGTGTAAGACCGTTGTGTGGGGGTCTTTTTCCTGTTGCACAGTACTCATTATATGACTGAAATTTGTAGTGGGCATCTTGCATAAATAAAAAATACAAAAACCATCAAAAGTTAATGATAAATGATTCGGACATAAGCAGTGATTAGGAAGAGATCACAATCTACACGTCCACTTTCATTACCCCTGGTAACTTGAAGCTCGCACTATCATACGTATACCATCTCTCCTGCTCCCTGCCAGCCTTTCCCTACATCTGTTTTTCACTACAGGCTATTTGTACACATGAAGAAAGGAGGAAGGAACTTATCAGTGCTTTGTCTACCCGTATTCTGTTTATGCTAACCATTTGTCATAAGTATATATACATAGAGAGGAAAATGCTTTGTTGGCACTTCTTGTAAGCTTGTGTAGAAACCTACACTTCCCCTATTTGACTTCTGAATTAAAGAGCTAAATGCAGCGTTAGTGGAATAGTCATTAGTGTGTGAATGTAGGTACTGTGTAATATCTACCAAGGAATTGTTATTATGACTAACCGCTGCCATTCATTTTGGTACTGGAACAGTGCATGTAGATGGGTATGAAACTCCTAGGGGTATATGCAATTGCGGTCGAATTCCCGAAAATGTCGAAAAACTGGACATTTTCGGCAAAAAAAAAAATCGACAATGCAATTCAGTACTTTCCGTCAAAAAAACGGACTTTCCAAATTCGACTTTTTGAAATTCGACATTTGACAAATTCGACATTTCTGCAATGGTACAAATGCGGCATTTCGACAAAAGTATATTCAATTGAAGATTGTAAATTCGACAACAGTGCTTTTAGACAGTAAATTCGTCATTTTCAATCCGCCTCACTTTGCTGGCGGAATCTAATAACATTTTTTAAAAACATGTTTTTTTTATTGGTAATAGCATATCTATTTATATTAGAAGGGATTAGGTACTTATTTTGTCTATTTAGGAGGCACAAGTATTTTATATATATTTTTTAAAATATATATATATTTTTTTTTTTATGGAATGGGTTAAAAATCAGAAAAAAAAAATGCGTGGGGTCCCCCCTCCTAAGCATAACCAGCCTCGGACTCTTTGAGCCGGTCCTGGTTGTAAAAATACGGGGGAAAAAATGACAGGGGATCCCCCGTATTTTTAGAACCAGCACCGGGCTCCACTAGCTGGGGATATAATGCCACAGCCGGGGGACACTTTGATATCGGTCCCTGCGGCCGTGCCATTAAAACCCCAACTAGTCACCCCTGGCCGGGGTACCCTGGAGGAGTGGGGACTCCTTCAATCAAGGGGTCCCCCCCCTCCAGCCGCCCAAGGGCCAGGGGTGAAGCCCGAGGCTGTCCCCTCCCCCCCCATCCATGGGCTGCGGATGGGAGGCTGATAGCCTTTTGTGAAATGAAAGAATATTGTTTTTTTGCAGCAGAACTACAAGTCCCAGCAAGCCTCCCCCGCAAACTGGTACTTGGAGAACCACAAGTACCAGCATGCGGGGTGAAAACGGGCCCGCTGGTACCTGTAGTTCTACTGCAAAAACAAATACCCAAATAAAAACAGGACACGCACACCTTGAAAGTACAACTTTATTACATACATGTCGACACACACACATACTTACCTATGTTGACACGACGTTCGGTCCACTTGTCCAAGTAGAATCCACGGGGTGTACCTGAAAATAAAATTATAATCACCTAAATCCAGTGTCCACTGATATTTGTAATCCACGTACTTGGCAAAATAAAAAAACGCATTTACCCGATCCACACAGACTGAAAGGGGTCCCATGTTTACACATGGGACCCCTTTCCCCGAATGCTGAGACCCCCTGTGACTCCTGTCACAGAAGGTCCCTTCAGGCAATCAGGTAGCGCCACGTCCTGGTACTCTCCTGATTCCCTATGCGCGTCTGAGCTGGCAGACGGCGCATCGCACAGCACCTCCATTAGTTTCAATGGTGGGAACTTTGCGGTCAGCGGTGGGGCTACCCGCGGTCAGCCGCTGACCGCGGGTGACCTCACCGCTGACCGCAAAGTTCCCACCATTAAAGATAATGGAGGGGGCTGTGCGATGCGCGTCTGACCGCTCCGACGCGCATACTGCCAATCAGGAGAGTGCCACGACGTGGCGCTCCCTGATTGGCTGAAGGGACTTTCTGTGACAGCAGTCACGGGGGGTCTCTGCATTCGGGGAAAGGCGTCCCATGTGTAAACATGGGACCCTTTTCAGTCCGTGTGGATCGGGTAAATGCGTTTTTTTGTTTTGCCAAGTACGTGGATTACAAATATCACTGGACACTGGATTTAGGTGAGTATTAAGTTTATTTTCAGGTACCCCGGATTCGTCGACATTGGAGACGTGGCAGTCGGCGTGTCAACATAGGTAAGTATGTATGTGTAGGCATGTGTGAAATAAAGTTGTATTTTAACGGTGTGCGTGTCCTGTTTTCATTTGGTTTTTTTTTGCAGAAGAACTATAGGTACCAGCAGGCCCATTACCCCCCCCCCCCCGCATGCTGGTACTTGTGGTTCTCCAAGTACCAGCTTGCGGGGGAGGCTTGCTGGGACTTGTAGTTCTTCTGCAAAAAAACAATATTCTTTCATTTTTACACATGGCTATCAGCCCCCCATCCGCAGCCCTTGGATGGGGGGGACAGCCTCGGGCTTCACCCCTGGCCCTTGGGTGGCTGGGGGGGGGGGACACCCCTTGATTGAAGGGGTCCCCACTCCTCCAGGGTACCCCGGCCAGGGCTGACTAGTTGGGTATTTAATGCCACGGCCGCAGGGAGCGGTATAAATGTGTCCCCCGGCTGTGGCATTATCTGTCCAGCTAGTGGAGCCCGGTGCTGGTACAAAAAATACGGGGGACCCCTACTCTTTTTGTCCCCCGTATTTTTGGGACCCGGCACAGAGCCCGGTGCTGGTTGTTAAAATACGGGGGATCCCCTGTCATTTTTCCCCCCGTATTTTGGCAACCAGGACCGGCTCAAAGAGCCTGAGGCTGGTTATGCTTAGGAGGGGGGACCCCACGCAATTTTTCTCCGGGTTTTTTACAGGTTTTTTTAAAAATCGAATCAAAATCCGTCAATTGGCCCGTTTTTCGACAGCGGGACTGTCGAATCCGTTTTTTATTGAATATGTCGAATTCCGGCACCCACCAGCCGGAATTCGACGGTCGAATTGTGTCGAATTAAAAAACGGCGAAAAATTGCCGCAATTCGCCCGGAATTGCATATACCCCATAGTGTCTGCTAGTGTTGTGGTACTGGACTCTTTTTGGAAAGCATCTTGTTTTATCCTTGGGTAAACAAATAGTCAAAGCCTACAGCGAACTCCACATGCTGGTCACAAACACATGTCAAGCACATTTTCACTGGCATTACAGCACACGAATGCACCCTCATTGGGTTCCTGTCCTAAGAGCAGCACTTTACTGTACGAGTTCTTACTTTGCTAACCTGATATGTTTCTGCATTACCCACTTATTTTTTGACTGTAGTAATCTGAGCTAAATCAATTCAATGGACATAAAGCCATTTTAGACATCAATTGGGCAGGTCATTGCATTAAAAGAGTGGGACAAGCAGAAGTCGAATATTATCACATTCTGGAACTTTGGGGGACATGTACTAAGTGGTGATAAAAGTGGACAAGTGAGCCAGTAGAGAAGTGGCCCATGGCAACCAATCAGCATTGACGTAACATTTATAATTTGCATACTATAAACATATATAGAGCAGCTGATTGGTTGCCATAGGCCACTTCTCCACTGGCTCACTTCTCCCCTTTTATCACTGCTTAGTACATGTCTCCCTTTGCCTGTTATGCCATCACCGATTGGATACATATGCAATATTAGTGTTATCGTTTTAATAGACTAAATTTAAGTGTTATAGTACATCATTTACAAACTTGCATATTATCACTGACCTGGTTTGGGAGTGTTGTGGACTCGGGGCTTCTTCCGATGACCGGGAAGAGGAACCGCCACTGGGTCGTAGTAGAGATGGCCGGATGTAGGTCTTCCTCATGCAGAACTAAGACGGCAGGCGGGAGGCCCAGAGGAATTCTTGTAGGTCTCCTGTAAGACAAGACTTGTAGAAATAATGAAGGCTGGGGTACTGAGATATTGGAGACACTGTGGTATTGAAGGCACTGAGGTACTGGGAGTACAGGGAGTGCTGGGAGACCCTTGGAGGCACGGAGGTGTTTGGAGGCACGGAGGTGCTTGGAGGCACGGAGGTGTTTGGAGACACCGAGGTGTTTGGAGGGACGAGGTGCTTGGAGGCACGAGGTGCTTGGAGACACGGAGGTAACTGGAGGCACGGAGGTGCTTTGAGGCGCGGAGGTGCTTGGAGGCACGGGGTGCTTGGAGGCACGAGGTGCTTGGAGGCACGGAGGTGCTTGGAGGCACGGAGGTAACTGGAGGCACGGAGGTAACTGGAGGCACGGAGGTAACTGGAGGCACGGAGGTGCTTGAGGCGCGGAGGTGCTTGGAGGCACGAGGTGCTTGGAGGCACGAGGTGCTTGGAGGCACGGAGGTGCTTGGAGGCACGGAGGTGCTTGGAGGCACGAGGTGCTTGGAGACACGGAGGTAACTGGAGGCACGGAGGTGCTTGTAGGCACAGGATGCTTGGAAGCACAGGTTGCTTGTAGGCACAGGATGCTTGGAAGCACAGGTTGCTTGTAGGCACAGGATGCTTGGAAGCACAGGATGCTTGCAGGGACAGGATGCTTGGAAGCACAGGATGCTTGCAGGGACAGGATGCTTGGAAGCACAGGATGCTTGCAGGGACAGGATGCTTGGAAGCACAGGATGCTTGCAGGGACAGGATGCTTGGAAGCACAGGATGCTTGCAGGGACGAGGGAGCTCTGGATCATAGCTTCCACAGGAGAAACGAAGATACTCAGGCATCGGATCTCTGCCTGGTATCTGATTTTAAATTCCCCGCCCTAGCCTGATTGGCGGAGCAGGCAGGTGACGTCAGACCTGCTCCGCCTCCTTGCCCTTGCTTGTGATGGCGGCGCCCTTGCTTCCGGGAAGCCGCCGGAGAGCAGCGCCGACCCGCCGCTGAAGCCGGAGACTGACAGGGGAAGAGAGGCGCCGGGCAGACCAGGCCACCCGCAGGGACAAGCGCGGTCGCCGCTGCCCGAGGTTCGTGACAGTACCCCCTCCTCCAGGAGTGGCCCCTGGACACTTCCCGGGCTTAGTCGGATGTCTGGAGTGGAAGATCCGAATCAGACGAGGAGCCGTTACTTCAGTAGCCCCAATCCAACTTCTCTCCTCAGGTCCATAACCCTTCCAGTCCACCAAGTACTGTAATTTTTTATGAAGATAACGAGAGTCCAGAATAGCTTTGATTTCAAACTCCGCTCCAGCTTCTGCCACTACGGACGTTGGCCTTGGGAGTGCTGAGTGGAATCGATTCAGTATGAGGGGACGGAGTAGAGAAACATGGAAGGCGTTAGGTATGCGAAGATGGGCAGGCAAACCCAGTTTACAGACCACAGGATTTAAGACTTGTAGCACAGGGTAAGGACCGATGAACCTTGGAGCGAATTTCATGGTGGGCACCTTCAACCGGAGATTCCGTGTGGACAGCCATACCCTGTCCCCAACTTTATATTGAGGTGCGGCTTGCCGTTTCTTATCTGCAAAGAACTTGTACCGAACAGAAACCTGCTTAAGATTAGCATGAACCTTTCTCCAAATTTGTCCAAAGTGTCGTAGAGTGGACGCTACAGCAGGAACCTCTATTATCGGAAGGCTTGGAAATTCCGGAACACGGGGATGGAACCCGTAGTTGACGAAAAATGGTGATTCCCCAGTGGAAGAATGAAACAAATGGTTATGGGCAAACTCCGCCCAAGGCAACAACTCCACCCAGTTGTCCTGTGAAGGAGAGAGATACAACCGAAGAAAAGTCTCTAGATCTTGATTGACTCGTTCCGTTTGTCCATTTGTTTGGGGATGATAAGCCGACGAAAACTTAAGTTTAATGTGTAGAGTTGAACAAAGGGCTTTCCAAAACCTGGCGGTGAACTGTACTCCACGGTCAGAAACAATCTCTTGTGGCAACCCATGCAAACGAAAATGTTCTCGGATAAACAATAGAGCCAGTTTCGGTGCTGTCGGAAGACCAGTCAAGGGCACAAAGTGTGCCATCTTCGAAAAACGGTCAACGATAACCCAAACGGTGTTGCAACCCTTGGAACAGGGCAAGTCAGTGATGAAGTCCATGGAAATGTGAGTCCAGGGTCTCACAGGGATAGGCAGAGGACGAAGTAACCCTGCAGGAGGCAGACGAGGAGATTTATGTTGTGTACATTGGGGACATGAATTAACGCAATCTTGTACATCCTTCCTCATGGTGTTCCACCAGTAAGACCTTTGCAGAAACTTGTACATCTTCTGAGCGCCGGGATGACCGGAAAACTTGGAGTTATGGACCCACCGTAGTATTCCTGGGCGGAATCTAGCTGGTACGGACATTCTTCCAGGAGGAGGAGCTGGAGTAGTTAAAGCAGCAGAGACAGAAACTGGATTCAGAATTAAACCCCGCTCCGGAGGTTCATCCTCGTCTGTGGGAACCTGTGAACGGGAAAGCGCATCTGCTTTAATATTGAGAGTCCCGGCACGGTACTTGATAATGAACGAGAATCGGGAAAAGAAAAGTGCCCATCTCGCCTGGCGAGGATTCAAACATTGTGCGGATTTGATGTACAGTAAATTCTTGTGATCCGTGTAGATGGTAAACACATGTTTAGCCCCTTCTAGAAGATATCTCCATTCTTCCAAGGCAGATTTGATTGCCAAGAGTTCCTGGTCTCCAATAGAGTAATTTCGTTCGGCTGGAGAGAATTTACGAGAGTGGAAGCCACACGGATGTAATTTCTTATCAGAGGAATGCTGGGAGAGGACAGCCCCCACCCCGACTGAAGATGCATCAACTTCTAAGAAGAAGGGTTCCTCGAAATTTGGTTGTTGGAGAACTGGAGCCGTCGTGAAAGCTAACTTTAAGCGAGAAAAAGCTACAATGGCTTCCGGAGGCCACAAACTAGGATTAGAACCCTTTCTCGTCAGGGCAGTAATGGGTGCAACAATGGTGGAGAAACCTTTAATGAATTTCCTGTAGTAGTTCGCAAAGCCCAGGAACCTTTGTATTGCTTTCAGGGAAAGAGGCTGAGTCCAATCACGAATGGCCGACAACTTTTCCGGATCCATGCGAAGCTCCGTCCCCGAGATGACATAACCGAGGAACGGAATAGATGTTACTTCAAAGGTACATTTGGAAAGCTTGGCGTAGAGATGATTCTCTTGTAAACGGTGTAGCACCTCTTTGACTTGAGTCCTGTGTTCGACAAGATTCTTGGAAAAAATCAGTATGTCGTCCAGATATACCACAACGCTCTGATACAGCATATCACGAAAGATTTCGTTGACGAATCCCTGGAAAACCGCGGGAGCATTACTAAGACCAAACGGCATCACCAAGTATTCGTAATGCCCATCTCGGGTATTAAAGGCAGTCTTCCATTCATCCCCCTCTCGGATGCGTATAAGATTATAAGCTCCTCTCAAGTCGAGTTTTGAAAAAATGCGGGCACCACGAACCCTATCAAATAACTCTGTGATTAGTGGCAAGGGGTATTTATTCTTAATAGTAATGTCGTTTAGGCCGCGGTAGTCGATGCATGGTCTCAACCCCCCGTCCTTTTTCTTCACGAAAAAGAAGCCTGCACCAGCAGGGGAGGAAGAGGGGCGAATGAATCCCTTGAGCATATTGGACTTAATATACTCCGACATGGCTTGAGTCTCGGGAAGAGACAGAGGATATGTGCGACCACGAGGTGGCGTCTTCCCTGGGACAAGGTCAATAGGGCAGTCCCAAGGCCTGTGAGGTGGTAACAGGTCAGCAGCTTGTTCCGAAAATACGTCCTTGTACCCTTGATATGCCTCCGGAATGTGCTCTTCATCCGTTTTGGAGGTAACACGGAGCGGACAAACAGGAGTAAGACAATTAGTGTGACAAAAGGAACTCCAGGACAGAATTTGTGACGACTTCCAATCGATGTGGGGGTTATGACTTTTCAGCCAAGGCATTCCAAGAACCAGATCATGGGGCATTTCTGGGATTACCAAGAGTTCCAAATCTTCCTGATGTAGAGCCCCGACCCGCAGCTTAACTGGCCCCGTGCGCCACATTATGAGACCTTTGGAAATTCTAGTCCCGTTGATAGCCGTCAGTGAAATTGGCCGCTCGATAGGCCGTAACTTTAAACCCAAACTTTGGGCACAGAAGGAAGAAACGAAGTTCCCTGCAGCTCCGGAATCCAATAGGGCTTCACAAGACCTGGAGACTGAATTGGAGACTAGAGTTACTGGAAGCAAGCAGTCCGAAGTTGGAGAAGCTTTTGTCGTAACTCCCAGCTTGACTCCTCCGGAACAAGCTAGGTCTGCCCGTTTCCCGGACGGACTTTACAAGATTTAAGAAAATGATCTGCGGCTCCACAGTAAAGGCAGAGTTTACCCTCACGACGACGCTGTCGTTCTTCCGGAGACAGTCGGGAGCGGTTAATTTGCATGGGCTCATCTGAGCTAGGTGAGGCCACCGGCCTAGGAGTAGGATTCCGGAACCTGGAACGATCCGAACGGTTACGTTCTCTTCCACGCTCCTGCATCCGAAGATCCACCTTGACGCAAAGGGAAATCAAATCTTCTAATGGATCCGGCAGATCTCTAGTAACCAGCTCGTCTTTCAGCCGGTCGGAAAGACCGTTCCAGAAGGCAGCTCTCAGGGCATCATTATTCCAGCGTAGTTCGGAAGCAATGGTCTGGAAATGAACCACGTACTGGCCCACGGAACGGGCGCCCTGCCGAACACGGAGCAAATCGGAAGAAGCAGTGGTCATTCTGCCGGGCTCGTCGAAAATCCTTCGAAAGGACGAGATGAAGTTGGTGTAGTTGGAAACCATGGGATCAGATCGTTCCCATAATGGAGACACCCAATCCAAAGCAGAACCTTCCAACAGAGAAATAATATATGCTACCTTGGACCGGTCTGTAGGAAAGTTGTGTGCAAGTAGCTCGAAATGTACCTCGCACTGGTTCAAGAAACCACGACAATTTTTGGGATTCCCATTATAGCGGGACGGAGTAGGCAACTGAAGGCGTGGAGTGACACCGGCCGATGGTTGAACATTGCTGGCAACGGCAACTGGTGCGACTGCTGGAACAGGAGCCGGAATTACTGAGGCCAGAGACGCCTGAATCTGATCCAGACGCCCGGACAACTGCTGGAGGTACTGCATCACCTGACCTTGTGCTGCTTCCTGACTTTGCACTCGAGAAGCCAGGTTCTGGATGGCACTAGAGTCCGTGTTCCGATCCCCCGAGTCCATGAGGCCTGAGTATACTATCACTGACCTGGTTTGGGAGTGTTGTGGACTCGGGGCTTCTTCCGATGACCGGGAAGAGGAACCGCCACTGGGTCGTAGTAGAGATGGCCGGATGTAGGTCTTCCTCATGCAGAACTAAGACGGCAGGCGGGAGGCCCAGAGGAATTCTTGTAGGTCTCCTGTAAGACAAGACTTGTAGAAATAATGAAGGCTGGGGTACTGAGATATTGGAGACACTGTGGTATTGAAGGCACTGAGGTACTGGGAGTACAGGGAGTGCTGGGAGACCCTTGGAGGCACGGAGGTGTTTGGAGGCACGGAGGTGCTTGGAGGCACGGAGGTGTTTGGAGACACCGAGGTGTTTGGAGGGACGAGGTGCTTGGAGGCACGAGGTGCTTGGAGACACGGAGGTAACTGGAGGCACGGAGGTGCTTTGAGGCGCGGAGGTGCTTGGAGGCACGGGGTGCTTGGAGGCACGAGGTGCTTGGAGGCACGGAGGTGCTTGGAGGCACGGAGGTAACTGGAGGCACGGAGGTAACTGGAGGCACGGAGGTAACTGGAGGCACGGAGGTGCTTGAGGCGCGGAGGTGCTTGGAGGCACGAGGTGCTTGGAGGCACGAGGTGCTTGGAGGCACGGAGGTGCTTGGAGGCACGGAGGTGCTTGGAGGCACGAGGTGCTTGGAGACACGGAGGTAACTGGAGGCACGGAGGTGCTTGTAGGCACAGGATGCTTGGAAGCACAGGTTGCTTGTAGGCACAGGATGCTTGGAAGCACAGGTTGCTTGTAGGCACAGGATGCTTGGAAGCACAGGATGCTTGCAGGGACAGGATGCTTGGAAGCACAGGATGCTTGCAGGGACAGGATGCTTGGAAGCACAGGATGCTTGCAGGGACAGGATGCTTGGAAGCACAGGATGCTTGCAGGGACAGGATGCTTGGAAGCACAGGATGCTTGCAGGGACGAGGGAGCTCTGGATCATAGCTTCCACAGGAGAAACGAAGATACTCAGGCATCGGATCTCTGCCTGGTATCTGATTTTAAATTCCCCGCCCTAGCCTGATTGGCGGAGCAGGCAGGTGACGTCAGACCTGCTCCGCCTCCTTGCCCTTGCTTGTGATGGCGGCGCCCTTGCTTCCGGGAAGCCGCCGGAGAGCAGCGCCGACCCGCCGCTGAAGCCGGAGACTGACAGGGGAAGAGAGGCGCCGGGCAGACCAGGCCACCCGCAGGGACAAGCGCGGTCGCCGCTGCCCGAGGTTCGTGACACATATCATGTCAAATATGACAGTGTTCAGCATTATATATATATATATATATATATATATATAGAGAGAGAGAGAGATATTTTATATGTTTTATCATGCCTTTTACATGTTTTGACTTTATTATGTTGCAAGCATATAAGAATGAACATGTATAATGTTTGCTTACACATAGAAAATAAAATACAGTTTGCTAAACCTTCTTAGCTATTGTACCCTATTATTTGATACATGCCAGCGTAGATAACGCCGGTATAGAATGTACCTAGAAATGCAATTCAGATCGCAAAGCTCTCCCGATAAGAGCTGTCCTTTGTGATAGAAGGACTTCCGGATTTATGATGCAAATGCCACCGGAGGGGCTTGGGAGGGATCCAATTGGATCCCCTTAGAGGGAATTGCAGAGAGAAGCCCATACGCCACATAAGATGGCGTGACCCACCGGGTCCAAGCGCCGGAATGCATTGTATTCTAGCGCTTGGTATATGTGGCCAAATTGCCATTTTGGGATTTTTGTACGCATTTTCACTTTAGTACATCTCACCATTTTGCATTACCTTTGTATCAGGAACAAACCATGTTGCGATGTAAGGGGTACAAATATTTATTTTTACATGCAAGTTAAATACTGGCTGCTTCTGCATGTAGCCCACACATGCTGGACAGCTGTACACTGCAGTTAAGATTTCTGTTTGGACATGCCCCTCTCACATAAACATCTCTATGTACATTTTATATCTGCCCCACCTGCAGTGCAGCATGGTTTTACCAAGGTGCAAAAGTTACTACTTGCTCATTTTTTCTTTGCCTTCAACTCGGAATCGGCCCCAATGTAATGTTTGGTATAAGACAGTACCACATCTTGGCCAACTATCATTACTGTAGTCATTTGCCATTTCCTGCATTGGATGATAGTCTCTGTAGAACATGACTGTATAAGAAGTACAGTGGTTAATCACATTGAACTCTGTTATGCAGTGGACATTCAAAATACAGTATAATGTTTGGCCCTATATGTATCTGTAGATCTGCTCCGTTTTGGCAGGACAATGTTTCACATTTGCAATATTAAAGATAGAGTATTACCGTGTACCACAGAAATGCAACACAGCCACAGTAAACTAAAAATAATGAAACTTGTCTAAGCTAAATGAGGTTTGGAGTCAGGTTTATGGAGCAGAGTGCCAACAACCTGTCATAACATAAAGGAGGAAACACACTGTGCAGATTGTGGAATGCGTGTCTTGTTGTCTCCTAATGAAGTCCAAACTAGTTTGTCCATTTAAAAGTAAAAAAAAAAAAAAATGGTACCCTCATGAAGCGGTTAACCTGTATTGATTAGTGCTTCTTCCCTTTCAAGTAATAAACGAGTATGGTGGTTAAATTGTCTATTTAATAAACAAACAAAGCGGAACAAAAAATATGATTTGCTTTTTCGCTCCATATTTAAATGTGGTAACGGGCTGTGCACATGGACCAATCTGCGTCTGTGGCGTCAGGCCAACACTGAACTGCTAAGCCGTCCAAGGGCTGCATCCGGAAGAGGGGGTAAGCAGAAGCGACGGAGCCGGCTGGGGCAGTGGAGGAAAGCAGGAAGAGAATGCATCTCCCTTTCTATAGGTAAGAAGGCACATAGCGCCATCTAGAGATGGGGTTATGTTTCTGAACAACAGAAGCTGTGCTTCTCTTATCTTCATAAATACCGTTCCTGCATAGCCTCAATTCTGTACAATGGGGGCTGTAGGAATGTGACAGGAGAAATGAGTAGGCAGAGAAATTAGTGAGTTCTCTGCACTGTACTTATAACTAAATAGAGAAAAAAACCTGAAGTAGGGATTTCTCTTCTGAAATTCTGGAGAAAAGCCATATATTTTTTTTAATTAAATAGACCCCTTTAATTGTTAAAATTGTAACCAACTGCTGTAGTTTAGCTAACACCATTGTGTGATTAATTTGGGACATATATTTCAAAAAGTATATCCCAAAGGGCTCTATAAAAAGACTTGCCATAGAGTTTATCAGGAAGTACTAAAATTAATTGCAAGACCATGTGCAAAAACATCACCAGCTATTGGTCTGCAGATCCCACTAATGGTGTCCACAGGGACCGCAGTAAAATATGCCACACAGTGACAGTCACATGGAATAGAGCTGAAGTTAGAGGACTGTGTCATGACATGTACTTCAGTGCATCCATGTGGAAATGGAAAGCCTGTGCTTCCAGATGTCTGTACAGAATAGTGGATGAACCTGACTGCGGAAGCAGAAGGTGGTCTTTTTTAGGTACGTTTTGTAAAGATCCCTATGTGATAGGGCAGCAGTTTTCTCATAGAGATCAACGGCAGTGATTCGGTTAGTTCACTGGAATGGAGCTCCCTTAGGGTTCATATTCAGGCATTGGACTGTGATACATTGACCTGTATTCTATGCTAATTAAGTATATATTCATTCTATGATTATTTCTATTTAAGATGCAGTGAATGTAGCCATGTATATTGGGGCAGTACGGATGGTGTAATGGTTAGTATTACTGCCTCACAGCACTGAGGTCATGGGTTCGATTCTCACCATGGCTGTACCTGTGTGGAGTTTGTATATTCTCCCCGTACTTGCGTGGGTTTCCTCAGGGTACTCCGATTTCCTCCCACAATCCAAAAATATACTGGTAGGTCAATTGAATCCCAACAAAATTAACCCTAGTATGAATGTGTGTGGTAGGGAATATAGATTGTAAGCTCCACTGGGGTAGGGACCGATGTGAATGGCCAAATTTTCTCTGTAAAGCGCTGTGGAATATGTGTGCGCTATATAAATAACTGGTAATAATAATAATAATAATAATAACTCTTTATCTGAGTCATACATGCTTTGAGTGTATCTATCATCTACACACGTTAGAGCAGTTTTGTAGACTGCTGCAATTTTCAGCAGAATGCACCCATTAAGGAGTTATGAAGAAGTGGCATCAATGAAGCATGTAGGTACCTGTATGGGGTGATGTACAGTAATTTAGCAGCGATGTGCTACTTAACTAACCTTGATGCTTGGCTCCACACATTTCCACCTACAATATTATGGTAGCTCAAACATCTCATTTTCCTGTACGGGGTGCGAGGTACAACTAGCGATGTTAGTGATCACCATGTGCCATTCCGCTAGCTGATCTCCCCCTTTATATCTGTATCATGAAACTTAATTTGTCACTTCCTTATGACATGAGATGGAAGTTCCAGAACTCTGGTACATCTGCACAGTGAAATTTTTTGTGACCTACTGTAACCAAACCTAAATAGCTGTTTCAGGAGCAGCGTGTAGCCCAGTGATTTTCAACCTTATTAAACTTGTGGCACACTAAACGAGATTTTAAAATTGCCAAGGCACACTGTCAGGTTTTTTTAATCAACTAATATATAATATCTCCCGTAGTAATAAAACGGACACATTGGCCCCCACTGTAATTAAACATGGTAATGGTAATTCCACCACACAGTCGCTCACAGTAATGTCACACATTGTGTGTGTGTGTGTGTGTGTGTGTGTGTGTGTCCCAGTAATTCCAACACTTCTTCCGCCATAGTGATGCCACACTTTGTGTGTACCCCCCAGTAATTCCACCGCGCACGGCCCCCTATAGTAATTTTACACGTTGTGTCCCGCCCCAGTAATTTCACCACACTCTGTCCCCCATAGTAATGTCACACATTGTGCCCCCACCCCAGTAATTCTACCACACACTGTCCCCCATAGTAATGAGAACATTGTGCTGCCCCCCCTCCCCCTCTCCCAATAGTTCCACAAACAGACCCCACAGCAATCACATAAATAAATAAATAAATAAATAAAATACACTGGCCCCAACCTCAGGTTTCTCGCTCAGCACTGAGAACACGGAGCAGAGTAGGCGGGCAGAAGAGCGGCCGGGTAGGCGGGCAGGAGAGCGTGCGTGTGAACAGATGAGTGGTCGTGACCTGTGGGTCACACCGCGTCACCATAGGTCACGGGCCGTGCTGCTGAAGAGAGCAGTGAGCTCTGGAAGAGAGCAGTGAGCTACCCGAGCCCAATAGCAATGACATCGGCAGCAGAGCGGCAGGCAGCGGCGGCACATCTGACAACCGCGCACGCAGCACACTAGTGTGCTGCAGCACAGCGGTTGAAAAACACTGGTGTAGCCCATAAAATAATCTGACTCTGTTTATCTTAGATAAGCTGAAGGCTGCATAAGCCTGAGGCCATATAAGAGATCCACTTTTTGTGATTGGTTGTTAAGTGACTAAGCAGTTGCTAGGCAGATCAGTTTCCCCTTTTGGTTTTTTCCTATTGGATTGGAAGGTTGTGCATCAAGCTTAATAGGAGGGTCTTAGGATAGTATATAGGTGGGGGCCATTTTCCTAGACTTCCTCTTGCCATTCATTTTATGGCCCAGGAAGGTTAAGTACATTGGCACTGTAATTTCATTGCTGTTTTTCCTTTGTATATTAGCTTTCTGTTCTGCACCTCCCCCCCCCCTTCCCCCCTTTTCTTTTCAGTGATTCTTCCTGTGACATGTTATTATATTGTATTTATTGGTTCCCCCTCTCCCCCTGGTTTGCCGAGCCCGCGCCGCTACGCTCCCCCCACCCGCCTCGTGGAGGCCGCGGGCACCTCCCGCTCCCATTCCCGCAGTGCGGCCCCTAGGAGACTCCTTTTGGTGTCAGCTGGCACGCGGCAGAGTCGGGCCACGACTACCCGCTACCCTGTCAGCGCGAGGCAGACGGCCAATGGCCGCTCTGCACGTGTCGCTGGGGCGAGCGGCTCGGCCGGGCCGCGGTCACCGGCGTCCCCGGCTGCTGCAGCGGCATCTACAGTTCCTTCGCCCGGCGCGCTGGGCAGCGCCGGGTCTCCTCCGCCTTACCCGACAGCGGCTCTGAGCGGCGGCTCGGGCGCCCACGTGGTGTCGAGCGGCCGCGGCGGGGCTGCGGAGGGCGAGGGGGGGGGCTGGGCCAACAGTGGGGAATATGAGTCTGGGGCAGCAGGGTGAGGTGCCCTCTGTCCCCAGTACGGTTTGTGGGGTACAGGTACCCCTGTCTGCGGAGGGGCCTGTAGTACCCAGTTAGGGAATGGGGTGCCGGGGGCGCTACTGGGTGTTTCAGGAGTAGGGGGCGTGGCTGGTGCTGCCGCAGCGCCCGCCCCTCCTGCGGTTGCATGGCTGGGGTTCCCGGTTGGGAGTCACGCATCGGGGGCCTTTTGGCTGGGCCCCCGGTCGCCCGTTGCGCGGCTGCCCGTGTCATCATCCCCGGTCGTCGGGCTCCAGGCGCCTCCTCCTGGCCCGCCGGGGGCGCTGCAGTTGGTGGCGAATCAGTCGTCCATCGTGGCGGCTTACCACCTGCCCGGCCCTGCCCACTCGATGGACGCGCCCAAGGTTTCGCTGGGGACCAATTTTTCCCCGGTGTCCTTCCTTGGCCTATTGCGCCGGCGTTCCCTGCAGCTGCCTGAGCACCCTCCATGGGCCTAACGGTGGCGTCCACACCACAATTTTACCCTTACTTTGACGGCTCGGGCTCCGGCGTCCGGCCCACGTGGTCGGTCGGCGGCCCCCCGGGTTATGGTTCCCCTCCCTGCCTTTTCGGGCTCGCATCACGGGCCGCCCCTAGCTGTAGCCAATCAATTGGCGCAAATTTTGCCGCCCCTTCCTGCCCCTCCACAGTTCCCCCCGGTTTCGTCCGGATTTTCAGGGGCGGGCGGTTACATGCCGCATCCTTCTTGGCGGCCTGCTTACTCCATGGGGGGCGCTGCGGGGGCCGGGACTGCCTTCCCCCACGCCGTCGGGTACCCCTCAATTGGGGGTCCTCACCCGCCGCTTCCCGCCGGCCCTCCGCCGCGGGGGGCGGCTGTACTTGGCCTCCTCCCCTGCATGCTCACCCCATTACCATTTATGCGCTGGTTTCCCCCGCGCCTGTTGTCCCTTCTGTTTCTCCCTCACAGGTGCTGGCCGGTTCCGGGGCTACGTCGCGTGGGGGACGAAGGTCACAGAGGGACGCGGCAGCAACGGGGGAAGTTCGGCCACCAACTGAGTCGGGTGCAATGGACGACGCTGTTCCGGGTTCTTCTGACACTGGTGAGCATGCCCTTCCTTTACACAGTTCATCTAGTTGTTCTTCCTCATCATCTAGCAGTGTTTATTCAGGCTCTCCGCGGCGCCCGCGTAAATTAGCTAGACTCATCGCGCGGCGCATGGCAAAGGAATCACAGAAAAGGGATCTTCACCCTTAAGGATGCGATGCGGCAGGGTTTCGACGCAGCTAAGAAACCGGGCGGCATTGGGGAAAATGTTTGCCGCAATTTTCACCAGTGGTTGCGAGGATTTTTGGTTTACTGCTTGCTACACGGAATCGCTACCCGCGGAGTATCACAATTTAGTGAAATAGTTGTTTTTAGTACATGACATGTACTTGAAATCCAAGGGTTATGCTTGGCGGGATTACGATGAGAAATTCCGTCGCAATCAGGATGGCAACCCCGCCCTGCCCGCGGGTTTTAAGGATGTCAAGGTGTGGTTGGAGGTCACGCAGCAGGTTAAGCCCGCCCCGGACGTCACGGTCAAGAAGCCCGGGGCGGCCGGGGCTCCGGGTTCCCGCTCGATAGGGAAAGGGAAGTGTTTTGCCTACAACGAGGGAAATTGCGTCAAGGGGGTGAATTGTCGTTTTCGCCACTCGTGCAGGTTGTGCGGGGCCAGTCACCCGGCCAAAGATTAGACCTCAGCGGCGAGCGGGAAGCCCTCCGCCCCTGCCGAGACCAGGGGAATTGGCAAGTAAGGCCTTTTTCCCCAATTCGAGTTCCCGAGTTGCGGCGCTGGCTGAGCTTATACCCCGACAGGTCGGCAGCGTCATTCCTCTTGGCGGGTTTTTTCTGCACGTTTTTGGTTTGCCCATTTCGGATTCGGTGCATGTGGTGGCGCGCCAGAATTTGAGAGCGGCGCGCGAATTCCCGCAGGAGATTAGGCGGAAGGTGGTCGGGGAGATCGGCTTGGGGCGCATGTTGGGGCCCCACGCCTTTCCCCCACTGCCCTCCTTGTGCATTTCCCCAGGTGGGGTGGTGCCCAAGAAGGTCACGGGCAAGTTCCGCCTGATACAGCACTTGTCGCACCCGCCGGGCTTTTCGGTTAACGACGCTATTCCGCAGGCTATGTGCAGGGTACGTTATCAGTCTTTTGATGACGCTCTGCGCTTGGTGCGGGTTGTGGTCCGGGGGGCTTGTTGGCAAATATGGACGTGGAGTCGGCTTTCCGGCTTTTTACACTGCATCCGGATTCCCTGCGGTTTCTGGGTTTCAAAATAGGGGGCGAGTTTTACGTGGATCGGTGGCTCCCCATGGGTTGTTCGGTCTCCTGTGCCCACTTTGAGAGTTTTAGCACATTTTTGCATTGGTGCGTCCAGTCCGCCTCCGGTCAACGCGGGGTGGGTCACTACCTGGACGACTTTCTCTTTGTGGGCCTGGGGGGCAGTTCGATCTGTGGGGATATTCTGTTGGTGGCTAGATCCTTGTTCATAAGGCTAGGGGTGCCTGTCGCGCAAGACAAATGCGAGGGCCCTTGCACTTGTCTTAGCTATTTAGGTATCGAAATTGACACGGTGGGGGGTTGCTGTCGCCTGCCCGAGGATAAAGTGCGTAAGCTTTTGGGTTTAATTACTGACTGTTTAGGCAAACGCAGAGTTCGGCTTAAGCAGGTGCAGTCCTTGCTGGGTTCTCTCAATTTTGCGTGCAGGATTATCCCCATGGGTAGGATTTTCTGTCGCAAACTTGAGCGGGCCACGGCGGGGACGGTCCGGCAGAATCACACCGTGTACCTTTCCCGCGAGATCAGAAATGATTTGCGGATTTGGGTCTCTTTCCTGGTGTCCTTCAAGAGGGAAGTTTTGTGGCCCGCGCCTTGTTGTTCCAGTAAGCAGCTGCAATTGTTGACGGATGCCTCAGGCAGTCGAGGTTTAGGGCGCGTTTGTTGCTGGCGCATGGTGCGCTGCGGCTTGGCCGGCCTCGTGGGTAACGCGTGAGTTTACCAAGAAACCTCCTTTTGCTGGAATTGTTCCCGATCATAGTGGCGCTTGAATTATGGGCCGGCCAGTTCGCAAATAGGGACATTTTGTTTCATTGCAACAACTTGGGGGTGGTACATGCGATTAATAATCAGCGTTCCTCCTCGCCGCAGGCTCTGAGGCTGCTACGGCATCTAGTGTTAGTTTGCTTGCAGCGCAATATTAATTTCAGGGCCCGCCACGTGCCTGGGGTTGACAATGGAATTGCGGATGCATTGTCTCGGTTCCAGTTTGACAAATTCAGGACGTGGGTTCCGGGAGCGACGGCGGAGGGGTTACAGTGCCCACCTTCTGTCTGGCAGATGGTCGAGTCGGTTTAAAATGCTTTAGCCAGGTGTGCGCTGGCTCCTTCCACTCTCCGAGCGTATGATGCAGCCGGGCGGGATTGGTCGGTCTTTCAGAGTAGGTACGGGGTAGCAGGTGAGTCCTCGGCCGTCGCCCTGATGACCTTTGTTTGGGAACATTGCCAAAACGGTAGGTCAAAAGCGACCATGGCATCTGCCCTTGCGGGCATTTCCTTTCACTCGCGGCTCCACGGGATGACGGACCCCACGGGGTCGTTTGTCCTTTCCAGAGCGCTGAAAGGTTGGGCCAGGTTGCGCCCGGCGCCTGCGGATTCACGTAGGCCCGTAACGTTGCAGCTTCTAACGGATTTACTGCGGGTACTGCCTCAAATTGCGTCCTCGGAATTCGAGGTCGCGTTGTTTGGTTGTGCGTATGCCCTGGCCTTTTTCGGGGCTTTTCGGGTGAGCGAGTTGGTGGCATGCAGCAAACGTCTCGGGAGTCGGGTTGGCTTTACGAAAATGTGCGCTGGCAGGAGGGCCTGTTACTCTGTAGGATTGTGCGGTCCAAGACAGATCAAGCAGGTCGGGGTCGCTGGTTGTCCTTGGAGGCTCAGGAAGAACCGGGTGTTTACCCGCTGCGGTTGACGCAGGAGTATGTACGGTTGAGGCCTCCAGGGGGCGACCAGTTGCTGGTGCACGCGCAGGTTGACCCTCTGACGAAATTTCAATTTGCTGCTGTGTTCAAAAAATGTTTGGCGGCATTGGGCTTGCAGGGGGCGGACTTCGGTATCCATTCCTTGCGGATTGGGGCGGCTACTCATGCAGCGGCTACAGGTTCATCCCCTGCGGCTGTTCGGGAGCTGGGCCGTTGGAAGTCCGCCTCCTATAGGTCATATGTCCGTTGGTATAAGTTATAAGTGCGCCTGTTGCGCTAACCCAAAAACGTGTTTACTCGTCGGTTTTTGAACGCTTACCGTTCAGGAATCGAGGGTGTGAAGTGAATTTTTAAAATTTTTCCTCCGAGGGGGCCTAATTTCAATTGGCTGTTCTCTCAAGGTCCACGGGAGGTTTTTTGATTTTTCTCCTTCACTTGGGTTTCTTTTTGTTCCGTTGTGTTTTTTGTATGTATTACGTTCATAATCTGATGTTAGGATATTTTCTTTGCAGCTATCATCAATTTTGGGGACCAAATATGGCTGGTTGGTCATTCCTATATTTTTTAGCATCCCATGGCACTTAGGGCAGCGGAGGTTTTTGGATCCAGGCAAGTGAGATGGTTAGGTGTTCTAGGCATGTTATGGGGTGATTTGTTGCGGGTCCTTTTTTCCCGGGAGCGCCGCCAGGGTCGCCCCAGTTGTATTGTCATTCATTTGGGTGGGAATGATATAGGTCGAGTTAAGGGATAGATTTGGTTTTGTCCGTTAAGGCGGATTTGGTGGCAATCCGTTGTCACTGGCCAGGAGTCTGCATTGTTTGGTCGGAAATGGTGCCTCGTTTCCATTGGCGTGGTGCGGTGCGTTTCTCGGCGCTGGAGAAAGCACGCAAGAAGGGTAATCCGGCAGTGTCTCTTTTTGTTAGGGCCATAGGTGGAGTGGCGATCAGGCTTCCTCTACTGGGGCTAAGGAACAGGCAGTTCTACAAGGAGGATGGGGTTCATCTTTCTCTGGAAGGAGTGCAGTTTTTCCTGGAGGATATTTTTTGTCTGTTTCGGTAGAGCTATTTAGTTGTTTTTAGTTGGTTACTGTTGCGGATGGCGGTGGCGGTTTGGTAAACCTTGGTGGCGGGAAGTCGCTACCAACCAGCTGTCACACAGGCATAAGTGGTCATTGTGGGGCTCCCTCTTTAGAAGGACGGCAGGTGTGTCCTTTTCTTGCGGTTGGACATTTAGACGTTCCCCTGCGGGAACCGAACGTTTGCCAGAGAAAGAGGGGTAAGGCCAGCACAATGCGGGTTATGCGGGAAGGAGGCGGGGTATGTGTACTCCCCTCCTTGGTTTGGTGGTTTCATCTAGGTGACTGGTGCTGGTGTTTGGCAGCGACTTTCTGTTTGCCATCCTCCAAACTAAATTTAAGTCTATATTCAAAATCAATTCTAATTCGATCACAATTATAGTTTAAAGAGTTGGTCAGCGATTAATAAACATCGTCTGACCTTTAACTCCAGCTACTGTGTCCGTGTCTTTATTTCAGTGTGTGGTGTTGTTTAATTTAGTGATAAGCTAGCTTAAAGAAAAGGTTTATGTAATCACAATAAAGTTATGAGCGCCTTAGATAAGCTGAAGGCTGCATAAGCCTGAGGCCATATAAGAGATCCACTTTTTGTGATTGGTTGTTAAGTGACTAAGCAGTTGCTAGGCAGATCAGTTTCCCCTTTTGGTTTTTTCCTATTGGATTGGAAGGTTGTGCATCAAGCTTAATAGGAGGGTCTTAGGATAGTATATAGGTGGGGGCCATTTTCCTAGACTTCCTCTTGCCATTCATTTTATGCCCGCCCGCCCTCCCTCCCGGATTTCAGCTACGGTTTGTTGATTTGCAGTTGGCTATTTTAAAGCCAGATTGGCGGGAAGTCGCTACCAACCAGCTGTCACACAGGCATAAGTGGTCATTGTGGGGCTCCCTCTTTAGAAGGACGGCAGGTGTGTCCTTTTCTTGCGGTTGGACATTTAGACGTTCCCCTGCGGGAACCGAACGTTTGCCAGAGAAAGAGGGGTAAGGCCAGCACAATGCGGGTTATGCGGGAAGGAGGCGGGGTATGTGTACTCCCCTCCTTGGTTTGGTGGTTTCATCTAGGTGACTGGTGCTGGTGTTTGGCAGCGACTTTCTGTTTGCCATCCTCCAAACTAAATTTAAGTCTATATTCAAAATCAATTCTAATTCGATCACAATTATAGTTTAAAGAGTTGGTCAGCGATTAATAAACATCGTCTGACCTTTAACTCCAGCTACTGTGTCCGTGTCTTTATTTCAGTGTGTGGTGTTGTTTAATTTAGTGATAAGCTAGCTTAAAGAAAAGGTTTATGTAATCACAATAAAGTTATGAGCGCCTTATGCAAACAGTATCATATATGCGTCTCCCACGTCTGGGGAGATAATCAGCCTGTACTTCCACTTATCTCATATTGGCACAAGATGCAGATAGAATGGTGAGGGCTCATTGATTAGCAGGAAAGTGTGTGGTTGTTTCTTTTTTCAATGTTAAATTTTTTCTATGAACCAGTTAATGCTCTTCCTTAAAGGTTATATGGACTATTAACCAAATTCCTCCAACGCCGCTCAGCTCTAAAAAATTGCATATTGGCAGATTTCGATGATTGGCGATCTATCAATGGATCTGCAAAATTCAGCATGTTAAAATTCCCAACTTTCCAATCCCGATTATTATTTTTTGGGGTCGGAATCGCTGAATCGAGGATTTCCAGCATGATTTCCCTAATCTCCCAAACCCAGACATCGTGAGTTCAAGTAATTGCCCCTATACTCTACTAATGTATGGGCCCCACTACCTGTCACCTACACACAACTGCACATTACAGATCTGTCTGATTAAAAGAACACCTATGCATGTTTACATTAAGTATGTGTTACAGCTATATTGGTTTTGTTCTTTATTCATCTTTTATTACATGGCTGCATTACCATAGCTATTTTCCCTGCAATAATCCAGAGTAGTCATGAGTTAGTGAACAGCCCATGTAATGGCAGGATCGTGCTGTCTGCTGAGAATCATCCAGTGACCTCATCATCAGCCAGCCCTTAGTACATTGACTCTGAATGATCACATGAGTTCACTGTCACAGGAACATCTGCCCAAACCACATCTAATTTAATCAACGCTCCACCACCTCTGCTGGAAGATCATTATGTTAGTTATTGAGCTTTGTTAATCAGACTATTTACAGCATTTTTCTTTATAAATTCCATCCTGAACTTGATTAATGGTTTTAATAATACTTGAATGTTTGTATCATGTCAGAACACCCAGCAGAGATAATTTTACTAGTGTTCCCGATATGTGTGCTTTCTGATTTTCCTCCAAATGGTGACAAACCCACTTTCCAGCTGGGAAGGTTCCCGTCTCTACTAGTTGTTTTACAGTTTTAAATACAAGGTAGGATGCTTCAAGAGAGATATTAATTACCATATTGGCGTGTGCCCAAGATCTCTGTTCTCAGCTGTTATTGTATTGTACAAATAAAGATCACGTAAACACATCTTGTACTTGTTTCCATACAATGAGATGTGAATGTTGTGTTTTCTTTAGCCTTACAATAAAACTTCCTGATATATTAATCATAAAGGGGGAGATTCAAATGTTTGAAAAGTCAGTTGGGTGTCTGTTTTTTCCATCTAATAGACAAGACAAAACAGACACCCAACCGACTTTTCAAACATTTGAATTCTACCCAAAGAGTCTGATATGCATAAAATGTAGTTTTGCAGGATGGGACAAATATAGGAGCAGTGTCAGTTAATAGGGTGTTGGGCCACCATTGGGGCATGTATACGTAATGACATTGGGGGGAATTGAATTCCCTGACATCCCTGTGCCATTCTGTATCAGCACTTTGCAGCGGCCGGCATTGCAGGTTTTCTCTCACCCTATAAAGAGATGAGAGAATATATGAGGTCAACACTACCAGTCATCGTTGCCTATATGGGCATCATGGCGATGACCAGCGGCACATTGGGCGCAGTTGAATTCTCCCATTAAGTCTACTAGTGTCTCGAATTGTGCATTGTGAAGGTGTGTCTTTCCAAAAGGGAGACTGACACCAGGTGAACATTTAGGGCGACATTGATCATTTCATTAGGTGCAGATGTGGTGACGAGTAATAACAATGTCATTCTCATCAAACCATTGGGCGTCTTGATGTCTTGCTGTCTTGATGGTGGCATTGTCATCCTGGAGGACTCCCCAGCCATCGGGAAACAAATGCTACAACATTGGATAGTTGCTCTGTATACCTTTAAGTAGTAATTAGGATGAACTTTGTCTCCTAAGAAAATGACTGCACCAAAACTACAGGCCTATTTCATGTTTATCCGCAAATGCATATGCAGCTGCGTTTTTCTAGGTTATGGAACTGCTAATTATCGCTAGTGAAGCTGCCATTCCGGAAAGAAGACAGATGTCCACCGGAACCATCTCAAAGGCCTTGCAGTTACGTACTCGTATGCATCAGCAATGCAATAACAAGGAACATTGGGGGTAATTCTGAGTTGATCGCAGCAGACAGTTTGTTAGCAATTGGGCAAAACCATGTGCACTGTAGGGGAGGCAGATATAACATGTGCAGAGAACGATCGCTAAGGTACCTTGGCGCAACACATGCACAGTCTGCTGATAATCCCCCTGTTGTAAAGACATCGGCATTGCGTACAAACATGAATTAGGCCCTCTCTCGGGCAAATGTGCACCACGATGATATGGACCCACAACAACCATTCACTGTTGGAAACAAGCACTAATACGCGTGGTGTTCTTTCAGTTGGCACAGCATATGAAGATGTCAGTTTGTGGAGAATAGGATGAATGATGAGTCCTCTGACTGTATCACCACACTCCATTGCTCGGCCCATTGTTATTGTTCTTTGCACCATTGAATTCACAAACGTGCATTGCCAGGTGGATGGTGCAGTTTGTGCAGTGCTAGCCGTTATCTTGCTGTGTGGAAATCTGGTCACTCATATTTATATTTTCACATGAAATTGTTTGCACATTTCCAGCAGTTATTTGTCTGTTACACTTCAAGTTAATACATGGATACCATGATCTGTAGAGTGTGATTCTGGCTACTTTTGTCTACTGATGGCGGTTTTTCCTCACAATTCCATGCTGACATCACCTTGTATACCATTGGTCATGAAACGTTAACAAGTAGAACTGTCAATGAAAACACCTGCTCGATGTACTCCAATATACTGAAGTGGCTGAGGTTTCCTCTTGCAGCTACTACTGTATGCTAGCCATAATTATATGCAAGCAGGTCATGATTCTTCTACATGACAATGCTGGGAATTATATTTTCTTAATTAATATGCAATCTGCTCTTGTGGAGAAGCTTTCGTATAATATCCTTGGTACTATTTTATTTTACTAGATCTGTAAATCTAAACTACTGTATGTCCCAGTTTGCCATAACATGTTAAGCAATAGTTTTCAAGTGAAGTGTGCCCCGGGGCCTTCCTGCTGCTATCTGTGCTTTTCAGGCAGCATCTGACAGGTTTACCTGGTTGGATACAAGCTCCAGTATTGTTATTTACTCTTACCCTGACTAATTGTTCCGTGTTCTTCATTCTAGATGAGGTAATCTGCTGAATGTCTTTCAATGGAAAGCATTGATATGAACTATGTTACGACTGTGGTATGGTCCTGTTGTAATCAGTGCCAGCTCTGTGGGTCTTTTAGCGGGTGTAGTATGGTATGCCGGCGGCCGGGCTCCCGGCGACCAGCATACCGGCGCCGGAATCCCGACCTCCGGCATACCGACAGCGTGGCGAGCGCAAATGAGCCCCTTGTGGGCTCGCTGCACTCGCCATACTGTGGGCACCGCCACGCTATTTATTCTCCCTCCAGGGGGGTCATGGACCCCCAAGAGAGAAAAAGTGTCGGTATGCCGGCTGTCGGGATTCCGGCGCCGGTATACTGTGCGCCGGGATCCCGACAGCCGGCAAACTGAAGACCACCCCTTTTAGCACCCCATTAATAATTGTGCTGCCACATACATTATCCGTTTCTATACCAGCCAGTTTTGAGTAATTTGGGGGGGATGGGGCAGTCCTTTTAAAACGTTGTCTGGCTCCCATGCCTGTGTAACTATAGTTATTGAACGCAGTCCAGCTTCATGACATTTATAAGTGATCTCTCTCGGTCACAACGAGCGATATATTTACTGAAAATCAAATATGTCTCATTATAACGTGTTCTTAATTATTTGAGGTCTGTCACGTGAAAGTCAGTATTTCCACAGGGCACAGTATTCACATGCAGAGAGAACAGAAAGCTACCACTGTCTCTTACCGTTATTATACATGTTTTTTCCTGTTTGTGGAGAGGATACTAGAGAAATGTTTCCTTTTTGATCACTTAGGAAATAAAACACATTGGTGTATCTGGACTTTTAAACTTTCATGTATATTATTGAGGCACAAAGTGGCTCGTGCTGATTTAACAGAAAGTCTTCCTTCTCATAAACATTGGTTCAACCTGCACAACTGCTAAATTCATTGTGTGTAGGTGGCAGATACTTCTTAGAATTTTCTTCTAATTTTCCCCTGTATCTTTTTCTGGGATCCGGATGACAAGTTGACGGTTACTAGGTCGACGCCATATGGTTGACATGTATTAGGTCGAAATTGCCAGAAGGTCGCCATGACGATGGTCAAAAAAGCAAACGGTCCTTTTTTGGACATATATATACTTATTTTATTTTTATTTTTTTCATACTTTACCATCCACGTGGACTCTAATTGGGAATGGTAACCTGTGCAGAGCACAGTGGTAATAGATTGAGCCACCATCCCTGAAGCATGGCGATTGAAACAGTACACTTAGAATGTAAGCTCTCACGAGTAGGGCCCTCTTCCCTCATGTGCTTATACTTTTCTTACTTTAATAATCCTCATCTGCCCAGATCCCACAGTTTTTTGACCACCTGGAACTTATCTCTGTTTACTGGTGTAGTTATGCTTAGTTGCCCTGTACTTGTCCTATATTGTATTCAACTGTAAGTCACTTTTCCTGTTTTTTATGTGCATTTGTACTCTGTAATCGGGCGCTGCGGAACCCTTGTGGCGCCATATAAATAAAGGATAATAATAATAATAATAATAATATTGGAGTTGCACATGCTAATACTGAGAAAACTACACCATAATTGACTAAAAAACGATGTCGATCTTTACATGTGTCTACCTTCCCCGTGTCAACCTTTTGCCAGTGTCGACCTATTGTGGTTGACCTAGACACTGTCAACCTAACAACTGTGGACCTTGTATACCACACCCATCTTTTCTCTCCCTTTAACTGGTAGTCCTTCTGTAAAGCCGCTGACGTGTTATGCAAAGGACCGACAGTAGTCATCCTGTATAAATGAGTTAATAAAGAAAGATGGTTCCTACAACAACAACAACAACAACAACAAAAAGAACAGATGCAAATAACGGGGGGTAGCCTTGAGCTTTTTCAGACTTTTAGCTTTGGGCTATTCAATTACAGCTCAATTTTTTGCTCTTGTTAAATTTCCTGGTTTCATGCTTTAACACATAGGGAGCGATTCAATTGTGCCACGCTGTCTGTACAAGTGGGTGCCTGTTGGAGCTATTCAGTGGTTGCGCCGATCAGATGGCAATTAACCACATATATATATATATATATATATATATATATATATATATAATTATTATAAATGAGTGAATCAGTGCGCTTGTCAAATTTATGCGTAATACTTCACTGTAAAAGTGCAATCTGCAGTCAGAAATAAGTTGGTCAAATGACCAGTCCAGTAAATAAGTTTTTTCAACTAGTTCAAGGTTTGATTAACCAACAGTCCACACTCTCCCCGTTTTATAGGGTGGCTGCTCAATTCTTCAAAATGTGCCACTAGGTATGCGTAGCCCAAAAGGAAATCTGTAAATAGAGGAAGAAACAGCAGAGCGCCTATAGTGTAGTATCCTTTAGTATACTTTTCGTCACACGCAAGATTAATATTGCGTACCGGATTACGGCTTGACACAGTGCCTGTCGATCCCCTGGTCTTTTAAGTCCATGTCTCTGTCGGAATCTAGATAGAGTCAGGAGACAGGGAATCGGTCTCAGAGGCAAGCGCAATACAAGGATGCAGGCAATGAATTTCCAGTAAAATCTCTGGGGGACTCAGCAGCAACCTCTTCCCCAGGGAGGCGTTTGGTCCCCTCTATCCTCAGGGGAGGTGTGCAAGAGCTTGAGTCTCCTTGTTTTTCCTCCTTCTACGCCTGTTGCACATTTAATTCCCCGGGTTGCGGACGACTTCCAGCTGAAGCTTGGACAAGCTGAGCAAGCTATATATCATATATACTACGTTAGCAGCAGCAGATGCATGCATAACAGCAACCCGGAGAATTAAATGTGCAACAGGCGTAGAAGGAGGAAAAACAAGGAGACTCAAGCTCTTGCACGCCTCCCCTGAGGATAGAGGGGACCAAACGCCTCCCTGGGGAAGAGGTTGCTGCTGAGTCCCTCAGAGATTTTACTGGAAATTCATTGCCTGCATCCTTGTATTGGGCTTGCCTCTGAGACCGATTCCCTGTCTCCTGACTCTATCTAGATTCCGACAGAGACTTGGACTTAAAAATCCAGGGGATCGACAGGCACTGTGTCAAGCCGTAATCCGGTACGCAATATTATTCCTGCGTGTGACGAAAACTATACTAAAGGATACTACACTATAGGCGCTCTGCTGTTTCTTCCTCTATTTACAGATATATATATATATATATATATATATAGGTGTGTGTGTGTATGTATGTATGTGTATGTATGTATGTGTATATATATATATATATATATATATATATATATATATATATATACAGGGCTTAAAGTGGTCTTGGAGAGGTGGGGGAACTCACCTGCAATGCCGCAGAAAGGGTGTGGCCTCACAAGGAAGGGGCGTGGCCACACCAAAGTACCACAAATTCAAAATAATGCTTCACAGTAGCACAATCTTATTCACATTGCCCGCCCCACATACTAGTGCCCTTTACACACACAATGCCCACAATAGCAGAGTCCCCCTTTTACACAGTACGGGAAGCGGAGCCCCCTTTTACACAGTACGGCAGACAGCGTCCCCTTTTACACAGTACGACAGGTAGAGCCCCTTCCAGGGGCAAACGCAGGATTTTATGAGGGGGTTTTCTATATATATATATATATATATATATATATATATATATATATATATATATATATATATCAATCAAAGAAAAGGCGGCACTCGGAGACTGTCATAAAATCTTGTAATAGTGCAAAAAGAAATCAACGTTTCGGGGACCAGTTCCCCTTCTTCAGGATAAGTGTAACCACAGCACTACAAACATTTAAATACTTAAAAGAAGTACTTACCCCCCACATCACACCCAATCACCTGGCGTCTCCCCTGGTCACGCCGCCGATCTCACCGCCCGGCGCCGCCGGGCGCGTCTGCCTCAGCCTGAAGTGACGTTGCGGGAGTATGCTGCGTTACCATGGAGACGCTGGCAATACATAATAGAAAAAACATATGCAAACATCGTTTTAAAAAATACTGTGCAAACTAGGAACTGGTTACATACTAGTGCAAATCTGTATTAAAGTGCTAATGTCAAATGTAAAAACAGTGTTTATACACATTTTATACCCGTGCAAAAAATATAAATAAAAAGTAAACATCCTGCATACTAATACTAATATCCAGTGCAGCTACTGTCCGTCCTGGTTCTGAACCGTGTCGACAATGTATGTATAAAGTATCTAGTATTACAACTTCTGGGGAATCTTTCTCAGGAACTCATCCCTGACCATATATTAACCTACTCCTCCAATAGCCTCCATACTACAGACAAATTGATCTAAAAGAATACACTGGCCTGCTGCATCATGTAATCCGTCCATCTAACTCCTCCTCGCCTGTCAGTGCTGTAAAACTATTGAGGTGTATTCAATCCTGGACTCCACAACTAGCACACTAAGGACCTCATACCCCTCGCCACTAAGGAGAATTAAAGAAAATTAATGAGCCCTAAATTCTCATTAAGACCCCCCGGTTTCAGGGTTTGCAGTCTATGAATCCACATGGATTCTAACTGCAAAAGTTTTATACATGTAAATATACATACATACATACACACTCAGAGTCTTGAAAGTGCAAAAACAGACAAAAAGAGTGACATGGCAAGAGAGGGTGAGAGAGACATGGAGATAGAGACATTGCAAGAGAGAGAGAGAGAGAGAGAGAGCGAGAGAGAGAGAGAGAGACATGGCAAAAGAGAGAGAGATGAAGGGGAGACATGGCAAAATAGAGTGACATGGAGAGAGCGAGAGAGAGAGAGAGAGAGAGAGAGAGAGAGAGAGTGAGAGTATCAGCAGCAGAAAGACTGGGCACCTAGAGCTGTGAATTGTGGCAGCAGTTACCTGGAGGTCTTCATGAGGAGGGCGAGTTGACTCTCCTACCAGACGCCCAGGGGTGTGCCATGGTTAGGATAGGGCCTCGGACCGTCATTCCCTTGCAGAAAGCGTTCCGGTGGAGGTGGGGAGGGCATTACAGGCCGCGGGTCACTAAGCTTAGGGGTGGGGTGGAATTTAAGCTGCTGTGCTGGCAGGGAGATGGGGAGTGGGCACGGGCATTACTGGCCGCTGCTCAGCCTCACAGTTAACAGTTAACTCCGGCGGCTGCGGGGGGGGGGGAATCGAGCGTTACAGCCCACGGCTCAGTCACACTCCGGCGGCTGTGGCAGCGGCAGAGGGGGGGAGAGAGGGCACTTTGAACCTGGCGCCGGCTGTGCGCCATTCACGGCTCCTGGACCGTCGGCTAATGAGAAGCTGCCACTTGGCAGCTTCTCATTGGCTGGCGGTCTGCGAGCCGTGATTGGCTCACGCCAGATTTTAAAAAAGCCTCATCTACTTCTGATTGGTGCTGCAGACGGTCCGCGAGCCGTGATTGGCTGGCGGCCTCTGCCACCTTTGCAATGGAACAGGGACATGATGCTGTGGCCGGGCGGAGGCGGAACTGGTTCCGCCTGCAATTAGAGGTGACGGAACGCAGTTCCGTCCCGTTCCGGCCCACTTTAACCACTGTATATATATATATATAATATATATATATGTGTGTGTGTGTGTGTGTGTGTGTGTGTGTGTGTGTGTGTGTATCTCCTAGCAGGTCTATCACATCCAGTCCACAGCTGATTGGGCGAGAAATGCCCTCGCACACAGGTTACATCCAATGGGAGGCTCTGCCCTTTGGCTGCTGTGTGTTCCCAGAGCAGGATTAACAATGGGGCTGATGGAGCTGCAGTTCCAGGTCCACACCCCAAAATAGGCCCACTGCATCTGCAGCAACATACCCTCCAACAATTTACACATAAAAATCGGAACAAATTTGAAAAGGGGGCGTGGCCACGGGTACAGTGGTGTGGCCACGCCCCTTTCCCTATACTTTCAATGGAAGTTTGGAGAGCCAAAAATCGGTACAGACCATAAAAAAAGGTACTGTACCTGCCAAAAAGGTACAATTGGAGGGTATGCCACTGCATCTGCAGCAACTATCTGCTCTGTAGATATGGAAAAAAAAAATCCTTTTACTGCAGCGTCCTATGTTCTGCTGCCAGTCCGCCTGCCCCCACCGTCATCAACAATCCCCACTGCCTAGCCGCGGCACAGGTGAAACAAAAGTTGCTGCGGCCACCGGCTTAGATGTGTATGAAAGCGCCGCAGCCAGTGTCGGACTGGGGCATGAATCGCCCACCAGGGGAATGCTGTTGTAGGGGCCCATGCTTAAGGGTGTGGCCAGGCTCCACTGGGGCGTGGCCAGCCACCACAGAGGTTTGGCTAACCATTACAGAGTACATGTTCTGTGCCCCTTGGTAAATATATAATAAACCATATTCTTGTGAAGTATAATGTAACATATGTATAATGCATAATCCAAGTACACTAGGATAGGGTCTGGAACTTGATCTCTAGAGGAGAAGTAGGGCCCACAGGCAGTGGGGCCCACCGGGGGTTTCCCCTGTGGGCCAGTCAGACCCTGACCGCAGCAGAAGGCTTTCATAGCATACTCTCTGAATCCTGGAGCCTCCTCTGTGCGTGATGGCACAGAAGTGCCTCCCCGCCACAGCCGCGCCCAGATCCCCAGAGGCCTTGACTCCACAACACAGCACCTGGGCTGCCAGCCTGGAAGCCCCGAGATGGCTAATGTAACGGATAGAGTGGGTGATATCGCGAAAGGTAATGTCTGGACGCTGAATCAATGTAAAATGTGACATTGCTGTGCAGTGGATGTGCAGTGTCACTGACACTGCACAGCACTCTCACCTTTTACGTTGATTCAGCGAGTCAGTCAGTTCTGCCAGCCAGTCACTATTGTTAGCGCCGGTGTCCCAACTCGCTGCATTATAGGGAAGTAGACGCACTAAATAAACTACAGCTCCCAGCAGCCCTTAGCGCCAAAGCATTCTGGCGCTAAGGCCTGCTGGGAGCTGTAGTTTATTGAGTGCATCTTCTTCCCTGTAATGCGGCATGTTGGGACACCAGAACTAACAATAGTGACTGGCTGCTGCACTAGTCTCCGGGAGAGCCACTGCCAAAGGGAGGACAGCAGCTTAGCTGCTTCCAGGAGGAGAAGCAGGAGAAGCATTACCTTCCACTCCCCCACTCGTAGTACCTCCGGGCCCCATCCGTGGCACCCCCACACCCCCTCCACCACACGCGGTGGCTCCGGACCACCCCTCCCCCACCTGCAGCACTCCCCGCCCCTCCCCCACCCGCTGCACCCACGGTGGCTCTGGACCCCCACCCGTGGCACCCAGGCGCACACTCCTCCCCCACCCACCATACCAGCCCCTCCCCCACCCGCGACACCCAAGCCTCCCCCACCCGCGGCATCCCCGGACCCCCTCCCCCATCCGCGTCTCCCCCACACCCGTCACTCCCCCAACCACAGCACCTACTAGGTGATTCATCAGGCCCTGTGTGCGCTGTTCACGCTGTTGCAAAGGGCTACGACCCCTTAACCATAGCACGCCCTTTGTCCGTGCTATATTTAACCACTCACACAATTATGATTGGAGTTAATATTCCATATAATATAAATATTATATTATATATTATATTATATGCATGCCACAAGGGCTTAAGGGGGCGTGTGTGTATATATATATATATATATATATGTGTGCCAGTAGAGGAATGGGCGCACTTTGTTATGATTCCAGCACTCTGGTCAGAGGAGATCTTATGGCAAGGACCGGAGCACTGGAACGGAATGCTGGGGAAGGGAGCAGGACAGGAAAATAGCCCCTGGCGCCCTAACTCTGTTGTCTCACCTGTGTTGTCAGAAATCCCCTGCGAGACTATGGTTTCTTGAGCCCTTGGCAGCCGCGTTTGAAGGGCGGATTATGTCTGCCCAACTTCGATGCCCCCCGGTCTTAATGAGAGACAAAGGGAAACCCGAGACAGGGTGATAACAAGAGGCCCTCTAACTAAACAACCAGGCCAGGGGCTAAGCAAACTCAAAACTATAATATGTGCGGAGAAACCGCCAGGGAAAAGGACAACCAAAATATCCACTTGTCCAATTCTCCTACCCAGCACCGCCGAGTACCAGAGAGGACTTGTGGAAGCGGAACCCTCCGCAAATGCTCCAAACACAAAATATAAAAGGTAAAGCGGCTGAGCCGCAACACACGGCAGAGCCGCAACTCACGAACACCACTGGATATCAAACGGTGATCAGTCAGGACTCCAGGGAACCAAACGACCTCTTGGGATGAGATGACAACTCCCGAATACCGGACTTCTGAGGACTGGAATGACCGGATACAGCAGGACTGGAAACAGACTCTCGGCAAACAAAGGCAGCATGCAGGAAGCTATTACCGGCGTCTGTGAGAAGCCCTGGGAGTGTATTTAACAAGGAGTCCTCCAATCAGCTGCTAAAGGCTGATTAGAATAAATGCCCTGCAGCTGCCTTGCTGCACGGCCAGAGAGCAGGTGAATACCTTAATTTCCTAAAGCCTAGCAACAGGGAACGCGGTCCGCCAGTGGCGTCCCCGTTGCTAGGGTCCGTGCGGCTCAGCGCGCCCGGCGTCTAGCGTTGCTAGGGAGCCGGTGGCTGTACGCGCACGGCGTCTCTAGTTGCTAGGCGCCGGGCCGCGCAGACAAGCGGACCCCGGCGCCTAACACACTTGGGTTGTTTTTCCACCCAATATTCAATGGGGAAAAACAGCAGTCTCCCTAAGATATTTACTCCTAATTCGTGAGCATAAAACCACATTTAACATGTTCCATGTAAAATTTATTACAACATAAAAGCAATGATACAAAACGGTATAGTAGCTCTTCTTGCAGATAACACCATATAGTACAGAGGACCAGTTGAAATAACTTTGATAGATTCCTCCTTCTCCTTTGACAATTCGGAGATTTGATGTTTATGAACAAATAACCCGACGCGTTTCGTCTTACTCTAAGACTTCATCAGGGGTATGTCTAAAAATATATATAAAATATTTATATCAGAATCTTATCCTGATTAAAACAATAATATGAAGGAACATGTCAATAAACGAGGAAAAATGCAAGACAGAACTTAAAACATGGGCAAAATATACAAATATATATATATATATATAAATATGTGAGGAAAAAATATACATACACATATGGTATAACATACAAGGAGGATGATCTTAACATATCCATGGAAAACAATTATGTGATACAATCTCAGAACAAAGAATTCACAATTATACCAAAGAGAAAGAAATAGACACATAAAGAGGAGTTCATCATCACAAGAACATAATAATTACATATGGCATACCTCTAGTGCTTGATAAATACTGTTATGTATATTTTTTCCTCACATATTTATATATATATTTGTATATTTTGCCCATGTTTTAAGTTCTGTCTTGCATTTTTCCTCGTTTATTGACATGTTCCTTCATATTATTGTTTTAATCAGGATAAGATTCTGATATAAATATTTTATATATATTTTTAGACATACCCCTGATGAAGTCTTAGAGTAAGACGAAACGCGTCGGGTTATTTGTTCATAAACATCAAATCTCCGAATTGTCAAAGGAGAAGGAGGAATCTATCAAAGTTATTTCAACTGGTCCTCTGTACTATATGGTGTTATCTGCAAGAAGAGCTACTATACCGATTTGTATCATTGCTTTTATGTTGTAATAAATTTTACATGGAACATGTTAAATGTGGTTTTATGCTCACGAATTAGGAGTAAATATCTTAGGGAGACTGCTGTTTTTCCCCATTGAATATTGGGTGGAAAAACAACCCAAGTGCGCCCATTCCTCTACTGGCACATATTTGTATCTTTTTAGTCCCTCCTAACAAGGGACTTAGTGGAATTTGGCAGCCTTAACCCAATCCTTTCTCACTTTCTGTTTAATAGCGCAAAAGGGAGAGTATCTGTTTTGTGTGTATGTATGTATATATATATATATATATATATATATATATATATATATATATATATAAAAATACACACAGTGCATCCGGAAAGTGTTCACAGCGCTTCACTTTTTTCCACATTTTGTTGTGTTACAGCCTTATTCCAAAATTAAATAAATTAAAAAAATGTCCATGAAAATTCTACACACAACACCCCATAATGACAACGTCGGTGTCCAACCAGTCAGTAACAGATGCAGGTCTCTGGAGGGGTCCCCCAAACAATCCAAGGCCACCGTGTCCTTTACGCGTTTCGGAACTGCGTCCTTCGTCAGAAGCATGCTGGCATCATGAACATTATCCATACTTAAACCTTCATTAATTGATGACCCTCCTTCGGGCGCTAACCGGTCCTTCCCGACATTTTTCGGCTCTTCCCGGCGGCCGGGGATGACAACACAAGTTCGCAACGCTGCACGGAAGTGATTTATGGTTGGACCCCTTGGATTGTTTGGGGGACCCCTCCAGAGACCTGCATCTGTTACTGACTGGTTGGACTCTGATTTAAGGAACATCCAGAATGTGTCCTCTGGCTGAGAGGGAGAGACGTACCCCATCTACCACTCAAGTGGTGATGTGCTTGTTTTTTATTTTTTTATTGTGAGTGTGATGCAAAAATAAATTTGTTCCATTTTAAAAAAATCAATATTGCACGATCACCATTCTCTTTTCTCGAGATAATGAGGTCAATATGAGATCATAGTGCAAAAAGCCTGGAACTGATTCCTGAAAAAGGTTTTCAATATAAAAAATAAGCATCACATGCATTTATAGAGGAGATGCTGTTTAGTTGGGCCAATCTGTCAGGAGATCTGTGGGGCCTCTTTTTTTTCTTTTCTTTATTTACAGTGGCAGCAATAGAACTTTGTCCAGCGCAATTATAATTCACAATTTTTTGGAAATTTGCTCAGTAGTTTGATGCACATTTGGCAGCAATTACAGCCTCAAGTATTTTTGAATATGATGCAACAAGCTTGGCGCACCTATCTTTGGGCAGTTATGCCCATTCCTCTTTGCAGCACCTCTCAAGCTCTATCAGGTTGGATGGGAAGCGTTGGTACACAGCCATTTTCAGATCTCTCCAGAGATGTTCAATCAGATTCAAGTCTGGGCTCTGGCTGGGCCACTCAAGGACATTCACAGAGTTGTCCTGAAGCCACTCCTTTGATATCTTGGCTGTTTGCTTAGGGTCGTTGTCCTGCTGAAAGATGAACCATCTCCCCAGTCTGAGGTCAAGAGTGCTCTGGAGCAGGTTTTCATCCAGGATGTCTCTGTCCATTGTTGCATTCATCTTTCCCTCTATCCTGACTAGTCTTCTAGTTCCAGCCGCTGAAAAATATCCCCACAGCATGATGCTGCCACCACCATGCTTCACTGTAGTGATGGTATTGGCCTGGTGATGAGCGGTACCTGGTTTCTTCCAAACATGACGCCTGGCATTCCCGCCAAAGAGTTCAATCTTTGTTTCATCAGTCCTTCAGGTGCATTTTGGCAAACTCCAGGTGGTCTGCCATGTTTTTTTTTTTTTTTGTCTAGCCACACTACCATACAGGCCTTATTGGTGGATTGTTGCAGAGATGGTTGTCCTTCTGGAAGGTTCTCCTCTCTCCACAGAGGAATGCTGTAGCTCTGACAGAGTGACTATCGGGTTCTTAATCACCTCCCTGACTAGAGCCCTTCACCCCCGATCGCTCAGTTTAGACGGCCGACCAGCTCTAGGAAGAGTTTTGGTGGTTCCGAACATCTTCCATTACGGATGATGGAGGCCACTGTGCTCAATGGGACCTTCAAAACAGCAGATATTTTTCTGTACCCTTCCACATATTTGTGCCTTGAGACAATCCTGTCTCAGAGGTCTACAGACAATTTCTTTGACTTCATGCTTGGTTTGTGCTCAGACATGCACTGTCAAATGTGGGACCTTATATAGACAGGTGTGTGCCTTTCCAAGTCATGTCCAATAAACTGAATTAACCACAGTTGGACTCCAATTAAGCTGTAGGGACATCTCAAGTATGATCAGTGGAAACAGGATGCACCTTAGCTCAATTTTGAACTTCATGGCAAAGACTGTGAATACTTATATACATGTGATTTCTTAATGTTTTATTTTTAATACATTTGCAAAAATATCAAAAAAACTTTTCACAATGTCATTATGGGGTATTGTGTGTGGAATTTTGAGGGGAAAAATTAATTTATTCCTTTTTGTAATAAGGCTGTAACATAACACACTGTGCAAAAAGTGAAGCGCTGTGAATACTTTCTGGATGCACTGTATATACACTTATTATTAATGGCGCCACAAGGGTTCTGCAGCGCCCAATTACAAAGTACATATGTACATAATCAAAACAGGAAAACAGTGACGTACAGTTGGAGACAATATAGGACAAGTACAGGGTAACTAAACATAACTACATCAGTAGACGACACTGAGATAAGTATCAGGGGCCCAAAAACTGCAGTATTTGGGCAGTTGAGGATTATTAAAGTAAGGATAAGCACATGAGGGAAGAGGGCCCTACTCGTGAGAGCTTACATTCTAAAGGGGAGTGGTAGACAGACAGGGGTGACACATATGGGGTAGACTGAGCGTGGGACAGAGGGTTGGGATGAGATTTGGCTGGGTTTGGTAAAGAAGTAGGTTTTAAGAGCCCGTTTGAAGTTCTGTGGAGAGTCTGAGGGGGAGAGGTAGAGAATTCCAGAGCAAGGGAGCAGCATGTGAAAAATCTTGGAGATAGGAGTGGGAGAAAGTAATCAGAAGACAGGAGAGTCTGTGTGCATTAGCAGATCGAAGAGTATGGGTAGGAGGGTAAAGGGAGATAAGGTCAGAGATGTAGATGGGATAGTAGTGGGTCAGTGCTTTGTAAGTGAGTGTGAGAAGTTTGAATTGGATTCTGAAAAGGAAGGGAAGCCAGTGAAGGGCTTGTAGGAGAGGGGAGGTGGACATAGTGCGTTTGCTGAGGTAGATGAGCCGGGCTGCAGAACTGAGGATAGATTGGAGTGGAGAGTGGTAATGGTCAGGGAGGCAAGATAGGAGGAGATTACAGTAATCCAGTCTCGAAATGACCAGTGAGTAGATAATGGTCTCGGTGGCATCCTGGGTGAGAAAGTGTATGATCCTGGAAATATTTTTGAGATCAAAATGACAGGTTTGTGAGAGGTGCTGAATGTGTGGTTTGAAGGTGTGGGAGGAGTCAAGGATTACACCAAGACAGCGTACTTGGGGGGCTAGAGGAGATAGTCGTGCCATCAAAGGATAATGAGATTGTGGGAGGTGAGTTTGTGCGGGAGGGTGGGAAGATGATCAACTCAGTCTTGGACATCATGTGTTTAAGAAAGTGCTGGGACATCCAGGAAGAGATAGCAGAGAGACAGTTGGAGGTACAAGTGAGGAGAGCCGAGGAGAGTTCAGGGGAAGAAAGGTAGATTTGAGTGTCATCGCATAGAGGTTTTATTGGAAGTTAAAAGAACTAATGAGTTCACCTAATGAGGATGTACAGAGAGAGAAAAAGAGAGGACCAAGACCAGAACCTTGGGGGACATCAACAGTTAGTGGAAGTGGGGAGGGGAAGGTAGAGTCATGAGAGGAGACAGAGAAGTATCGATCAGAGGAGGACAGCCAGGAGAGGGCAGTATCACGCAGACCAAGAGAGGGAAGGATTTGCAGAAAGAGAGGGTGATCCACAGTGTCAAAAGCATCAGAGAGACATATATACGTCCATACACTAGCTCTTCACATGGAAGTTTCTGATTTTCATGGTTGTAAATATAAATAGGTGTTAAAAATTTGGTAAATCTATAGAGATGTAAATTTGAGACGTCCTAATGTAAGTAAATATTAATCCATGGTTCTTGGCATTATCCAAGAAGCACCCGTAGCAGATACCATTATTGTAATTTATTAAATTCTAAATGCTTCGCTCTCACCAAGCTTCGGGCTCGGTGGCTCGCTTTCGATAGTCACAAGGTTTCTAAAGGTAATAGTTTGTAACATGGATAGTGAATTTGTTGAAATGTGTCCCCTTGCGGGTTCGCTTCGCTCTCGCCACGCTTTGGGCTAAACATAATAGTTTGTGACATGGATAGTAAATGCAGCAAAAGTTGTAAAAACTTTAACAAAAAACCTAAAAAACATGTGTTGACCATATGTCTACCATTTAACCCTCTCGACCTTTTGACTATATCAACCACCTCCCATCCATATGGGGTTTATATTGAATATCACACACATCTCTCTTCATCACCTGTAAAATTTAGAACAACTTTTTAGACCTAATTTTATAATTCGTTAAAATCAGAGTTTGGAGAGATATAAAGTATCAACCAATCAGTTCCAAGCTACAAACACTGCTTTTGTGAAAAATGATAGGAGCTGAGTGGTTGGTACTTAATCTTCACTTTATCTCTCTCTAAACCATAGGTTCTCAAACTCGGTCCTCAGGACCCCACACAGTGCATGTTTTGCAGGTCTCCTCACAGAATCGCAAGTGAAATAATTAGCTGCACCTGTGGGCCTTTTAAAATGTGTCAGTGAGTAATTAATACACCTGTGCACCTGCTGGGTTACCTGCAAAACATGCACTGTGTGGGGTCCTGAGGACTGAGTTTGAGAACCTCTGCTCTAAACTTTCATAAATCTCCCCCTTTTCAGGATAGAAATAATCCTAACTCTGAGGTGAAAATGAGGTATATGAAAGGCTGCTAAGGTTGTGGTAGGTGTAATAATTGTAAATATATCAGCAAGCCTAATGATGATTTTGGGAATGGTGATAAGTCCAAAAATTTTTAAATAAAGAGCTAATATTAATTGTAATACTACTTACATAATTTATATGTTAAGGTGTATTTGTAATCTTGTATATGTGGGCAAAACAAAAAGACCCTTTATGTTATGCATACAGGAACACTTGAGAGGTGTTTAAAAAGAAACTATGTAACCATTCAGTTCTTTAACATAATTCTTATGCCGCACATCTATCATGTAAATGATAGAACATGTCAAGTTTACAGGGTTGGAGATAATGATAATTTGATGCCACAAAGAGAAATTGTAGTGAATTTTGCAACTTAATTATTTGACGCCTCTAGGTCTTAATATTTTGATGTTTATGTTTCTTTTTTATATTTTAATTTTTTTGTTTATTTTATTGTTAACCCTTTTTGTCAGTTGTAGGTCCCGTTTTCATTACTTTACATGGATATATGTTATTTTTATATATTTAAGAGTAGCTTTACGATGATGTAATTTACAATTTATGTGAGGTATAGTATAGACATTTTTTCATGACTGGGTGTTATGTACTTTCCAGTTGGTGATACCTAGGTGTTTGTTTGCTGTATAATGTAATGTAGAGATCTTATGGGCCCTACACACTGGGCGAGAATACTGAAAGATATGAATAATCTTGTTCATTAATGAACGAGATACCGTTCATTTCTTTCAGTGTGGAGGCACCAGCAATGAACGCTGCGCGGCCCCGCGCTTGTTCATCGCTGGTGCCCTATCTCTTGTGCATCCAGGCCAATATGGATGAGATCGTCCATATTTGCCTGCACTGCTATTTAGCCGGGTGACGGGAAAGTGAAGAAACTTCACTCCCCCCCGTCACTACCCCCCCCCCCCCCCCCCTTCCGCTGCCGGGGCGGCCGTATCCGCCGTCGGGCAGCTCGGCTGGGGATCTATCAGTGTGTAGGCCCCATTAGATTTCCAATTTTGCCAATTTGGGGTCATGTTACTAGTATATTTATGTTTGTGTTTATATAGGTTGGGAGAAAGTATTTATAACATGAGGTTACTTTAGTTCTTTATTTAGGAGCCTATATGTGAGGTATATACTTCTATACTTTATATTTCTTCCCCTCTCTCTCTCTTTGTGTTTTTATGTCCGGTAAACTGGATGTCAGGGGCGGATTGGGATGGAAAACCAGCCCGGGAAATTTATGGAAACAGCCCTAATGGGGGTGGGGTCTATTGAGAGGGGCGGGATCTCTCATCATAGTGCCTGATTGTAAGCAGCTGTGGCCTTCCTTGCATCTTTTGCTGCAGTTGTGTCTGAGACCAGGGGCGGATTGGGAACTAAAAGTGGCCCTGTAACATTGTGTAGAAGTGGCCCGAAATGGGCAGCACAGGAGGTATAACATACTGTGTAGCCATGGCAGCATCACTGGATGGCAGAGTAGCTGTACCGCAGAGATGGAATAACGGAATGAATGGGGACAGTGCAGTGTAATGAGGGGGTAATTCAGACTTGATCGTAGATGTGCTAAATTTAGCACATCTCCGATCACTTTCACAGACATGCGGGGGGACGCCCAGCACAGGGCTAGTCCACCCCCGCATGTCTGGATCTGCCCCCCCCCCCCCCCCCCCCCCGCTCAGGTACAAAAGCATTGCACGGCGCGCTTGCAGGGAGCTACCCGTCGCTCTCCGGGTTCCAGTGGCTATGTGTGACGTCACACAGCCACCGGGGCCCGCCCCCCGCACGGTCCGGGCACTCCTGCATTGCCCAGACCGTGCTCCAAAACAGCAGCCCAACGCCGCCGGCCCGCCCCCTCCCGCCCAGCGAACGCCTCTGCCTGTCAATCAGGCAGAGGTAATCGCTGGGCTGAAATGCTGATCGCATCTCTGGCATGCACCAGCGCACTGCACAGCAGCGATCATGTCTAAATTAGCGGTGGGATGCCGGTCATGTGGGGGGGATGGGTCACATGACAACACACAAAACAGGCCTCACTGACACGTCAGCCTACCAGGAATCCTCCAGGTGAGCCCTATGGCCAATCCGCCCCCGCTGGATTTTATATAATTTTCGGTTGGCGATACTTTAGAAATACCTTTTTATAAAAAGATTCTAGATACTAATTGGATGTTCTTTATGACTGTATTGTTTAATATATATTTTAAGGTTACTCTGAGATTTATGAATGTGTTTTTTTTTTTTAGGCTATCCAGTTTATGACATCTCAACATACAGAGGTTTTAGATTTGCGTACTGTATTTCTAGTTTTGGACATTGTGAAACACACAGATGCTGGTAATCTATTCGTGACAGCATACACTATATATATATATATATATATATATATATATATATATATATATGTATATATATGTGTATATATAGATATATATATATATATATATGTGTGTGTGTGTATATTATTGTATGCCATCAGGAATAGATTACCAGCATCTGCGTGTTATAATAAATAAATTATATATATATATATATATATATATATATATATATATATAGATTCGCTGCATTTTTTACGCTCTTTGATGAAGTCAGACTGATGTTTGAAGCATTAGGATGAAAGCCGTTGGTGTTGGCTCTCGTGCTGTACTGTGGGTGGCCTTGGATGATGGCGGTTGAAGGTCTTTTATGACTCATCAGATATGCTTATTTTTATTTGTGATCTACGTTCAATTTATTATGAAATGAATGTTATTTTAGTATTTCTAATCTACTACACCATGGTTTAATTATATTGTACTTTCTCCTTCGCATCCTGAGAAATATGTGGAAAAAAGGATTACAGTATCTTACTGAGAGTGCTGGATCTGTGGATCTTTACTCGTTCACATAACTAATACCCCTTTATGTGATATGTGTACAGATGGCCTATCACACACCTTATATACCCCCAAGCCAGTGCACGACACGTGACATACTGTACTTTATGGGCTACGCGCTGCCGATGTTAAATGTAGGAGGTGGTTATAATAATGTGACTCGACCGTGTATATCCATGCCAAGTTCCTTTGTGCTTCGTGTACAGACTCGGGGCCTAATTCAGCATGGGTTGTAGTTGTGTGAAAAACCCTTTACACTAGCATGTGGGGGACGCCTAGAACAGGGCAAGTCCAGCCTGCATGCCGTGCCCTTCCTCCCTTCTAACATGCGAACGATTCGCTCAGCAGCGAATCGCCCGCATGTAAAGAGTAGCCCTCTGCCTGAGCCGCCTAGCTGCGAAGACAGACGGCTACCCGCCATGTTTAGGCTCACAGCGGCTGCGTGTTACATCATGCAGCCACTGTGACATGCCCCGCAAACGGTCCAGACACACCTGCTCTGTCCAGACCGCGCCCCCCCCCCCCCCAATGCTGCAGCGCCTCCCCCTCCCACCCTGCGAACGCCTCTGCCTATCAATCATGCATGGCATTTTCAGCTAGATGTATGAAGTATATGTGTTTGGTGTTTTTTTTCTTTACAATATCGTTCAAGGTGAAAATAGCTTGTATTTTATTTTTCTGCAGACCTTATTTGTCGTCTCTTCTAGATAACGTAAGCTGTCAATGCAAAATGTTTTTAGAGTGCTTTTTAGCTGTACTGTAATGTCGCTTTGCAGTGTGTAACAAGGAAGAGGAAGAAAAACTTTAACATGTTTCTTTTTCTCTATCGTCCTAAGTGGATGCTGGGGTTCCTGAAAGGACCATGGGGAATAGCGGCTCCGCAGGAGACAGGGCACAAAAAAGTAAAGCTTTACTAGGTCAGGTGGTGTGCACTGGCTCCTCCCCCTATGACCCTCCTCCAGACTCCTGTTAGATTTTGTGCCCGAACGAGAAGGGTGCAATCTAGGTGGCTCTCCTAAAGAGCTGCTTAGAGAAAGTTTAGTTTAGGTTTTTTTCTTTACAGTGAGTCCTGCTGGCAACAGGATCACTGCAACGTGGGACTTAGGGGGAAAGTAGTAAACTCACCTGCATGCAGAGTGGATTTGCTGCTTGGCTACTGGACACCATTAGCTCCAGAGGGATCGAACACAGGCCCAGCCGTGGAGTCCGGTCCCGGAGCCGCGCCGCCGACCCCCTTGCAGATGCTGAAGCGTGAAGAGGTCCGGAAACCGGCGGCTGAAGACTCCTCAGTCTTCATAAGGTAGCGCACAGCACTGCAGCTGTGCGCCATTTTCCTCTCAGCACACTTCACTGGGCAGTCACTGAGGGTGCAGAGCGCTGGGGGGGGGCGCTCTGAGAGGCAAATATAAACCTTATACAAGGCTAAAAATACCTCACATATAGCCCATAGGGGCTATATGGAGATATTTAACCCCTGCCTGACTGGAAAAATAGCGGGAGAAGAACCCGCCGAAAAAGGGGCGGGGCCTATCTCCTCAGCACACGGCGCCATTTTCTGTCACAGCTCCGCTGGTCAGAACGGCTCCCAGGTCTCTCCCCTGCACTGCACTACAGAAACAGGGTAAAACAGAGAGGGGGGGCACATTAATGGCTATATATATATATATATTAAAGCAGCTATAAGGGAGCACTTAATATAAGGATATCCCTTGTATATATAGCGCTTTGTGGTGTGTGCTGGCAGACTCTCCCTCTGTCTCCCCAAAAGGGCTAGTGGGTCCTGTCTTCATTAGAGCATTCCCTGTGAGTTTGCGGTGTGTGTCGGTACGTGGTGTCGACATGTATGAGGACGATATTGGTGTGGAGGCGGAGCAATTGCCAAATATGCAGATGTCACCCCCCAGGGGGTCGACACCAGAATGGATGCCTTTATTTGTGGAATTACGTGATGGTTTATCTTCCCTTAAACAGTCAGTTGAGGACATGAGGCGGCCGGACAATCAATTAATGCCTGTCCAGGCGCCTCAAACACCGTCAGGGGCTGTAAAACGCCCTTTGCCTCAGTCGGTCGACACAGACCCAGACACGGGCACTGATTCCAGTGACGACGGTAGAAATTCAAACGTATTTTCCAGTAGGGCCACACGTTATATGATTTTGGCAATGAAGGAGACGTTACATTTAGCTGATACTACAGATACCGTAAAACAGGGTATTATGTATGGTGTGAAAAAACTACAAACAGTTTTTCCAGAATCAGAAGAATTAAATGACGTGTGTGATGAAGCGTGGGTTGCTCCTGATAAAAAGTTGATAATTTCAAAAAAGTTATTGGCATTATACCCTTTCCCGCCAGAGGTTAGGGCGCGCTGGGAAACACCCCCTAAGGTGGACAAGGCGCTCACACGCTTATCCAAACAAGTGGCGTTACCCTCTCCTGAGACGGCCGCACTTAAGGATCCATCAGATAGAAAGATGGAAGTTATTCAAAAGAATATATACACACATGCAGGTGTTATACTACGACCAGCTATAGCAACTGCCTGGATGTGCAGTGCTGGAGTAGTTTGGTCAGAATCCCTGATTGAAAATATTGATACCCTAGATAGGGACAATGTTTTACTGTCGTTAGAATAAATAAAGGATGCATTTATCTATATGCGTGATGCACAGAGGGATATTTGCACACTGGCATCTCGGGTGAGTGCTATGTCCATTTCAGCCAGAAGAGCCTTATGGACACGACAGTGGACAGGCGATGCGGATTCAAAACGTCACATGGAGGTTTTGCCGTATAAAGGGGAGGAGTTATTTGGAGTTGGTCTATCAGACTTGGTGGCCACGGCTACTGCCGGGAAATCCACTTTTTTACCTCAAGTCACTCCCCAACAGAGAAAGGCACCGACCTTTCAACCGCAGCCTTTTCGCTCCTACAAAAATAAGAGAGCAAAGGGCTTGTCGTACCTGCCACGAGGCAGAGGAAGAGGGAAGAGACACCAACAGGCAGCTCCTTCCCAGGAACAGAAGCCCTCCCCGGCTCCTGCAAAAACCTCAGCATGACGCTGGGGCCTCTCAAGCGGACTCGGGGACAGTGGGGGGCCGTCTCAAAAATTACAGCGCGCAGTGGGCTCACTCGCAGGTAGACCCCTGGATCCTGCAGATAATATCTCAGGGGTACAGGTTGGAATTAGAGACGGATCCTCCTCATCGTTTCCTGAAGTCTGCCTTACCAACCGTCTCTTCCGAAAGGGAGAGGGTGTTGGAAGCCATTCACAAGCTGTACGCTCAGCAGGTGATAGTCAAAGTACCCCTATTACAACAAGGAAAGGGGTATTATTCCACTCTATTTGTGGTACCGAAGCCGGATGGCTCGGTAAGGCCTATTCTAAATCTGAAGTCCTTGAACCTCTACATAAAAAAGTTCAAGTTCAAGATGGAGTCACTCAGAGCAGTGATAGCGAACCTGGAAGAAGGGGACTTTATGGTATCCTTGGACATCAAGGATGCGTATCTACACGTTCCGATTTACCCCGCACACCAGGGGTACCTCAGGTTCATTGTTCAAAAACTGTCACTATCAGTTTCAGACGCTGCCGTTCGGATTGTCCACGGCGCCTCGGGTCTTTACCAAGGTAATGGCCGAGATGATGATTCTTCTTCGAAGAAAAGGCGTATTAGTTATCCCATACTTGGACGATCTCCTAATAAGGGCAAGGTCCAGAGAACAGCTGGAGACAGCTTTAGCACTATCTCAAGAGGTGCTAAGACAACACGGGTGGATTCTGAATATTCCAAAATCCCATTTAATCCCGACAACTCGTCTGCTGTTCCTAGGAATGATTCTGGACACGGTTCAGAAAAAGGTTTTCCTTCCAGAGGAAAAAGCCAAGGAGTTATCCGATCTGGTCAGGAACCTCCTAAAACCAGGAAAAGTGTCAGTACATCAATGCACAAGAGTCCTGGGAAAAATGGTGGCTTCTTACGAAGCAATTCCATTCGGCAGATTCCAGGCAAGAATATTCCAAAGGGATCTGTTGGACAAATGGTCAGGGTCGCATCTGCAGATGCACCTGCGAATAACCCTGTCACCAAAGACAAGGGTGTCACTTCTGTGGTGGTTGCAGAAGGCTCACCTATTAGAAGGCCGCAGATTCGGCATTCAGGATTGGATCCTGGTGACCACGGACGCCAGCCTGAGAGGCTGGGGAGCAGTCACACAAGGAAGAAACTTCCAGGGAGTATGGACGAGTCTGGAAAAGTCTCTTCACATAAACATTCTGGAACTAAGAGCAATCTACAATGCTCTAAGCCAGGCGGAACTTCTCCTGCAAGGAAAGCCGGTGTTGATTCAGTCGGACAACATCACGGCGGTCGCCCATGTAAACAGGCAGGGCGGCACAAGAAGCAGGAGTGCAATGGCAGAAGCTGCCAAGATTCTTCGCTGGGCGGAGAATCACGTGATAGCACTGTCAGCAGTGTTCATCCCGGGCGTGGACAACTGGGAAGCAGACTTCCTCAGCAGACACGATCTTCATCCGGGAGAGTGGGGTCTACATCCAGAAGTCTTCAACATGTTAATAGACCGTTGGGAAAGACCAATTGTAGACATGATGGCGTCTCGCCTCCACAAGAAACTGGACAAATATTGCGCCAGGTCAAGAGATCCACAGGCAATAGCTGTGGACGCACTGGTAACTCCTTGGGTGTACCAGTCAGTGTATGTGTTTCCTCCTCTGCCGCTCATACCAAAGGTATTGAAGATCATACGGCAAAGAAGAGTAAGAACAATACTAGTGGTTCCGGATTGGCCGAGAAGGACTTGGTATCCGGAACTTCAAGAGATGCTCACGGACGAACCGTGGCCTCTACCTCTGAGAAGGGACCTGCTACAGCAGGGTCCCTGTCTTTTTCAAGACTTACCGCGGCTGCGTTTGACGGCATGGCGGTTGAACGCCAGATCCTAAAAGGGAAAGGCATTCCAGAAGAAGTCATTCCTACCTTGATTAAGGCACGGAAGGAAGTCACCGTGAAACATTATCACCGCATTTGGCGAAAATATGTAGCGTGGTGCGAGGATCGGAGGGTTCCGACGGAGGAATTCCAACTGGGTCGTTTCCTACATTTCCTGCAATCAGGATTATCTATGGGTCTCAAATTGGGATCCATTAAGGTTCAAATTTCGGCCCTGTCAATATTCTTCCAAAAAGAATTGGCCTCTGTCCCTGAGGTCCAGACTTTTGTCAAGGGAGTACTGCATATACAGCCTCCTGTGGTGCCTCCGGTGGCACCGTGGGATCTAAATGTAGTTTTAGATTTCCTCAAATCCCATTGGTTTGAACCATTGAAAAAGGTGGATTTGAAATATCTCACATTGAAAGTGACTATGTTACTAGCCCTGGCCTCTGCCAGGAGAGTATCTGAATTGGCGGCTTTATCTTATAAAAGTCCTTATCTAATCTTCCATTCGGATAGGGCAGAACTGCGGACTCGTCCGCATTTTCTCCCTAAAGTGGTATCAGCATTTCATCTGAACCAACCTATTGTGGTGCCTGCGGCCACTAGCGACTTGGAGGACTCCAAGTTGTTGGACGTTGTCAGAGCCTTAAAAATATACATTGCAAGGACGGCTGGAGTCAGAAAATCTGACTCGCTGTTTATATTGTATGCACCCAACAAGTTGGGCGCACCTGCTTCTAAGCAGTCGATTGCTCGTTGGATTTGTAACACAATTCAACTTGCACATTCTGTGGCAGGCCTGCCACAGCCTAAAACTGTAAAAGCCCACTCCACAAGGAAGGTGGGCTCATCTTGGGCGGCTGCCCGAGGGGTCTCGGCATTACAACTCTGCCGAGCAGCTACGTGGTCGGGGGAGAACACGTTTGTAAAATTTTACAAATTTGATACCCTGGCAAAGGAGGACCTGGAGTTCTCTCATTCGGTGCTGCAGAGTCATCCGCACTCTCCCGCCCGTTTGGGAGCTTTGGTATAATCCCCATGGTCCTTTCAGGAACCCCAGCATCCACTTAGGACGATAGAGAAAATAAGAATTTACTTACCGATAATTCTATTTCTCGGAGTCCGTAGTGGATGCTGGGCGCCCATCCCAAGTGCGGATTATCTGCAATACTTGTACATAGTTATTGTTAACTAATTCGGGTTATTGTTAAGGAGCCATCTTTAAGAGGCCCTTTCTGTTGTCATACTGTTAACTGGGTTTAGATCACAAGTTGTACGGTGTGATTGGTGTGGCTGGTATGAGTCTTACCCGGGATTCAAAATGCCTCCCTTATTGTGTATGCTCGTCCGGGCACAGTACCTAACTGGAGTCTGGAGGAGGGTCATAGGGGGAGGAGCCAGTGCACACCACCTGACCTAGTAAAGCTTTACTTTTTTGTGCCCTGTCTCCTGCGGAGCCGCTATTCCCCATGGTCCTTTCAGGAACCCCAGCATCCACTACGGACTCCGAGAAATAGAATTATCGGTAAGTAAATTCTTATTTTTTCTTTTTTCATCATAATGTATTGATTTCTGTTTAAAGAAGTAAGGTAAAAATCGCTGCTTTAACACAAAACGAATATAGTTTAATATACAAAAATAACCCTACAATACAGGATACAGATATTTGTATATATTTCTTTGTTCTCTATTTACCACACAGTCAGGTGCATATGTCTGCCTCGTACACACAGAGACACAAGTGGGTGCGGCCAGTTTGAAACACATTTTGAAGTTTTTCTGATAAGAGAAATTTCTCAGTATTGCTGACACTTCTTTAACGAGCCACATCCGTGATCTCTTGAGAATTGTGCCTTTTTATTTGTTTATTTGTGACAGTTTATTTGGCCCAGTATATAGACCAGAACCCAACAAGTTTTGTTTGACAAAACCATATTTGAAAGTCTATAAAAAATAAACAAACAAACAACAGCAAATACTAGGTGTTTTTCAATAAGTTTAGTGTACGGGGTCCTAGGAGCACTACTACCTGCAGACTACAGATCTCTCGAAAGAGCATTCTTAAGGTGGGTACACACCAGTAGATATATCTGCAGATCAATTGATCTGCAGATATATCTATGTACGGATCGGGCAGTGTGCTGTGCATACACACTGCCCGATCCGTCGGGGGACTGAGTTCAGCTGTCAATCACCGCCGGCCGCCGCAGCATGTGTACGGGCGGTCGGACGACCGCCCCGTACACACACAGCGACGCACCAATATATCGTTAGATATATTGGCCGTCGGCTGTGCTGCGCAGCCGACGCGATACGTCTGTGAACGACGGAGTTCACAGACGTATCGCCCGTACACACTGGCCGACGGTCCCGCGATGTATCGGCCGTTCAACAGAACGGCCGATATATCGACCAGTGTGTACAAGCCTTTAGAAGATGTCCACTAAAATATCTATTTTTTTAAAATCATATCCTCCAATTGATAATATAAAGATTTGCAAATATTTGTATCATTTTTCTGCTACTGTTAGGAGCTGTATACATGTGACAGGCTGACCAACAAACCTGCAGCAATTTGTCATTTAACCAGAGTGCGCAGTACAGTATGTCGTATGTGTTTACAATGTACATTCTTTAATACATCTGAAAGCTTTGCTGCTGCATTGTGTACGAAAAGTTTAAAAAAAAGAAAAAGCCTACATCCTGTTGGAGATATTCTTTCTGCAAACACCTGGTAGGGGGAGATGTATAAACCCTTTGCGTGAGGAAGTGAAGTTGCCCATAGCAACTACTCCGCTTTCCTAAAGCTGGGAACACACTACATGAAATTTTGTTTGTATAGCTGTCTGTGAATTACCTTGTTCACAGACATATCACGTTGACCCGCAACCTGTCAGAGGCTGAGATATTGGGTCATCTGTCTGTGTGTATGAGTGCCCGACCGACTGAGCCATTATGCTTCTGTAGAAACCACAGACAATGAACTCACAACTGGCCAGGCAAATTTAAATGCCCATCTAGTTGTGATGTCTGCTCAGACATGGGGTCTATTCATGAAGCAGTGAAAAGAATGGAGAAAAGGACCAGTGGAGAAGTTGCCCGTGGCAACCAATCGGCTTTGAAAGAAGCCTTTGTCAAGTACAGATTATAAAATTTAAGTAAGATGCTGATTGGCTGGGCACCAATGCATATAACTTATGTTGTGCCCAAACAGAGAGGTTTTAGCGTGAAAAATGGCTAAACCTGCCAAATATCCTGCTATGGGATGCCAAATCTCCCGTTTGGATGCCCAAAGTGCCGATTTGTGCACATTTTTTCTTACACCTCAGGAGGCTGTGAGAAAAATTGTGTCTTTCGTGGCTAGTGTGCGCCTGAACGGCAGAACAGTTGAAAATTGAATTGTCATCTAGTGGTGGCCCCAAAAATAATTTAATTCCCCCCATAGAGTGCCTGATTGGTATGTGTTTATAGCATGCCTAATCGGTCACTCGTTCGGCGGGATAGTCTGTGGATCGTTCAGGTGTGTACCCTACCTCTCAGTCATTTCACAGACTGTGCTAGATACAAGATAGCAGAAATGTGGTTGCTATGGGCTATTTTTCTACTTTCTCTCTCAGACGTTGGATACATCTCTCCTAGGGTAAGATCTTGTGGGTATCAGAAAATGATTTGCTGGTGTAGGAATTGTGCGGGGTATAGCAGTTCTTACTATTGGTATTTTACCGTGCAGTTCTTTTTACACAATTATCATCATGAGCTGATACTGCTGTTGTGGAAGTATAGAAGGTGTTTTATGGATGTACTGAGGTACTGATCCCACCCCCTGCCCGATTATACTCCGGTAACCATAAACACTTTGATGAGCTGATGGAGACCAATCCCGAAACAATAGACTGCTATATGAGCTATGTGTACCGGAAGGTAATTTATTATTATAACCTGTTTTCTCTATCATGTCATCCTTGTAAAATAACAGAGAAGTCCATGACCTGTATACCATCACAAAGAGTGCTTTTATGAATATTACTCTTTTTTTTCTGTATGTTTGTTTTGTAGGAGAAAAAAAAAAATCTTTAAGCAGTGTTTTATCCCTGCGTTCGCTGCCATAAGGAAGCGGCTGTGCAATACCGTACCACAAATATTGTAATTCAGCAGAAGGAGTCTGTAGGAAATAGGCATCTGAGGATGCAGCATCGCATCCATTGGACGCAGCCCTCGGCCAGTCTGTGTAAGAAAGCTTGCTCAGACTGGCCGTTAGAACCCCTTTGCCAGGACCAGGAAGTCTGCGTCCGACGATGTAGACCCTGGTCTTGGCATGACTACAAAAGGGGGCAACATTCCCCCGTTTTGTAGAATGTTCCTGGTCACCGCCACCCAAACTCTGCAGCATGTCAATCATGCTGTGGCTAAGGGGGAGGGGGCTGCGAGCGTTCATGCAGGACACCTTCTGCACATATGCAGGCCCCAAACCATCGGATTAGTATGTAAACCATTGGGTTGCATACAAATCTGATTCAGACCCATTGAGTCCTCTGTTCTGTAATAAATTGAATTAAGGTGAATGTTGTAACTTCTGATTTTCTGATTAATTGCTATAATAGAATTACATTTGCATGTAAATTAAATATACTGATTGTATTTCCCGCTATTGTTTTTTTCTTTGGCCAGTGCCTTCTGACACTAAGAAGACAATGCATGCTCCAGCAGGGCTGCCATTAAGGGGGGAATGCAAGTGCTGTAGTAGGGGGTCTTGGGAATTAAGTGTTTATTTCACTGTTCTAAGAAAGAGAGGAACCCAGGTCAGGGGGTCGTGGTGGAGACTGTGCTGATGAACGGACTCAGCTCTAGACTTCATGTGGCCGTTGTCAATGTGCGCACTCACCTTCCCCCATCTCAGGATGCTGCGGGGGGATTCGGTGCTGTCTGTGCTCAGCGCCTCGGCCACTAGCAGAGGAGAGAAAACAGCGTGAGCAGGGTCGGTGCAGAGGAGAGGCGCTCATTACACAGGCGGGGAGCCGGGATGTTGAGCGGGAGCAGCTCTCCTTTCCTTGTCGCCTTGGCCCATTACTGAGTGACATGTGGAACTGAAAGTAGTTAGTTGCTGGTAAGATGGGGCAATACAGGCTGTGAATAAATGGATTTGGTGCAATGAGGACTCAAGGTGGCATGGGGGTTTGGGGGCCCTGCCTATCTTGGCAGTACAAGGCCCCACCGTTTCTGATGGCAGCCCTGTACTCCGGTCTAGTGTCTAGTAGAGGAAGGCAACCCAAGAGCAATAATCACTCTTGTTTTACATAAAATACAGCGGAAGTGGGATGATTAATACATGAAATTCACGCTACGTTGGTGGATAGATCTTCATATTTCTTTATCGATATGAGGGTAAATTTAATAGGCTGTGAGAAGCTGGAGGTGCGGGAGTGGGTATGGGTTGTTGGGTCGACTGAACTTAGGTCGACAGTCATTAGGTCGACCACTTAAGGTCGACATGGGCATTAGGTCAACATGAGTTTTTGACCTGTTTTTGGTGTCGTTTTCTTCGTAAAGTGACGGGGAACCCCAATTAGTGCACCGGGTCCTTTTGCATGGCTCGCTTCGCTCGCCATGCTTCGGGTTACCGTTCCAGTCGTAGTCCACGTGGATCGTCAAGTATGGAAAAATCCCAAAAATATTTTTTTTTTCAAAACTCATGTCGACCTCTTGACCTGTCGGCCTAGTACATGTCGACCTAATGCATGTCGTCCTTCAGTTGTCGACCTAATAACTGTCGACCTAAGCTGTGTTGACCTAACGACCGTATCCCGCGGGAGTTTGTTCAAGAATGCCTGTATTTTTAAAGCAGCAACCAAGTTTATTTTGCCTTGTAAATGATTGTCACTTTAAAAATACGGGCATTCTCTGACAAATTCCCGCACCTCCAGCTTCTTGCTTCCTGTTACATTTACCCCTTAGAGTATGAGTGCTTTTTTTTTGCTCTCTCCAATTTGTACATTTGCTAACAAATAGAAACATTTATATAACAATAATGAGGTTGTGTGCAGGACTCTCCAAGGGGTAAATTTACTATGATGGGAGTTCTATTTAAGATGGGATGTTGCCCATAGCAACCAATCAGATTCTACTTCTCATTTATTTAGCACCTTCTAGAAGATAATACCTGGAATCTGATTGGTTGCTATGAGCAACATCCCATCTTAAATAGAACTCCCATTTTAGTAAATTTACCCCCAAGTCTTTTGGAAGAATCTGGCCAGCAAAGTAATGCCAGAACCTACAAAAGATGTGTGGAGAACTATCTTTGATAGATTTCATTTTATTAAAGAAAAAAAACCCCACTCAAGTTCACAAATTGGTGCACTGAATGGCAAGCACATGCTGATGTAGATGTTTAGCGCTGTTTACTTTTGCGGGCATTGATGCAGGATCCTTGGCAGCTCAAGAGATTCTAATATTGTTAAACCTTCACCAATAGGTCAAATAGTAATTGAAGGAACGTTCAATATTGCAAACCCAAAGACACTTGCGGAAGGAAAAAAGCCATTTCCTATTGTTTGTTACAAACTATAAACCAAATATAACAAAGTCATTAGACTGTATGCACAGCTTAGCTGGGGCTTGAAATAGAATGATCCTTCTATATATATTCTAATAAACAGTCTTCCGCAATGCTGTACAGCTTAATACTTGCCATTTTCATGTAAATTCACCATGCTTCATACACTTGTACATACATTTTGGGGGATATCAAACCTTGGAGAGAGATAAAATGGAGAGTGATAAAGTACCAACCAATCAGCCCATGTTACAGGCAGTTAGAAGCTAATTAGTTGGTACTTTATTTCTCTCCACTTTATCTCTCTCCCCTTTTGAAAGCTACAATTCTAAGAACTCCATTTGCCCTGAAGGGATATCCAGATAGCCCTGATGCCGTTTCGGATGATCAAAACGGCTAGATATCGCGATTAATGACCAATAGTCATTATTGCGGTATCCAATTAGAGGCCTTTTTTGATCAGCCAAAATTGGACCCGCGATCGTGCAAAAACACATGGGATCAGGGATAAATTCTCAATCCCATTTGTTATAGCGACTCCGACTGGCCACTTATCGTGGATTATGCTTGGGGCACCTGAAGCATAATCCGAGATAAGTGCCGGCATCGGGGGAGCCCCCGACGATACAGTTACCTGTGCCCATTGACCGATGGGTAATTGGATTACCCCCTGAGTTGGAAAGCATAATCTAGGCTGCTGTCAAAGGAATATACTTGAAATAAAATAAACTAGCCTAATGTTTTTTAGTTTCCTATTGTGTGTAAAAATGGAACCTTCAGTTTTTATCTTAATAGATTGTTTTACTTTAGTGAAAATATGTTTAGATATTCTCTTGGTAGATATAAATAAATTTAACTGTGAATTTTGTTTTACAAAGCTTATACCCCTTTCAGACAGAGAAAAGAACCCGGTAATTTCCCGGCTCCTGAAGGGTCGACCCGGGATTTTTTTCTGTCTGAAAGGGTCAACACGGGACTGAGTTCCCGGGAATTCGACCCAGGAATTTACCTGAGTTTTTCCCGGCTCTTACACGGGTTGGCAGCTGTCTGAAAGGGTCCGACCCGGTATTTTAGAAACGGGTCGAGGCTGACAGCGCTTATTGGCTGAGCTGGCGGGGCACTGGCGATTGGCTGAGCAGCATGGTCTCTCTGATTGGCTGAGCGGGCGTGGCACTGGCGCTGGCATCTGAGGTCATCATTGTGCTGCAGGGGAGATGTAGGGAGACAGCAGAAGACTGTGCCAGGTAGCACAGTGCTAGCAGCTGCATCAGGCTCTCATTTGCTGTGTGAAACAGCAAAAAACGGCAATAAGCCAGCAACTCCGGGCTACTCAGCAGTAAAGGCCCATACACACTTGACGATAAAATGAACGACGTCGTTCATTTCAGCCCTCATCAACGACGTCGCTCATTATATCGTCAAGTGTGTATGCATCCGACGACCACCGATGCGCGGCCCCGCGGGACGTTAACGACCCTCGCTTATCTGTGGAGCATGTATGCTCAATTTCCACTATGGTCGTTACCGACCAGAGACGTTGTTGAATGTGTATGGTGTGAAAGACCAACAACCAACGACCAAGCCACTGTTTACCAGCCCTGTTCCCAGCTCATTATTTTAATAAACTGTTCAGCTTGGATGCTTCAACGATGAATGGTCTATGGTCTTTGGTCTTTCGTCTTTCGTCTTTGGTCGTTGGTAGTGTCTATGCTCATGTTGTTTGCTCAGCTGTTCAAGGGAAGTTCAAGGGAAGTCGTTAACGACGGTCGTTAACGACGTGTGCATCGTCAAGTGTGTATGGGCCTTAACTCGTCGGCCATGGTTAATGCAATGCTGTGAGCAGTCACCACCCACTTTCATGACCTCATCTCTGTGTGCCATAAAAACAGTCCATTTTTTATGACACACAAGTCTATTGCAGGGCTGACACGGGTTCTGTCTGAAAGGGGTCGACCTGGGAATTTTCCGGGTTTTTTGTGCTGTGTGAAAGGGGATAAGGGACTGTAACCCGGGTTTTTTACCGGGAGCACAAACCTGTGAAAAATCCGGATTTTTTAGATTTTTCTGTCTGAAAGTGGTATTAGTGTTTTATTTTCCCTCAACATAACCAAATCTTCTAAATAAACCTTTTTAGATCTTGTGTTAAAGTTTGCATTATATGAATATAATTAACTTGGAAAACAAACTAGGGGTTAATCGAATTAGATGCAGGGTTTACCTCTGGGTTTCACAACCTGAGCTATTCACTTATTTAGTATTTTCTCCATGCGGTAAAACCTTGGACACCGCATGGTAGGCCATAGATTCTGCGGAAAGATGCATTAACCTATGGGTTTCCCTGTGCGTTATATCCTAGGGTGCATTTTACCGTAGACTTTTGTTCTTACTGGCCTGAGGCTGCAAGGAAAAATGCACCCACGGGTAATTAATGTGCATGTTTCACCAGTTAAATGAATCTGATCAGCGCAGACTGTTAGTTGTGGCTAATTTGAGATTCCCCTAGGTGGGCCTAAGATTTTCAAAGGTGGTTGTGATAGAAGTTGAGGGAGGTGTACAGATGTGTCCTCCATTGTTGCTGCTGCAATCACATTAAACAGGTCTTAGGGGGTTATTCAGAGTTGTTGGCAAACCAAAAAAGTTAGCAATTGGGCAAAACCATGCTCCACTGCAGGTGGAGCAGATGTAACATGTGCAGAGAGATTTAGAGTTGGGTGGGGTGTGTTCAAACTGAAATCTAAATTGCAGTGTAAAAATAAAGCAGCCAGTATTTACCCTGCACAGAAACAATATATCCCACCCAAATAGAAATCTCTCTGCACATTTTACATCTGCCCCACCTGCAGTGCAACATGGTTTTGCCCAATTGCTAACTTATTTGGTTTGCTAACGACTCTGAATAACCCCCTTAATGTCACGCCTAATCCCAAGCGCATTTACTAACGCCAGGCTTCTTTTTGTGCGGCTTTCCCCCAAAAAATGCATCTTATTTGCATTACTTTTTGAATATGAGACACAAGCAGTCTATGCTGTTTTAAAAGATACACGCCATGTGTATGTTCTGTGTGTGACTGCAGCTGTTTCTGGATATGAAATGCTACATTACAGTTTTGTCCACTGACACTGTAACGTAGCACTTTGTATGCAGATACAGCTGTACTCGCACACTGAATATACACATGCAGCATAGAATTTTAATCGGCGTAGTCTGCTTGTGCGTCTTATTTGCATAATAATTATGGTGAAAAAAAGTCGCCAGGTGCTGGCCTAGTCGCACGGGAGCTGGCAGCTCTCGTGTGCCCTGTGTGCTGCGACTATCCTGCAAAGACTATACCTGGAAGGACACATCTGTATGTTTTGTGTGTGTGGTGTGTGCAGTCTGCTGATATTGTTGTACATATGCTGCGTTGGAACTGTACATGTTGCAGTTTGGGAATAGGTGGAGGAATGGGAATACTTGTGTAATTGGAGTGTGTGGGTGTATGCGGTAGGTAGTTTGATGGCTGCATGTGATAAATGGCCTGCAGAGTGTTCAGCTTAATGCTAAAGGAGCACTCAGGCAGAACTTTTTGCATGTCATTAATCAAAGTTTTACAGAATTGAGAGATCGCAGCTGCTGTTTCTTAATATTCTTTTAGCTGCTTCTGCATGTCTCCGAAGACCCTCACAATTACTGAGGGGTCTGCATCCACATTCATCCCATGGGTGTAGTACTGCTGACCGGCGGTCTCCTGACCGTCGGTCAGCTTACCGACGCCGGGATCCCTGCGGGGAGGGGCGAGTGCAGCAAGCCCCTTGCGGGCTCGCTGCGCTCACCACGCTGAGGGCTCGGTGGCGACCTGCGATCGCCACGGGTTCTATTCCCACTCTATGGGTGTCGTGGACACCTACGAGTGGAAATAGTCCCTGTTGGGCGGCATGCCGACCATCGGGATAGTGACCCGTCGGGCTGGTGGATGTGGTCATGTGACTGTCGGTCAGCTGACCGGCGGTCACATGAATACCACCCCATCCCATAATAGGTCGCTTTACTCTGAGCTTACTGCCTCAGTGCAGAGTGAGCCATGCTTGTTGCTAACACGGAACAGGCGACCCAGGACTCTGGTGTTGCATGTTGCTCTTCTCTGTCCTTCGGGAGGATGGCTGCGTGTCCTTGGATCTTCCTTAACAATGCTGCCCAAGGTTCTGAAAGAGAAAACATTTATTTAGCATTAAAATAAAACCAATAAATCTCGCAAACATTTATTTTGATGTTATGTAATAAAATAATCAAAGCATATTTCATCTCCTTGCTGCATTTGATTGACAGACTGTGGCCATCTGAGGGCAGAGAAGGGGCGACGGCATCCAGCGTTCCAGAAAATGGGTGGGGGGAGGGTCGTTTCCGTTTTCTGGGCATGTGGGTATGGTACACCTGCACTCTTGTTCCTATATTGTAATACTAACTCCCAGCAAGGTAGAACATCCCATTATAAGAAGCTAGGGTGTGCAGTCCAGGCCCCTCCCCCAATGTAACCTCAAAACTATTAGAGCCTTAGTTCATATGCCTATCCCATGCATGTTTAAATTGCTTTACTGTATTGCAATAAATCCGAAATACCGATGGTCGGGATGCCGGCGGTTACATGGCAGCGACATCCCGACACTGAAGATCCCGACAGCGGATGGGGTAATTATTTTTACCCTCCCTTGTCCCCTACCCTAACCCTCGGGGGGTGGCTGCTATGGCTAACAACCCTTCTGGTGCCTAAATTTAGCCCCCACGTGGCCCTAACCCTGAACCCCAATACTCACCTTCGGGATGTTGGCTGTCTGTAATCTGGTGCCGGTCTCCTGAGTGGTGTCAGGATTCCGGCATTGGTCACTTGACCGCCGGGATGCTGAATGCTGTATTAGCCTCTACCACCTCTGATAGGAGGCTATTCCACTTATCCACTACCCTTTCTGTGAAGTAATTTTTCCTTACATGATGTAAACTATGGATTGAATAAATGGTCCTGATTGGACTTGTGTGTGAGAGATCTAGAAATGTATTTTATTTATTATTTTCAACAATTGTACCAATTGTGCTTGAATTGTTTATACTTGATATCGATTTTATATCGAATACATACTGTCTTTCCGTGGCAGCCTTAACTAAAGTTGATGCACCAGTAGCTCCAATTTAAGTGTCCTGTGGGTTAGTAATTGAATTATATTATTGAAGTAGTGACTGCCGAAACAGAGATGTATTTAATTGTTTTAGCTGGCGTTTCAGGCTTTTCAATATACACATGTGGCTTGGAAGATGGATGCAGCTACATATCCGCTCTGAAATTGAATTGCATGCTCACATAACTGCTAATCTTGTTACTGAGACCTGTGACCATTGCCACTTTTCATTAACAACAAAAAGGGATAAAATAATTTTAATCCTGAATATACATTTTCCCCAAAGGTATACACCAGTACTACACATTTAGCTCTGGGAAGTTACCTGTGCGCTTTGTCCTGCATTTTATATATTTGCAATAGTCTGAAAATCAAGATCATAGCTTACTTTCTAATGACGTCACAGCTGTAGAACAGAAGACATTCTCATTGATGATGAGTCACAGCAGCTAGATTTTACAGAAAGTAAAGTTACAAACAACACCTTTTCCACAGGCTTACAAGACAATGGTTATCAACATTATTAAGAAAGGTGTTAATAGGACCAGGCCTACTGGGCATTATGCAGAGCTCAGTCTTTGACGTATTATGTTTAAGAGGATGAGTAGCATCAAATAGAAAAAGCAATGTACCATATACTGTAGCCTATGGGGGCGATTCAGGTATGTTAGCAAACAAAAAAAGTTAGCAATTGGGCAAAATCATGTGCACTGCAGGTGCGGTAGATGTAACATGTGCAGAGAGATTTAGATTTGGGTGGGGTGTGTTCCAGTATTTATCCTGCACAGAAACAACCCGCCTAAATATGTATGTAATGTAACATGTGCAGAGAGATTTAGATTTGGATGGGGTGTGTTCAAACTAAAATCTAAATTGCAGTGTAAAAATAAAGCAGCCAGTATTTACCCTGCACAGAAACAATATAACCCGCCTAAATCTAAATCTCTCAGCACATGTTACATCTGCCTCCCCTGCAGTGCCACATGGTTTTTCCGAATTGCTAACTTTTTTGGTTTGCTAACAACCCTGAATAAGTCCCTATATGTGAATCTGCATGTGTGATAAAAGGCTATTTTATAGGGCTTGTGACACTCATTCGATTTCAGTAATCAGAATAAAACATAAATGTTAACAAGTTACACAAGCTCTGATAAAATGTAAACATCTTAACACAGACCTTCAATTTGATCAATTTGTGAGGTACCTAAATTGTGGTCATGAGTTTGAGGTCTCTGAAAAATAAAAATAAAAACAAAAATAAAATGTATAATAACTTTAGCATTGTATTATGAAAATTATAAACATGGGGCAGATTCAGTCACCTGCTGTGTTTACCGCATGAGTAAAGCTTTGGGTTCAAAAACTGGATCTATTTAAATATTCTCTGTTTTCCCCGAAAAGTAAAACTGCGGGTAACGCGCATTAACCTTACCTGTGGTAGCCCATAGATTCCGTTTTAACTGCTGGAATGTAGGGTTTCTCCTAATGTTTTGAAAGAATGTGACCAGCAAAGTAATGCCAGAACCTACAAAAGATGTGTGGAGAACTAATGTAGGGTTAAGCCCCAGAGGGTGCATTCTTCCTTGTAGCTCCTGAGGCTAAGCATTAAAATCGGTGTTAAATGCACCCTCTGGGGCTTAACGTGGGGATGCGGCACCAATTGAATAGGTCCTGGCTGACAATTAGCCGCGGCTACTTGAATCTGCCCCTATTTGCATGTTGTGTATTTTTCTGTAGAAAATATGTGATATAGAGAAAATGCAGTTAACAGTGTATTAAATGCAATAAAGCATCACCGTGCTGGCCATGCAGTATTTACTAACAAAGTATAGTTAAGCAACATAGGGCCAAATATAATATGGTGTGGGATTCTGAAACTGACAAGATTTCGGTGAGCTGGCAGTCAAATTTAAAGTGGTAGTGTTTAATAAAGCAAAGCCAACCTGTTTTGCCTTGCTAAACATTGCTGCTTTAAATTTGACTGAAATCTTGGCTGTTTTAGAATCTCGCACACTATGACATTTGGCACATACTATCTAATTGAACATTTTATTGGTAGTCAAATTTGCACTAGAGTAATCATGGTTTGAAATCAATGTACTGATTTTAAAGTACATTTTGTGAAGCACTTGATCTATAAGTGACCATAAATTACATATATAGGAAGGTGTTGATAATACTAACAAGCTTTGTCATCCTTAACTGTAATATACTGTATAGTATATAGTTGGCTGGGGGTAACCGCCTCCTTTGGAATAGATGTAACGCATAAGGGCTGTACACATAGAGTTCCCAAGCCCAGTTATTTGCTTCGGCAGTGCTATTTTTGTGCCATCTCATGGCCGCCTTGGGCATTCCTAAGTTCTGTATTCATTCATCTGCAGGCTTGGTTGGCGTTCTCTCCAGGCACTTCCTGCTATTCTGGAACATGGGTGCTGCCGATTCAGTCACATGACTAACTTCTCCAATCAGATACAGGCAATAGTAGTCACATCCTCTGTCCAGCATATCAGTGCTGAGGGCGCCCTACTTAAACCCGGACCTGGGTTCAGACCTTTGTCAGTACGATATCTATTCCAGATATCCGTACCTTGGCTCCTGATGCCTTTGCAATTCTGCATTGTTCCAATTTCCTGTCTTATATACTTCTTGCAGAATTCTGTACTGGGACCAGCTCTAGTCTTTAGCATTGCTATACAGCACGCTGTGCTGGTTCCAGATCAAGCCTCCAGACTCTGGTCTGCATGAGGAGAAATATGGGACCTCAAGCTTCATCCATTCATTCATTCATTCATTCATTCATTCATTCATTCATTCATTCATTCATTCATTCATTCTCCAGCACTAACCTCTAGCTCCAGGGTTCCTGACCTGAATCAGTTAAAACCTGTTGACCTGACAAGGAACAAGCCAAACACATAACCCGTAAACATTATTAAATAGAGCATAATAGACATACTGGCATAGAACGTTCTATCAAATTATTTACATATCTCCTCATGGACATTTCAAGATGCTTTGTATGTACGAGCAGCTGTCATTTTCAATATTTTTGATATTATAACAGTTCTTTGTTGAATATTTAGGACCGCAATTAAAAGAGTACAAAGTAATTGCTTGTAGCTATGATTTAATTGTACCAATTAATTTCCTTAATTATTTAAACTAGGCCATCTGTTAAGTAAAATATAAAGTGCATTGACTGCATCACCCAGGCATTACTTATATGACACTTAAGGGCCCTACACATTGAGCGATCCGCCGCCGATGGATACGGCCGATGGGCGACCTGGCAGTGGGGGGGCAGTGACGGGGGGAGTGACGTTTCTTCACTCCCACCGTCACCCGGCTCCATAGAAGTGCAGGCAAATATGGACGAGATCATCCATATTGGCCTGCATGCACAGGCGACGGGGATAAACCACATCGGACAAAAGCGCAAAAACAGGCCATTTTTTCCATCAAAGTAATTATCGGGCACAATTGATCCCCCCTTAGTAATTTCACTTCTGAGAGTTCCTTTACTATAACAAAGGTTTGTTGTTTACCTGTGCTGTTTATTGGATACATTTGTCTGATTCTTGTATAGGGAAAGACACTTTTTCATGGTAACTTTGATAAAGTATTACAAATAGCACTGTAAAGGGCCCTACACACTCGGCGATGCGCCGCCGAGGTGCCCGACGGCCGATACGGCAGACGAACAACCCGGCGGCGGGGGGGCAGTGACGGGGGGAGTGAAGTCACCCGGCTGCATTGAAGTGCAGGCAAACATGGACGAGATCGTCCATATTGGCCTGCATGCACAGCCGACGGGAGATCAGCGATGAACGAGCGCGGGGCCGCGCATCGTTCATCGCTGGAGTCTCCACACTGAAAGATATGAACGAGTTCTCGTTAATTTATGAACGAGATCGTTCATATCTTTCAGAATATCGGCCAGTGTGTAGGGCCTATAAGACTTTTGTCAGTTGTAAAAGGTTAAATCTGCCGTAAAACCGGATCCATGTTACTTCACTAAGCGTTTTTTTTTTGCCAGCGCCTTGTATTGTGTCCCTGTATACCGTCTTGTGTAGCAGAGTGCAACTCTTGCAGTACACTAATTACAGACGGATGTGAATTGATGCTTTACAAAGTAACACTGCATCTACTAGAAGGGAGTCTGACAAATTGCACTGGTATGTTGAATTAAGTATTTTCACACCACATTAGTTGGGTGGTCTTCAGTTTGCCGAATGTCGGGATCCCGGCGCACAGTATACCGGCGCTGGAATCCCGACACCCGGCATACCGGCACATATTCTCCCTCGTGGGGGTCCACGACCCCCCTGGAGGGAGAATAAAATAGTGTGACCGTGCCCGTAGCGTGGCGAGCGCAGCGAGCCCGCGAGGGGCTCCTTTGCGCTCGCCACGGTGTCGGTATGCCGGCGGTCGGGCTCCCGGCGCCGGTATGCTGGTCGCCGGGAGCCCGACTGCCGGCATACCATAATACACCCCATTAGTTAGCCCTGTCGCTTTGCAAAGTATCTGTCTGTTTTCAAAGTCATTTATTACTTTAGAAACTGACTAACTTTCCCATAATATAGATGATCTAGCCATGCAATGGTTAATACATTGAGCAATTTCTATTTTTCCCCATAAAGTCACAGTGAAAGGTAAGGGCCATACACATGGTGCGATATGCACTTAACTTTTCTTACGATTTAGACTAGTCAAAATCGTAAGGAAAGTTAGTGCATATTGCACCGTGTGTACACAGCTTGTGATGCCGATGTGCGGTCCCGCGGGATCGGCATCGCAAGCAAAAATAGACTGTGCAGGCAAGTCAGTTTTGACTATCTCGTGTAAAAAAAATCGGACAAAGCCATTATCGCAAGCACAATCATTATATGCTTGCCATACCGACCTAGTCCCTGTCGCATAGTGAGAATCGGGCATAGCCCGAATCTCACCATGTGTATGCACCTTTAAGGTGTTCTGGTGCATCCATTCACCATTTATATTCCAGTGTCCAAAGGTACGCTATATGGACTTGTGTGTTTATATGCACAAGAGGGAGGAAATTCTATATACTCTATCCGTGATCGCGCTGAGCCCCCCAAAAAGTGGGTCCCAGGGACTTTTGAAAATTGGGGTCCTGCCTGTCCTTCTCTGGGTCCCATCAGAATGAAGGTTCTTGTTAACATCATTAATGATTCAAATATAAAAATACAGACTTGATTTGAACAGTACAAAAGTGTTGCAAGGGGAGGAGGGTGGTGACAATGCTGCTGCACTGTATAGCATGCAGAACACCCTGCACCAGAGCTGTAACTAGACATTTTGGTGTCTTTCGGCAGAAAGTGAATTGGTGCTCCACCGCCTAGATTTCAATGCATAGAAAGGCGCGCAGCAAAAATGTATTGGCGTGGCTTCGTGGGGAAGGAGCGTGACCACATAATAGTGCCCAGGGTCAGCGTGCAGCCGGGATGTGGCGTTCCTGTGCCAGGTGAGCGGGGGCCAGTCTCTTGGTGCTGGCGGCGGAAACCAGGATCAGCATGCAGCGGGGAGGAGGCGGCGCTGTGCCAGGTGAGCGGGACCAGTCTCATGGTGCTGGTGGCGGAGCGCAGGGTCAGCGCACAGCGGGGAGGAGGACTGGCGGGGCGGGCAATGAAGGGGAACACTGCAGGCTATTATTGGTTGGAGACTACAGATGGTGACAGCCAGTCACCTCCTGTGCGCCGCTGACTGGCTAGGCCAGAGGTTCTCAAACTCGGTCCTCGGGAGCCCACACAGTGCATGTTTTGCAGGTGACCCAGCAGGTGCACAGGTGTATTAATTACTCACTGACACATTTTAAAAGGTCCACAGGTGGAGCTAATTATTTCACTTGCGATTCTGTGAGGAGACCTGCAAAACATGCACTGTATGGGCCCCCGAGGACCGAGTTTGAGAACCTCTGGGCTAGGCGATGACACACAGATACAGATGATATAAACGTGGGTCACACGTGGCTGTTTTTCAGGTTTAATACGCGCCATAGCGTGTTTTTGCGGTCACTGCTGTATATGAAAAGTTATGATCCACCTTAATTTATCCCAGTTAAAAACAAAGCAACACTACATTTATTTGTACTGCAGAAATATTATAACATTTGTGTTACATTAACTTTTGTAAATTGTTTTCCTATAAATGGTCCAACTTTTTTGTGATTTCGTCTACTTTCCTGCTATTGATGTGAGTCTCCTTATTTGTAGTTTTGCATATTTTTGTTCTATTTTTCCCCTTAATTCAATCTCTTCCCAGAATACTCCCTGTTAATCTTACTTTCTTACTGATGTGTAATGATCCTATCCAGAATCTGCATAATGTCTAAATAACGCCCCCATACATCAGCAATCCCCCAAAAAAGTCTGCAGATTCTGAGATTTTACCCCCCAGATTTAAAGATTCTCCAATCCACCAATCTGAAGCCATACATACAGATAATGGTGGTCATTCCGACTTGTTCGCTCACTAGCAGTTTTTAGCAGCCGTGCAAATGCATAGTCGCTGCCCACTGGGGAGTGTATTTTCGCTTTGCAGAAGTGCGAACGCTTGTGCAGCAGAGCGCCTGCAAAAACATTTTGTGCAAAACAAGACCAGCCCTGTAGTTACTCTTCGTGTGCATTGATTCTAACGATGGTGGGACGGCTTTTGACGTCACACAACCGCCCAGCGTTCGCCCAGCCACGCCTGCGTTTTCCATGGCACGCCTGCGTTTTTCTAAGAACTCCCTGAAAACGGTCAGTTGACACCCAGAAACGCCCCTTTCCTGTCAGTCTTCTTGCGGCCTCCAGTGCGAATTAATTTTTTTTTAGAATCTGTGCAAAACCACAATGGACTTTGTACCCGTACGTCGCGCGTGCGCATTGTTGTGCATGCGCAGAAATGCCGATTTTTAGCCTAATCGCTGCGCTGCAAACAACGACAGCTAGCGATCAACTCAGAATGACCCCCATTGTTGCATAGTAACATAGTTTCTGAGGGTGAAAAAATACAATTTGTCCATCGAGTTCAACCTATATGTGGTCTCCTATGCTGTATTATTTTTTTAGGACTAATTTTGTCTGTTGCCAATGTCGACCGTTATGTTTATTCCTTATTCCTCTTTTTTAATAGTTATAGTGCGTGACTACGCACCATAACCCTGTATATCCTTATCCATTAGGAATTTATCTAGCCCATTCTTAAAAGTGTTGACCGAGTCTGCCATTACTACTCTCTCAGGCAGGGAATTCAAAACACATATTGTCCTTACTGTGAAAAAAACCTTTACGCCTCTGCGTGAGAAATCTCCTCTCCTCCAACTTAAATGAGTGTCCACGCATCCTCTGTGTTGATCTTAACAAAAACAGATCCCCCGCAAGTTCTGTGTATTGTCCCCTTATATATTTGTAAATGTTGATCATGTCACCTCTTAGTCTCCTCTTTTCCAGTGTAAACATGCCTAGCCTTGCAAGCCTTTTCTCATATTCCAGCGTCTCCATCCCCTTAATTAGTTTGGTCGCCCGCCTCTGATCCTTTTCTAGTTCCAGGATATCCTTTTTGTAGAATGGTCCCCAAAATTGTGCAGGGTGATTCCATGAAAACAGGGACAAACTATTAAAAAATTTAAAATGAAGCACAAGATGTTAAATTAAGTGGCAGCACTAAGTTTTTTAACAAAAACACTTTTTTTCACTAGATTAGCTGCTTCCAGATATCCATGTGTTTCTCAGGCTAGTTGGATATGATTCCTTCACTTTCATTTACAAGTTAAAAAAAATTAAATTTGAACATGTTAGCAGTAAAGCAAAAGCTATGTTGTATTCATTTATATTTTATGTTTAGGAATAATTGAAAACTACATCCCGATACCTTTTTGATTTTGCATAATATTAGGTATCTTAAGCCTACTGTTAGCATGTAACCTGAGTTACCAAAACATGGAATTTTTTTTTATAAGGGTAAATAATAATACTGCTAGTTTGTACTTTTTTTTTTGTATACATTTGTGATGCATATTGCTCAACTGTATAAAAAAGAAAAAATTTAATTCACATGTAAGTCATGAAAAATGCAATTAAATTCTGTAACCTGAGTTACCATGTAACCTGAGTTACCTTGTGTAACCTGAGTTACAAGACAAGCTATTCATTTTATTACCAGTTTTTTAATGCAATATATTTGGAATTTTTTTAGTGTAAGATAAATATGAATTAACTGGATTAGTATTAACTTTAGATAGAACACTAGAAGAAGTACCGGAGTCTGTTAATGAAGTAAATATATGGTCAGATGGTCCCAGCTCGCAATTTAAGAACAGATTCATTGTTGCAAGCTTGGAAGTACTAGAAAAAAAGCACAGTAAAAGTATCAACTGGAATTACTTTTCAACGTCGCATGGAAAAGGGCCTGTAGATGGTATTGGAGGTGCAACTAAACGCCAGGTTAGAAACTCTGTTCTGCAAAGGCACAATGTTGTATTTAATTCAAGCCAATTTGTATGTGCATCCGAGAAAGTCTCTGCTGTGAAAGTTGTTGAAATGACTGCAGATGAGATCAAGTGCAGAAATGAGGAAATGCATTTGAAGACAACATTTGATAATGCACTTTCTTTTCCTGGAATTTCTAAAGTCCATTGCCTGCGTTTAGAAGAGTTTGAACCCGAAGGCTACATGTTAACAAAACATGCTAAGTCTGTGAACAAGAGGTCCCGGAATAACTTTTACAAGGGAGTGTACGGGTCTTCTCCATCAGAAGATGAAGCCCAAGTTCAAGAACCAGATAGACCCAGGGTTGAAGAAATCAAACCTGGAACGTATGTTCTTGTTAAGTTTGATGGAGAGCGCAAAACATCATATCGATATGTTGCTGTCTTCCAGAGTGAATTGGAAGATGATGGTGAGGTCAAGATCATGTGTCTGAAGTTGGTTGCCAAAAGTGGCATGCGTTTTTAAAGTGGATGATTCTGATGTATCATATGTGTCATATGATCATATCCTGTATCTTTTACCAACTCCAAGGCTAGTAATGCAAGGAAATAGAATGGTGTATGATTTTGATACAGAAATTGATGTGTATCAAAAGACATAGGACCCAAAGAATGCACTACCATCAATATTTTTGCCTCCTGTAACCTGAGTTAACAAGAATTTTTGTTATAAATAATTCATTTCTTGTCATAAACATGTGTAATGTGTTATACCTGTATCATAATCTATGATTTAGTGGCTTTTTCATAAATAAATTGTAGCAACTTCACACCTCAATAAGAGCAGAAATATTACATTATATGATCTTAAAAAAAAAAGCTGTGTCTTTTTAGTGTAACCTGAGTTACCACACAAAAATAATTTGTATTAATTTATGTGCAATTTTTTTCCATTGTTTGAACATTTGGAAATAAAGAAGAATGTATTATTAGTAGGCTAATCATTTAGTACTCCTAAGCATATTTTATGTGGTAAAAATATTGGTTTAAATGTCAACTTAGAGTGTCACTTGTAACCTGAGTTACCATGGAATCACCCTGCACAGTATTCAAGATGTAGCCTCACTAGGGATTTATATAATGGGAGTATAACACTCTCATCCCTAGCATCAATTCCCCGTTTTATGCATGCTAATACCTTGTTAGCCTTCTTTGCTGCAATCCTACTTTGGGTACTGCTGCTTAGTTTGCCATCTATGAGGACACCTAAGTGTTTTTCCAGTACAGAATCCCCTAATTTTACCCCATTTAGTATGTAGGTGTAATTTTTGTTCTTGCTACCAAAGTGCATTACCTTACACTTGTCTGTATTGAAGCTCATTCTCCATTATGCTGCCCATGCTTCCAGTTTAACTAAGTCATTCTGGAGAGAATCAGCATCTCCCTCCGTATTTATAACCTTACACAATTTGGTATCGTCTGCAAAAATTTACACCATGCTCTCTAGGTCTACTGTTAGATCGTTAATGAAAATGTTGAATAATAATGGTCCAAGTACAGACCCCTGTGGCACACCACTTAGTACTTCAGTGCAATTTGAAAAAGTTCCATTTACCACAACGCGCTGCTCCCTATTATCTAACCAATTCCTGACCCAAATGCAGTTCAGTGATTTGCAGATAATTTTCAGTAAATACAGATCTGCCAATCTGGAAAGGCACATCAGTTTACTAGAAACGGTCTGCAAATCTGCTGTTAGTATACAGTACACTAGCAATCTACAGCCCCAAATGATCTGTGTAATCGAACATGTTGGACAACCTGATTTAACAATCCCAATCAATTTTTGGTCTGAATCCGCGATCTGTGAACTCCATATATTGCAGATTTATTTGCACAATCATCTGCAAAACAGCAAATTGCCTCAATCTTACTGGGAGTTTGTCCATGTCTAGAAAGCAGTGAAAATGTTTCCGGGATCATCTATAGTTTGTTCCTTACCTTATACAGTTGTTGTGGTTACAGCACTTTTTAAACCTTTTTCAATGACTGGAATCGTCCTGGGAAAACTGGGATTAATTGAATGGTGACCTTTTAAATGGGAAATTAAACCAGAAATGACAAATGTGGTTGTAGGGATAATTAGAAACAACTTGCACCTGATGCAGGTAGAGGAGTACAAAGGTTCAGTCATTCCCTTTATTAGCGAAGAAGGTGATTTTACCTGAAGGGAATAACAGGAACGGAGTATTTGGAGAAAGATCAAAAGTATACTAATGTGCAAAGCTTTGTAATTGAATATGTAGAAGCCAAAATTATACACTTTCAATTATAACAGCAATAACTAAGAGGCACACAATTCTATATATATATATATATATATGTGTGTGTGTGTGTGTGTGTGTGTGTATATATATATATATATATATATATATATATACAGTTGTGCTCATAAGATTACATACCCTAGCAGAATTTGTGATTTTCTGGACATTTGTCAGAGAATATGAATGATAACTCACAAACTTTTCTCTCACTCATGGTTAGTGGTTGGGTGAAGCCATTTATTGTCAAGCAACTGTGTTTACTCTTTTTAAATCATAATGACAACAGAAACTACCCAAATGACCCAGATCAAAAGTTTACATACCCTGGAGATTTTGGCCTGATAACATGCACACAAGTTGACACAAACGGGTTTGAATGGCTACTAAAGGTAACCATCCTCACCGGTGTTTTGTTTGCTTGTAATCAGTGTGTGTGTATAAAAGGTCAGTGAGTTTCTAGACTCCTGAAAGACCCTTGCATCTTTCATCCAGTGCTGCACTGACGTGTCTGGATTCTGAGTCATGGGGAAAGCAAAAGAATTGTCAAAGGATATGCGGGAAAAGGTAATTGAACTGTGTAAAACAGGAAAGGGATATAAAAAGATATTCAAGCAATTGAGAATGCCAATCAGCAGTGATCAAACTCTAATTAAGAAGTGGAAAATGAGGGATTCTGTGGAAACCAGATCACGGTCAGGTAGACCAACAAAAATTTCAGCCACAACTGCCAGGAAAATTGTTTGGGATGCAAAGAAAAATCCACAAATAACTTCAGCTGAAATACAGGACTCTCTGAAAAAAAGTGGTGTGGTTGTTTCAAGATGCACAATAAGGAGGCATTTGAAGAAAAATGGGCTGCATGGTCGAGTCGCCAGAAGAAAGCCATTACTACGCAAATGCCACAAAGCATCCCGCTTACAATACTCCAAACAGCACAGAGACAAGCCTCAAAACTTCTGGAACAAAGTCATTTGGAGTGATGAGAGCAAAATTGAACTTTTTGGCCACAACCATAAACGTTACATTTGGAGAGGAGTCAACAAGGCCTATGATGAAAGGTACACCATTCCTACTGTGAAACATGGAGGTGGATCGCTGATGTTTTGGGGATGTGTGAGCCACAAAGGCACTGGAAACTTGGTCAAAATTGATGGCAAGATGAATGCAGCATGTTATCAGAAAATACTGGAGGAAAATTTGCAATCATCAGCCCGGAAGCTGCGCATGGGATGTACTTGGATGTTCCAACATGACAATGATCCAAAACACAAGGCCAAGTCGACCTGTCATTGGCTACAGCAGAATAAAGTGAAGGTTCTGGAGTGGCCATCTCAGTCTCCTGACCTCAATATTATTGAGCCACTCTGGGGAGATCTCAAACGTGCAGTTCATGCAAGACAGCCCAAGAATTTACAGGAACTGGAGGCTTTTTGCCAAGAAGAATAGGCAGCTTTACCATCTGAGAAAATAAAGAGCCTCATCCACAACTACCACAAAAGACTTCAAGCTGTCATTGATGTCAAAGGGGGCAATACACGGTATTAAGAACTGGGGTATGTAAACTTTTGATCAGGGTCATTTGGGTAGTTTCTGTTGTCATTATGATTTAAAAAGAGTAAACACAGTTGTTTGACAATAAATGGCTTCACCCAACCACTAACCATGAGTGAAAGAAAAGTTTGTGAGTTATTATTCATATTCTCTGACAAATGGCCAGAAAATCACAAATTCTGCTACGGTATGTAAACTTATGAGCACAACTGTATATATAGATATATATAAAAATGAACCATGGTAACTGCACATCACTTAAAAAACAAATATCTACAGAAGCCATAGTAACCATCAGTCACTGCTCAAAAGATGTTAAAGCATAAACCTGGATGATGATGATGATGAGTATTAATTATTATTATTTAAAAAAAATATATTTTTATTGAGAATGAAGCGAGCATATAACCAAAATAAAACGTGTTGACATTGGGTGTCATTCCAAGTTGATCGCTAGCTGCATTTGTTCGCAGAGCAGCGATCAGGCTAAAAAATGGCCGTTCTGCGCATGCGTAAGCGGTGCAATGCGCACGCGTGACGTACGGGCACAACGAACGATGTAGTTTTGCACAGGGTCTAGCGATGCATTTCAGTCGCACTGAATGTCGCAGAGTGATTGACATGAAGTGGGCGTTTCTGGGTGGCAACTGACCGTTTTCAGGGAGTGTGCAGAAAAACGCAGGAGTGCCAGGGAAAACGCAGGCGTGGCTGGGTGAACGCAGGGCGGGTTTGTGACGTCAAATCTGGAACTGAATAGTCTGAAGTGATCGCAAGCGCTGAGTAGGTTTTGAGCTACTCTGAAACTACACAAAAATTTTGTAGCCGCTCTGCGATACAACCGTTCTCACTTCTGCTAAGCTAAAATACACTCCCAGTGGGCGGCGGCATAGCGTTTGCACGGCTGCTAAAACCTGCTAGCGAGCGATCAACTCGGAATGACCCCCATTGACATGTCAGAATATAATAAGATACATAATAATAATAATAATAATAATAATAATAATAATAATAATAATAATAAGAAGAAGAATACATAATAAGATACATAATAAGCATAACACAAAATTTTTTTTTTATACTGTTGTCAAGTACAAAGTCATAGATAATCACAGTAGGCATGGTGTATTACTGTTCCCAGTAGTCATGTAGCAAAATATATTATATTGTTGTTATTATTACTATTAGAAGATTTTCTTAACCCAAAGCATAATATTTCCATATTAAAATGTACTTTCTGCTATAACTATGCATTTCTGTACTGGCTATAAATAAATAGCTACAGTAATTGCTGTATTAGAAAAACAATCTACAGTGCTATTTTTGACTTAAAACAGAGCAGGCGATAGAGTGTGGGTGACCATAGAGACACAAACAGAAATAATTTCCTTGCAGATTACCCTACATATGTCTTGTTATTTCATTTTGCAAAATGTGTCTTATTGCCTGGTTGCTTTTGCCGTTGTCTAGAAAGAGGGTTAGCCACTGATTTTCACTGATACCACCTAAAATCCATATACAGGTTGAGTATCCCATATCCAAAATGCTTGGGACCAGAAGTATTTTGGATATCGGATTTTTCCGTATTTTGGAATAATTGCATACCATAATGAGATATCATGGTGATGGGACACAAGTCTAAGCACAGAATGCATTTATGTTTCATATACACCTTATACACACAGCCTGAAGGTAATTGTAGCCAATATTTTTAACAACTTTGTTTATTAAACAAAGTTTGTGTACATTCACACAATTAATTTATGTTTCATATACACCTTATACAAACAGCCTACAGGTCATTTAATACAATATTTGTAATAACTTTGTGTATTAAACAAAGTTTGTGTACATTGAGCCATCAGAAAACAAAGATTTCACTATCTCACTCTCACTCAAAAAAGTCCGTATTTCGGAATATTTGGATATGGGATACTCAACCTGTACTATAATATTTGCTTGTGAAGCTTGGTTACTATTACGGTTATACAGTTGGTTTCAATTCACCCAAATTCTCTAGGTGTAAAAAGGGAAATTATGAAATCATCACCGGAAAGATGTGGTGATTCATCTGTTCACATGAAGAGCTCAGAGGCTGTGTAGCTTAACACTACTGTCATATATAATCACATCTGTGTGTGGAATTCACAAGTCTCTAAGACTGTCTTGCCTAGAAGCTGTACTGCTCACAATATGGATTCTAAGGCAAGGATTTGGAATGATCAATGCTTTCTTGTGACAGTGCCGTGCAAGCTGTTTAGAAATCTTTTCAGTACAAATGAAACTCCTTTTTTGACTGTATGTTGTAAGAAAAGAGAAAATGGCATCTCTCATTTCCCACGCAACACTGCAAACTCTCATAAACCACACATTCACTGCCCCACCTATTTCTTGTTTCTCCTAGATGGGTTCAGTACTGTATGTTATGTTGACATTCATTATGTCTACACCATAATGTCAACATGGTCGACTGACAAAGTGTCAACTGAATCAAAATGTCAACATCAGTGGCAGGCTGAGCTGTAGGGCAGGGTGCCATCTGCCCCACCCAGGCTGCTGCAATTTTAGGGATTCACGGCTGCCTGCAGACTCATGTGCATGGCTAGCTGCGGGAGGCAGGCAAGGAGTTTAAAGGTAAGACGCTTGCTGGTGCTGCCCATAAGGGTGGGTGGTAGGTGTATATTGGAGAAGTACTGTGAAGTGAATATTGAAGGAGGGGGTGATGTGAGGTGAATATTGAAGGAAGGGCTGGGGCTATGTGGTGAATAGAGAGTGCACTGAAGTGGGGGAGTGATGTGAGAGGTGGACATTGAAGAGAGGAGGTGCTGTGCCCAAACCTATCTGTAGACTCTCTCACCCTGTCACCCAAAACATCTGCCTCATAGACACTAACTCTGTCACCTTCCAGACCTGTCATCCACCAGACTTGTCCACAAAGACTGCAAAATACCAGACTTGTGCCGCCCATAGCTTTTGCCACCTACAGATAAGGTCAGTTGTCTGTGGGAGGACTGGGGCATATTATTATTTTTTTATGCGGGGTCCAATGTGTGTGTTTTGTTCCTGTGGGGCCATTTGATTTTCTTGTGGGGGCCAATATTTTTTCCCCCTGTAAGAGCCTATGTACTTGTTTTTCCTGTAGGGCTAATGTGTTTTATTTTTTCCTGTAGAGACCAATATGTTTTATTTTTTTCCTGTGGGGACCAATGCATTTTGTTTTTCCCCACGTGAGCCAATGTGTAGTTTTTTTTTTTAATATTAAAAATAGTAAAAGTATTAATTATGGATATATTTGGAAGATGGTGCTCCAAAATTTCTCACAGGGTGCTAGTGAGGAGGAGATCTGTGAGGTGTCATGAGTAACCAGGGCTTTTCTCTGTATGCTGCTATGTCTCCTGCAGGGGGATTGGTTTGGTCTTTCTCCGCAGCCTGGGTCTCTGCATTGTACCCGCTACCCCCTTCCCTGCATGGCTTTCCTGGCAAATCGGAACAGCATATACTATATAGAATCATTAAAAAAAAGAGACAAGTAAATATTATAGAGCAGGGCTGCCCAAAAACTTTAATTGCAAGAGATGCTCTTTAACCAAGAGCGTACAGACACGGCTAAAATCACTGAGGAGGTAATCATGCTAGTTAAGTAGTCTCCTGAAACGAGGAGGCAGAGCTGTGTGATTTTCTTTAGAAATCACCTGGTAGGAAAAAAAATGGTCTGAATTAATAATTGAAAACATCTATCTTCTGGAACTCTTGTCTTGTCTTTTTATGGTTGGCTGTAGCTGTGGGAGGCATACAGATAAATTACTGAGAGATTCCCTAGGCAGGCATTGATCTAGCGCCTTTATTGTGACTTTGTAATATGGAATAGTCAAGCTGGAAGTGCAGCTCCAGTTGTCTTCAGGTTATTCTCTTGCTTTTCTTTCTTTCAGCACATTTTAATTTTATTTATGACTACCCAAAGCATTGAAGAGCACTCAAAGGTTGCATAATGCAACTGGCTGTATTTCACAAACCACAAAATAAGAAGTGATTTGTTTTTTTTAATGTGTTGCAATGTTTAGAAAGTTTCTTCTGAACAGTCAAAGCGTTCAAACCATTAAAACCACTTGACTGGCATGGTCGCATGTCTGTTACATGGCTTGGTCGCATCACATGCGACCAGCTATCCCCTGGCGTCCGCAGCACCAGTTGTGCGCTGCCACCTCCTTGTTCCCAGACCCTGCAAAGATACGGCGGTCTCTGACCTCAGACATCTCTGCCGGAATCACGCCTCAAAAATCCATGCAGCCAGCATGTTCCGGGAATCACAGTGCAGGGTTCCCCTCCCTGTACAATTTGGCTGATCCCTGCGTGTGCAGAGATCAGCTGCAGCAGGGGCTATTGATCACCAGTCCCCCCTGCACACGCCCTGCTGTGCTCTGCATGGGAAGGGGGGAGATATATGCACATGGGTGTTTGGGGGGTAACCTCCAGGGGGAAACTTTGAGCAGCTGGGCTGTAGGATTGGAGGGGGGGGGGGGGGGGGTGTTAAAATAAAATAAAAAATGCCCTGATAACAAAGTTGGGGAGGAGGGGGGGAGTTGACAGAAAAAGGTTTTTTTACTACCAAGGGGGTGTGGTGGGCTAGTATTACTAGAATTTAAGACCACTGGGGGGCTTATTGCCAAAGGGGAGGGGGGAAAAAAAACGTATTTTATAATGGAGCCTATGGACCCTTGGGGGAGGGGGGTCGTGTAAAACACCCCCTAAATTTATTTATTTTTAAATAAAATATTGTAATATTTTATTAACAACACTTTTTAAACTTTATTAAGCAATAAAAAAAAACGACAATTTCTGAGTAGTTTGTGATAAACAAATTGTCAGTTAAGTGGTTAAGAAACTGGTTTTACTGTGTTTTCCTGAGTGTTCTATGATTATGGACTCTGTTTATTTAATTGTAAAAAAAACACACTATCTCGAGCGAAAACTGACGGATAGAACATCTGCCTATAAGATGTTCCAGTTTTTGCTAGAAATATCACTACAAGTACAGTAGCAGCAGACTCCATCTTCTGTTATCAAAATGGAGACAGAAGTAAATCAATGAAAAATGCTAGTACATTTGAATTTCCAAGCCCCAGAGGAGCTGAGGTAAGACAAGAGGAGGGGTCCTTGGTGCTGTAGTTTTTGCAGGGTATTTACAGTGCATCCGGAAAGTATTCACAGCGCTTCACTTTTTCCACATATTGTTATGTTACAGCCTTATTCCAAAATGGAATAAATTAATTTTTTCCTTTAAACTTCTACACTTAGGGGGTCATTCCGACTCGTTCGCTCGCCGCGTTTTCACGCAGCAGAGCAAACGGGTACCTGCTGCGCATGCGCTGGCGCCTTTGTGCACCTGCGCATGCGGGATGGCCGACGGCCGTGGCAGGACAGCGATCGCCTCTGCCTGATTGACAGGCAGAGGCGATCGATGGGAGGGAGGGGGCGAAACGGCGGCGTTTGGCCGCCGTTTCGTAGGCGCAGTCCGTCCAACGCAAGCGTGGCCGGACCGAACGGGGGGCGGGCCGCAGCGGCTGCGTGACGTCATACGCAGCCGCTGCGGGCCAGGGAGCGAGGAGTAGCTCCCGGCCAGCTCACTAAAGCTGCGCTGGCCGGGAGCTACTCCTGAAGTGCAAAGGCATCGCCGCTGTGCGATGCCTTTGCACTTCTGCGAGGGGGGTCGGACTGACATACGGGGCGGGCTAGCCCCGTGCTGGGCGTCCCCCCGCTTGTCAGGAAAGTTGATCGTAGCTGTGCAAAATTTTGCACAGCTACGATCAACTCGGAATGACCCCCTTAATACCCCATAATGACAACGTGGAAAAAGTTGTGGCTAATTTATTTAAAATTAAGAAATTACATGTACATTTGTATTCACAGCCTTTGCCATGAAGCTCAAAATTTAGCTCAGGTGCATCCTGTTTCTACTGATCATCCTTGAGATGTTCCTACAGCTTAATTGGAGTCCACCTGTGGTAAAATCAGTTGATTGGACATGGTTTGGAATGGCATACACCTGTCTATATAAGGTCCCACACTTGACAGTACATGTCTGAGCACAAACCAAGCATGAAGTCAAAGGAATTGTCTGTAGACCTCCGAGATAGGACTGTCACGAGGCACAAATCTGGGAAAGGGTACAGAAAAATATCTGCTGCTTTGAAGGTCCCAATGAGCTCAGTGGCCTCCGTCATCCGTAAATGGAAGAAGTTCGGAACCACCAGGACTCTTTATAGAGCTGGCCGACCGTCTAAACTGAGCGATCAGGGGAGAAGGGCCCTAGTCAGGGAGGTGACTAAGAACCCGATGGTCACTCTCTCAGAGCTACAGCATTCCTCTGTGGAGAGAGGAGAACCTTCCAGAAGGACAACCATCTCTGCAGCAATCCACCAATCAAGCCTGTATGGTAGAGTGGACAGACGGAAGCCACGCCTTAGTAAAAAGCACATGGCAGCCCGCCTGGAGTTTGCCAAAATGCACCTGAAGGACTCTCAGACCATGAGAAACAAAATTCTCTGGTCTGATGAGACAAAGATTTAACTCTTTGGCATGAATTCCAGGCATCATGTTTGAAGGAAACCAGGCACCGCTCATCACCAGGCCAATACTATCCCAACAGTGAAGCATGGTGGTGCCAGCATCATGCTGTGGGGATGTTTTTCAGCGGCAGGAACTGGGAGACTAGTCAGGATAGAGGGAAAGATGAATGCAGAGACATCCTGGATAAAAACCTGCTCCAGAGCGCTCTTGACCTCAGACTGGGGCGATGGTTCATCTTTCAGCAGGACAACAATCCTAAGCACACAGCCAAGAAATCAAAGGAGTGTCTTCAGGACAACCCTGTGAATGTCCTTGAGTGGCCCAGTCAGACCCAAGACTTGAAACTGGCCAAAGATAGGGGTGCCAAGCTTGTGGCATCATATTCAAAAACTTGAGGCTGTAATTGCTGCCAAAGGTGCATCAACAAATTATTGAGCAATGGCTGTGAATACTTATGTACATGTGATTTCTTAGTTTTTTATTTCTAATAAATTTGCAAACATCTCAAAAAACGTTCACGTTGTCATTATGGGGTACATAATACTGTACCGAATACTGTCCCTCATTCCGAGTTGATCGCTCGCTAGCTGCTTTTAGCAGCAGTGCAAACGCTAAGCCACTGGGAGTGTATCTTAGCTTAGCAGAAGTGCGAACGAAAGGATCGCAGTGCTGCTACAAAAAAGATTGTGCAGTTTCAGGGTAGCTCGAGACCTACTCCTAGCTAGTGATCACTTCAGTCTGTTTAGTTCCTGTTTTGACGTCACAAACGCCCTGCGTTTGGCGAGCCACGCCTACGTTTCTCCAGCCACTCCTGCGTTTTTATCTGGCACGCTTGCGTTTTTACACACACTCCCCGAAAACGGTCAGTTACCACCCAGAAACACCCACTTCCTGTCAATCACTCTGCGGCCAGCAGTGCGACTGAAAAGCGTCGCTAAAACTTGTGTAAAACTGCATCGGCTTTTGTGAAAGTATGTCGCGCGTGCGCAGAGCACACCATACACATGCGCAGAAGTGCCGATTTTTAGCCTGATCGCTGCGCTGCGAACAACGGCAGCTAGCGATCAATGAAGGGCCACTGTGTGTAGAATTTTGAGAGCAAAAATGAATTTATTCTATTTTGGAATAAGGCTGTAACATAACAAAATGTGGAAAAAGTGAACCACTGTGAATACTTTCTGGATGCACTGTACATCTACTAGACCACCCTCACATGGGCAGATGTACTAAGCCTTGGAGAGAGATAAAGTGGAGAGAGAAACTACCAACCAATCCGCTCCTAGCTGTCATTTTTCAAACAGCCTGTAACATGGCAGTTAGAAGCTGTTTGGTTAGGACTTTATCTTTCTCCACTGTATCACTCTCCAAGGCTTAGTACTGGATGTAGTTGGGATCCCAGCAGTCAGAATGCCGACGCCGGAATCTCAACAGCCGGAATCCCAACCATAAGTATGCCGGGGAGGTTACGGTTAGGCTGCGGGGAGGGAGGGTTATGGTGAGGCTGCAGGGAGGGAGGGTTATGGTGAGGCTGCAGGGAGGGAGGGTTAGGGATCGCCTGTGGGGTGGTAGGGTTATGATTAGGCTGTGGAAAGGGAGGGTTAGGTTTAGGCTGTGGAAAGGGAGGGTTAGGTTAAGCTGCAGTGGGTGGGTTAGGGATAGTTACCTACACCGCTCCTATTGGAATTTCAAGCACTCGGGATACCGGTGTCTGTTTTCTGACTGTTGGTTACCCGTACCCAACCCCTTAGTACATCTCCTCCATGGAATGACAGGGCTGTGATAGCCTACCATGATATGCGTACATGGTTTATGTTCCAGAAACCTTTTTATTACATTACATATTTTGTGTTTTTCAACACACAAGTCACTCATTAAAGCTATTTCACCTATCTGAATCATGGCTGTGTTTCACTTCTCTCTGATATCTCTTCTTTCCCCTCTGTCTGATAGCATTTGGAGAAGATCACGTTCCCTTAATACTATCCAAATTCAAATTTCAAAGGGGACTCCCTGAGGTGCAACTGAAAGTTTTATCCTTTTTTTTCCCCCTGCTTTCTGCCTATGGAACTTGTGTAAGCCCCCTGCAATTTCAAAGCTGGCTAGAAATAATCTTCCTTCCCACTGCTATGTGCTATTTATCTGTGTGACATAGTATAATTCATTGTCTAACTAGTCGTGCTGGCATTAGGGGGGAATGTGAGCATATTGCAGATTACTTCCTTGTGTGTTAATATTTATCTTTTAGAATAATATTGTTTACTTTAATTGAGTCTTAATGTGTTCCTGGAATTAATCTTGTATGTTTCAGAACTTATCTCTTCACATGTTGTTATTTGTTTTGCTCTGGAAATTGAACAGTAGATCCTAAGAATGCCAGGGGGGCCTTAGCTATACTATACCGGTATTTTCCATTGGATTGTATACATTGCTATAGTATGCAATATATCTATTGCGGAATTCAGATTTTTTTGATGTGGAGCTATTCAATTTTTATGCAGATACGGTGCGATCCTCCTGTGGTGGCAAGCAGAGAGTCATGAAAAGTCATACTTTTGGACACCCAACCTGCTGTTTTGGCAGCACGTCCAAATGTTTAGACGAGTTTAGCCGCGTCACGCAGCTAAACCCGGTGTATGTGGGTGCTACAAGTGCGATAAGTAATGGGTGACCAGGGCACTCGCACCTTTTGGCAGAACAATTGGATAGCTCCATCAGGTTCAGTTGACTTGTGGGTGCACAAAAAAAACCCAATTGAATTCCACTTATATTTATATTAGAATTTTCCTATGTTTACTGTGTTTTATTAGTAGAAGTAAGGGAATAGGTGGCCTATGTAGATCATACAACAGTCTTGTGCGCCTTACAATTTGTATTTCAAAATTAAGCCGCAAATAATGGGCAGATTCATGCAATCTCTTTTTCCCACATACAGTGCTGGAAGCTATTCAATAAAAGACCCACGATCAACTAGCGAGCAGCCCAAAGGCAGTATTTAATGCTGATTTCTGTTCACACCCTTAGTAGTAGCTCAGAACATTTTACCCACAAAAACAAACCATACTACTAATACTGCTGCTAATTGTATCTGCCCCAAAATGTTATACTATTTAGCAGTAAGTTTCACATCTACATGCTTTAATCTTACTATTTGTAATCCCGCCATTGGTATCAGTAGTAGTTTATATTAATAATGAATTTTTATTCAAAACATGGGCAATTTAAGTAATTTGTATCAGCCCTAGTTACAGCAAATTCTATGTGGAATAAGTGAACACCTATAGTGTACTTCAACCAAAAATATGGTAAATGTAGTTTATGGTCAACTGATCACAAAATCGCAAAAACAAGTAAGCCAATTTTGTTACTTTTTGTGCATTACTGGTCTGTTTATTAAAGGGAGAAATGCCCCTTCCCCAAACTGCAAAAAAAAAAAAAAAAAAAAAGTATTATATCTGGTTACTATAACATCACTAAATGCTGCTCCTTTGTAACTGTATTTATTGAAGGACTTTCTATGTAAGTCTCGAGACAAGTAATACAAATGTAATTTGTTCCAATTACAAATGTTCTGTTTGTGGTGACTGTAAGCTCTCACGAGCAGGGCCTTCTTTCCTCCTGTGCTTTCCCCCCCCCTTACTTTTACCATTATCTCCTCTCCACCGCCAGCAACAGCACCTAACCTTTGGATGTGGCCTTCCCACTGATCATTTTGGTATTATGACTGCTGCCGCAGCATTGCTTATAAACCTTGTCTGTAATCTGCTATGGGGGTATTCAAATAGCCACAATAATGCGATTCGCATTCGTGGCTAAAGTTAACATACCTATCTCCCGAAAAATCAGCTTATCGCAGACTGCAAGCTCCCGATTTGCGCACCTATCCTATTCCAAAATGGCGATAACGGGATTCACACAATAATTCTAGCCGGCAAAACCAGAGATAAGTATAAGAGAAAATAGGGGAAATCTGCCCCCAAAAAGCTAAACTAATCTAGGAAAACATTATAGAAGTCTATTAGTGGCCATAATAAATCTATTTGGTGTTTGTAAATTGGGTCAAATGGCTATTATATTTCTCTGACGTCCTAGTGGATGCTGGGAACTCCGTAAGGACCATGGGGAATAGCGGGCTCCGAAGGAGGCTGGGCACTCTAGAAAGATCTTAGACTACCTGGTGTGCACTGGCTCCTCCCACTATGACCCTCCTCCAAGCCTCAGTTAGATTTCGTGCCCGGCCGAGGTTGGATGCACACTAGGGGCTCTCCTGAGCTCTTAGAAAGTTATAGTCTTAGAATTTGTTATTTTCAGTGAGACCTGCTGGCAACAGGCTCACTGCAGCGAGGGACTAAGGGGAGAAGAAGCGAACTCGCCTGCTTGCAGCCGGATTGGGCTTCTTAGGCTACTGGACACCATTAGCTCCAGAGGGATCGACCGCAGGCCCAGCCTTGATGTTCGGTCCCGGAGCCGCGCCGCCGTCCCCCTTACAGAGCCAGAAGCAAGAAGATGGTCCGGAAAATCGGCGGCATGAAGACATCCTGTCTTCACCAAGGTAGCGCACAGCACTGCAGCTGTGCGCCATTGCTCCTCATACACACTTCACACTCCGGTCACTGAGGGTGCAGGGCGCTGGGGGGGGGCGCCCTGAGGCAGCAATAAAAACACCTTGGCTGGCTAAAATACCTCAATATATAGCCCCTGGGGCTATATATGAGGTAAATACCCCTGCCAGAATCCCATAAAAAGCGGGAGAATATGCAGCGAAAAAGGGGCGGAGCCTATCTCCTCAGCACACTGGCGCCATTTTTCCCTCACAGCTCGGCTGGAAGGAAGCTCCCTGGCTCTTCCCTGCAATTCTACAGTACAGTAAGAGGGAAAAGAGAGGGGGGGCATTAAAATTGGCACTGTATACAGTATATTATATTGAAAAGCAGCTATAGGGGACATAACTCAGTTAGTCCCTGCATTATATAGCGCTCTGGTGTGTGCTGGCATACTCTCACTCTGTCCCCCCAAAGGGCTTTTGTGGGTCCTGTCCTCGTTTAGAGCATTCCCTGTGTGTCTGCGGTGTGTCGGCACGGCTGTGTCGACATGTTGAATGAGGAGGCTTATATGGTGACGGAACAGAGGCCGATATATGTGATGTCGCCCCCTGTGGGGCCGACACCAGAGTGGATGGATAGGTGAAAGGTATTAACCGACAGTGTCAACTCCTTACATAAAAGGGTGGATGACGTAACAGCTGTGGGACAGCCGGCTTCTCAGCCCGCGCCTGCCCAGGCGTCTCAAAGACCATCAGGGGCTCAAAAACGCCCGCTCTCTCAGATGGCAGACACAGATGTCGACACGGAGTCTGACTCCAGTGTCGACAAGGTTGAGACATATACACAATCCACTAGGAACATCCGTGACTTGATCCCGGCAATAAAAAATGTGTTATACATTTCTGACATTAACCCAAGCACCTCTAAAAATGGGTTTTAGGTTTGGGGAGAAAAAACAGGCAGTGTTTTGTTCCCCCATCAGATGAATAAATGAAGTGTGTGAAAAGCGTGGGTTCCCCCGTTAAGAAACTGGTAATTTATAAAAAGTTACTGATGGCGTACCCTTTCCCGCCAGGAGGATAAGTTACGCTGGGAGATATCCCCTAGGGTGGATAAGGCGCTCACACGGTTGTCAAAAAAGGTGGCACTGCCGTTTTAGAAACGGCCACTTTGAAGGTACCTGTTGATAAAAAGCAGGAGGCTATCCTGAAGTCTGTATTTACACACTCAGGTACTAGACTGAGACCTGCAGAGCGTGCTGCTGCAGCGTGGTCGGTGACCCTGTCAAGCATACTAGTTTGCTAATATGAGAACATATTAAAGACGTTGTCTTATATATGAGGGATGCACAGAGGGATATTTTGCCGGCTGGCATCCAAAATGAATGTAATGTCCATTCTGTCAGGAGGGTATTAGAGACCTGTCACTGGACAGGTGATGCTGACTTAAAAAGCGCATAGAGATTCTGCCTTATAAGGGTGAGGAATTATTTGGGGATGGTCTCTGGGACCTCGTATCCACAGCAACTGCTGGGAAGAAATATTTTTACCTCAGGTTTCCTCACAGACAAAGGTACAGTCCTTTCGGCTTCAGAAAAGCAAGCGGGTCAAATGGCGCTTCCTTTCTGTACAGAGACAAGGGAAGAGGGAAAAAGCTGCACCAGTCAGCCTGTTCCCAGAATCAAAATTCTTCCCCCGCTTCCTGTGAGTCCACAGCATGACGCGGGTGCTCCACAGGTGTAGCCAGGTACGGTGGGGGGCCGTCTCAAAAATTTCAGCAATTAGTGGGCTCGCTCACAGGTGGATCCCTGTTTCTTTCAAGTAGTATTTCAGGGGTACAAGCTGGAATTAGAGATGTCTCCCCCCAGCCGTTTCCTAAAATATGCCTTGCTGACGACTCCCTCAGGCAGGGAGGCTGTGCTAGAGGCAATTAATAAGCGGTATTCCCAGCAGGTAATACTCAAGGTGCCCCTACTTCAACAAGGACGGGGTTACTATTCCACACGGTTTGGGGTACCGAAACAGCATGGTTCGGTGTGACCCATTTTATATTTAAAATCCTTGAACACATACATAAAAAAAAAAAAAAATTCAAGTTCAAGATGGAATCGCTCAGGGCGGTTATTGCAAGCCTGGACGAGGGGGATTACATGGGATCCCGGGACATCAAGGATGCTTACCTGCATGCCCCCATTTACCATCCTCGCCAGGAGTACCTCAGATTTGTGGTACAGGATTACCATTACCAAGTCCAGACACTGCCGTTTGGACTGTACATGGCACCGAGGGTGTTTTATCAAGGTAATGGCCGAAATGATGATACTCCTTCGAAAAAAGGGAGTTTTAATTATCCTGTAATTGGACAATCTCTTTATAATGGCGAGGTCCAAGGAGCAGTTGGTAGTCGGGGTAGCACTATTTTGGAAAGTGCTACAACAGCACGGTTGGATTCTAAACAGTCCAAAGTCACAGCTGGTTCCTATGACACGTCTACTGTTCCTGGGGATGGTTCTGGACATAAACCAGAAATAGTGTTTCTCCCGGAGGAGAAAGCCAAGGAGTTGTCATCTCTAGTCAGAGACCTCCTGAAGCCAAAACAGGTAGCGGTACATCGTTGCACGCGAGTTCTGGGAAAAATGGTAGCTTCCTACGAAGCAATCCCATTAGGCAGGTTCCATACAAGAACTTTTCAGAGGGACCTGTTGGACAAGTGGTCCGGATCGCATCTTCCGATGCATAGGCTGATAACCCTGTCTCCAAGGACCAGGGTATCTCTACTGTGGTGGCTGCAGAGTGCCCATCTTCAAGAGGGCCGCAGGTTCGGCATACAGGACTAGGTCCTAGTGACCATGGATGCCAGCCTTTGAGGCTGGGGGGCAGTCACACGGGGAAGAAACTTCCAGGGACTTTGGTCAAGTCAGGTGATTTCCCTACACATAAATATTCTGGACCTGAGGGCCATTTACAATGCCCTGAGGGGCAAGGCCTCTGCTTCAAAACCAGCCGGTACTGATCCAATCAGACAACATCACGGCAGTCGCCCATGTAAACCAACAGGGCGGCACAAGAAGCAGAATGGCGATGGCAGAAGCCACAAGGATTCTCCGATAGGCGGAAAATCATGTGTTAGCACTGTCAGCAGTGTTCATTCCCGGAGTGGACAACTGGGAAGCAGATCTTCTCAACAGACACTCCACCCGGGAGAGGGGGGACTTCCTCCAGAAGTCTTACAAAGGATTGTACACCATTGGGAAAGGCCACAGGTGGACATGATGACGTCCCGCCTCAACAAAAAGCTATAAAAGATATTGCGCCAGGTCAAGGGACCCTCAGGCGATAGCTGTGGACGCTCTGGTAACACCGTGGGTGTACCAGTCGGTTTATGTGTTCTCCCCTCTGCCTCTTATACCAAAGGTACTGAGAATAATAGGAAGGCGAGGAGTAAGAACGATACTCGTGGTTCCGGACTGGCCAAGAAGAGCTTGGTACCCAGAACTTCAAGAATTTATATCAGAGGACCCATGGCCTCTGCCACTCAGACAGGACCTGCGGTTGCAGGGGCCCTGCCTGTTCCAAGACTTACCGCGGCTGCATTTGACGGCATGGCGGTTGAACGCCGGATCCTGAAGGAAAAGGGCATTCCGGAGGAAGTCATTCCTACGCTTACTAAAGCCAGGAAAGAGGTTACAGCAAATCATTATCACCGCATATGGCGGAAATATGTTGCATGGTGTGAGGCCGAAAGGGCCCCAACAGAGGAATTTCAACTAGGTCGATTTCTGCATTTCCTGCAAGCAGGAGTGACTATGGGCCTTAAATTAGGTTCCATTAAGGTACAGATCTCGGCTCTGTCGATTTTCTTTCAAAAAGAACTAGCTTCAGTACCTGAAGTTCAGACATTTATAAAAGGAGTGCTGCATATTCAGCCCCCGTTTGTGCCTCCTGTGGCACCTTGGGACCACTAAAGACCGTGGATCTGTAATATCTCACTTGGAAAGTGGTCATGTTATTGGCCTTGGCTTCGGCCAGGCGAGTATCAGAATTGGCGGCTTTATCATGTAAAGGCCCTTATCTGATTTTCCATATGGATAGGGCAGAATTGAGGACTCGTCCCCAGTTTCTCCCTAAGGTGGTGTCAGCGTTTCACCTGAACCAGCCTATTGTGGTGCCTGCGGCTACTAGGGACTTGGAGGACTCCAAGTTGTTAGACGTGGTCAGGGCCCTGAAAATATATGTTTCCAGAACGGCTGGAGTCAGAAAATCTGACTCGCTGTTTATCCTATATGCACCCAACAAGCTGGGTGCTCCTGCTTCTACGCAGACTATTGCTCGTTGGATTTGTAGTACAATTCAGCTTGCACATTCTGTGGCAGGCCTGCCACAGCCAAAATCTGTCAATGCCCATTCCACAAGGAAGGTGGGCTCATCTTGGGCGGCTGCCCGAGGGGTCTCGGCTTTACAACTTTGCCGAGCTGCTACTTGGTCAGGGGCAAACACGTTTGCAAAATTCTATAAATTTGATACCCTGGCTGAGGAGGACCTGGAGTTCTCTCATTCGGTGTTGCAGAGTCATCCGCACTCTCCCGCCCGTTTGGGAGCTTTGGTATAATCCCCATGGTCCTTACGGAGTTCCCAGCATCCACTAGGACGTCAGAGAAAATAAGAATTTACTCACCGGTAATTCTATTTCTCGTAGTCCGTAGTGGATGCTGGGCGCCCATCCCAAGTGCGGTTTATCTGCAATACTTGTACATAGTTATTGTTAACTAAATCGGGTTATTGTTGAGCCATCTGTTGAGAGGCTCAGTTGTTTCATACTGTTAACTGGGTTTCATATCACGAGTTATACGGTGTGATTGGTGTGGCTGGTATGAGTCTTACCCGGGATTCAAAATCCTTCCTTATTGTGTACGCTCGTCCGGGCACGGTGTCCTAACTGAGGCTTGGAGGAGGGTCATAGTGGGAGGAGCCAGTGCACACCAGGTAGTCTAAGATCTTTCTAGAGTGCCCAGCCTCCTTCGGAGCCCGCTATTCCCCATGGTCCTTACGGAGTTCCCAGCATCCACTACGGACTACGAGAAATAGAATTACCGGTGAGTAAATTCTTATTTTTTTTACAAATGTGAAAAAATGATAGCTATTTTTTCTTCAGCAAAATAAATGTCCTAATAACATTTTGGGTACATAAAAATGGGTATGAGTATATATTTGAGTCATTATACGGGACTTAAAAAAAGAAAAGAAAAAGTGGAAATGGACTGATTACTCCCACCTGCAAGTTTAAAAACTCTTGTTCCACTCATAAAACACCTCAATATACCTGATATACCTGTCCCATACCTTGTACCCCAATTTCCATCACTTTGCATTTTTTAACCACAAAAATTACATGGCCCTCATTCCGAGTCGTTCGCTCGGTATTTTTCATCGCATCGCAGTGAAATTCCGCTTAGTGCGCATGCGAAATATTCGCATTGCGACTGCGCCAAGTATCTTTGCTATGAAGATAGTATTTTTACTCACGGCTTTTTCCTCGCTCCGGCGATCGTAATGTGATTGACAGGAAATGGGTGTTACTGGGCGGAAACACGGCGTTTTAGGGGCGTGTGGCTGAAAACGCTACCGTTTCCGGAAAAAACGCAGGAGTGGCCGGAGAAACGGGGGAGTGGTTGGGCGAACGCTGGGTGTGTTTGTGACGTCAAACCAGGAACGACAAGCACTGAACTGATCGCACAGGCAGAGTAAGTGTGGAGCTACTCTAAAACTGCTAAGTAGTTTGTGATCGCAATATTGCGAATACATCGGTCGCAATTTTAAGATGCTAAGATACACTCCCAGTAGGCGGCGGCTTAGCGTGTGTAACTCTGCTAAATTCGCCTTGCGACCGATCAACTCGGAATGAGGGCCTACATGTCATTATTGGCCAATTAAAAATAATGAAAAACATCTAAGTGTCTAATTAGTAATTTAGGGGAGTGTCCCAGGGATTCTAAACAAAATCCCCATATTTTTACCTTAAAATAGGGATTTTGCACTACTTATCCCCTGCTCAGAGATGGCGAAGAGAAATTTGCGATAAGCCCTATGGAGACAATTCGCCGATAACTTTTCGCAGCTAATTGGATGCAGAGTTATCACAAATGCGATAAAATGTCATGAATTGGATACCCCCTATTTTTGTTCTGTAAGTCACTTTTTTTCTTGTTTTGCTCACACTGTTTTTTTTTTACTTTGTAAGGCGCTGTGGACCCCTTGTAGAGCCATATAAATAAATAACAATAGATCATTTCTAATTTAAGATTGAGGAATAGCCTGGTTGCATTGTCCCTCCTTACGAACAAGAAACAAACACATAATTTATGCAAAACTGCTGTAAGATGTCCATGAACTGTACTTTTAAAGCAAGTCATGGTCTGATTAAATAAAATCTAAAATTTATTGGCATCTGTAATCTGTTTTCTCAGTCAAGAGGCAATTTGGACAATAGCTTGATTTGCTTGTCTGTATTTCATCTTGCTAGTGCACAGTTTGTCCAGGCTTTGATGTCAGATTAAAGGGTAATGAAATGCACTCCTGCCTTTAGTACTCCTTGTACATTTTTGGGGTCCTCAGTCGGCTATGTTGAATTCATGAGCTGCCTTCAAATAGAACTCAATGTACTATACTTGGAAGCAGCGTTGAAATAACTTCACTCTGTATGCTGCACAAATGCAAAATGTCACCAAACTTTTTCTTGGGGTAATTTTATGAGGCAGTATACATCTATATATGCTGTTTTCATCTAGTCTTACAGTTGGGAGGTGATCACGAGACTGCGTGTCGAAATCCCTGCGGTCACAATGCCGACGCTGTAAACCCGACAGGCAGTGAAAGCCTGCCGCCGGAATCCCCGCGCCACTGGCTTCGCTCCCTCTGTGGGTGTCCATGTAACCGGCAGTGACTCCCCTTGGTGTTTATCACTGGCGAAAACACCTGTCGTAGCCATAATGCTGACCAGTCTATGATAAGCATGCCCGCAATCAGGGGCATCAGAACGTTTTTAGGTTGGGGGGGGCCAAGATATAATTTAATTTTTATTACCCCTGGTGGCGGAGCCACTGGGAGGAGGAGACAGACCCACAGGGAGGAGAAGGAGCGACACCATGGAGAAAGAGGCCAGTTCTTCCTGTGTCTCTCAGCCACACCATCATCTCCTCCCTGCGTCATTCTCAGCCACACGATCATCTCCTCCCTGTGTACTCTGCGATGCCATCATCTCCCACCTGCATTTCTCTCCATCCCCCTCACTCTTTATCTTTCAGCCTCCTTCCCTTCACTTTGTCTCTCCGCCTCCCACCCTTCATTTGGCAATTGTACATGAATAAAAATTAGGGTGACAGTTTTGCTAAAGGGAAAAACGTACAGTAAAGATCACCAAACTCTATCACTGAGATTCCCTATTTGTGAATCTACAGGAACTGTAATATCCATTTTCAGATATGGTTTCTCGTCATAACACTTTTATTCCCAGGGAGAGAATCTACATTCTTGTCCTATAGAGTATATACACAGAACGCTGTGAATTTGGCTTGTGCCTCAGGCAACAAAAATGTAACATGACTGCACTGTATTAACCTCTTTAGTATAATATGTAGTTCTATCAATCAGATTAATAGGTGTTTTAAATGCCTTGCATTCAGCACTGCCTATTATGGCCTGATCTGCATTTAATAGTCTGTAACTGAACTTTGTGAGCTATGGTATGTGGTAAATTCTACATTGGGCTGAGGAAACATATCACCCTCCAACTGTTGTCATTACAGCCTAAGCAGCCCTATAAGCCTGCAGCTATCCTTGTTGTTGTGTAGATATTCTTGTGTACAGTTACGGAATCTCTTATCTACAGAGCTCCAATTGGAAACACTATAAAGGGGGGTGAAATATCTAGTAAAACATTACATGCTGGTGCTATTGCATGTCTGGTAAATGGAAACGGCTTATTTGCATATTTTGGTTGTAGATAAAAAACAAAACAAAACCCAAAACAACTATTTAAACCCCCCGTTTATCCAATTACCCGTGATAGTGCAGCGGGGGTGAAAAACAGGTGGTTTTTGTGCTTTTTTTTTATCACCCTATCCAATTTGGTCCTGCAAAAAAACATAATTTTTTTTTTTTGCACAAAAATACATAGGTCCCGCAGACCTATGTATTATCGTGGCACTAATCGCAGGTCTAAGGGGCATTTATTGTGGATTATGGTTTGCGTACCTTATCGTGGATAATCTCCGGTTTATCGGGGCTAATTGGATACTGCCCACTGTATTTTGCCATTATAGCGATCAAAAGAAATACAGTTTTGTGGCATTATGACACGGTGGTGTTTGGAGGCTCCATTAGTTCGTTTTTTGGGTTTGCTCATCTAATACCACTTGCTTGATTCAAACAGGTTGATGTGTTTAAAATTCCTATCTTTCACAGGGGCATATTATTATGATGATGATGATGATGATGATGATGATGATGATGATGATGTGTGGAAGTGGAGCCTGAAGGGATGGGTGCACTGCGGGAAGGTGGGAGAGGAGGCAATTTACACTTATGGAGAAAGTGGGCCAGAATAGAGTGCCAGGGTAAGGGAGCGGATTAACAGCACTGCAGCTAGTTTTGAAGTGTCTCACCTTTAGGAGATAGGGTTATGCCACTAGATTGTTGGTTCATGGTACAGTGTAACTTTGTATTTTTGTTTCTTTTGAAGACCTTTATTTGGCGTTGGCTGCAGTTAATCTTTACATCTTTTTCTAAATATTCTACACAGTTGTATTATAAAGCTGCAATTCACTTTTTTGCTTATCCTATCACTGGGTGCGTTCCTGCACTTTTGTGAATATTAAATGTATATTTTTAGTTTCCGTTGGCAGCAAGAACTATCTTCTATTCTGCATTGTCATTTTTACAAATAGAAAGGTGAAGTGCCTTCTGGTTATTCAATCCCACTTTCACTGGCAGTTTAACCCGAGAAGCCATTGCCAGCAGCTATAACAGAATAATAACTCTTGTCACTTTATACTGGGGACTTTTTACAAATGGAATTGTAATGACTGAATTTGAAGGGCAATATATATGCCTGTCCCCTGCCTCATCACACTTGCTTAACTGTGTGTAAATGTGAAAAGAAATGACATGCCATATTCCGCTCAGTTTATAAATGATCTGTTTATTTGGTCCTATGATTAGATGCATTTATCTGAAACAAAAATAAGTTGCCAGGATGATTTTTCTTTCAGCTGAGACTGAGATCATTTTGTTATTGTTTCACATTGTGGCCTTAATGTGTACGCTGTGGCTGTTAAGCATAAAATTGTCATTGTCCCTCTTCTCTCTTCACTATTGTCTTTGTAGATTAGTCAGTAAAGATCCTGTAATCTCATTGCCCTGTCTACGCATAGTGAAAGCTATGGCTTCTATTTGTTACTAGTACAGTATTTAACACATGGGGGGAATTCAATTGTTTTTGGGCGCTTGAAGCTCCCATCTGAAATGAGTGGAGCACCCTCTGGCACCTTCTCTTCATTTAATCCCACAAATAAAGATGATGTATCAACACTCTTCTCATCCTCCTACTCTACTACCTCTCCTCTTGATCCTGTACCCTCACAAATAAGTAAAGCTCTGTCTCCTGTGCTCATCCAAACTAACTAAAATCTGCAATCTGTTTCTCTACTGGTATCTTTCCTTCACTGTTCACTTTAGAGACTTGCCGACACTCGTCTCACACACTTTCTTAACTCACACAATTTATTGGACCCGCTTCAGTCAGGCTTTCGTTCCCAACACTGACAGCACTGACTAAAGTAGCAAAAGATCTTGTCACTGTTAAGCAAAGTATTTTATATTGAATTAGACTTATCTGAAAATATTTCCCAACTCGAACTCTTTGCTCTTCATAAGATCTATGTCTCTCATCCACCACATTATTCGCTACCATACACGATTGCAGGACTTTCTCCAGGCAGCACCCACTCTATGGAATGCCTCACATGCAGAAGAAGACTCTCCTCTAGTCTCCAAACTTAAAGCGTTCTCCTGAAAACTCACCTCTTCAGTCAAGTTTATCAAATTCCGGAACTGCCCACGTAACCTTCATTAACTTTCAATTACATCCCAACTGTGCAGTCCTCACATTTTGTCTTTCTTTAAATCCCCATCCCCCTGATTCTAGGCCAACGTTGCTGTGTGACCAATCTGGTGGACCATTATGCTATAAATAACATCTGTCCTTGCATGCTAATTTGCTAATGCTAATTTCCCTATAGATTGTAAACTTGCCTTCAGGGCCTTCCTACCTTTATGATCAGTCGAAATACTGACGCCGGAATCCCAACACTACTCGGAATGCTGGCGCCGGATTAGGGATAGGATACTCTTCTACTAGGTATCAGGATCTTGAGCGTTGGCATGGCGCTGTCGGTATTAGACTGCCGGCGTCCCATGCGCCAGGATCCCGATACCATCCCTCTGTTATTACCCAGTTTAGTTTTATCACTGTTGTTTCCAACTGTAAAGCGCAATGGAATTTGCTGCGCTATATAAGAAACAGGTAATAATAATAATTAATGTTTTAATGGAAAAAAAATGAATCCTGCTTATTATATCTATACTGTGAAACGTTGCTATGTATTAGAAACCTTCATCAACCATGTTTTAATGCTTTCTAACATTAACAATCCAATGTTATTAGACTTTGATATGATTTATTTTACATCTTTCTATAAAACTATTGTTACTGTTTATTATTTCTGTTACATCTGAATATACTGTATGTAGTTATGCTAAACACATTAAAACATACAAAGTACACTCAGAGATAGATGGAATACACACACACACACACACACACACACACACACACACACACACACACACACACACACACACACAGGTATTAAACATTTTGAATAAAAACACTAGTTTTTTAGTATAATAGGCTTTTTAAGTCATTGATTGAAACCAGTCAACCCTTACCGTGAGTACACATTACTTCTGTTCGTACCTTCTTGAACGAAAAAGTCCTCGTCACACTGGTGGTCCCCGTTATCCTACCCGGCACTGTGTCGCTTCATGACGTTACATCTGTCCCCAAGTTGTGTGGATGTATCCCACGCTGTGCTGCCACCAGTAGATGTTTATTTTCACATGTGGAGCCCACCGCCGCCGTTACATGGGAGTCATCATCTAGACTTCAGTCAGCTGATCGCTTTCCATACAGTCAAGTACCTTACTCCTGCTTATGACTCCAGTGGCCTATCAGCAACCAGAGTGACTTATTTAAGTTTTTCCCTGACTACATAGTGCAAAGTAGTGTACTGTGTCTGACTCCTGGCTTCCAGCTTCCTGCATTGAGCTTCCTTGTTACACCAGAGCGCCTTTCCGACCTCTCTGCATTCTCACCTACAGCCTACCTAGTATACATTGTTATCTGTTTGTAGTCTCACCTAAAGCATTCCTAGTGCACATCATTACCAGTCTTCAGTCTCACCTACAGGCTTCCTAGTGCACATTGTTACCAGTCTGCAGTTTCACCTACAGGCTTCCTAGTGCACATTGTTACCAGTCTGCAGTCTCACCTACAGGCTTCCTAGTGCACATTGTTACCAGCTGCAGTCTCACGTACAGCCTACCTAGTGCACATCATTAACCAGTCTGCAGTCTCACCTACAGCATGCCTAGTGCATATTGTTGCCAGTCTGCAGTTCTTTTTACACTCTTCAAGTGTGCCTTCCACTATGCTCTTTTGATCCTGAGCACAATGCTACTTCATTACAAGAAGTGTACTCCATCTCCAGTCACAAGGGTGCGAGCCACACCTGGGTGACACCAAAGTGCCGGCTCCTGCTCAGTGACAGTAGCCGGATGCTGCACTGTAACATTATGTGCAGCACGCAGGCTCCTGTCACCGTGTAGAAGCCGGCACTGCAAACAAGGCATCCTCCGGGTTCAGCTCGTATCTCTCAGACCCCTAGAATGCCGAAAACAGGACGGGAAGCCTGTCCATGCCTCCATTCCGCTAAGCCACGCTCCCATACAGTTAAGCCATACCCCATAAATAGGGTCGTTACACCTGGCCATGCCCTCATCTCGCTAAGCTCCGCCCCACTAAGCCATACCCACTTTAGAACCTGCCACATCAGGTGTCAAACAGGTTGGTGATGACTACTGCTATTAATCCTATACTCTGTGCCACTCCATTTACACCAGTGTGCTTCCTGCTTCCAGCCTGCATGATCATTGTGTGCTCTCGGCTAGCTCCAGACTGCTCACCATCGTGCAGTATGTATTGCAGTCTGAATACCATCCCATGTGCCTATTATTGCTGTCATACTTCAGTGTGCTATTCCTGCGGGTGGTCTTCTGTTTGCCGGCGGCCGGGCTCCGACGACCAGCATACCTGCGCCGGAATCCCTGCTACTGTCAGCAGTTACCTGTATGAAGTTCCTGTCTCTACCAGCACTCCACACTCATTTCAGTTTTGCTGATACCTTTAGAGTGTACTACATAGACTGATTCCTTCCCTATCGCTGACATGTCTCCCGTTCCTGTATTCCACTTACTCTAGGCATCAATAGTATTTATACCATAGTAATGTAGCATATATCCTTCTCAGCCTAATATTACTCTAGACCTTGCTGTTCTATATCTAGAAGGTAGACCTGATTGCGGAGAAGCGTCACTGGTTCGCCTAGTCATTCACTCTGTGGCCCTAGCCCAGAGCCCTAGACAATTCCTGAATCTGATATCTCGTTGATTGGGCGCCCAGACTGCCATTATGGCAGCATGCCCTGTACTTTGCACTGGTGTAGATGCTTCACGTGTCTAAACCTGATGCATTTGGGCGCAACAAACAAGAGAAGTATAAAGTAAGGGCTGACTGCACCTAAAAACAATTGAATTCCCCATGTAGAAAAATGCATATAAATATAAACACTAATATATTATGTTCAGTGGTCCTTTATTGTTGACCAGACAGAGAAATCTAACAAACTGGTTAGAACATCTGTTGTGAATAGGCTGATCAATGGCATATATGTAATGGTTACATGGTTTATTGGACCCCCATTTTATACAGTACCTATGTCTGGAACAAATGGTAAATATCTCATATACTGAAAGCAGTGAATGGCTTGAGCAAAATCTTTCTGCTATACCTGAACGCTAATTAACCTCATCGATTTACTGATTTGCATCCTCTCCCCTACAAACTGCTACTGCAAGCTAAACTCTATAGCCAACTTCTGTAGACAGTGTCCTTTGCTGATTTTTCTCTTATTTAGATTTACCAGGGATATGTAGAAAGTGCTTTGATATCATAGTAATTTTATTTCATAAAGAAAAGGACAAACATAAATAAAAATGTCTGCCAGACAGAAACTTTACAGATCAAACTTACTTATGTAGGTGGTCAGCGAAATGCGTCATCACACTGAGAGGACAGAACCGTGATGTGAATTGCTGAGAATTGTGCCTTTTGGTCTGCCAGTTTCACTAGGAAAGTCTGTGGGGACTCCCTGACATTTAGGTGTCTTCCCAGATGTCCCATTATAGTAGGCAAATATGCCACAGATCACATACCAAACTGGGAAACTGATAATGCATTGGGATTACCAATTTACATTTACTGTAAATTGGTTGCTGTTCTGCATTGTTTGAAGAGGGTGGGAGACGAAAAATTTGTATGTCATGTTAATCCCCTTCTCATCCAAATAGGGTTGGATATGGGATCCCAGCGATTGGGATGCTGGCGGTCAAAATACCCGCAGCGGCATCCCGACCGCTACTATTAACTAAGGTACACCTAATATCTAAACCCCCCAACCGTAACCCATCTGACCCTAACCCTCCCCGGTGGTGCCTAACCCTAACTTCCCCATCCAGCAGCCTAACACTAACCCTCCCCGGAGGTGCCTAACCCTAACTTCCCCATCCTACAGCCTAACACTAACCCTCCCCGGAGGTGCCTAACCCTAACTTCCCCATCCTACAGCCTAACACTAACCCTCCCCGGAGGTGCCTAACCCTAACTTCCACATCCTGCTGCCTAACACTAACCCTCCCCGGAGGTGCCTAACCCTAACTTCCCCATCCTACAGCCTAACACTAACCCTCCCCGGAGGTGCCTAACCCTAACTTCCCCATCCTACAGCCTAACTCTAATCCTCCCCAGTGGTGCCTAACCCTAACTTCCCCATCCTACAGCCTAACACTAACCCTCCCCGGAGGTGCCTAACCCTAACTTCCCCATCCTGCAGCCTAACACTAACCCTCCCCAGTGGTGCCTAACCATAACTTCCCCATCCTGCAGCCTAACACTAACCCTCCCCGGAGGTGCCTAACCCTAACTTCCCCATCCTGCAGCCTAACACTAACCCTCCCCAGTGGTGCCTAACCCTAACTTCCCCATCCTGCAGCCTAACACTAACCCTCCCCGGAGGTGCCTAACCCTAACTTCCCCATCCTGCAGCCTAACACTAACCCTCCCCAGTGGTGCCTAACCCTAACTTCCCCATCCTGCAGCCTGATAAAGCTGTATTCCTTTATCGTATAAATAACCCTTTATGGGGTCTTAGAACACTGTACGCTGACTACGTAAGAAGTACCGTAAGGGTACGCTACTTGCGTAACGATCGCTCAGCCGTAGGCGAGACGCTCAAGCGTCGCGTTCGCTCACGGCCCAGAGATCACAGACTGGCACACTATTGGCTACAGACAAACGTAATGATTCGCTATGGCGTAGCGGACGCTCGAGACCACGAGGAGATCACCAGCGGCGCCGACGCTCACAACGCTATACCTTGATATCTATACCTTTAACTATTAGATACACAGTATACCTTTATGTAGAGACAGTGTGTAAGTGCAACCTGGTGTAACCTGATTAACTACAAAGCTGCTTGAGCGTCACCGACGCTCTGTGAACACTTAACACTATGAGAAAATACACAGATACTTGTTTAGGGTCCAAAGCCTATTAAATGTATTATAACTAATATACTTGTAAAAAGGAATCACAGTACAAATGATACACTACAATATAACAGAGACTTCCTAACCAAATAACTACACTATAAATACAATACAATACAATCTAATCAAGGGAAAATACGAGAGAAAGAGTAGAGAGAGAGAGAGAGAGAGGTAGAGATGAGAGAAATGGCTCACAGTAAGACAATATGATTACGGAGAGAAACTTACGCACAAGGGGAAACGATCGCATGCGCCTCTGGACATCCAGCTTCCCGATTATCAGCAATGAGAACCGTTTGATGAGAAGTGAAAGCTGGATGCCACAGGCCCGTCTTTTATGCTACTCACACAATGCAATCTAATGGTCCCTACAACCTCATTGTCCATTGGACGCAGGAATTCGGCTTCGCACTATAACAAAAGGTCATAGGGTGATTCATACAGGTGGGCTGTGACGATTTCAAACAGCTCAGGTGGGTGGGAAACTAGGTTTCCCGCCGCATACCTGAGTAAGAGTAAATAATAGTAATGGACATAAACTTCTTATGTCCATAACTATTCGCACGAGCGATTAATACGCTCCAAACCAACACCGGAATATTGCTATTTAAATACTCTTCCGATGGGTACCAAACACTACTGTATGACTCCTGTTAGACCCTTCCTACAATACAAAGAGGGATTCCTCCGTTCAGGGACATTCTATATTAACCAAACTTTCAGAATCTATCAAAGGGACCATGATCTATAAACTACGTTAATTGTGGAAATATGTAACGATTGGGTCGCACGCTACGACTACATACTCTTTACCGTAAATACGCATACCGATGCGAGCGGGTGCACGCATCAGCGGGTATGCGCTATCACGGGAAAGCGCACGCATGCGCAGCGCGGACCAGTGTGAGGTGCAAATATGGCAGTGTGCATAGAGATATTTTTCTGACTTTGACAGTCCACCCTTTGGCAGTCAATAATAACTGCCACCTTCTAAAACATTTCAAAAGGAGAAAAATATAAGTCAGGGGTTAATTCATTTCCATGGTTGGGTAAGGAAGAAGAGAGGAGTAGGTGTGAAAAGGGTATGACCTAGTGAGATAGCAGAAGCATGTGTGTATGAGTCCATGTTTGGGGGGGTCATGTATCATCGTGCCGAACGTGTTGTAAATCAAGCTTCGAGGTATTGCGAAGTATACATTTGAATTCCTTCTTATCCCGTGGTACAGGTCTGTGGATGGGCTGTCAAACTTTACCGAGCTCTTTTCGGCTTTTGAACAAAATGGGGAGCACATTTTAGTTGATGATACATGAATGGGGGAATATGTGATTGCTGATATCTGTGCCTGTATTCCCTATACTATGTGTGTTATTACCTGAGGGTTGTAGAGATGAAGATGAAGAACACTTATGGAAAATGCAATGATATTCTATGTCAGGTAAATGTACATCTGTCGTCGAAGTTTTGTTCGGTATCAGTTGAAAGTCGTCTTCTTTGCGCTGTTTTGCTCGTTAGGCATGAGCAATAAGCTTTGTCAATGCCATCAGATTTACAAAAAATGTTGGGCTAGCGTAAGTTTAAGAATACTAGGGAAACTGGGGATCCATGGCAAAGTTCATCAAATGTCCATTTCTCAAGTGGTCAAAACTCCTTCTTTGGTCCATCCGTTGTCTGTATAGCGTCTCGTCAACTTCCTCGTCCAAGGGGGTCTTTTTATCTTGGAGAAAAGCAGAAAAACAGGTGAAAGAAACGGACCGTATAATCGCATTTTTCATCACATCCTGGTTTCTATCATTGGGTCATAAATCAAATCCAGGTTAATTACAGTTTCCTCACTCCTCAAACTCATCACTCTTGTACTTTGTTTGCACCTCATTAAAGCCTGCCCGCATCTAAATATCAATCCAATAGATATAACAACACCTAAAATACATAGGAGAAACTTTCCAACATCCATTATGACTCCTTGAGCCCAGTCTCCTAAACCGGAGAACCAATTTCGCGGGTTCAACCATGACACCCAACCAGTCAGCTCATTACCTACAGCAGCAAGAGTGAGATTGTGTTTTCGGCGAAATTCCCACTTTAATTGGAGAATATCATCCATCTTTTGGTCTATGACCTCTACCGGATCCTCGGTGCTATTCGTGATGTACGTGCAACACTTCACGCCGTACTGTGTTGCCAATGTAACACAATATCCGCCTGTCACTGCTGTGAGGTAATTAAGAACCATTCTATGCTGTACCAGTTCTGTTTTATAAGCTTGGAGTTCTCTTCCAGTGTATCTAAACGTGTCATCATACATTTCAGTGATATTATCTAACAAATTTGCAAGCGCAGAGATGTATCTATAATTCATCACTCCTCGAGCGGTGCGAGTGAAATCTAACGCCACCAGAACCTGAATCCCGGTGGATTCATGGATCAGATCAGAGGCCGGATGCTCTAACCTTTCTGACAGTTGTCTTTTAACTCGGTGCTCGTAATGAGTGTGAGTATAAGGAGCTTGGGCACCACGGTGTATGTCTTTCATTTTATCATGTGTTACAGTCATCACTTCAGGCAATACTTTTCCAATATAACACAATCCTTCAGAGTTTGGGGCAAGCCACTTGTACGCCTTTCTCCCGCATATGAAATAAGCATCATCGGGGAGAACATATGGGACGGAGTAGGACATTACCATATTACATACCTTCCAGGTGAAATCTCCTGACCCTAATTCTTCCATCTGCTTAATACACGTATCAGGTTGTACGATATGTGCACAGTATCCTGGTGATACTTCTCCAACTCTAGTAATCCTATTTCCTAAGGTATATCTATACCTGAAAGATTTTCCTCTACTGGCTATGTGGCGTACAAGCTCTGTATCTGTAGGCATTCTATCTGCTCTATGCGAGAAGGTCACGGTCAGGTTGCTCCATGACACTTCCCAATTTCCCGGCTGTCGGGGATTGGAGATGTTAAAACATAAGAGGGACCTATCCACATGGTATTGGTGGAGCTTCAAACTAGGAGGGCTGGAGATATTAAACCTCCTGTCCACCGGTCTCCCACCATTTAACTCAAGTACCTCCCCTATCGTTAAAGGAAATGGTACTAGCCCTGATTTGCTATGACCCTGAGGTACTTGAGAGCATACCCAACAATCTGTTTTGTTTAACACATTACCCACTAAGGAGTGATAGTCACTCAATGGATGCCGGTCCATATGGATATTAAAACTGGATTGGCATTTCTTTATGCACCCATCCTCAATGACATTGTTACAAAGCCTGCAGATACAGTTTTCTTCAGCTAACAATCCGTCACAATTTCTTCTATGATCAATGCTATCGGATCGCTTTCTGATACTCGCCTTTGCTTGTTGGTTAGGTTGATCTTGGAAAACTACGCCTCCATCATCATAATCGGAACCCATTCCAGAACCTCTCTTGACCTCCATGGTACTCTCGCCGGAACAGACTGCTCTAGTCAACATCATGGTTAACAGGAAAATCCGGATCACAGTCTCTTGGGGCAAGTCCATCTTTGAGGAGGAAATGGAGAAGAATGAGAAGGGGGAAAAAGAAATTTCAAGGGAGAGGGGATGGGAAGTGGAGAAAAACAATAAAAGGGATTGGGGAGTCGACAACTGCTTTCGGTCTTCAAGGCTCAGGTGCCGCCTCAGTCCTCCTGGAACAGACACTCCAGTGATACAACCTCTACCGTCTGTTCCTTATCACGGGACTTCTCTGGATCAGCAACCTTCTTGCAGTGGGATGAATGGACCCAAGTCTCTCTCTCAGCAACCTTCAATGCTGTGGTGCTAGTCAATAAGACCTGGTATGGTCCTTCCCATCTATCAATAAGACAACCTGAGCGTAGAAAATTTCGTATCATTACATAATCCCCAGGTTCAATGTCATGACAATTACTATCAGGTAGATCAGGAATCACTAACTTCAGATTATCATTTTGATTCCTCAACTGTTTACTCATGTTAATCAAGTACTTTACAGTTACTTCATTGTTACATTTCAAATCATCCTGAGGGTTAATCATGACATGCGGTTGTCGACCAAACAAGATTTCAAAGGGGGACAGATTAAGAGGGGACCTGGGAGTGGTTCTGATGCTATACAAAACAATGGGTAAAGCTTCTGGCCACGTCAATCTTGTCTCTGCCATTACTTTACTCAATTTATTTTTAATAGTGCTGTTCACTCTTTCGACCTTCGCACTCGCCTGTGGACGGTACGGAGTGTGCAGCTTGCTATCAATTCCCATCAACTTACACATTCCTTGAAAGACATCACCTGTAAAATGGGTACCCCTATCACTTTCGATTATTCTAGGGATACCATATCTACATACAAATTCCTGCACAATTTTCTTAGCTGTAAACATAGCGGTATTTGTAGCCGCTGGAAATGCTTCGACCCAATTCGAGAAAACATCTATACAAACAAGTACATATTTCAAATTTCGACAAGGGGGTAATTGAATGAAGTCAATTTGTATTACCTGAAAAGGGCCGCCGGCAGGTGGGATATGGGATGGTTCTGTAGGTATTGCCTTTCCAATATTCTTTCTCAGACAGGTAAGGCATGACATTGCTCTTTTACTCGCATGAGAGGAGAATCCTGGGGCGCACCAGTATGCTCTTACCAATTTGCACATTCCCTCCTTGCCTAGATGAGTCAGCCCGTGAGCTGCTTCAGCCAGACATGGAAGATATGCTCTGGGGGCCACTGGTTTACCATGTCCATCCGTCCAGAGCCCTGAGGACTCCTGGCCATATCCCTTTGCCTTCCAGACTGCTCTTTCCTGTGTGGAACACAAATTCTGCATCTCACACAACTTTTGTGTGTTGATGGTATTGAATACCATCAGTTGTGTGGTGTCTGTCGGTATGGGGGTAGCAGCTGCTAACTTAGCAGCTTCGTCTGCTCGGCTGTTACCAAGTGATACTGGGTCTTGACTATATGTATGTGCTTTACATTTGATAACAGCCACTCTGTCGGGTTCCTGTATCGCTGTTAGAAGCCTTTTTATGTGAGCTGCATGCGCTATCGGTGTACCAGCTGCCGTCATGAAATTTCTGAGGCGCCATAGGGCTCCGAAATCATGGACTACCCCGAATGCGTATCTAGAATCGGTGTAGATATTGGCTGACTTACCCTTAGCCAATTCACATGCTCTGGTTAGGGCGACCAGTTCAGCAACCTGGGCTGAGTGAGGTGGGCCTAGCGGTTCCGCTTCTATGGTGTCTTGGTCATCTACGACTGCGTATCCAGTACACAAGTCTCCCGAGTCTGACTGTCTGTGACAACTACCGTCCGTGTAGAACGTGAGTTCTGCATCTTCCAGTGGATTGTCACTGATGTCAGGCCTTGCGGTAAAATTTTGGGTCAAATATTCCATACAATCATGTGTATCTTCCTTTGTATTAAATCCTCCTTCCCCATCACTCTCACCTTCCACCCTTTGTGCCTGACCAGGCACACCTGGGAGATATGTTGCAGGATTTAATGCACTGCATCTCCTTATGGTGATGTTTACTGGGGCCATTAGTGCCAATTCCCATCTTGTAAACCTCGCTGATGAGACGTGTCTGGTTTGGGCAGAATTCAATAAGGCTGACACTGCATGTGGTGTATGGATTGTGAGGTTGTGGCCTAGCACGACATCTTCGCTTTTTGTTACTAGCAATGCTATTGCAGCAACGCTTCGCAAGCATGTGGGGAGGGATCGCGCTACCGTGTCTAGCTGAGCGCTGTAGTATGCAACTGGCCTGCTGGCATCACCGTGTTTTTGGGTTAGTACACCTGCTGCGCAACCAGCACTTTCTGTTCCGTATAGTTCAAAGGGTTTCCCATAGTCTGGCATACCTAGCGCTGGCGCCTGCGTTAGGCACTGTTTGAGTCTCTCAAATGCTGTTTCGGATTCGTCTGTATGCAAAATCCTATCAGGTTTGTTTGAGGAGACCATTTCCTGCAAAGGTAGCGCCAATATGGAAAACCCTGGGATCCAATTACGGCAATACCCACACATTCCTAAAAACGTTCTGATCTGTTGCTGGGTTTGTGGTAGGGTCATGTCTCTAATTGCTTGGATTCTATCAGCGGTCAGGTGTCTCAGTCCTTGTGTTAGACAGTGTCCCAAATATTTTACCTTAGTTTGGCATAATTGCAACTTGTCTTTGGAAACCTTGTGACCTGTGTCTGAAAGATGAAACAGGAGCTGTTTCGTATCCTTCAGAGATGCTTCCAGTGAATCTGAACACAGCAGTAAATCATCCACATACTGTATCAATACTGATTCATTCTCCGGTTGGAAAGACTGTAAACAATCATGCAAAGCCTGAGAAAATATACTTGGACTATCTATGAAACCTTGGGGTAATCGAGTCCACGTGTATTGGACTCCTCTGTATGTGAATGCAAACAAATATTGGCTGTCAGGGTGCAGAGGTACCGAAAAGAAAGCGGAGCAGAGGTCAATAACAGTGAAAAATTTGGCAGTGGGAGGAATTTGCATTAGGATGACAGCTGGATTTGGCACTACGGGGAACTGACTCTCAACTATTTTGTTAATCCCCCTTAGATCCTGCACTAGTCTGTAACCCCTCCCCCCACTCTTTTTAACAGGGAAGATGGGACTATTGGCTGTGCTGGACGTTCTTACCAGAATGCCCTGTTGTAGCAAGCGCTCTATTACTGGGAAAACTCCTAACTCCACCTCTGGCTTCAGAGGATACTGTGGGATTTTTGGAGCTATCCTACCATCTTTTACTTGTACAACTACTGGAGCTACGTTTGCCATTAATCCAGTGTCTTGTCCGTCTTTTGTCCAAAGTGACTCTGGTATCTGGGAAGTCATCTCTTCTACTTGGGACGGATTCCTATTTGTCATAATGGAATGTGACATTAATTTTGATGGGGAGTCTAACATGTCTCGTACTTCCTGAGCGTGATTCTCAGGTATGTCCAAGAATACACCTTCAGAAGTACAATAAATGACGCACCCCATTTTACATAGTAAGTCTCTTCCCAGGAGATTGGTTGGTGCCGATGCAGCCAGCAAAAAGGAATGCTTGGTATGCAAAGGCCCTATTGTAATCTCGGCTGGTTTGCTAACAGGGTAATGCTGGACTACTCCTGTTACTCCCATGGCTGGAATTGTCTTACCAGTGGTTCTCATGCCCACTGTCGAATTTATCACTGACTTGGCCGCCCCTGTGTCTACAAGAAAGTTTAAAGTTTTACCAGCTACATTGATTGCGATCTCGGGTTCATTTCCAAGGCTTGCAATCAATTTTACTGGCTGCAGATTACAGGTATGGCCACACCCCTATTGGGTATGCTGACCTCCCTGAATCCCGCTGGCAGCAACTACTTGTGGGGGAGTTAGCTGGGAACTACCAGAGGCATGCCAATCTCTGTTCGGGGGGTATCTTTTTGTTTCCCCTGTATGTGGCTCATAACTCCGCCTCTGTGGATCCTGATCCCAATGTCTTGTGTTGTGTCGTTGTCTAGGGGGTTGGTATGATTTTGGTACATTTCTTACTCTACAGTCTCGTGCATAGTGTCCCTGTCTGTTGCAGGAATAACATGTTATCACAGTTGACTTACTTACAGGATTTGATGGTACATACGCAGGCTGTTTTGTGGTCAGCGCCTGTATACTTACTGACATTAACTTATCACTTTGCGATTCTCTGTGCCTGGTGATGTTTCTGTCGTGATCAATAGCAGCCTCTCTCAAAGTGGACACTGACAGACCTCGCCAACATGGTTGCGTGGTCTGTACCCTAGCCTTTAATGTTTCCTTTAAACCATCCATCAGTACCGATACTGCTACTTCTTGATGGTTTGGGTTGGTCCTAATGTCTTCTATACCAGTGTATTTTGCCATTTCTAATAGTGCCCGGTGAAAATATTCTGCTGCCGTTTCGGACTCCTTTTGCTTAATGGAGAATATTCTGTTCCATTTTACAACGGCTGGGAAATACTCCTTTAACTGTAAATTTATCCTTTTTACATTATCTTTGTCGTACACATCTGAAAGCGGTACATCTTTATCTAGTCCACAATCAGCTAAGAATTGAACTGAGTCGACATTTGAAGGTAAGCAAGCTCTTAGCACTATCTGCCAATCCTTATTATTGGGCTCTAAAGTGTTTCCTAGATCCCTGATGTATTTTTGGCTTGCAACTAAATCTTTTCTGGGGTCTGGGAATTCAGACACTATGGTCCTCAATTCCATTCTAGTAAACGGGCAATACATGGCAATGTTCCTAACGGGTGTGGCTCCTGATGCATCTGTTTTCCCATTGGGAACTACTATCACCTTAACTGGATTTATTCTAACAGCTTCACTCTGTGTAGATTCTACAGCTTGTTGTGGTACAATTGTCTCAGCATAATGCATGGTGCCGTACTTACCCGTTGACACGACCTCACCTATCCCTCCGCTAGGGGCCTTCACTAATCTCGTGAGTGGAGCAGTTCCTACTGTGGTTTCTGATATGGTGGCCGCTAGAGAGAGCGCTGAAGTTGTTGCCGAATCGTCTTCTTGATCACACTCCTGAGGAAAGTTCAAAACAGGGTACATCTTGCACGGGTTAATAATTGCATGGGTTACTTGGTTAACATCATTAACATTTATATGGTTGCTAAGAGTTTGTGTTTTACACCCCAGTGCGTTTTTCTCCGCAATCAACTTCTCTCCTGTAATGTATGGTGGAGGTGGGGCTGTGGCTATCAGTTTCCTGACTGCCCCAGATCCCGCCGCCAGAGCCAAACCTCTCTGTATCTCACCTTCCTGTTGCCACAACTGTAAATAATCATGATGCTGAATTCGTCTCTTTGTCGATTTTATGAGACATATCCTCCTCCTTATATTTTGTAACACTTCTGGGCTGAAGCTACCTATTCTTGGGAATTTCTCCCTGTCTTGTACAGTCATTCTCTCCCATTCATCACATAAAACCTCTGTGTGACTTCCATATTTCTCACACATGATGTACCTTGCCGACCCGACTGGTCGGTTCTCTGAATCAACCCGAACCGAGGTTGATCGCCCCCTACCTGAACAACTGGCCCCCATAATCTGCAGGCGTTGCTTACTACTCCTTTGATCTTTATATCACGGTCTTCAGCGAACCCTTACAGCAAACCAAATTATTCAAAATAGGCCGGCGGTGGCGGTTTACCGAGTACCCCACTCACTCGCTCACGTCGACCAATACGACCTGGTCACACCGATATGGTGCTGGCGTACTCGACCTAGAGCACCTACCAAAAACCTTCTGTTCACTGGAACATGTGAGGGTTACCCGCAGGACACTTACTCTTTCCAGTAAAGGTGGGGTTGTTAGATAGTTCCTGAGTGACCAGCGAACTTCCCTTCCAAAAATAAAAAATTACACAAATCACGTCAGAATGTACAACTAGCGTTTATGACCTTTGTACGCAAAATGATACTAGTCAGGTTTACTAATGCACACAATGACGTGCGGTACAATCGTTCAGTACATAAGCACTACTTGTTATGTACTGAGAGATCAATGGAATCGAAAATTTCGGCTGCGAATTCCTTCAGCCAGAGCTTATATGGCCTATATGGGTTCTGCACCAACCCCCGGGGTTGTGCCTCTTACCTTTATAGCGGACTTCTTTGTCTCCTTATGACCTCCTGGTCTGTTATGACCTCCTGGTCTTGTTCTGTACGACCTCCTGGTCTGACCTCCTGGTCTTGTTCTATACTGGTCCGCTATACTCTAATGCTCAAATATTATGTTTAACCAAGGATGCCTCCCTAGCCACCGTGCACGTCACTTACACGCGTGTACCTCACGAGTACTCGACTTTTCTTGTGGTTCAACCTTTAAGTTATATAAACTTGTAATAATAAAAACACACTCACTCACCACATGTACACTTTTGCTTCTATTTCTATTTCTGCGCAGAAATTTTTCTTTAGCCCAGCTGTGTTACCAATTAGGAGCAGGATCTGTTAATTAAATTTCGGACACCAAAAATAGACTTGCGTTATTTACCGCGTCGCGTTATCTACCGCTGTGCGTTACTTATCGCCTTTGCGTTACTTCAACTTATCGTGACTTGAGCTACGTGGGCGTAACCGGACGCTCCGTTGCGTAATGTACGCTGCGTGCGTCTGCTTTTGGATTGCGTACACAAGTCTTTTGTTAGGGACACGTGTACGCAAAACAAAGATCCACCGTAACACAATTTATACTTTTATCAATGTAGATGATCCTTGATCATCTACCACGTACCCCACTGACTTTGCCTTATCTCCCAGGCAAACCTGTGTGTTTGTCTATACTTTAACTATTACCTCTATTCTTAAACTATGAAATAACAGCAAGTCTCTTTTAGCACTTTTCTATCAACTATAAAACTGGCAAACAGGATAGTGATATACGAAAATGAAAAAGAAATGCAGATATATATGTATGCGTGCGTGTGTACGCAAGACAGAAGAAAAAAAAAATTACAGTTTTAAAAGACACTAGCGTTTTGTTCTTACCTCCGGTTCCCGGATTCCTTCAGCACTCGTTATCTAAGCGAAGCAGATGCTTATCCCGCCAGCACTACGAGACAACCTCCCGCCCTTTGCTGAGGGATAATGTCTGCTGATCTACCTAGTGCAGATATGTGAAGGACTGGACGGCCCCCAATTGATAAAGCTGTATTCCTTTATCGTATAAATAACCCTTTATGAGGTCTTAGAACACTGTACGCTGACTACGTAAGAAGTACCGTAAGGGTACGCTACTTGCGTAACGATCGCTCAGCCGTAGGCGAGACGCTCAAGCGTCGTGTTCGCTCACGGCCCAGAGATCACAGACTGGCACACTATTGGCTACAGACAAACGTAATGATTCGCTATGGCGTAGCGGACGCTCGAGACCACGAGGAGATCACCAGCGGCGCCGACGCTCACAACGCTATACCTTGATATCTATACCTTTAACTATTAGATACACAGTATACCTTTATGTAGAGACAGTGTGTAAGTGCAACCTGGTGTAACCTGATTAACTACAAAGCTGCTTGAGCGTCACCGACGCTCTGTGAACACTTAACACTATGAGAAAATACACAGATACTTGTTTAGGGTCCAAAGCCTATTAAATGTATTATAACTAATATACTTGTAAAAAGGAATCACAGTACAAATGATACACTACAATATAACAGAGACTTCCTAACCAAATAACTACACTATAAATACAATACAATACAATCTAATCAAGGGAAAATACGAGAGAAAGAGTAGAGAGAGAGAGAGAGAGAGAGAGAGAGGTAGAGATGAGAGAAATGGCTCACAGTAAGACAATATGATTACGGAGAGAAACTTACGCACAAGGGGAAACGATCGCATGCGCCTCTGGACATCCAGCTTCCCGATTATCAGCAATGAGAACCGTTTGATGAGAAGTGAAAGCTGGATGCCACAGGCCCGTCTTTTATGCTACTCACACAATGCAATCTAATGGTCCCTACAACCTCATTGTCCATTGGACGCAGGAATTCGGCTTCGCACTATAACAAAAGGTCATAGGGTGATTCATACAGGTGGGCTGTGACGATTTCAAACAGCTCAGGTGGGTGGGAAACTAGGTTTCCCGCCGCATACCTGAGTAAGAGTAAATAATAGTAATGGACATAAACTTCTTATGTCCATAACTATTCGCACGAGCGATTAATACGCTCCAAACCAACACCGGAATATTGCTATTTAAATACTCTTCCGATGGGTACCAAACACTACTGTATGACTCCTGTTAGACCCTTCCTACAATACAAAGAGGGATTCCTCTGTTCAGGGACATTCTATATTAACCAAACTTTCAGAATCTATCAAAGGGACCATGATCTATAAACTACGTTAATTGTGGAAATATGTAACGATTGGGTCGCACGCTACGACTACATACTCTTTACCGTAAATACGCATACCGATGCGAGCGGGTGCACGCATCAGCGGGTATGCGCTATCACGGGAAAGCGCACGCATGCGCAGCGCGGACCAGTGTGAGGTGCAAATATGGCAGTGTGCATAGAGATATTTTTCTGACTTTGACAAGCCTAACACTAATCCTCCCCAGTGGTGCCTAACCCTAACTTCCCCATCCTGCAGCCTAACACTAACCCTCCCCAGTGGTGCCTAACCCTAACTTCCCCATCCTGCAGCCTAACACTAACCCTCCCCGGAGGTGCCTAACCCTAACTTCCCCATCCTGCAGCCCAACACTATCCCTCCCCAGTGGTGCCTAACCCTAACTTCCCCATCCTGCAGCCTAACACTAACCCTCCCCGGAGGTGCCTAACCCTAACTTCCCCATCCTGCAGCCCAACACTAACCCTCCCCAGTGGTGCCTAACCCTAACTTCCCCATCCTGCAGCCCAACACTATCCCTCCCCAGTGGTGCCTAACCCTAACTTCCCCATCCTGCAGCCCAACACTATCCCTCCCCAGTGGTGCCTAACCCTAACTTCCCCATCCTGCAGCCCAACACTATCCCTCCCCAGTGGTGCCTAACCCTAACTTCCCCATCCTGCAGCCCAACACTATCCCTCCCCAGTGGTGCCTAACCCTAACTTCCCCATCCTGCAGCCCAACACTATCCCTCCCCAGTGGTGCCTAACCCTAACTTCCCCATCCTGCAGCCTAACACTAACCCTCCCCGGAGGTGCCTAACCCTAACTTCCCCATCCTGCAGCCCAACACTATCCCTCCCCAGTGGTGCCTAACCCTAACTTCCCCATCCTGCAGCCTAACACTAACCCTCCCCAGTGGTGCCTAACCCTAACTTCCCCATCCTGCAGCCCAACACTAACCCTCCCCAGTGGTGCCTAACCCTAACTTCCCCATCCTGCAGCCCAACACTATCCCTCCCCAGTGGTGCCTAACCCTAACTTCCCCATCCTGCAGCCCAACACTATCCCTCCCCAGTGGTGCCTAACCCTAACTTCCCCATCCTGCAGCCCAACACTATCCCTCCCCAGTGGTGCCTAACCCTAACTTCCCCATCCTGCAGCCCAACACTATCCCTCCCCAGTGGTGCCTAACCCTAACTTCCCCATCCTGCAGCCCAACACTATCCCTCCCCAGTGGTGCCTAACCCTAACTTCCCCATCCTGCAGCCCAACACTATCCCTCCCCAGTGGTGCCTAACCCTAACTTCCCCATCCTGCAGCCCAACACTATCCCTCCCCAGTGGTGCCTAACCCTAACTTCCCCATCCTGCAGCCCAACACTAACCCTCCCCAGTGGTGCCTAACCCTAACTTCCCCATCCTGCAGCCCAACACTAACCCTCCCCAGTGGTGCCTTACCCTAACTTCCCCATCCTGCAGCCCAACACTATCCCTCCCCAGTGGTGCCTTACCCTAACTTCCCCATCCTGCAGCCCAACACTAACCCTCCCCAGTGGTGCCTTACCCTAACTTCCCCATCCTGCAGCCTAACACTAATCCTCCCCAGTGGTGCCTAATCCTAATTCTCACTCCGCAGCCTAAACCTAATCCTCCCCAGTGGTGCCTAATCCTAATTCTCACCCCGCAGCCTAAACCTAATCCCCCACCCACACCCTGCTGCTTACCAGTGCAGTGTCCCAGCAGTCCTCGTCTGGGATTCCAGCTGTCGGGATCTCGGTGCCGGCATTTCAGTTAATGTCGGGATACCGGCGCTGACATTCCCATCAGTGTCGGGTTTGCGGCGTCTGTATCCTGACTGCCAGGATCCCGACCATTGGGATGTTGAATGCATCCTCCACGTATTACCAGTTAGCCAGTGATCATATTGTCCCAATGTTCACAGCACCGCCGGGTATTTCAGGATATGAGTGTGTTAAACAGTAAAGAGCACAGAGTAAGGTATCAAGTCCATGTCATGATGATGTAGAAAGATTGTGGGGTCAAATGCATCTCTATTTAAAATTAGTCACATTCCAATTAAATGCCGACTCTTGTAAAAAATAATAACGTAAGCCCGTGGCCTCTGGGAGCCAGTTTAGTTACATTTTTCTCATGTTCACTTTGCAGTTTCCAGAATCTTATCTCAGTCCTACCCTTGTTATATGAAAACTTGAGCTGGCATTTCTTGTGACCTTGGCTAGTACGCCTTGCAGACCCAGGTGAGGAGTATTGTTACTGTCATCGCTTGCTAATATTCTTCCGTCGTACTAAATAAGAGAGAAGAAACAAGGATGGATATGTATGGTAAAATGTTAGAAATCGCCAGTATACTTCTCACGGGTTGCCATATTGTTTACAAGCCTGCGTTTAGAATTGTTTCCCATTCTGTTTTTGTTTTTGGTTGGTTGGAGCGGCGATTGTTTTATTTTTTTATTTTCCGGAGGTTTTCACTGGTTATAACTTATTATGAGCAGTATTGTGCATGCTTCAGATCTAGCTTGACCTTGTTCAGTGACAAAGTGCCTTTTCTCTGCTTAGATCCCTATGGAGAAGTTCACAAAGCAATCACGGTGAAAGTACAATAGCCCTCATTCCGAGTTGATCGCTCGCTAGCTGCTTTTAGCAGCAGTGCAAACGCTAAGCCGCCACCCTCTAGGAGTGTATCTTAGCTTAGCAGAAGTGCGAACAAAAGGATCGCAGAACAGTGCAGAAATTTTTTCAAGCAGTTTCAGAGTAGCTGCAGACCTACTCCTACCTTGCGATCACTTCAGTCTATTTAGTTCCTGTTTTGACGTCACAAACACGCCCTGCGTTCGCCCAGCCACTCCCCCGTTTCCCCAGGCACGCCTGCGTTTGTATCTGACACGCCTGCGTATTTCAGCACACTCCCGGAAAACGGTCAGTTCCCTCCCAGAAACGCCCCATTCCTGTCAATCACTCATCGATCAGCAGTGCGACTGAAAAGCGTCGCTAGACCTTGTGTGAAACTGCATCGGCTTTTGTGAAAGTACTTCACGCGTGCGCAGTGCGCACCATACGCATGCGCAGAAGTGCCAATTTTTTGACTGATCGCTGCGCTGCGAACAACGGCAGCTAGCGATAAACTCGGAATGACCCCCAAAGTCTGCAAAGTGCAGTTTTGGTTAAATACACCAAACTCTAGAACCAGGCTTTCAGTGATCTTCATCTGTAGCAACAGTAGGTGGTCACTGGTACTTGGTTGCCCCTAAGTCCTAGCCACGTACTTTACAGATATGTCCTACTGTGACGTCAGTGACACCCAGCAGCCCCTTACAGAGCGCCAGGTCCTGGGCGTCTCTGCTGCACCAGCTTCTTATTCGCACAAATGTGCATCTTATTCGCACAGATAAAAACTACTTTGCTAGGTTGCACTTATGAATTTGATGTGCAACATTTGTTCATCTGAGTGCGAATGAGTCTGAATCTGTTTAATGAAGTGTTACGGTGCAGTGGCTGTAATTTGTTTTGTATGCCAAGTCCCGTTGTGACAAGCGGCAATTTCTGTGGTCGCCATGAAAACTGCAAAAAAAGATAAAAAAAGATCTACATAGTAAATTTTCGCAAACTCTATTTGACCTTGTATTACAACATAATGTATTACAACATAACAGAAAAACGTTTGTTCTACTTTTAACTAATTTTGTATTGTTTCATTTGTATCCAAAATATTGACTCTGTCAGGAGCTTTCCTGTGCAGCCTCTCCAGGCGTTCTTTCTTGCCGGAGTCCATGGCATAGAGATACACAGAATTGGAGCATTGAGGTAACTTAGGGATAAGTCCTCTGTTTTACCTTCTCTCCCTTTTGCCTTTTGTTTTGTGTTTTCTTTTTTTGTGACTGGAAATGATTCCCGTGCCCTGGAGTTCATAAGGGGAAGTAATTTAATATCACAGGTTCTGGCTTCAATTTATTCTGTCCTTCATTCTCACTGTGGAAAACAAAATATGGGCAGGGATGCAAGGCTTGGTTATGGCTATTGTTTTATTGTTATTGGTACAATTTATAGCAGCTGCACTGTTAGTAGGATGCCAGAGCTGTGGTCTCTGTCCTCTGAAGACCTGGATTCCACTGTACTGGCCCTTATTTTATGTTTGTCGCCATGTTGCTATAAATAAAGGAAGTTTGTGTTGAAAGATTTATTAATATTACTGTGTCATGTGACCACTGTGTTCACACCATGCGCAGTAATTGCTGTTTGGAGTACTAATATACAGTAACCCAGGTCCCAGTTATTAGCAGTTTGTTGCACATTTCACAGGAACCTCCTGATATCAGAAAAGCTAAATTCCCATTAATAAACTCTAGGGCAGGCTTTTTCAACCAGTGTGCCGCGACCAGTTGCAAGGTGTGTCGCGGAGCCAGAGCAGCTTCCTGCACCTTCAGAATGAACTGTTGGCCCGGGCTCTTCTTAGAGGATCAGCCGTGCTCCGGCCATGACCTATGCCTTGATGACGCGGCGGTGGGATATTATAGGTCACGGTGGCTGCGTCTCACCACCCAGCCAGCCTGCCTGTATACATATCTTCCAGTTCCCGCCTGCATCCACTGCTTTCCTTGCCCACCCACATCCACACCTGCCCGACTGCCCACTGCTTAGTATTCACAGCGCTCCACTATGAACAACCCCCGCCACTGAGGGACAGGGAGGAGGACAGCTGACCGGTAGGGGCTAATATTTGTTATGTTATTTCTCCTGTGTGGAGCAGTAGGATTTATGGATTTATGGGGGAAACAATGTGAGTTCATGTGGGGAGCAACATGATTCATGTGGGGAGCAATGTGATTGGCCTACACGAAAAAAAAACAATGTATGTGTGATTATTTGTATTTTTTTTCTGTGAGGGCCAATGTTTTTTTTTTTTTTTTTTTTTTTTTCTGTGGGGAACTGATGGTGTGCCTTGGCAGTTTTAAAATAGTGTTCGGTGTGCCGCGAGTAAAAAAAAGGTTGAAAATCACTGCTCTAGGGGGTATTTTTACTAAAATGCAGGTTTTTAGAATTGGAGATGTTGCCCATAGCAACCAATCAGATCCTAGCTATTATCTTCTAGAAGGTGCTAGATAAATGTTAGGTAGAATCTGGTTGTTATGGGCAATAACTCCATTTCTAAAAACCTGCACTTTAAAAAAATATACCCCTAGGGCTGATTAAAATTATACCCCTTTCTCATACGTCCTAGAGGATGCTGGGGACGACATCAAGACCATGGGGTATAGACGGGATCCGCAGGAGACATGGGCACTCTAAAGACTTCATTGGGTGTGAACTGGCTCCTCCCTCTATGCCCCTCCTCCAGACCTCAGTTTTAGAAATGTGCCCAGGTCGACTGGATGCACTCTGAGGAGCTCTACTGAGTTTCTCTGAAAAGACTTATGTTAGGTTTTTTATTTTCAGGGAGATCTGCTGGCATCAGACTCCCTGCTTCTTGGGACTGAGGGGGCAGGAGCAGAACCAACTTCCTCAGAGTTTCATGGCTCTGCTTCTGGCTGACAGGACACCATTAGCTCCTAAAGGGAACTGAATGCTAGCCGTGCCTAGATGCTCACTCTCACAGCACGCCGTCACCCCCCTCACAGAGCCAGAAGTCAGAAGACAGGTGAGTATAAGAAGAATGATCTTCTATCAAGTAAGTGACGGCTGAGGTGCGGTGCTGCTGGCGGGAGCGCAGCGCGCCATTGCTGCCCACAAACACAGGCACTACAGGGTGCACGGCGCGGGGAGGGGGGGCGCCCTGGGCAGCAAGAAAAATACCTCAAAACTGGCAAAAAGGGGGCATAAGTAGCCGCTGCACAGGCCTACCCCCGCCAGTATAAATATTACAGTGTTTATATGAGTGTAAGGACGCGCCATTGCGGGGGCGGAGCTTCTTCCGCAGCCAGCCAGCACACTACTCAGCGCCATTTTCTCTCCTCAGGCTGCAGAGAACACGCTGGTCCTCTCCTCCACTTCTGACAAGTACAGGGTGCTATTAAGGGGGAGCACAATGCGATTGTGGTGCATTTAATAGTGTGAATTACTGTTTAAAGGTGCTATTTGGCTGTGGACATTCTGTGTTCACAGGGAATACTGGCGCTGGGGTTGTGAACTGGCTGCTCCTATCCTGTGTCCCTCTGACATATTTTACTGTGGGTCTGTCCCCAAAATAAGTCCCAGTGTGTCTGTTGGTGTGCTGTACACGTGTGAGGCATGTCTGAGGCAGAGTGTTCCTCCCCGGAGGAAGCCATTTTAGGGACACAGAGTTGTAATATGGTGGCACTACCGGCACACCAAGAGCCTGCGTGGGTGAAAGAGATACGTGACAGTATGCATCTGATTAATCGTAGATTAGATAAGTCTGAATCTAAGGCTGCATGCTGGAGAAAATCTGTGGAAGATGTGATTTTTCAGGATGCTGTTATTCCTCATGCGGGCGGCCCCTCTGGGTCACATAAGATACCATTTGCAAATGTTGTAAACACTGATACCGACACGGATTCTGACTTGTGTCGACGATAGTGAATCCAGAGAGATAGATAGATCATAACTTGGCAAAAAATATACAATATATGATTGTGGCTATAAGGGACGTGTTGGAGGTTACAGAAACCACTCCTGTACCTCAGGAGAAGGCGTATTTATGTAAGGAAAAGAAGTCCAAAGTCGCGTTGCCGCCTTCACACGAACTAAATGCTCTATTTGAAGGGATGTGGGTGAATCCTGATAAAAGATTTCGTATTCCCAAAAGGATTCGCATAGCTTACCCTTTCCCGGCTGAGGACAGGAAAAAGTGGTAGTCACCCCCTGTGTTAGACAGTGCACTTTCCAGGTTGACAAAGAAGGTAATTCTCCCTGCTCCTGGCACGGCTTCTCTTAAAGAGCCGGCAGACCGCAAAATGGAAACGACATTGAAATCCATTTATGTTACCAATGGTACACTGATTAGGCCCACTATTGCCTGCGCATGGGTGAGTCGCGCTATTGAAAAATGGTCAGAAAGCATGTCATCAGAAATTGACACGACTGATAAAGATGAGATACTCCTTAAGTTAGGGAATATCAAGGACGCTGCCGCCTACATGCTGGAAGCAATGAAGGATATTGGACTCTTGAGTTCACAGTCCGCTACCATGGCAGTATCGGCTAGGCGGGCGTTGTGGATTCGCCAGTGGAAAGCGGATGCAGATTCCAAAAGAAACATGGAGGCTCTCCCATATAAAGGTGAGGCCTTATTTGGCGATGGCCTGGATGCGTTAGTCTCGGCGGCTACCGCAGGTAAGTTGACATTTTTGCCCGCTGCGTCTGCATCGGCAAAAAAGACCTATCACCCGCAAATGCAGTCCTTTCGGCCCAATAAATACAAAAAGACGAGCGGTTCCCCCTTCTTTGCAGGTAGGGGAAGGGGAAAGAAGCCCATAGCGGCTCCAGGTTCCCAAGAGCAGAAGTCTTCCCCCACTTCTGCCAAATCCCCAGCATGACGCTGGAGCCCCCTTGCAGGAGGCCGCTCGGGTGGGCGCACGTCTCAGACTCTTCAGCCAGGATTGGATTCTGTCTGGCCTGGATCCCTGGGTGTTGCAAATAGTATCCCAGGTGTACAAGCTGGAGTTTCAAGACATTCCCCCATGCCGATTTTTCAAATCGACCTTGCCAGTTTCTCCGCCAGAAAGAGTAGCAGTAACAGCGGCAATCCAAAAATTATGTCAAGACCAGGTCATAGTCCTGGTACCGTTGTCACAACAAGGGAGGGGTGTTTATTCAAGCCTCTTTGCGTTTCCGAAGCCGGACGGCTCGGTCAGACCGATCCTAAATCTAAAGGATCTGAATTGTTACCTAAAAAGGTTCAAGTTCAAGATGGAATCACTTCGGGCAGTGATTGCCAGTCTGGAGGAGGGGGACTACTTGGTGTCGGTGGACATAAAGGATGCTTACCTGCATGTTCCCATTTATCCTACTCACCAGGCTTATCTGAGATTCGCGGTTCAGGATTTCCATTACCAATTCCAGATGTTACTGTTCGGTCTCTCCACGGCGCCGAGGGTATTCACCAAGGTGATGGCGGAGATGATGGTTCTCCTTCATCAGAAAGGAGTCAATATGATTCTTTATCTGGACGACCTCCTGATAAAGGCGAGATCCAGGGAGCAGTTGTTACAAAACATATCACTCTCTCTGTCAATACTCCAACAACACTGGTGGATCATAAATTACCCAAAGTCACAGTTGGAACCGACGACAAGGTTGTCTTTCCTCGGGATGATTCTGGACACAGAATTTCAGAGAGTATTTCTTCCGTTGGAAAAGGCTCTGGAAATCCAGAAAATGATAAAACAGATATTGAAACCATCAAGTGTGTCGATCCATCAGTGCATTCGGTTGTTGGGGAAGATATGGCGGCCTACGAGGCCATACAGTTTGGCAGGTTTCATGCCAGAATATTCCAGTGGGACCTGTTGGACAAGTGGTCGGTGTCACACCTACACATGCACAGAAAGATAATCCTGTTATCAAAAAACAGGATTTCGCTCCTGTGGTGGTTGCACAGCTCTCACCTGCTATAGGGACGCAGGTTCGGGATTCAGGACTGGGTCCTGGTAACCACGGATGCAAGTCTCCGAGGCTGGGGAGCAGTCTCTCAGGGAGAAAACATCCGGGGACGTTGGTCACAACAGGAAGCCTGCCTTCACATAAACGTTCTGGAGCTAAGAGCCATTTACAACGGCCTTCAACAAGCGGTACATCTTCTTGAAGACCGTCCCGTGCAGATCCAGGCGGACAATGTAACAGCAGTCGCATACATAAACAGGCAGGGCGGAACGAAAAGCAGAGCGGCAATGGCAGAGGCGACAAAAATCCTCCGCTGGGCAGAAAAACATCTACAAGCTCTGTCGGCAATATTCATTCCGGGAGTAGACAACTGGGAAGCAGACTTCCTTAGCAGACACGATCTCCATCCAGGAGAGTGGGGCCTCCACCAAGAAGTCTTCGCAGAGGTCTTTGGGGAGTTCCTCAAATAGACTTGATGGCGTCTTGTCTAAACAAGAAGCTTCAGAGATACTGTTCCAGGTCGAGAGACCCTCAAGCAGTAGCAGTGGATGCACTGGTGACCCAGGGGGTGTTTCCGTCAGTGTATATTTTCCCTCCATTCCGCTGATTCCCAAAAGTACTCAGGATCATAAGAAAAACAAGGGTTCGAGCAATCTTCATTGCCCCAGACTGGCCAAGGAGGGCTTGGTACCCAGATCTTCAGCAGTTGCTCATAGAAGATCCTCTGCCTCTTCCTCCTCGAGAGGACCTGCTGCAGCAGGGGCCGTGCGCGTACCAAGACTTACCGCAGCTACGTTTGATGGCATGGCTGTTGAGCGCCGTATCCTAGCCAGGAAGGGTATTCCCGAGGAGGTCATCCCCACCCTTATTCAGGCCAGAAAGGGAGTAACGTCGAAACATTACCACCGTATTTGGAGAAAATATGTGTCTTGGTGTGAATCCAAGAAGGCTCCTACGGAAGAGTTTGAGTTGGGACGTTTTCTCCATTTTTTGCAGGATGGTGTGGAGGCGGGCCTCCGATTGGGATCAATCAAGGTCCAGATTTCGGCCTTATCAGTGTTCTTCCAGAAACAATTGGCCTCTCTTCCATAGGTTCAGACCTTTGTGAAAGGGGTTCTGCACATCCAGCCTCCACTCGTGCCTCCAGTGGCACCATGGGACCTTAATGTGGTATTGCAGTTCCTTCAATCGGATTGGTTTGAGCCTCTAAAAAAGATAGAGTTGAAGTTTCTCACTTGGAAAGTGGTGATGCTTTTGGCTTTGGCATCCGCAAGGCGGGTGTCTGAATTGGGGGCCTTCTCTCACAAGAGCCCTTACCTGATCTTCCATGAAGATAGGGCAGAGTTGAGGACTCGTCAGCATTTTCTTCCGAAGGTGGTTACATCTTTCCACATAAACCAAGCTATTGTAGTGCCAGTAGTTACTGACACATTCACTGATTCAAAATCTCTAGATGTGGTTAGAGCTTTGAAAATCTATGTCGCTAGAATGGCTCATATACGGAAAACAGAGGCTCTGTTTGTCCTGTATGCTCACAACAAGATTGGCTGTCCTGCTTCCAAGCAGACTATTGCACGTTGGATTAGAAATACGATTCAGCAAGCTCATACTACGGCTGGTTTGCCGTTACCGACGTCGGTAAAGGCCCACTCCACTAGGAAGGTGGGCTCAGCCTGGGCAGCTGCCCGGGGGGTCTCGGCATTACAACTTTGCAGAGCAGCTACTTGGTCAGGGTCAAACACATTTGCTAAGTTCTACAAGTTTGACACCTTGGCCGATGAGGACCTCAAGTTTGGTCAATCGGTGCTGCAGGGTCATCCGCACTCTCCCGCCCGTACTGGAGCTTTGGTATAGACCCCATGGTCTTGATGTCGTCCCCAGCATCCTCTAGGACGTATGAGAAAATAGGATTTTGATAACCTACCGGTAAATCCTTTTCTCCTAGTCCGTAGAGGATGCTGGGCGCCCGTCCCAGTGCGTACTTTACCTGCAGTTTAGTTATTAGAGATACACAAGTTGTGTTTTCTTGGTTTCAGCATGTTGCTGCAATTGGTTCTTGCATGTTGGCGTGTGTTATGTTGAATGTCATGTGTGCGGCATGGTTGAGGGTGTCAGTTGGTAGATATCTCACCACTAGTTAAGTAATTCCTTTCCTCGAAATGTCAGTCTCCCTGGGCATAGTTCCTACAACTGAGGTCTGGAGGAGCCAGTTCACACCCAATGAAAAGTCTTTAGAGTGCCCATGTCTCCTGCGGATCCCCGTCTATACCCTATGGTCTTGATGGCGTCCCCAGCGTTCTCTACGGACTAGGAGAAAAGGATTTACCGGTAGGTTATCAAAATCCTATTTTCACACCGCCAATTCAGGATCCCACCTGGGAATTGGAAACAGGTCCTTCCCGGGTGGGATCCGGCAATATGCTGGGCGGGTTACCATAGTGGCGGGGAACGGAGCCGGCAGCCGGAGCGGAGGCGGCGCTGGTAGATGAGATCATCTCCGCACCACCTCTCCCTGTTGTAGTGAATGGGTCCCAGGTCGCATTGACTCGGGAGCCTGTTTACGCTGCCATTGACCCGGTATTCAACCCGGGAATAACACTGCTTTATTCCCGGGTTGAATTGCTGGGTCAGGCGACCTGGGATTTCAGCTATGGCGCTTTCACACCGCACACTGACCCGTGTCGACCCGGCAATATGCCGGGTCGATACCGGGTTATTTGTGCGGTGTCAAAGGGGTATTATTGATTTTCCATCTGAACCTTACACACCACTGTTTTGCAGTTTATCTGGGCATGCTCGCCCCCTATAGAAGAGCAAACAACAATGGGGGTAATTCAGACCTGATCGCTCGGTAGCGGTTTTTGCAGCTCTGAGATCAAGTCTAAACTGCGCATGCATATGCACCGCAATGCGCAGGCACGTTGCACAGGTACAAAGCGGATCGCCGCTCAGCGATGGGTTTGTGCGAAGAATCCATTCACACGGGCGATCGCAAGGAGATTGACAGGAAGAAGTTTGTGGGTGGCAACTGACCGTTTTCTGGGAGTGGTTGGAAAAGCGCAGGCGTGTCCAAGCGTTTGCAGTGAGGGTTCCTGACGTCAGTTCTGGTCCTGGACAGGCTGAAGTGATCGCAGCGGCTGAGTAAGTCCTGGGCTACTCAGAGACTGCACAAGATCTGTTTGTACAGCTCTGCTGCACACTCCCCTATGGGCGGCGACTATCTGTTCACAGCAGTGCTAAAAACGCTAGGGAGCGATCAGGTCTGAATTACCCCCTAATGGGCAATGTTTTCCTTTCTTAATTACTCAAAGTGGGAAGCTAACCTGCCACTCCATCCCACAAACTCTCAAAGGTCATATGACATCACGTGTGGCTGCATCCTTATATGGGGGGTATGCAATTAGAGGTGAAGAAACATTCTGTTTTCTCATACGTCCTAGAGGATGCTGGGGACACTTCAAGAACCATGGGGTATAGAGAGGATCCGCAGGAGACATGGACACTTAAAGACTTTCAAATGGTGTGACCTGGCTCCTCCCTCTATGCCCCTCCTCCAGACTCCAGATTAGATGTGTGCCCAGGCAGACTGGATGCACACTGAGGAGCTCTACTGAGTTTCTCGGAAAAGACTTACCTATGTTAGGTTTGTTATTTTCAGGGAGAACTGCTGGCGACAGTCTCCCTGCATCGTGGGACTTAGGGGAGAGAAGTCAGACCTACTTCTGATGAGTTGAAAGGCCCTGCTTCTTGGCTACAGGACACCATTAGCTCCTGAGGGTTTGGAACACTTGGTGTTCACTCCCAGAGTCCGCCATCACCCCCCTTGCAGAGCCAGAAGTCATGAGTAGAAGAAGATCAGAATACTTCAGTGACGGCTTTTGAGGTACCGCACAGTGGCCGCGCTGCACGCCATGCTCCCACACACAGTGGCACTGTATTTTGCCCAGTTACTACTCCCGGATATCGACACAAATATTGTTCTTCTGTCGACCGAAATGTTTTCTGATTAGATCCACAAAATAATATACAGCATTCAGTGCATGTTTCATACACATTAAGAACGTATTAACGTCACTAGGGACCCTGCTGTCTCTGACAAAAAGTTATATATATATAAGATATATATATATATGTGTGTGTGTGTGTGTATATGGATATATGTATATGTGTGTTTGGGTTTGGAGAGATATATATTTCTCTAACGTCCTAGTGGATGCTGGGGACTCCGTAAGGACCATGGGGAATAGACGGGCTCCGCAGGAGACTGGGCACTCTAAAGAAAGATTCAGTACTATCTGGTGTGCACTGGCTCCTCCCTCTATGCCCCTCCTCCAGACCTCAGTTAGAATCTGTGCCCGGCCAGAGCTGGGTGCTCCTAGTGGGCTCTCCTGAGCTTGCTAGAAAAGAAAGTATTTTGTCAGGTTTTTTATTTTCAGAGAGCTTCTGCTGGCAACAGACTCTCTGCTACGAGGGACTGAGGGGAGAGAAGCAAACCCACTCACGGCAGCTAGGTAGCGCTTCTTAGGCTACTGGACACCATTAGCTCCAGAGGGATCGAACACAGGTACCTAACCTTGATCGTCCGTTCCCGGAGCCGCGCCGCCGTCCCCCTCGCAGAGCCAGAAGTACAGAAGCAGCAGAAGCATGAAGACATCGAAATCGGCGGCTGAAGACTCCTGTCTTCACTTAAGGTAGCGCACAGCACTGCAGCTGTGTGCCATTGCTCCCACAGCACACCGCACACTCCGGTCACTGTAGGGTGCAGGGCGCAGGGGGGGGGGTGCCCTGGGCAGCAATTAATTACCTTTTTGGCAAAAATAGACATATATACAGTCTGGGACTGTATATATGCCCGAGCCCCCGCCATTTTTTACACATTAAAGCGGGACAGAAGCCCGCCGCTGAGGGGGCGGAGCCTTCTTCCTCAGCACACCAGCGCCATTTTCTCTTCACAGCTCCGCTGGAAGGACGCTCCCTAGGCTCTCCCCTGCAGTATACAGGTGCAATAAAGGGTAAAAAAGAGAGGGAGGGCACATAAATTTAGGCGCAGATATATATTTAACAGCAGCTACGGGGTAAACACTAAGGTACAGTGTAATCCCTGGGTTATATAGCGCTGGGGTGTGTGCTGGCATACTCTCTCTCTGTCTCCCCAAAAGCCTTTGTGGGGTCCTGTCCTCAGTCAGAGCATTCCCTGTGTGTGTGCTGTGTGTCGGTACGCCTGTGTCGACATGTTTGATGAGGAAGGATACGTGGAGGCAGAACAAGTGCAGCTGAGTGTGGTGTCGCCGCCGACGGTGCCGACACCTGATTGGATGGATATGTGGAAGGTGTTAAATGATAATGTAAACTCCTTGCATAACAGATTGGATAAAACTGTAACCTTGGGACAGTCAGGGTCTCAACCCGTGCCTGATCCTACAGCGCAGAGGCCGTCAGGGTCTCAAAAGCGCACACTATCCCAGATAGTTGACACAGATGTCGACACGGAATCTGACTCCAGTGTCGATGACGATGAGGCAAAGTTGCAGCCTAAAATGACTAAAGCCATCCGCTACATGATTGTAGCAATGAAGGATGTATTACACATTTCTGAGGAAAATCCTGTCCCTGACAAGAGGATTTATATGTATGGGGAGAAAAAGCATGAAGTGACTTTTCCCCCTTCACATGAATTAAATGAATTATGTGAAAAAGCGTGGGATTCCCCTGACAGGAAGGTGATAATTTCCAAGAGATTACTTATGGTGTATCCTTTCCCGCCAACGGACAGGTTACGCTGGGAATCCTCCCCTAGGGTAGACAAGGCGTTGACACTCTTGTCTAAGAAGGTGGCCCTGCCGTCTCAGGATACGGCCGCCCTAAAGGATCCTGCGGATAGAAAGCAGGAAGCTATCCTGAAGTCTGTTTATACACATTCTGACACACTGCTGAGGCCAGCAATTGCTTCGGCCTGGATGTGTAGTGCGGTAGCTGCATGGACGGATACTCTGTCTGAGGAGATAGATACCCTGGACAGGGACACTGTTCTACTGACCCTGGCACATATCAAGGACGCGGTCCTATATATGCGGGATGCCCAGAGGGACATTTGCCTGCTGGGCTCTAGAGTAAACGCAATGTCCATTTCTGCCAGAAGGGTCTTATGGACTCGGCAATGGACAGGGGATACCGACTCTAAAAAACACATGGAGGTTTTACCTTATAAGGGTGAGGAATTGTTTGGGGACGGTCTCTCGGACCTAGTTTCCACAGCTACGGCTGGGAAGTCAAATTTCTTGCCTCCACAGCCTAAGAAAGCACCGTATTACCAAATGCAGTCCTTTCGTTCTCAGAAGAGCAAGAAGGTCGGAGGTGCGTCCTTTCTTGCCAGAGGCAGGGGAAGAGGAAAAAAGGTGCCCCATGCAGCTAGTTCCCAGGAACAAAAGTCTTCCCCAGCTTCCACTAAATCCACTGCATGACGCTGGGGCTCCACAGGCGGAGCCAGGAGCCGTGGGGGCGCGTCTCCGACATTTCAGCCACCAGTGGGTTCGCTCACAGGTGGATCCTTGGGCTATACAAATTGTGCCTCAGGGATACAAGCTGGAATTCGAGGTGACGCCCCCTCACCGTTACCTAAAATCGGCCTTACCAACTTCCCCCTGGAAAGGGAGATGGTGTTAACGGCAATTCACAAACTTTTTCTCCAGCAGGTGGTGGTAGAGGTTCCCCCCCTTCAACGGGGAAGGGGCTACTATTCCACTATGTTTGTGGTACCGAAACCGGACGGTTCGGTCAGACCCATTTTAAATTTAAAATCCCTGAACATTTATCTGAAGAAATTCAAGTTCAAAATGGAATCGCTCAGAGCGGTCATTGCAAGCCTGGAAGAGGGGGATTTTATGGTGTCTCTGGACATCAAGGATGCTTCCTTGCATGTCCCCATTTATCCGCCTCATCAGGAGTACCTCAGGTTTGTGGTACGGGACTGTCATTACCAATTCCAGACGTTGCCGTTTGGCCTGTCCACGGCACCGAGAGTTTTTACCAAGGTGATGGCGGAAATGATGGTGCTCCTTCGGAAGCAAGGGGTTACAATTATCCCATACTTGGACGATCTCATAAAGGCGAGGACCAGGGAGCAGTTGCTGATCAGCGTAGCACACTCTCAGGAAGTGTTGCGTCAGCACGGCTGGATTCTGAACATTCCAAAGTCGCAGCTGATTCCTGCGACGCGTCTGCCCTTCCTGGGCATGATTCTGGACACAGACCAGAAGAAGGTGTTTCTCCCGGAGGAGAAGGCTCAGGAGCTCGTGACTCTGGTCAGAGACCTCCTAAATCCAAAACAGGTGTTGGTGCATCACTGCACACGAGTCCTGGGAAAGATGGTGGCGTCATACGAAGCCATTCCCTTCGGCAGGTTCCATGCGAGGATCTTTCAGTGGGATCTGCTGGACAAGTGGTCCGGATCGCATCTTCAGATGCATCGGATGATCACCCTGTCCCCCAGGGCCAGGGTGTCTCTTCTGTGGTAGCTACAAGGGGCTCACCTCCTCGAGGGCCGCAGATCCGGCATACAGGACTGGGTCCTGGTGACCACGGATGCAAGCCTCCGAGGGTGGGGCGCAGTCACTCAAGGAAGAGACTTCCAAGGGCTGTGGTCAAGTCAGGAGACTTGTCTGCACATAAATATCCTGGAGATACGGGCCATATACAACGCCCTGAGTCAAGCGGAGCCTCTGCTTCGAGACCAACCAGTGCTGATTCAGTCAGACAACATCACGGCAGTCGCTCATATAAACCGCCAGGGCGGCACAAGAAGCAGGGTGGCAATGGCGGAAGCCACCAGGATTCTTCGTTGGGCGGAGAATCACGTGCAAGCACTGTCAGCAGTGTTCATTCCGGGAGTGGACAACTGGGAAGCAGACTTCCTCAGCAGACACGACCTCCACCCGGGAGAGTGGGGACTTCATCAAGAAGTCTTCACGCAGATTGTAAATCGATGGGAACTGCCACAGGTGGACATGATGGCGTCCCGCCTCAACAAAAAATTAAAGAGGTATTGCGCCAGGTCAAGAGACCCTCAGGCGATAGCTGTGGACTCACTGGTGACACCGTGGGTATTCCAGTCGGTCTATGTGTTTCCTCCTCTTCCTCTAATACTCAGGGTACTGAGAATCGTAAGAAAAAGAGAAGTGAGAACAATACTCATTGTTCCGGATTGGCCAAGAAGGACTTGGTACCCGGAACTGCAAGAAATGCTCACAGAGGACCCATGGCCTCTGCCTCTCAGACAGGACCTGTTGCAACAGTGGCCCTGTCTGTTCCAAGACTTACCGCGGCTGCGTTTGACGGCATGGCGGTTGAACGCCGGATCCTAGCAGAAAAGGGCATTCCGGATGCAGTTATTCCTACGCTGATAAAGGCCAGGAAGGACGTGACAGCAAAACATTATCACCGTATATGGCGAAAATATGTTGCTTGGTGTGAGGCCAGGAAGGCCCCTACAGAGGAATTCCAGCTGGGTCGATTCCTGCACTTCCTACAGTCAGGTGTGACTATGGGCCTAAAATTAGGGTCCATAAAGGTCCAGATTTCGGCCCTATCCATTTTCTTTCAAAAAGAACTGGCTTCACTGCCTGAGGTTCAGACGTTTGTTAAGGGAGTGCTGCATATTCTGCCTCCTTTTGGGCCACCAGTGGCACCTTGGGATCTTAACGTGGTCTTGGGTTTCCTGAAATCCCATTGGTTTGAGCCACTTAAGACAGTGGAGCTAAAGTATCTCACGTGGAAAGTGGTCATGCTGTTGGCCTTGGCTTCAGCTAGGCGTGTGTCAGAATTGGCGGCTTTGTCATGTAAAAGCCTCTATCTGGTTTTCCATATGGATAGGGCAGAATTGCGGACTCGTCCGCAGTTTCTGCCAAAGGTGGTGTCATCTTTTCATTTGAACCAACCCATTGTGGTGCCTGCGGCTACTCGTGACTTGGAGGATTCCAAGTTGCTTGATGTAGTCAGGGCTTTGAAGATCTATGTCGACAGGACGGCTGGAGTCCGGAAAACTGACTCGCTGTTTATCCTGTATGCATCCAACAAGCTGGGTGCTCCTGCTTCAAAGCAAACCATTGCTCGCTGGATCTGTAACACGATTCAGCAGGCTCATTCTGCGGCTGGATTGCCGCATCCAAAATCAGTGAAAGCCCATTCCACAAGGAAGGTGGGCTCTTCTTGGGCGGCTGCCCGAGGTGTCTCGGCATTACAGCTTTGCCGAGCTGCTACTTGGTCGGGTTCAAACACATTTGCAAAATTCTACAAGTTTGATACCCTGGCTGAGGAGGACCTGGTGTTTGCCCATTCGGTGCTGCAGAGTCATCCGCACTCTCCCGCTCGTTTGGGAGCTTTGGTATAATCCCCATGGTCATACGGAGTCCCCAGCATCCACTAGGACGTTAGAGAAAATAAGAATTTACTCACCGGTAATTCTATTTCTCGTAGTCCGTAGTGGATGCTGGGCGCCCGTCCCAAGTGCGGACTTTCTGCAATACGTGTATATAGTTATTGCTTAACAAAGGGTTATGGTTATGTAGCATCGGTTGAGTGATGCTCAGTTGTTGTTCATACTGTTAACTGGGTAAGTTTATCACAAGTTGTACAGTGTGATTGGTGTGGCTGGTATGAGTCTTACCCTGGATTCCAAAATCCTTTCCTTGTAATGTCAGCTCTTCCGGGCACAGTTTCCTTAACTGAGGTCTGGAGGAGGGGCATAGAGGGAGGAGCCAGTGCACACCAGATAGTACTGAATCTTTCTTTAGAGTGCCCAGTCTCCTGCGGAGCCCGTCTATTCCCCATGGTCCTTACGGAGTCCCCAGCATCCACTATGGACTACGAGAAATAGAATTACCGGTGAATAAATTCTTATTTTATATATATATATATATATATATATATATATATATAAAAAAATTTAAAACAATGTTTTTTTATTTTATTTTAGAAACAAGCAAGCAATACAAAAAGTGTACTGTGAAATACAGGCATTGCAATATCTGAAAGTAATAAAAAGTATACAGAAACATAGAGCATATAATAGAATAGCCATAGAATAAGCTGCTAATAGATAAACAAAACATACAAAGGGAGAGACCAGAAAAGAGAGGGAGAAAGAAATAAAAAATAAAATAAAAATAAATATATAACATCTTGTTGGCGTAGTGGGTAAAATACACAAAGACATAGGGATGTCAGTTGAGGCCAGGGAGGGGAGAAGAAGGAAAAAGGAACCAGGGGGACCATATTTTGTGAAAGGATGTTACCGTGTTATTTTGTAAACTCGTGATATCTTCCATTGAGGCAACAAACTGGATACGATTCAAAAGGGCAGTGGTTGGAGGCGCCACTGAGGACTTCCAATGTTTGGCTATAAGGGATTTAGCTGCGTTACATACATGAGTTACATGTTTGTCTTGGTGCTTGTCAAGCGAAGGAGTCGGAATAAATATATAAATTTATAATGGATGCTGAGGTTAAGTTCCTCCTTCTCAGGTGCTGAGCGCTCTGTTGAAAAAAGTCGGGGTCAGCCCTGACAAGATGGTTTCAAATCCTCAAGAAATTTCCGAGTGTTTATTCTTTTCCCACCGCGGAAAGGATAAAGTGGGTGTTACCCCCTGTTCTGCAGGGGGCCCTGTCACAAAGGATCGTATGCAGGAAGCTACGTTATATTCAAGTTATGTGTCCACGGGTACTTTAATTATACCTGCTAATGCATGTGCATGGGGGAGTAGTAGTAGTAGTCAGAAATGGTGGGTTACCTTGTCATCCGATATAGATACCCTGGGGAGGGATGGGATACTCCTTAAGTTGGGTCATATCTAGGACACTGCAGCATACTGCCGTGCGGCTACAAGGGATATAGGACTCTTGTGGATTCACCAATGGAATGCTGGTGCTGACTCAGAGAAGATATGGAGTTTTCTTTCCTATGAAGGTAAAGCCTGGTTTGGTGACTGCCTCGTTAGTTTGATCTCGGCAGATGACGCTGGTAAGTCTACCTTCTTGCCATATGTTCTCTCACAACGGATGAGGACGCATTCATTGTGATAGAAACTTTCAAATATATCAAGGGTCTTAACAAAGTTCAGGAGGGAAACATTCTTCAAAGGAAAATAAGTATTAGAACTCGAGGGCATACATTGAGACTGGAGGGGGGGAGGTTCAGGGGAAATTTAAGGAAAAATTACTTCACAGAAAGGGTAGTGGATAAGTGGAATAGCCTCCCATCAGAGGTGGTAGAGGCTAAGACTGTAGGGCAATTTAAACCTGCTTGGGACAGGCATATGAATATCCTTACAAAGAATGAAGGTTAAAAAAGGGTTGAGATTGCCTAAAGGATAAAATAAAAAAGGGGCAGACTAGATGGGCCAAGTGGTTCTTATCTGCCGTCAAATTCTATGTTTCTATGTTTCTATTGTCGGATGCAGTCATTTCGGCATAATAGATACAGACCCCCCTTTTCTTTGCAAGTAGAGGAAGGAGTAAAGGGAAGAGGTCAGCAGTCTCTTCAAGATTACAGGAGCAGACATCATCCTCTGTTCTGTCACATCCACCGCATGACGTTGGGACTCTCTTGCGGGAGCCCACACCTGTGGGACCACGTCTAAAAACTCTTCGGTCAGTCCTGGAACGGACCTGGACCCATGGGTTTTACGAATAGTGTCCCAAGAGTGCATACTGGAGTTTCCAGACGTTTCCCCTCACCAATTTTTCAAATTACCGATTCTCCTCCGGATGGGGAGGTAGTATGCGACACAATACAAAGGTTGTATCAGATCAAGTCATTGACCTGGTTTTCCCCTGGCACAACAGGAAGAAGGTTTTTATTCAAGCCTCTTCGTGGCTCCGAAGCCAGACGGCTCGGTCAGGCCAATCCTAAATCTGAAATCCCTCATTTTCTACTTAAAGAAATTCAAATCCAAGATGGAATCTCTCAGAGCAGTTATCTCCAATCTGGAAAAAGGAGTTTTTTTCATGGTCTCAGTAGACACAAAGAAGGCCTAATTACATTTTCCTCCGCACCAGGGTGATAGTGGTAATGATGGTTCTCCGTCGCTAGTACGGAGTCACAATTATCCCGTACTACGACGATCCCCTGATAACGGCGTGTTCAAGGAACCAATTGGTGCAAAACATTGCACTCTCCCTGTCAGTTCTTCAACAACAGAGTTAGCTCCTGAACTTGCCAGAATCACTGTTGGTCCCAACGACACAGTTGTCTGTTTTGGGAATAATACTAGAAAAAGAGTTTTTGTTTTCTACCAGTGGAAAAGGCTCTGGAGATCCAAAGTCTGGTAAAACAAATTCCGAGTCCAGCAAGAGTGTCATTTCATCAATACATTCGGTTGCTGGAAAAGATGGTGGCAGCCTACGAGACCACTCAATTTGGCAGTTTCCATGCCAGAGTGTTCCAGAGGGACATGTTGGACAAGTGGTCCGGTTCCCACCTACACATACACCGGAGGATAATCCTGTCTTCCAAGACCGGAATCTCACTCCTGTGGTGGCTGCGCAGTTCTCACCTCCTAGATGGGCGCAGGTTCGAGATCCAGGACTGGATCCTGGTGACCACGGATGCGAGCATCCGAGGCTGGGGGGGCGGTCACTCATGGGGAAAACTTCCAAGGAAGTTGGTCAAGTTAGGAAACTTGTAACCACATAACCGGTCTAGAATTAATGGCCGTTTACAACGATTGTCTACAAACGAAAAGCAGAACAGCAATGGCAAAAGCCACAAGTATTTTCCGCTGGACGGAGAAACATACAAGCGCTTTGTCAGCGATGTTCATTCCAGGAGTGGATGACTGAGAAGCAGACCTCCTCAGCAGACGGTCTCCATCCAGGAGTGGGGAGACCTCCTTCAAATAGACTTCGAAGGGGTGACATGTCGTTGGGATTTCCTCGAGTAGGAATGATGGCATCTCGTCTCAACAAGAAGCTTCAGAGTACCAGGTCAAGGGACCCTCAAACAGGAACAGTGAATACACTGGTGACACCGTGGGTGTTTTCAGTCGGTATATGTATTCCCTACGTTTTCTCTCGTTCCAAAAGTTCAGGGTTCATACAAAGAAAATTCGGCTGAGCCTCATGGTCCCAGACTGGCCAAGGAGAGCTTGGTATCCAGAGCTCAGGAATTACTCATAGGAGATCCCTGGCCTTTTCCTTTGTGCGAGGACCTGTTGCGACAGGGGCCATGCGTGTACTAGGACTTACCGCGGCTACGTTTGACGACATGGCGGTTGAACGCCAAATCCTAGTCCGTAAGGGTATTCCCACGGAAGTAGTTTCCACACTTATTCGGACTAGAAAAGGGGTAATGTCTAAACATTACTACCGGTTTTGGAGAAAATAGGTTTCTTGGTGTGAATCCAAGAAGACTCCTACGGCAGAGTTTTCAACTATTAAAATCAGCCTTATCGGTTTTCTTACAGAATCAATTGGACTCCTTGTCAGAAGTTCAGACTGTCGTGAAGGTAGTGTTGCACATCCAACCTCTTTTTTTGCCCCAGTGGCACCAGGGAATCTTAATGGGGTGTTGCAGTTTCTTCAATCACATTGGTTTGAACCTTTACATAAGGCGGAGTGAAATTCCTCACTTGTAAAGTGGTCATCGGGTTGGCCTTGACATACGCAAGGCGAGTGTCTGAGTTAGCGGTCTGGTCTCACAAGAGACCTTATTTGATCTTTCATGACGATAGAGCAGAGTTGGAAACTCGTCAACATTTTCTACCAAAGGTGGTTTCTTCTTTCCACATGTACCAACCTTTTGTGGTGCCGGTAGCTATGGTCGCCTTCGTTGAATCGAAGTCTCTGCATGTGGTCAGAGTTTTGAAAATTTAGGTCGCCGGGACGGCTCCGTTTAGGGGCGGTTGACCGGAGAGTTTCGGAATTGCATCTTTGCTGAGCAGCTATTTAGCAAACAATTGGGATAAGTTTTGCAGTTTTAATACCTTGGCCAAGGTTGACCACATGGTCATTCGGTAATGCAGAGTCATCCGCACTCTCCCGCCCGTTTTAGAGCTTTGGTATAACCCCATGGTTCTTGAAGTGTCTCCAGCATCCTCTAGGACGTATGAGAAAACAGGATTTTAATACCTACCGGTAAATCCTTTTCTCTTAGTCCGTAGAGGATGCTGGTCGTCTGTCCCAGTGCGTACTGTATCTGCAGTTATTGGTTGTGGTTACACACAGGTTGTGTTACGATTTTTGTCAGCATATTGCTGCATATTCTTCATGCCGTTGGCTTGTGTTCTCTTGAATGCCACGTTCTGCGGCATGCTTAAGGTGTGAGCTGGTAAAATGCTCACCGTGATTTAACAATAAATCCTTTCCTCAAAATGTCCGTCTTCCTGGGCACAGTTCCATAAACTGGAGTCTGGAGGAGGGGCATAGAGGGAGGAGCCAGGTCACACCCTTTGAAAGTCTTAAAGTGCCCATGTCTCCTGCGAATCCCGTCTATACCCCATGGTTCTTGAAGTGTCCCCAGCATCCTCTACGGACTAAGAGAAAAGGATTTACCGGTAGGTATTAAAATCCTATTTTTCGCAATTTGTTTTTCCCAATGTTTCATCCATATTTTTTAGCAGGCTATCCAATTTAGTCGCCTGTATAAAAAATAAAATACATTCTCTCCCAGAAACACACAGGTTCAGCGAAACGGGGCTGTTTGGTTTCGCTTGCCTGAGGCAGGTGAAACAAAATCCCTGATAAGCCACGTCTCGAGCTGGCTTATCGGGGCTAATAGGAAAGCCCCCGCAAGACAATTAACCGTGGTAATTAACTGCGGCTAATTGGATATCCTTAATAGACACGCACTAGTAGTCCCTGCTTCCTATTTCTATCCTTCACTCCCGTCTCCATCTGCAGTAGGAGCCGTTGGGGGAACGGGGTCGCGCATTGCTTCCAATGCATGTCAGAGGCATGACAGATGTAGTTAATTATATATAAATATTATATACCTATATATTGTATAGATATGTCCTAATACATTTTTGCTACAGTCACCCCAAAGAGCCCCTCTCGGCACGCCGGGTCTCGTGAAAATCTTCTAGCGCCCGGCATATTTTTTTCTCTTTTCTGCTGAAAATGTGTCTTATTTGCTATACAATACGACTAGGATACACAAGGAGACTGTGCTGATTAATTTGATGTGTGACACGACTGAGACTTTAAATGTGTACACGAAGTGCTACAATGTAGCAAGCGCAGCTTTTTCCAATACAAATTCTGTTCTGCTCCATATACAGATTCAGTCACACACAATATACAATACTGTACAGGTGTCGTATATCAAATTAGTTTGCACAGTTTCCTCATTTGTCGTAGCCGCACTGCATAGTGAATAAGATTCCCGACATTAGTTGCATGTGACCTAGTGGCTCACTCACGCCAACATCTCACGTTGCATGGCGTATTGAGGCTAAATGTATGCATAGGCAGTCCTACCATTGATGATGCACAGGATGAAAATATCAAAAGCATTTGAAAATTTGTTTATAAAAAATACAGTGAAAATCGAAATTATCTACAGTACTAGCTTATCTTCTGTTTCATAGGACCTGATAAACTTACAGTACTGCAACGATAAGACAGCACTTGAAATTAATTTGCAGCAAGTGATATGTCTTATGATTTCTTTAGAGAAATACGAGACACCTGCAACTATATCACAAACAACCTGTACATATTGTAAATTGGCGTAGAAGGCTAGAGAGCTAGTAACATTTGGGAAATATCCAATTAGCCACGGGACCAATTATTTATCTCCCTCCGCCCCTCTCTGTCAAGCCCTTACAAATAAAGTTTAATAATATTAAGGTGCTGTATCTCTTGCGCGTTAAGCCCAGAGGGTGCACTTTCTGCTGCAGTCTCGGGAGTTGAGAGGAAAAGTCTAATTAAAATGCACCCTTGGAATTTAACTTGCAGGGAACCCACGTGGAGGAAAATCCTAAATAATTGAATAGTTTGTAGCGTTTCCATGTGCTTAATTGGGTATGCCCCATAGGAGTAAAACATGATGTCTGAACTTTATTGTTTTATCAGGTTTTTTTTTTTAGTTGGGCCAGTAACTTTCTCTTTTCTATGTATGCACATTCACATGTTTTATTTTTCTGCTTTCTGTGATTTGTATACTTTCATTTTTTTTTTTTTTTACTTTTCCCTTATAGAACTAAAATCTGCTGCTGTTTCCACTTGTTGTGGTTTTTAGCCGAAGTTACAGAAAGTTCAGTTTCTGAGAAATTTGTTTTATATATTTTTTGTTCTTTAGGCATTGATGTAGTTCAGTGGTTTTTATTGGTGGATTAGCAAATGCTATTATTTTTTAAACATTCTTGCATTGGTTTTGGAATCCCCAACGGTTTGGTTTGTGTTTAATCTAAGGCCTCAAAAAAAAAGAAAGCATTTATTCTAACAATTTAAGATGTCCCATGTGTAATCATAGTTGATAAATATTTTCATGGTAGACACTAAGCACAGAATTCAATTAGGTTTAAAGTTAGAATTAGTGCCCAGGGGTTTTTAATTACAGCTCGCGGCAGCCTGTGCTAAGCCCACAGGCGCACTTAACGTGGATTTCTATCCACCTTGTCTTGAGTCTCCAATAGAAATAGAAATTCACATTAAGCTGGACTGTCTGTCGTTACCGCAGCCACTGCAAACGTATTAATCCATAACTGGGTACTAATCCTAAAATCTATGGGTTAATGCACAGTAGCCTCAGGTTTAACTGAAGGAAAGAGGCTTGTAATTGAATAGCTCTGAATGTAAAAGTAAAAGTCAGAGGCAACAGCCCTTTTCCTAGTGTGAGGTTAATTGAATCCGGCCCTAAAGGGCTGATGTTGAGGTGGACACATTTTGCACCAAAAACACAGGTATAAAATGTGCCTTTAAAAAAAAAAAAAAAAAAAAGTAGAAGACATATTTGGTCCGCCCGGAGAGCTGAACTGCTCTATGCCAGGGGGAAACAGTGTTATCCTCCAGGAGAAATAAAAAACCCCGGTAACACAGTGCTCAGCCTATCTTCAATAAACCCGCCCCAGATTTCACAGGGGACTGTGGGTTGACTTATTGAAGATAGGCTAAGCACTGTGTGCCTGTTCCCCATACGTTCGTACGTCGGCTATTGATCCCAGGGTAAGGTAGCCAACACGGGATCCGGTCTGAAGATCGACAGTATCTAGGTCGACAATGTTTAGGTCGACCACTATAGGTCGACAGTCACTAGGTCGACATGGATGGAAGGTCGACAGGGTTTGTAGGTCGACATGTGCTAGGTCGACAGGTCTAAAGGTCGACATGAGTTTTTCACATTTTTTTTTCTTTTTTTGAATTTTTTCCTACTTAACGATCCACGTGGACTACGATTGGAACGGTAATCTGTGCGGAGCGAAGCGGTAGCGGATCGAAGGCACCATGCCCGAAGCATGGCGAGCGAACGCGGTGCACTAATTTGGGATCCCGGTCACTCTACGTAAGAAAACGACAAAAAAAATAAATCCTCATGTCGACCTTTAGACCTGTCGACCTATCACATGTCGACCTAGAAACCCTGTCGACCTTCCATCCATGTCGACCTAGTGACTGTCGACCTAAACATTGTCGACCTAGATACTGTCGATTTGATGAACCACACCCAGCCAACACATACGTGACATGTATGTTATATGTGCTGGTCAGCTCCCTGCAGTCTTTGTTCGACGCAGCCGCCGCCTCTGATAATTAGTAATCGCCGCTATTTGTGTCAGTAAAATATTATGCATTACTGGAATGTATTATTAGTCACACGCAGGGACCGTCCCTGTGATGTGTGAGAAGTGAAATTAAAACTAATTATTTCAAAGTTAATATAAGGTTATAGCTTTTAGTTCTCATTTTGGATAAATTGTACTTGCCGTGTAAAGAGAAATAAGCATACTAAGGGGGATATATATATTTTTTTTCACAAACAATTTTATTGAAGGAAAATTTTAAGACCTGTAAGAGAAGAGATATACGGTAGGTAGTAAGTAAAATAATGACAAATACATCTGGAAAATAGTGAATGAAATGCAGATACCAGGTATATACATATTGTAAAGAGTCTCCAGCAATTATTGGATAATATGTTCCAGTGATACAATAAAGAACTATACAAAAAAAAACAATCAATGATTCCGAGTCTGTGTGTCAATAGTACGATCAGTACATACATAGAGCATAGCAATCAAAGCTACAACAAAATTTGATTCCAGTGAAAATTTTTGATAAGTATGCAATGTAAAATCTGTTATATAAAAAAATCCAACCGTAAATATATCTTTAGTAACAATAAAATAAACCTAAAACAAGAGCAAAGGGGAAGAGAAAGAGTGGGAGAGGAGGAGGGGAGGGGAGGGGGGGGGGGGGGAGCATGGAATGGTGGATGCTAAGACAAAAGGATCTTTACACAGACAGAATAAATGTGAAATCAGAAGACGGTATAACCAGACAGAGGCCTTAAATCTACCGCAATCACAGTATAACTATCGTTAAACAAACAATTTCCCAAGGGCAGGTGGAGAAGAAGTAAAATTTCTATTAATTTGTCGGAAGAGACTAAGGGGGATATTTATCAAAGTTTGGATAGAGATAAAATTGTGAGAGATAAAGAACCAACTAATCAGCTCCTAACTGTCATTTATCTTACGTCCTAGAGGATACTGGGAATCCAGTTAGTACCATGGGATATAGACAGGTCCACTAGGAGCCTTGGGCACTTTAAGAATTTGATAGTGTATTCTAGCTCCTCCCTCTATGCCCTCCTACCAGACTCCGTTTAGAAAATGTGCCCGGAGGAGCCGGTCACATCGCTAGAAGCTCCTGAAGAGTTTTCTGCATTTATTTTATCTGTTTGTTATTTTCAGGCAGGACTGAATGGCACCAGCCTGCCTGCTTCATGGGACTTGGAGGGGGAAATGGCCCAACCTCTTGAAGGGTTAATGGTCCCGTTCCCCGATGACAGGACACGAGGGAACTATTCGCACGTCCCACCACGGCAAGCGTACATTTCCGTAGTACGCCGCCACCCCTAACAGAGCCAGAAGAATAGAAAGTGGTGAGTACTAAGCCGGCGTCCCAGTCAGCGGGTCTCCGGCCATTATGCCGACATGAGGGTACAGAGACGCACGGCTTCTACGAGGGCGGCGGAGTCTCCAGACTCAGTACACAGTGCGGACACACCGCTTCTAAGGGAGCTAACTGAGTCTACGTACACTACGGGTGTACACAGTACCCAGACTGGCATTACAGACTTAAAAGGTGACTGACTCCATTTTAAGCACTAAAAACTACCCCAGCCAGTATAAAAAAGTGGGAAGACCGCACGCCGTTGACGGGATGGGGGCTTCACTATGAGCGGATCCAGCAGCTCACCAGCGCCATTTTCCCTCTGCAGTGGACACAGACGCTGACTGACAGGTACGCGCAGCTCCTCTGGAGAGACTCCAGATTAACTCAGCGGTACCAGGGGGTCATAGCAGGGGGGGGGAGCGCTTATTAGTGTACTAAGGGGGTCATTCCGAGTTGATCGCACATGCGGTGCAATGCGCACGCGCGATGTACGGGCACAACGAACAATGTAGTTTTACACAGGGTCTAGCGATGCATTTCAGTCGCACTGCTTGCCGCAGAGTGATTGGCATGAACTGGGTGGCAGCTGACCGTTTTCAGGGAGTGTGCGGAAAAACGCAGGCGCGCCAGGAAAAACGCAGGCGTGGCTGGGCGGGTTTGTGACGTCAAATCCGGAACTTAATAGTCTGCAGTGATCGCAAGCGCTGAGTAGGTTTTGAGCTACTCTGAAACTACACAAATTTTTTGTAGCCGCTCTGCGATACAACCGTTCACACTTCTGCTAAGCTAAAATACACTCCCAGTGGGCGGCGACATAGCGTTTGCACGGCTGCTAAAACTAACTAGTGAGCGATCCACTCGGAATGACCCCCTAAGTCCCCAATCTGGGTACTTAGTCTGCGACCCGGCTAAGCTTGGCATTAGCAGTAAGGGCGCTGTGTGCAGGCTCTAGGCTATCTCTGTATCTCTCTTGAAGGGCTCTTTGTGGGTTAATTGTGCATATAACCTTTTCCTGTATGCGTGTGTGTGTGTGTGTGTGTGTGTGTGTGTGTGTGTGGCATTAGCAGTAAGGGCGCTGTGTGCAGGCTCTAGGCTATCTCTGTATCTCTCTTGAAGGGCTCTTTGTGGGTTAATTGTGCATATAACCTTTTCCTGTGTGCGTGTGTGTGTGTGTGTGTGTGTGTGTGTGCTGTCACTGTCACAGTATGTCAGACAAAGAGTGTGTTTCATGTAAGGCACAGTGTTCCTCTTCCCCAGGGTGTTCACTACAGTGTACTCAGTGCAGTGTACCTTCCCAGGCTAGCAGAGCGGAGCTAGCTTGGCTGGATTCCATCAGGGGAATGATTTCCAATATTTCTACTAAATTATCCCGCAATGAGAAAGAGACGCAATACTGAAGACAATCAATGACTGAGTTATGAACAGAGACTCAGTGCCCAAACCAGCGTCTCAGTCCCCTACCAAGTGTCAGCAAAAACGTCCTTTGGCTCATATCCTGCATATCCTTTCAGAAAGGAAATTTAATATATTGAGGTGAAACTGTCTTCATTTAATGTATTTAATGCAAATCAATGATATTATTGCTTGCACTGCTACTTATTCAGCAGTGTTTGGGTGCTTCTTGATATTTTCAGTTTTATTTGTGAGCACATATTTATTTTCCTTCCTAGGGTAAAAATGTGTGCCACTTGGACGAAAATAAAAAATTAAAGACAGCAGGTGATGGTTATGCAGGTGATTGCAGGTGATGGTTAGGGTCACCAGGTGTGCTGACTGCAGGTGTAGGTTAGGGCCCTCAGGTATGCTGATTGCAGGTGATGGTTAGGGCCCTCAAGTTTGCAGACTGCAGGTGATGGTTAGGGCCCTCAAGTGTGCTGACTGCAGGTGATGGTTATGAAAGTGATTGCAGGTGATGGTTAGGGCCCTCAGGTGTGCTGACTGCAGGTGATGGTTATGAAAGTGATTGCAGGTGATGGTTAGGGCCCTCAGGTGTGCTGACTGCAGGTGATGGTTAGGGCCCCCAGGTGTGCTGACTGCAGGTGATGGTTAGGACCCCCAGGTGTGCTGACTGCAGGTGATGGTTAGGACCCCCAGGTGTGCTGACTGCAGGTGATGGTTAGGACACCCAGGTGTGCTGACTGCAGGTGATGGCTAGGGTCCCCAGGTGTGCTGACTGCAGGTGATGGTTAGGGCCTCAAGTGTGCTACTGCAGGTGATGGTTAGGGCCCTCAGGTGTGTTGACTGCAGGTGATTGTTAGGGTCCTCAGGTGTGATGACTGCAGATGATGGTTAGAGCCCCCAAGTGAGCTGACTTCAGGTGATGGTCAGGACCCCCTCATGTGCTAATTGTAGGTGTTTGTTAGGGCCCCCAGGTGTGCTGACTGCAGGTGATGGTTAGGGCCCCCAGATGTGCTGACTGCAGGTAATGGTTAGGGCCCTCAGTTGTGCTGATTGCAGATGATGGTTAGGGCCCACACATGTGCTGACTTCAGGTGTTGGTTAGGGCCCCCACATGTGCTAATTGCAGGTGATTGTTCAGGGTCCCAGGTGTGCTGTAATTACAGTAGGTGTTGGTTAGGGTCCCCAAATCTGCTGTTTTCATGTGACGGTTAGGGCCTCTGTGTAACCATTTTCCTAGAGTTTCCTTTTCCTTCAACTCCTAATGCTTGGTTTCTTATATTCAGACTGCAGCTAAACAGAAAAGAAGTTGTTTTTTTTAAACTATCATTACATTATATTATAGCTCAGAGTTTGCCATCACTTTTACTGGTGAGTGCCCTCACAACTTTATTGCTCCTGGGCCCCCACCAGCCTTAATTCAGCCCTGTGTAAGGATGGTGCATTTTTCGGCCATAGCAACAGAGCGGTGGTTGGATATTTCACATGATTAAATGGTGAAATGGTTAATGTAATTTATATCATGATAGATCATGTTTAATTTAACTGAATAGAACTTATATAGAATGGAATTAAACTGTCTTGTCATGGTGCACCTTTTACTTCAGTAAATTATTCTCCATTTGTTTGGTCAGTAATTTATTTGTTGTCTATTAAATTACTAGTATTTTTGAACTGTCATTTGCCAGGTTATGAGCATGCAAAAAAGCATAAAAAATGTGGAGTACATTCGTATGTAACCTATAGCTTGGCTTCAGGTGCTGACAGAAGGGCTCTGGAGTGCATTACATAAGCATGCAGCCTTCATCTATATATCGTCTTTGCTGTAAGACGGTTACAGCTTTTCATGGGAAACATCTTGGAAGAGGGGCGGTGTGAGAGATGGGCAGCCAGTGAGAACTGTGAGGGGATGGGGCGAGGCCTCCCTGCAGCTCTCTACTGAGTCTGTTCTAGACTGATGCTGTAGACAACTATATAATAGGTATGCGGAGGTCAGGATACCGATGCCGGCGGTCAAATCCCGACCCAAGCCCGGAATTCCCACATGGGCCCAAAGCGCGGCGAGCGTATCGAGTCAGTAAGGTGACATGCTGTGCTCGTTTCCGGGATTCTGGCTATTAAGCTCCCGCCGACAGTCTCCTGACCTCCGGGATCCTGACCTACAGGTTCACATACCGATGCCATATAATAGATGTGAATGAAAACATACTATCTGCACAGTGCTGAATAATATGAGTGACACTATATGAATTAACATAAAAATTACTTTATTTTTTTATTTTATTCATTTTACATTTTGTTTCTTTTTTGTGGTTCAAAAATAAACACAGAAAGGGATGTACCATTCTGTGCTTGTACCATCAGTCACAGCACCAGTCGTTATTTTGGGTGGAGGGCACTACCTTTTTTTTTTTTCTTTCTTTCTTTCTTTCTTTCTTTCAGAAAGGAAGTGAAACCTCAAACTAATACATCCATTGAGTTGAGCTGTCTACTATCTGGACTATACTAACTTCTTTATAGACTCAACATATGTAGTTATTGTAAATGGTGTCATGTTCATTGCCTCTAGTGCAGTAATTTTCAACCTTTTTATACACGCGGCACACCGAACAATATTTTAAAATTGCCAAGGCACACCATCCGTTCCCCACAGAAAAAAAACAAACACGCACATTGGCCCTCACAGTAAAAAAAATCCACGCATACATTGGCCTACACAGAAAAAACAATCACATTGCTCCCCACATAAATCATATTGCTCAATACATAAATCCTATTGCTCCCCACATAAATCAATCACATTGCTCCCCACTTAAATCATGTTGCTCACACATAAATCAATCACATTTCTCCCCACATAAATCCTATTGCTCTCCACATGAATTATTCACATTGTTCCCCCCATAAATCCATAAATCCTTATACTCCCCACATAAATCCTATTGTTCCCCACAGGAGAAATAAAATAACAAATATCAGCCCATACCGGTCAGCTGTCCTCCTTCCTGTCCCTCATTGGCGGGGGTTGTTCATAGTGGAGTGCTGAAAAAACTGAGCAGCGGGCGGTCAGGCAGGTGTGGATGTGGGTGGGAAAAGAAAGCTGTGTATGCAGGCAAGAACTGGAAGATGTGTATGCAGGCGGGTGGGCTGGCTGGGTGGTGAGAGGTGGCGGCCTTGACCTATGATATCACACTGCCGCGTCTTCAAGGCATAGGTCACGGCCGGAGCACGACTGATCCTCTAGAAGAGCCCGGGCTAACAGTTCATCTGAAGGTGCAGGAAGCTGCTCTGGCTTCGCGGAACACCTTGCAACTGGTCGCGGCACCACTGGTTGAAAAAGCCTGCTCTAGTGGTGTTTATAGTTCCCTACAGTGGGAGTTTCATATTTTTAGAAAGAATAATGGATTGATCTAATCTAGATTTATATTAATTATTCTGGGATTGCGTGCTGACTGCAGTAGGAATAATCAGGGTTATTTTAAAAGTACAAATACCTGTCATTAGCTGTGACAGTTGAGTTTTGATGTTGTTGCCAGAATATATTATCTCCTCCAGACATAGCCAGGTTAAGGGAGGGAGGAGGGGGGATAATGCAGGGAATACTGTACCCTGGGCCCCCTCTGTCAGGGGGCCCCTGGCCAGAGTGCGCTGACATCATTAGCTCTCCCTATTGTGCAGCAGCAGAATCAGGCAGACAGAATCTGAGCCGGACAGCATGTAGTGCAGGCAGAGACACAGGAGTATCAGGTTTTATGAGCTACCGATGGAGCTTCCCAACGAGAGAAGAGATAGGAGGGGGAAGAGAGCTGTAAGTGACTCCGGGATCCCAGCTTCTCCTCAAGGCCTGGATGTCTGGATAACCTGTTATCCAATGAGAGCATTCGGGTCTAGAGACACACACACACACACACACACACACACACACACACACACACACACACACACACACACACACACACACACACACACACACACACACACACACACACACACACACACACACACACACACACACACACACACACACACGTATCCTGAGTCCTGCTCCAGTGTGTTGTATATAGGCTGCTGCTATTGCATTTTCCCAAGATTTTCTTTTTCTATATATATTTTAAGGTTGTTTACGTTGTCTTTGTTCCACTACAAGAAAACTGTCTAAAATAGTTGTCTCAATTAGGTGGAGCTGTAAACAATACCCAGGCATTATTAAACTATTACTTTAAATCTAATATACACCATTGGTTTAAATGTAATATACATGATAATGTAATGTACACTACCCTTCTACCGTGTCCCCCTATCTTTAGTGCTTTGGGGCCCCTGAGGCTTAATCCGGTCCTGTATTCAAAAGACACCCATAGGGTATACTTGCTGCTCTGCTGCCTCCGGAAAGTGTTTCTTGTTGAGACAAAATCTTTATATTACATAAACATGTAATGTTGGTGACATTCAGAGTGAAAGTTCAGTACAGATGTGTCCTAACATAATGGGATGTGACTAAGCCGCGTCATGCATTCTGTTGCTTAGTACGTAACATTTTGCTTTGCACTGTTAATATGACAAAAAGAACAAAGTACCAGCACACTTCACACCACTCTTGTTGACACAGCAGTGTGTGACATGGACGCTAATCAGAGCAAACAAGAGACTGGGGGCGACACAGCATTGTGCTCAGTGGGTCTGGTTCATATCCTGTCCCTGTAAGGGGAAAGTCTCAATATACCCATGTTTGATACATTGCACATGTGCAGTATGGGTCCTGCAACGTTTCTCACAAAGCGTCTGCAGACGTCAGGTGATTGATAGTCTGCAGCCGTTTGAGGGCGGGGAGGGGTCGGCGATGGCCTCTGTTTCACAAAATGGAGACGTTACCTCCGTTTTGTGGGAGTGCTGAGGCCAAGGTCTCCGTGTTCCAATGGAGATTTCCTGGCCTTAGTGACGGAGCTGCAGCCGCTGGTCTGCGTAACCGTAGGGTTACTCAATCGGCCAATGGTATCACAGGTGATCCGATGCTGCATCCTCAGACTCTGCACAGGATCACACATGCATACAGGAGGCATCTACGTATACCAGATGCCTCCCACTACATTACCATATAAAAGCGTTGGAAGCACCAGCTATGCTTTCTACATCTGCTCCTGTATTGGTCCAATCAGTGCATTTATACTATACTGCCACAATAGTGGTAAAAAGTAGAAATCCTAAGCAGTCAGTACACTACAATTATATTTGCATGCAAACCGCTATGCAATGCAAGATCTATAGTAGGTAATATGCAAAATTCCAAAAATTGCTACCTGTGACCTGTGGAGTAGCATCTAAGTCGCGTCATATGGTGCAAAAACGATGGGTAAATCTGTACATACTGAACTTAACTTGAAAATTCTTTAATAGCTTCCCACTTTGGCTACTGCAACCCTATTCTATCTAGCATTCCCCTCACCCAACCATCTAGGCTTCAATCCATCTAAAATGCTGCAGCAAGACTTTTCTTCCTCTCCACTTCTGCTGTACCACTTTGCAAATCCCTACTCTAGCTCTTAGTGACCTCCAGAATCCAGTTCAAATTATTCAGCCATACCTACAAACCCATCAACAGCGCGATGTGTGCTGAGCGATGCGGGGGGAGGACGGGGAGCCGCTCATTTCACCCAGCGGGTGAAATGAGCGACGTGCTAGATTAGCCTGCATGCAGGCCAATCTAGCACCAGCGATAGCGATGCGCGGGGCTGCGCATCACTATCACTGAGGGGGCTACACACGAGTGATCTGTTCTTAAAATCTAAGCAATGTAGTCAGATTGCTTAGATTTTAAGCATGAATCTCTCCGTGAGTACCCCCCTTTAGAGATCGCCCGACTGCCACTGATACATCCCACACTAAAACACCCTCACAGATGTCCCAGTCTTCACTCTTGCCACACTTGTGCCTATTGTCACAGCTATGCCCTTTTTTATCTACAGTATTCATTTATTTTTAATTCCTTGTATGTACGGTTTATGTATGTTCTGTTTCCCCCACGTCCCATCGCTGCAGAACGCTGTAGTACCTTTGAAATAAAAATGATTAAAATATTCCTTATTTTTAAGTACATAGTTATGTAGTTAAATAAGAGGATAATAACTTTGGGAAGCCTCTTGCTACTATATGTGTAATATTGTTAAGATTTCTAGTTCAAAATAGACCACTTCATTTCATTGTGTTTTCAAATCAGCAGCATAAAGCATTTTCCCTGTTTGACCTCTGTCTGCCTGCCACACACAGATTTACATTTACGCATGGCTTTTGTGCAGCAGGATGTACACTCAAAGGGATTAGCCACTTTTTTTGTCAAGTTTGGATCTCGGTTTACTCGCACACAGCAATATGATGACATTTTGGTCTGGTATAAAGACTGGTATCCTGAAAACTGGCTGCTAACTCTTCCTTATGCTAATGACTAGGCTAATAATTATCAGAAGATAACAGCTGTCCACATTATCTCAGTCAGACCATGCTTTGAGTCCCTGCCTGTTTCAGCCCTGGCTACATAGCCTCTGATATACTGAATTTATTTTGCTGCAGACAGCTTTCACACATTAATCTGTGCCACACTGCTTAGTGCAGGCAGGCAGGTAGAGGGTAAACGCTAGCTCTTAGTCAAAATGCGCAGACGCACAAAACCTATGTCAAATTGTCAATAGCCTAATTGTAGTTGTGTCCGCCATTCAGTTTAATTTTTAAGATGAATGCATTCCCTAATATGTAAGAACTGTAGGCAGGGTGCATCAGAGATAAATGACCATGGCTAATTGATCACCGAGGGGCTAATTTAATTTTCCGGAGGCAGGAGAAACAAAAATTCCCAATAAGTGCAGTGTTTTCTTGGCCGCGATAACAAAAACACATATATCTGGGAATTTATCCCAGATCCTGTGTGTTTTTGCACAATAGCGGGTAAATTTTACTGGGAAAGGAAGGGGGGGGGGGGGAGGGGGCTTTACTTAAATTGCCCGAAAAATTGACCGCAATCAATTGAATTCCTCCCCATATAACCTATTTCAGTCAGTGAGGATAAAACCTCCCTGTTTATCTGGCAAATTGTCAACATAAAGTAGAGCGTAAGAGCAATTTGAAGACCGTATGGATTCTGCTCGGGCATAAGGAAAAAGTAATGATGATTGCTAACAAGGTAGTTATCAAATGGGAGAATGTTCATGTCTTTGTATTTTTAAACCAAACTTGCTAACTTTTTGAACCTACAAGTCCAAGGGGCATGTGCAGTGTGTGTGTGTTGTGTAGGGAAGGGGAGGAGGGGGGGGGGGGGTAGTCGACTCTGATGATTCAAGTTGGGTCATTATGACTGTCATACTGTCCACAAGAAAGAAAGATCTGGGACGTGGACCACTTTCTAATGGTCCGTACACATTAGACAATGTCGCTCTGTGAGCGACGTTGTCTAATGTTTCCCCCTCCCGGGCCGACCGTACACACTGAGCGATATGACCACTCATATCGCTCAGTGACGTCACGCCTTCGCCTGCCCTGCATGCAGGTCGTGAACGACAGTCCAGATCCTGCATGCATGCACTGGCGACAGCGGCGATCGTTGCCGACCCGCGAGGCCGCGCATCAGTCGTCGCTGGCGGCGTACACACTTGCCGATAAAATGAGCGCCGTCGCTCAGGGAGGGGGAAAATGAGCGACGTCGCTCATTTTATCGGCAAGTGTGTATGGGCCCTTAGGCTTCCAGGAGGACTGTTCAAAAATTTGGGAGTGCCAGTTATGTTTTAAACATCACATTTAGGTGGTAATTCCGAGTTGTTTGCTCGCTAGCTGCTTTTAGCAGCATTGCACAAGCTAGGCCGCCGCCCTCTGGGAGTGTATCTTAGCTTAGCAGAATAGCGAGCGAAAGATTAGCAGAACTGCTACTAAATAATTCCCTGCAGTTTCTGAGTAGCTCCAGACCTACTCCTAGCTTGCGATGACTGCAGTCCGTTTAGTTCCTGGTTTGACGTCACAAACACGCCCTGCTTTCGGCCAGCCACTCCCCCGTTGCTCCAGCCACTCCTGCGTTTTTACCTGGTACGCCTGCGTTTTTTAACACACTCCCTGAAAACGGCCAGTTTCCGCCCAGAAACACCCACTTCCTGTCAATCACAGTACGATCACTCGAGCGATGAAAAAAACGTAGCTCGAGCTTGTGTAAATCTACAAAGTTTTGTATGAAAGTACTTAGCGCATGCGCATTTTTGCCGTTTTATTAACTTGATCGCTGCACTGCGAAAATCGGCAGCGAGCGAACAACTCTGAATGACCACCTTATTTTTTTAAAGCGGCCCATGATGATGATGATGTAAAATGTAATGTTATGCCTGATTATTTTTTTCCATTCTATTGAACCCTTCATGCAGATTTGTAAGCATGACATAGCTGCAGGCGCACCAGTGTCTATGCTGCCATTACTAGACTCACGCTTTCCACAAGAGGTAGGCTACTCGTCACTGTAACGCAGCATTCTGTTGGACATATTTTACATCTTCTATTGAACATATTTTCTATCCGTGTTGACACAAATCTAATGTAAACTTACTCTCAGCCCCAGAGAAGAGCACCAAGCTCTGTGTCACACTATAAATGTTTCATTATTTTAACAAATGCTAAATATATTTTATATTTGCTATATTAAGCCTTGACGGACAGACTCCTACCAGTTGCACAGCTGCTAAATCTGGTGGGAATCCAGACAAGTGTTTAGTCAGTCCTCGTGTTTGTGTTGCGGGTAATTGGGCACTCTGTCTAAACTTTGCTCTTTATATGCGGACATGTTTTGAAAAGATGTCATATAAATATAATTTGTTGTGTAACAAAATGATCTGATCCTCAAGTTTGTGGTTTTTCCACAAAGATAAGAAACATTGAAAACATTTGTTTTTGGTAAATCTAATCACTGTAAATATTGAATCTTGGCCTCTCCTCTTGACAGAATGTATTCATTCTGGGGAAAGGCAACACTGATATACAGTCATGTGAAAACCAGAGCATACCCTTGCTTAAATCTGTGGTTTTAAATATTGGTTCTTAATTAACAATCATCAAGTCCTATCATTTGTAATTGTCCTTAGTTACACAGCAAAAAATAAGCTGCTTCATATCCATAAAGTCGGTCCTTTGGGCCTTGTGCTACTTGTAAAGTGTTAGCACTTTTATATCAAACCTCTCACAATTCAGGCTGAATCATGCATATGGTATAATGGGAATGGCTGTTAGAGGTGCTTGCACATAGTGGGCCTGATTCAGGTTTGTAAGCAAAGCAAAAAAAGCACACAAATGGGCAAAACCATGCTGCACTGCAGGTGGGGCAGATGTAACATGTGCAGAGAGAGTTAGATTTGGGTGGGGTGTGTACAAACTGAAATCTAAATTGCAGCGTAACAATAAAGCTGTCTAAAATTTGTGGGCTACATGTAAAATCATCCAGCATTTACCCTGCACAGAAACAATATAACCCACCCATATCTAAATCTCTCTGCACATTACATCTGCCCCACATGCAGTGTAACATTGTTTTGCCCAGTTTTGTGCTTTTTTGCTTTGCTTACAAACCTGAATCCGGTCCAGTGAGTCGGCCCAATATCCTATCTCGCACATTATATTATTTTTGTAAACTGGCCCTTTCAACTTAACTGTGATTACTGTTGCCATAACAGTTTGGCTGCTGACCCACTGAGCCCAATTATCAGTGTCCGTGTGTCCAAGCTGTGCAAGCGGTGTGCTGCATTAGCCCAGCGAAGGGGTTGACAAATTAGCTTCCACCGCCTTCACTACCTGGATCAATTCTTCCTTCCTGCTGTCTCTATGGGCTCCATTCAATAATGTTCCTAATTGCTGGCAGCATCATTCATTTAGTATCACAGTGATACTAACAAATATGCCACCAGTATTTACCATAACTTTCCTCTCCTGTAATGTCCTGCGCTGTTCCTCTTGTTGATGCAGTGCTTTGCTAAGCTGACAGCAGCCTTACACTTCCAGCAAGGGGCTGAACAGTACTGAGTATGCGCATTGTACTTTCACCCAGTATTGACTCATAAAAAAATCTGAAAAAATGTTTGCCATCTGTCCATCATTGAGGACAGTACCTCTAATGCTATGTATAGATGACGTAAGTGGTACAGTCACAAACATTGGTTCGCTGTATGTGACCCCAACCCCCATTCCCTAGTCCACGTCTAACTGTACCTAGTTGGAAATTCAGACCTGATCACTAGGCTGCTAAAATTGTAGCTGTGCGATCAGATAGTCGCCGTGCAAGTGTGCGATTGCATGTGTACACCGAGCAGCTAAAAAAAATCCCTCAGTCAATGGACAGCTGAAAATCCATTCGCAGCTCACTTACCAGTGAATGATTTGCCCTGTGTGTGCAGTGTGTACGCAGCCAAGGACTTACTCCTACAGTGCAATCAGAACGGGCTGATCGGTGCCGGAGCTGACGTCAGACACCCTCCCTGAAAACGCTTGGACACGCCTGCGTTTTTCCGACCACTCCCAGTAAACGGTCAGTTACCACCCACGAACGGCCTCTTCCCGTCAATCAACTTGCGAACGCCCGTGCAAATGAAATTTTCGCACTATCCTGTCGCTGACCGGCGATGCCTATCATTGTCTGACGCACGTGCGCATTGCGGTGCATACGCATGCGCAGTTAGGACCTGATCGCCTACTATGCGAAAACGCACAGTAGCGATCAGATCTGAATCAGGCCCCTAGTTTGCTAATTTTATTGCCCTGTAAAATTATATGTTATTTTAGGTTTACTTTACTAATGCTCTGTCATGTCTTACTGTGTGTAAAGACTGTATGGCGCTGCAGAAACTTTGTGGTGCCTTTCAAAATAAAGTATAATATTATTATAATAATTACCCTTTCCCACCTGCACACCCTTAAATCCATTGGCTTTTTTTTTAGCACTGTTCTTCGCTGTTTTACTACCTTCCTACTTTGCTCTACCCTTTGTTTTACTCTTCACTTTCATGGGGGAATTCCTATGGGGTAGCGAACACTTCTGTGCGAGATCCCGCTGCCATAAAGTGCTGCAGCTGCCGCTCAGATTCGGCCAGGTAAAGGTATTTGCCGGCAGTTGAATTCCCCTCTCAGTGTCACTTCCAGGTCTGCCACATCCGCTTTCTTAATGTTGCTACAGTATAATATGTTTTAACAAAGATGCAATCAAAACTCATCATCCTATTATCTCCTGAAAGAACAAAGCAAAATACTTATGAAAGTGCAAGTAATCAGTATTTATTCTTAATAATGTATCAATAAAATTGCAATAGAGATGCACACACTGGCATTATTAATACACATTTAACTCCAGAAATATAAATAAGGCAAGAATCCAACATTAATAAATAATACTTTAAAATATAAAGGAGATAGAAAATGTTCTCTTTGCTAATATGACAAAAATAAGAAGTCTTTCAGTTATATTCAGTTGTTGTTCATAAAGCAGGATTAATATGGATTAGTTTATTATCTCCCATCCTCGCCAGGGAATTTTATGTAAGTATAGTAGAAAGTATATAGCAGCAGGTTGATATAATTAGAAGTATTTTTAGCCACGTCTTTCTTATGAGTTAAATGCAGTGTTTGTAGCAGTGTACCTCCCGACTGCTGGAGCATCCAAATTAACCTTAATGTGAAGCCATCTCCATAGCAGACAGATCTCAACTACTGCGGACTCCCCAAAAGCGTGTTAAGTATCCAGCTGGTGCAAAGCAAGTGGAATTAACGCATTTCCCCACCTCCATGACCTGTCAGCGGCTTCCTCAGAATGTTCTTGTAAAACTATTTGGTAAAACATTGATATACCATGACCCTAATGGTCTACTATGTTTGAGATCTTGAGTAAAATGTAAGCCATTCTCTTATCTCCTAATGTCTATCTTATGATGGTTGTAATGCCTATCAGATAAGCCGTCTGCTGTGGAGTTTTGTTGCTGTCCATCAAAAATCTGCTTTCCTCATGTTTTGGATACTGTATGTTCGTTTCCTATCCCATACAATAAGATTAAATGCATAAACAACTCAACAGTTATTGTGAGTCTCGGCAAGCATATAGTGAAGTATTACTGTGCAGTTATACTGGAAATGACACTCTGCTTTTAGTTTCTCTTGCAAAAATCGCGACACTGTTAAGGGAAACATATTGGAGTAATTCATAAAAATGTAAAACTGCATCCAATTAACTTTGGCCATTTAACAGCAATGTCTTATGTACTATTTTTATGTTCCTTTGCAAAGTCAGTCAGTGGTATTCCCATATGGATATAGGGGGTAATTCAGAGTTGATCGCAGCAGGAATTTTGTTAGCAGTTGGGCAAAACCATGTGCACTGCAGGGGAGGCAGATATAACATGTGCAGAGAGAGTTAGATTTCAGTGGGATGTGTTCAATCTGCAATCTAATTTGCAGTGTAAAAATAAAGCAGCCAGTATTTACCCTGCACAGAAACAAAATAACCCACCCTAATCTAACTCTTTCTGCACATGTTATATCTGCCTCCCCTGCAGTGCACATGGTTTTGCCCAACTGCTAACAAAATTCCTGCTGCGATCAACTTGGAATTACCCCCATAGTGACTTCATGACTGAAAAGGTATTTCACATCCCCACATCTCACACAGTGGGGATAGCCTGTAAATAATGAAGGCCAGTGATTTCAGCCCATTTAAATGCAGGGACTTCATCTAATGAAATCACAGACAGCCCTACCCAATGGAACCACTGCAATTTCATAGTTTTCTCATCAAAATGGGTAAGCTTTATAATCGGACAGCAATGAAATCACTGATTGCTCTGTGAATCATGCTGGGGCCGCTGTGTGGCGGCCACTCACTTTGCCTGTTGTCTGTGGACTGCTCTAGTAGGCTCAGGTTAGTGAGAGTTCATCCCTCTTCTCAGTATGGTACTTAATGTGTTTTCATTCGGTCTCTAGCATGAGTCATACATAAGCGCAGTGTTCAAAAGGTGGGGAGGAAGTGGAGAAAGTTACAAGATGCAGTAAGTTGCAGGAACACAATTCTGTACCAACCCATGTAGTTGCTTAAAAGTCAACCGGCAATGACATATGTAGGTAGGGACTTTTCAGTGAAGGGAGTTTATACCACATTACCATGTGAAAATCATATTTGAAGTGTATACATGAAAGGTATTGTATTGAAATGACAGTACAGTGTACTAGAAGCTGTTTAATGTTGTGTGCTATATACACTGTTAAAAAAAGGTCAGAATTTCCTAAGTAATAATACTGCAGTAAAACTACAGTGCCACATTTCAGCATTCAATAGTCGTAAAGAAGAAATTAATGTGCACACAAAAATTCCAAAAATTAATTTGCTCATTGTTAAATATATCCCGAAAGATCCAATTTGTGATCTCCAACTCTTGGATGATTGGCAAAATCCAACATGTTAGATGTCCCTCACTCTCCAATTCCGATCATCATTGGGTCAGAATCAGAGAATTGAGAATATCCAAGATGTAATGAGGCATACAAACGGGGCGATTTTTACCTTTGTGCTTAGCGATCTGGGTTAGCACATATCACTATACACCGCTTTACGCACAGCGATGTGTGCTGAGTGATCTGTGCTAACCAGTGTTCTTTATGCAGATACTAGGCGATTTAAGTAGATCTTGCCTGCATGTGCTAGAGATCTGAGTGGGTGATGGCGACGCGCGGGACCGCACATCGCCATCGCTATGGGGTATACACACGGTGCGATCTAGAGAGATTGCTTAGAAAATAGGCAAAAAATCGCTCCATGTGTGTATACCTCATTAGATTTTGCAGATCATCCAACCCAATCATCAGCAGAACACACAATTGGGCTGATTTAATTGTTAATGTATGGGTATCGTTATGTGTAGGAACAATAATGGATACATTTATTTTACCATAGGGGGCAGTGTCCTATTAGCCCCGATGCTCTTACGGAAAAATGGACGGATATCCCAATGTTTGACTGATGGTCATTATTGTGGTATCCAATTAGAGACTTTTTTTTTATCGACCGAAATTGGACCCGCAGTTGTGCGATAACACATGGGATCAGGGAGAAGTCCACGATCCCATGTGTTTTCACGGCTCCGGCAGCCCGTTATCACAGATTATGCTTCGGGTGCCGCATAATCCTCAATAAAGTGCCAGAATCGGGGCTAAAAAGATAAAAGTACCTCTGCTGATAGTATACCGCCCAAAGATTTTATGATTGCTTTTTTTTTATTGCCTATACTTTTGTTTTGCATTGCTTAAAACAATTATTGTAAACAGCAATTCTCAAGAGTCACAGGGATAAACAAGCTAGGCCATGGTGTGGCAGTGGCTATACGATAATGTGACTTTTTACCGTTGCACACAGCATTTCAGGAGATCAGTTTGCCATTATTGTAGTGAAAGAATTCCTAACTTATGATTATAGCATTGAAATCACTGATTATGAATGGGGAGAGGATTATGATAGTGGGAGGGGAATGGGGCAAAGTAGGCGTCTACAGACTGAGGGGGAGATTTATCAAACCTTGGAGACGGATAAAGTGGAGAGAAATACTAGAGATGAGCGGGTTCGGTTCCTCGGAAACCGAACCCGCCCGAACTTCAGGTTTTTTTACACGGGTCCGAGCGACTTGGATCTTCCCGCCTTGCTCGGTTAACCCGAGCGCGCCCGAACGTCATCATCCCGCTGTCGGATTCTCGCGAGGCTCGGATTCTATCGCGAGACTCGGATTCTATATAAGGAGCCGCGCGTCGCAGCCATTTTCACACGTGCATTGAGATTGATAGGGAGAGGACGTGGCTGGCGTCCTCTCCGTTTATAGAGAGTGAGACTAGAGTAGAGAGAGACACAGTATTATTTACTTTAGTAATTTTGGGGAGCATTAGGAGGAGTACTACTACTTGCTGAAGTGATAGATAGTGTGACTGTATATCTGACTTGTGGGGGAGACACTGACAGTGGGGAGCAGTTAGAGTCTGAGAGCAGGAGTACATATTTTAACGTACAGTGCACACTTTTGCTGGCACTCTGCTGCCAGAGTGCCACACTGCCATTGTGACCACACTGACCACCAGTATATATTGTGATTGTCTGCTTAGGAGTACTACTTGCAAGTTGCTGATAGTGTGACCAGTGACCTGACCACCAGTTTAATTAATCACCACCAGTTTAATATATATATATATATATATATATATATAATTGTATATAATATATATATATAATTGTATATGTATACCGCACCTACCCGTGTTTTTTTTTTTTCTTTCTTCTTGATACATACTACTATAGTAGCTTACTGTAGCAGTCTGCGGTGCTGCTGAGCTGACAGTGTCCAGCAGGTCCGTCATCAGTCATTACATAATAAATATATATACCTGTCCGGCTGCAGTACTAGTGATATTATATATATATATATATATATATATTGATTTCATCTCATTATCATCCAGTCTATATTAGCAGCAGACACAGTACGGTAGTCCACGGCTGTAGCTACCTCTGTGTCGGCAGTCGCTGGTCCATCCATAATTGTATACCACCTACCCGTGTTTTTTTTTTTTCTCTTTCTTCTTGATACATACTACTATAGTAGCTTACTGTAGCAGTCTGCGGTGCTGCTGAGCTGACAGTGTCCAGCAGGTCCGTCATCAGTCATTACATAATAAATATATATACCTGTCCGGCTGCAGTACTAGTGATATTATATATATATATATATATATTAATTTCATCTCATTATCATCCAGTCTATATTAGCAGCAGACACAGTACGGTAGTCCACGGCTGTAGCTACCTCTGTGTCGGCAGTCGCTGGTCCATCCATAATTGTATACCACCTACCCGTGGTTTTTTTTTTTCTCTTTCTTCTTGATACATACTACTATAGTAGCTTACTGTAGCAGTCTGCGGTGCTGCTGAGCTGACAGTGTCCAGCAGGTCCGTCATCAGTCATTACATAATAAATATATATACCTGTCCGGCTGCAGTACTAGTGATATTATATATATATATATATATTAATTTCATCTCATTATCATCCAGTCTATATTAGCAGCAGACACAGTACGGTAGTCCACGGCTGTAGCTACTTCTGTGTCGGCAGTCGCTGGTCCATCCATAATTGTATACCACCTACCCGTGGTTTTTTTTTTCTCTTTCTTCTTGATACATACTACTATAGTAGCTTACTGTAGCAGTCTGCGGTGCTGCTGAGCTGACAGTGTCCAGCAGGTCCGTCATCAGTCATTACATAATAAATATATATACCTGTCCGGCTGCAGTACTAGTGATATTATATATATATATATATATATATATTGATTTCATCTCATTATCATCCAGTCTATATTAGCAGCAGACACAGTACGGTAGTCCACGGCTGTAGCTACCTCTGTGTCGGCAGTCGCTGGTCCATCCATAATTGTATACCACCTACCCGTGTTTTTTTTTTTTCTCTTTCTTCTTGATACATACTACTATAGTAGCTTACTGTAGCAGTCTGCGGTGCTGCTGAGCTGACAGTGTCCAGCAGGTCCGTCATCAGTCATTACATAATAAATATATATACCTGTCCGGCTGCAGTACTAGTGATATTATATATATATATATATATATATATATATATATATATATATTAATTTCATCTCATTATCATTCAGTCTATATTAGCAGCAGACACAGTACGGTAGTCCACGGCTGTAGCTACCTCTGTGTCGGCAGTCGCTGGTCCATCCATAAGTATACTAGTATCCATCCATCTCCATTGTTTACCTGAGGTGCCTTTTAGTTGTGCCTATTAAAATATGGAGAACAAAAATTTTGAGGTTCCAAAATTAGGGAAAGATCAAGATCCACTTCCACCTCGTGCTGAAGCTGCTGCCACTAGTCATGGCCGAGACGATGAAATGCCAGCAACGTCGTCTGCCAAGGCCGATGCCCAATGTCATAGTACAGAGCATGTAAAATCCAAAACACCAAATATCAGTAAAAAAAGGACTCCAAAATCTAAAATAAAATTGTCGGAGGAGAAGCGTAAACTTGCCAATATGCCATTTACCACACGGAGTGGCAAGGAACGGCTGAGGCCCTGGCCTATGTTCATGGCTAGTGGTTCAGCTTCACATGAGGATGGAAGCACTCAGCCTCTCGCTAGAAAAATGAAAAGACTCAAGCTGGCAAAAGCACCGCAAAGAACTGTGCGTTCTTCGAAATCCCAAATCCACAAGGAGAGTCCAATTGTGTCGGTTGCGATGCCTGACCTTCCCAACACTGGACGTGAAGAGCATGCGCCTTCCACCATTTGCACGCCCCCTGCAAGTGCTGGAAGGAGCACCCGCAGTCCAGTTCCTGATAGTCAGATTGAAGATGTCAGTGTTGAAGTACACCAGGATGAGGAGGATATGGGTGTTGCTGGCGCTGGGGAGGAAATTGACAAGGAGGATTCTGATGGTGAGGTGGTTTGTTTAAGTCAGGCACCCGGGGAGACACCTGTTGTCCGTGGGAGGAATAGGGCTGTTGACATGCCTGGTGAAAATACCAAAAAAATCAGCTCTTCGGTGTGGAAGTATTTCACTAGAAATGCGGACAACATTTGTCAAGCCGTGTGTTGCCTTTGTCAAGCTGTAATAAGTAGAAGTAAGGACGTTAACCACCTCGGAACATCCTCCCTTATACGTCACCTGCAGCGCATTCATAATAAGTCAGTGACAAGTTCAAAAACTTTGGGCGACAGCGGAAGCAGTCCACTGACCAGTAAATCCCTTCCTCTTGTAACCAAGCTCACGCAAACCACCCCACCAACTCCCTCAGTGTCAATTTCCTCCTTCCCCAGGAATGCCAATAGTCCTGCAGGCCATGTCACTGGCAATTCTGACAAGTCCTCTCCTGCCTGGGATTCCTCCGATGCATCCTTGCGTGTAACGCCTACTGCTGCTGGCGCTGCTGTTGTTGCTGCTGGGAGTCGATGGTCATCCCAGAGGGGAAGTCGTAAGCCCACTTTTCCTACTTCCACCAAGCAATTGACTGTCCAACAGTCCTTTGCGAGGAAGATGAAATATCACAGCAGTCATCCTGTTGCAAAGCGGATAACTGAGGCCTTGACAACTATGTTGGTGTTAGACGTGCGTCCGGTATCCGCCGTTAGTTCACAGGGAACTAGACAATTTCTTGAGGTAGTGTGCCCCCGTTACCAAATACCATCTAGGTTCCACTTCTCTAGGCAGGCGATACCGAGAATGTACACGGACGTCAGAAAAAGACTCACCAGTGTCCTAAAAAATGCAGTTGTACCCAATGTCCACTTAACCACGGACATGTGGACAAGTGGAGCAGGGCAGGGTCAGGACTATATGACTGTGACAGCCCACTGGGTAGATGTATGGACTCCCGCCGCAAGAACAGCAGCGGCGGCACCAGTAGCAGCATCTCGCAAACGCCAACTCTTTCCTAGGCAGGCTACGCTTTGTATCACCGGTTTCCAGAATACGCACACAGCTGAAAACCTCTTACGGCAACTGAGGAAGATCATCGCGGAATGGCTTACCCCAATTGGACTCTCCTGTGGATTTGTGGCATCGGACAACGCCAGCAATATTGTGTGTGCATTAAATATGGGCAAATTCCAGCACGTCCCATGTTTTGCACATACCTTGAATTTGGTGGTGCAGAATTTTTTAAAAAACGACAGGGGCGTGCAAGAGATGCTGTCGGTGGCCAGAAGAATTGCGGGACACTTTCGGCGTACAGGCACCACGTACAGAAGACTGGAGCACCACCAAAAACGCCTGAACCTGCCCTGCCATCATCTGAAGCAAGAAGTGGTAACGAGGTGGAATTCAACCCTCTATATGCTTCAGAGGTTGGAGGAGCAGCAAAAGGCCATTCAAGCCTATACAATTGAGCACGATATAGGAGGTGGAATGTACCTGTCTCAAGCGCAGTGGAGAATGATTTCAACGTTGTGCAAGGTTCTGCAACCTTTTGAACTTGCCACACGTGAAGTCAGTTCAGACACTGCCAGCCTGAGTCAGGTCATTCCCCTCATCAGGCTTTTGCAGAAGAAGCTGGAGGCATTGAAGGAGGAGCTAAAAGGGAGCGATTCCGCTAGGCATGTGGGACTTGTGGATGGAGCCCTTAATTCGCTTAACAAGGATTCACGGGTGGTCAATCTGTTGAAATCAGAGCACTACATTTTGGCCACCGTGCTCGATCCTAGATTTAAAACCTACCTTGGATCTCTCTTTCCGGCAGACACAAGTCTGCTGGGGTTCAAAGACCTGCTGGTGACAAAATTGTCAAGTCAAGCGGAACGCGACCTGTCAACATCTCCTCCTGCACATTCTCCCGCAACTGGGGGTGCGAGGAAAAGGCTCAGAATTCCGAGCCCACCCGCTGGCGGTGATGCAGGGCAGTCTGGAGCGACTGCTGATGCTGACATCTGGTCCGGACTGAAGGACCTGACAACGATTACGGACATGTCGTCTACTGTCACTGCATATGATTCTCTCCCCATTGAAAGAATGGTGGAGGATTATATGAGTGACCGCATCCAAGTAGGCACGTCAGACAGTCCGTACTTATACTGGCAGGAAAAAGAGGCAATTTGGAGGCCCTTGCACAAACTGGCTTTATTCTACCTAAGTTGCCCTCCCACAAGTGTGTACTCCGAAAGAGTGTTTAGTGCCGCCGGTCACCTTGTCAGCAATCGGCGTACGAGGTTACTTCCAGAAAATGTGGAGAAGATGATGTTCATTAAAATGAATTATAATCAATTCCTCCGTGGAGACATTGACCAGCAGCAATTGCCTCCACAAAGTACACAGGGAGCTGAGATGGTGGATTCCAGTGGGGACGAATTGATAATCTGTGAGGAGCGGGATGTACACGGTGATATATCGGAGGATGATGATGAGGTGGACATCTTGCCTCTGTAGAGCCAGTTTGTGCAAGGAGAGATTAATTACTTCTTTTTCGGTGGGGGTCCAAACCAACCCGTCATTTCAGTCACAGTCGTGTGGCAGACCCTGTCACTGAAATGATGGGTTGGTTAAAGTGTGCATGTCCTGTTTATACAACATAAGGGTGGGTGGGAGGGCCCAAGGACAATTCCATCTTGCACCTCTTTTTTCTTTCATTTTTCTTTGCGTCATGTGCTGTTTGGGGAGTGTTTTTTGGAAGGGCCATCCTGCGTGACACTGCAGTGCCACTCCTAGATGGGCCAGGTGTTTGTGTCGGCCACTAGGGTCGCTTATCTTACTCACACAGCTACCTCATTGCGCCTATTTTTTTCTTCTTTGCGTCATGTGCTGTTTGGGGAGTGTTTTTTGGAAGGGCCATCCTGCGTGACACTGCAGTGCCACTCCTAGATGGGCCAGGTGTTTGTGTCGGCCACTAGGGTCGCTTATCTTACTCACACAGCTACCTCATTGCGCCTCTTTTTTTCTTCTTTGCGTCATGTGCTGTTTGGGGAGTGTTTTTTGGAAGGGCCATCCTGCGTGACACTGCAGTGCCACTCCTAGATGGGCCAGGTGTTTGTGTCGGCCACTAGGGTCGCTTAGCTTACTCACACAGCTACCTCATTGCGCCTCTTTTTTTCTTCTTTGCGTCATGTGCTGTTTGGGGAGTGTTTTTTGGAAGGGCCATCCTGCGTGACACTGCAGTGCCACTCCTAGATGGGCCAGGTGTTTGTGTCGGCCACTAGGGTCGCTTAGCTTACTCACACAGCTACCTCATTGCGCCTCTTTTTTTCTTCTTTGCGTCATGTGCTGTTTGGGGAGTGTTTTTTGGAAGGGCCATCCTGCGTGACACTGCAGTGCCACTCCTAGATGGGCCAGGTGTTTGTGTCGGCCACTAGGGTCGCTTATCTTACTCACACAGCTACCTCATTGCGCCTCTTTTTTTCTTCTTTGCGTCATGTGCTGTTTGGGGAGTGTTTTTTGGAAGGGCCATCCTGCGTGACACTGCAGTGCCACTCCTAGATGGGCCAGGTGTTTGTGTCGGCCACTAGGGTCGCTTATCTTACTCACACAGCTACCTCATTGCGCCTCTTTTTTTCTTCTTTGCGTCATGTGCTGTTTGGGGAGTGTTTTTTGGAAGGGCCATCCTGTGTGACACTGCAGTGCCACTCCTAGATGGGCCAGGTGTTTGTGTCGGCCACTAGGGTCGCTTAGCTTAGTCATCCAGCGACCTCGGTGCAAATTTTAGGACTAAAAATAATATTGTGAGGTGTGAGGTGTTCAGAATAGACTGAAAATGAGTGGAAATTATGGTTTTTGAGGTTAATAATACTTTGGGATCAAAATGACCCCCAAATTCTATGATTTAAGCTGTTTTTTAGTGTTTTTTGAAAAAAACACCCGAATCCAAAACACACCCGAATCCGACAAAAAAAATTCGGTGAGGTTTTGCCAAACGCAGTCGAACCCAAAACACAGCCGCGGAACCGAACCCAAAACCAAAACACAAAACCCGAAAAATTTCAAGTGCACATCTCTAAGAAATACTATACCAGCCAATCAGCTTCTAATTGTCTTTTTACAGGCTGTGTTTGAAAAATTACAGGAGTTGATTGATTGATACTTTATAGCACCCCACTTTATCTCTCTCCGAGGTTTGATACATCTCCCACTGAAAGTTTAACAGGGGAAGGAATAGTCCTACATCACAATGTAGTAATGTAAGGATCCCTCTAAACTGATGTTGTAATATTATGGTATGAAACACAAATATATAATGCTGGTTGGTAGTTACGGTACTACTGCTTAATATGGGACTATTTGACAGCTCCTAAATTGAGTTTATTTGAAGACTCATCAACAGGGGTGTTTAACAATTGCCACCTGTTGGCTCACATATCCTCAAAGCTTTGATGTTTAGTCTGCATATTACATTTGGATATTATAAATTACATTGACCCCAGCAGCTATTATTGTGCGTTAGACTAAATCCAATATCTATTTTTAAGAGACCTTTGGTGTGAACTTTCTGTTAGATGAGCTTTTTTCATTTCATCACCGCAATTGTTGCCTATTAGACGTATTAAAACTGATAATAAGCCTCCAGGCCACACACACTGTTTATTTTTGGTTTTTCTTTTGCCCACACAAAAAATACGCTTTGCCTATCTGTAAAGAATGCACATTTAAAGAAAAAAATCCACCAGTGTTCTTCGTTAAAGGAACATCTGCAAATTGAATTTAAAAAAACAAGCTTGTTTATACCGTATTTCAGTATATAATGTAATTCTGCCCCCCTAAGTTCTAAGATATAGGTTTAAAGGAAGAATTAAAAAATTGGTTGCAATGACCTTTGGTGCTCCTATTCCGCTGGCTTAATAAACAACTCTCATTATCATTTTTGCAGGACATGCTACTTCATCCATAACAAAAAATATAAAAGTCGTGGGGTTAATCAAGGTTGCCAAGCCAAAGTTTAATCAAGCATGGCTAAATAATAAGAACAACACTTTCAAAAGTGCCAGTTGCGGCAGACATGCCCTGCTGGGAGATTAACTTGATGTGGAACAGATATCAGTCTGCAGACAACTCCAGTTAAGGAAGAAATCAAATTAAAGCTTTATAAATCATGGTCCGGAAAATGCAAATACGAATTAAAATGGCCTGGTACATTTTATCCAGTCTACTAAAACATTTTCTGACTTAGAGAGATTAACATTGTTAAACTAATCTTGCATTTAAGCCATCTTCTACATTTTGTTCTGGCTTTAACCAATATGTCTACAGGCTGAGGACATGGTTATCCGGTTAATAACATTTATATAGTACAGGTTGAGTATCCCTTATCCAAAATGCTTGGGACCAGAGGTATTTTGGATATCGGATTTTTCCGTATTTCGGAATAATTGCATACCATAATGAGATATCATGGTGATGGGACCTAAATCTAAGCACAGAATGCATTTATGTTACATATACACCTTATACACACAGCCTGAAGGTAATTTTAGCCAATATTTTTTATAACTTTGTGCATTAAACAAAGTGTGTGTACATTCACACAATTCATTTATGTTTCTTATACACCTTATACACACAGCCTGAAGGTCATTTAATACAATATTTTTAATAACTTTGTGTATTAAACAAAGTTTGTGTACATTGAACCATCAAAAAACAAAGGTTTCACTATCTCACTCAAAAAAGTCCGTATTTCGGAATATTCCGTATTTCGGAATATTTGGATATGGGATACTCAACCTGTACCAGCATGCTACACAGTGCATTATAATTGTGACAAACAAGGGAGTATAGCTACCATAGGTGCAGGGAGTGTAGATGCTATGGGGCCCAGAGCTGAGTGGGACCCACTTTGGGTGATATGTAGGGGCCCTTACAAACCTTTGCCTTGGGGCCATCAATATATCTAGCTATGCCCCTTGACTTGCTCATTGAAATGTGATATAAAATTAATTGGAGGGCATTATAATGTTTTATAATCTGAACTGGGAATCTGTAATGTGGCACAATATGAAGTGGGCACACTGCATGTCATAATGTGAATTGGGGTCACCGTGTTGGATAATGTGTACTGCTGACCCTACAATGAACTAGGGCACTACTAGGGTTCATAAAATAAACTAGGGCACTACTATGGGGCATAATGTTGACTTTGGCACTACTATGTTTCAGAAAATTAACTAGGGCACTATTATGGGGCTTAAAATGAACAACTGCTGTGGATAGGGGTCTCTAGAAGCATTAGGACAGGGCCCCTTCAAAATGTTGCTATGGGGCCCACAAAGTTGTGGCTACGCCCCCGGTGACAGACTGTAATATAATACCCCTTTCACATCGCACAAATAACCCGGTATCGACCCTGCATATTACTGGGTCGACACGGGTCAGTGTGCGGTGTGAAAGCGCCAAGTCCAAATTCCCGGGTCGAATACCGCCTCAGTGGCTGCGTAAACGGATTCTTGGGTCGATGGGACCCATTTACTAGATAGGAGGAGGCAGTGCGGAGATGAGCTCGTCTCCCAGCTCCGCCTCCGCCCCCACTGCCGGCTCCGCCCCCCGCCGCTATGGCAATATACCGGGTCGGACAGCCAGCCAAAAGGGGTAGGAGAGTCTCCAATGCCGGATCGCACCCGGGAAGGACCCGTTTCCAATTCCCGGGTGGGATCTGGCCTTGGAGATGTGAAAGGGGTATAACAAGATCAGGGATTAACATGCAGTTAAAGGTAAATGGGCTCTACTCACAAGCTTATAATCAATGGGCCTTTTCCTCAAACTCTCATTCTTGTCCTTCTGCAGGGCTCTTGCATTGGTGAAGCAGGGTGAGTCAGTGCCCTCACTCCTACCTCACCTGTTATAAAGTTATTACATCAAATCTTGCATTGCGCTGGGTGGTGAGGGCAAGGCACAGTGTGTGAGCGCTCTGCATTTATACCATTAAAAAAAGATGTAAAAACACATTTTCTAGAGCCATTTATTATATGTCTAATTCTGTGCTCCGTTTTTTTCCTGCGATTGCAGAGAACCTTGTTATCTACTTTACATATAAGGCTGTTAGTAGGAGCAGATTCGGTCATGTTCTTATTTCTGTTATCATCCCCTTGGTACTGTTTACCTTTTTTTGTTTTAACGGTGTCATAGCATAATGTTTTCATATTCCACAATGACAGCTATTTTTTTCCACTAAGATTCAAGTCCAATTTCATTGGGAAAAGGAAGAAAGTATCAGGTGAGTATCTGTTTCTAACCCTACTGAGACTGCTGCTGCACAAAATCAATGTGAATCTTTACCTGTATGCAGAATTGCACACACCTATGTGACTGCACAGTGCCGGACCTGCCAGTGAAAATGTCCGCGTGGATTTGCACCAGCCCTATATCTAGTAGAAAATCAGATCTCTGCGCATGCCACACAGCCCACTATTCTATCTTCATGCCCGCAGCACATCCTCAGAAATTTTGCCTATGTGCAAACACTCTGTTGCCGCCCAGTTGCGCCCATTGAGCCACAAATCAAGATGTTACAGAGATATACGAGCACGTGTTGCTGGTTCTAGTAGTGTGCACTAAGCCACGATGCATGTGCAGTTCTTAAAATAGCAAAGGTCCATCTACAACATGACGTACTGTGGAGCTCTCAATCAGCTCCACAATATCCACTTCTACCAAATATTCTGTTTTGCTTTTGTTGTAGGTAGTATGCGCTAAAAGTGGACAAAGTAAGAAACCTAGGACTGGCACTGGGCATAAATCTTGCCTAGGGCAGCATGATTCCATATGTCTTGCCCTGTGTTCTTATTTGTTTTTGGTAAATCATTCTTTCTACTATAGCGATAGGTGCCCTTTTGCCCTTCCCCTCCTTCCCCGGCCCCTCCATCGATCTTCCAATATGGAAGCAAGTGTACACATATTTTGTGTGCCTGCCTGATACAAAATATAAATTTTATACTAAACAGACACATGTACAACTTGGCATAGGCTCCACAGTACCCAACTCCAACTACAGAATCAACACATTGTTACATAAAAGGAAGAACCACCTCCACAGGTTTTTCTAAAATAACAGCACAAATCTTACAAAACCCATAGAGGAGAGCGGTATAGAAGGTGTATGTTCCTGGAATAAACACGCTCTGGCAATTTTTTTTTAACCAGAATCCTGTGTATGGTTTTGTGATTTTTTGCACAGCTACACAGTTATCCACCATCCTTTCTCATGCCAACTATTTGATTTTGTTGTTTTGGTATGGAGATTTGGAATTTTGTTTTAAATGAAACTGGAATTTATTCATTTATATTCGAGAGAAAATTACTGGAACAGTCCTTGGGTAGTAGTGTGGCCCCAACATCGGCCAGTTCCTTTATGTAGGTACTATAATGGGAGATCTGGTATTGAGAATCCCACAAGTTGGATTTTACATTTTTATGGATGTTTTGATTGATACATTTCTGATTTGGACATGTACATATTTTCTTTAGATGATTGAGATAATCAGACACAATACACTTGTGTATCCTGTGTTTCTTTGATCTAAGTTAAAAAAAAAAAAAAAATAATATCTAGGGATGTTTGGGCTGACATCTGTTTTCTAATTGAAGATATTTAGCAAATGGTCCAATGGTACACATTTCCTTCCTCCAGACTGTTTCTCAAGAACAATTCTTAAGGATAATGAAACATTTCAGGCCCAACTACAGTATATGTCCAGCAACCACATGAAGGACAAGGCACAATGTCCTTATAATCACAGTTATAGCTGTTATTAATTGAATATACAATTGATGGATGTTTTGTAGACTTGAGTTCTTCTTGCAGTTGGACACACAAGAATCTGTTGACTGTAGCAGCGCTTATTATTCTGTGATGAACCAACCTAAATTTATTTGTAATTGCTGGCCTGTTGTGACAGTTTATAAACGTCTCCCTTATGCTCATTATCAAATCAAGTTTTTTTTTCTTACTAGAGAATCTTGTATCTTCAGGACTATGGGGTCTATCTATGAAGCAGTGAAAAGAGTGGAGAAGTGAGCCTGTGGAGAAGTTGTCCATAGCAACCAATCAGCTGCTACGTGCAATTGTATAGTATGCAAATGATAAAAGTTACTTCAATGTTGATTGTTTGCCTTGGGCAATTTCTCCACTGGCTCACTTCTCCACACTTTTTACTGCTTCATGAATAGATCCCTATATGCTTCACATGAATCAATATTCCTAGAACATACACCTATATTAATATCTACCTATAGTTCAGTATTTGTATACTGTTAACTTTTTTATGTAGGAAGGGGTTTCGACCTGTTCAGTGGTGCCTCCGTTTATCCGACAAGTCGGGAATTCTGACTTATCGGAAATCACGTGGACTGCCGATCCATGCATTTTGTCGGAAATGCGGCCAAACCCGACAGGTTTTAGCCCCGTTTCCGACAATGTCAATCCGACTTTAAAAAAAAGTCAGGTTGGCATTGTCGGGAACGGTCAAATCCTGTCTGATTTGGCCGCTCATTGAATACTGTGATGTCGGATCCTTTCCGTCGGAAAGGATCCGACATCTATTGAATACACCCCATAGTCTTCCCCTACCAGAATATACTGCTGCCCCAACCCTACTTCTGTAGCAGGCCAACTTGGTTCATGCAATGTGCTTAAAAGGGAACTACACAATATGTACGGGTATCGAAGGAGCCCTGTAAGTAAATCTAGGCTAAGTTTTATGATAGACCGGATAATACTGAATATTAATGCAAGAGATTCTTTTCGGTTTTATTCCTAATTAATTTTGACAAATGGTTGTATTAAAAAACATGTGACACATTATTGAGTACTTTGTGTTTATTAGTGGAAATATATGTAAATAACATCTATCATAGCTCCATGTTGTAACAGAAAAATGTATAAATCCCAAGAGGGGTGTATACCCACTGTTTCTATGTGTGTATATTTATGGGAAAGTGTGTGTGTGTGTGTGTGTGTGTGTGTGTGTGTGTGTGTGTGTTTGCATCCTAAAATCATGTCTATGCTGTTTCCCTCAATTTGGCATTGTAACAGCAAAGTGCTGCACTATGAACTTAGAGAGAAGGAGGCCTCTGATGTATAATCTTGATTTAGGTCCAATCACACCATGGTCATTTGGCAGAGATGGGAATGAAAATGTATCATGCATCATTTAACAAAATCTTTATTTAGTATTTTTGCGTCATCTGTCTTCATTGGATTAGATAATGGTCACTGAGCATACCTACATAAATAAAGAAAATATGTAAATGTATCCCTGGCATATGGGTCATTTAACCAAACAAATAGTATCAATTTAAAGTGTTTCATTCTAATTATTGACAGTTTAAAATGTTGAATGTGTTTATTATATTTTATATCTGTCTCAAATGTGGTCATTAAAATGTCACAGACCCTTTAACCTAATCTGTGCAGCAGCAACCAAGTATAGCATTCATGGGGGAATCATGTATCTGCAGGCACATTATGATTCTTGCGGGAATGTTACTAATTAGTGACTTTGTATGCGGTTTTCTAATAGGCGCTACACATTAGGTGATATAACTGAACGATATGAACTCGTTCATATCGTTCAGTGTGTAGGCACCAACGATGAAGGATGCGCTGCCCCGCCCTCGTTAATCGTTGGTCTCGGGTCGCTTATGCATACAAGCCAATATGACCAATCTCGTCCATATTAGCTTGCATTGCTATGGAGCCGGGTGACAGGGGGAGTGAACAAACTTCACTTCCCCGTCACCTCCCCATGCCACCGACTTGGCCGTTGGGCAGCTCGGCAACGGGTCGCCGAATGTGTAGGGTCCATAAGGCACAAGTCGCATGTGATTTTCACATCCAAATTAATGTATATGCTGTTCTGTGCATAAGAGTCTGAAGACTCAAACTTGTTGTTTGGAAGTCGTAAACCACATCCGGTTTTCATATCAAAAGGATTCTTTGCCTAGTTTGAGGCATTTGTGAAGGTCTGCGTGGCGTGTAGGAGAGTTTTTGGAGAATATGTAGAATGTGATCCGTATTATATGGCACTAGTTACCAACCTATCAAAATGACGGAACAACATAACAGTAATGTCTGCACTGGCAGCTGTGAGCGGGCAAACAGAGCGACACTTTAATTACTTCGTCAGATGCCATCTAGTGGCCGATGGTGCAAAACACTTGAATTGCCCCCCGGAGGAGGTGAGGAGCAGCATTAGCCTTTTATTACATAAGATGCTGGGGTCTGAGTGCTTATGGGGACATTTTGTGGTAAGTACAAGGTAAATTCTAGAAGATCACAATAACGGACAATTTAATTTTAATAATTTATAAGTTTGTAAGAGAATATAAGTTACTATAAAGTGTAAATTCATGTTTTGGTATGAGAAATGAATGTAACCTCTATGTTTGAGGGCGATCTTATACAACTAATGGAGAAATGGTTACTTATGTCCCAGTAGTACAATAAAAAGGAGTTTGGGCCTGTTTCAAGTCCCGTCTCATTGGTATTAGGTAAAAGTCGCAATGTACCAATGTTCGGTACGCTGCGTGTGTGCAGTATGGGTCCTGCATCCTCGTTCGCAGTAATGCTGCATACAACAGGTGATTGACAGTCTGCAGCCATTTAGGGGCGGGGTGGGTGCGGTGATGGGCTCCATTTCACAAAACGTCGCCCCTGTTTTATGGGAGTGCCGAGGCCAGGGTCTCTGTCTGCCGGTGGAGATTTCCTGGCCTTGGCGACGGAGCTGCAGGGTCCAGTTTGATCACATGTGCATGCAGGAGGCGTCTACTAATACCAGGTACCTCCCACTGCATTACCATATGTAACATAGGAAGGAAGCAGCAGCTGTGCTGTCTACAAATGCACCTGAATCAGGACCATTGTCAGTAAAATAAAAACCATAGACAGAACCTGATCATGGTCCAACACATTTATTTCATACATCTTTATCACAATAATATTCAATGTTTTTTTTATTTATACTTTGCAGTATATAGTTCATGTATTTAGTGGAGATATGATTACTTGCCTGCACAATGCAACACAAGAAACCTGTTGTATTCTGTCTAGTCTGGTGATGAGTTTAGATCTGTCGGTTTGAGATGAAGCTGTCTAATGTGTTGTGTGTATACAAGTCGCACATGAAGATGCCCAAATAGCATGAGATTTGGGAATGCGACACTACTAAATCTCCCCTTTGGTGTTCTTGTGTTGCATTCATGGTGTTGCTAGTTATCATGCATCACTCTGCAGTGAGCGGTACAAGTTATGAAGACAGGATTTCAATTGCAGTATTCACTAAGCCATCTTAGGGCCTTTTTCACCTTCAGTTGCAAAATCGCAAATGGCCAATTGTTGCATGCGCTGCACATACATTTCACATGCGCAACCCGTAATTTGCTATTCATATGCAATTGCATCTTGCCAGGATGCGATTGTAGTCTGATTGACAGGTGGTGGGCTCACACATGGGATTTGCGGGGAGCGGTTGTGGAAACACAGGCGTGTTATGGCCGTTTTCAAGGTGAACATCTGATGTCGACTGCGATTCCTGCAACTGAAAACATGACGCCCAGTGTGACTGCATTCTCATTATTCTGAGTAGCCCTGGGTCATCCGCAGCTGTCGATGGTACTTGATTTTTGCATATGCATTGCAGTTATGCGACTGCATACGCAATTTTGCAGCTGCATTGGCTGACCTCTTTTACCTTTCTGGGCAGCTCTTCACATGCGATTTTTATCAGATGCAGGATTAAAAAAACAGCTATTTCTGTCTCAGTGGCAATCCAAGCTGAATAAGGTCCATAATTTAGTATTTGGAGCCATTTAAAGAACTAAGTGTCCTGCAACATAAATGAAAATGTGTATGTTAGGTGGTCGCTAGAATACTGAAATGTCAGCCAGATCTCTGTAAAGCATTTTAAACTAATAATCTCTATATTATAAGGACAAGAATAGTTAACAGTTTGTTTTCCATATGAGCAATTATTACAGTGCAAGAGGAAAACCGTGACCCTGGACTGTGCAGCAGGCACAGTATAACCAGGCAATACTGTGACCCCCCCCAGTGCTTGAGCTTGTGCACCATGGGTACTTGCTGAATGTAGGGATGTAATTTCCTCAGACCACCTCCCCCCTGGTGGCTCTCAGTCAGGGGTTAAAGTGAGCCTGAACAGGGCGGAACTGCGTTCCGTCAGTTACACTTAGAGACGGAACGCAGTTCCGCCTCCTCCGGCTCATCTAACCCGATGTGTGCCCAGCGCCGCAGGGAGATGCCGGGTGCTTGCTGAGATTGTGTTACCAGCGGGCGCACGGCTCCCTCTCCACAGCGGAAGCCGGCGCAGAAGCTCACTACTGAGCTCCGGCTCGCGGCTCTGTCAGTGTGCGCTATGGTCTCTCCCATAGTGCCGAGGAGCAGATGCCGGAAGGACTGCAGCGGTTGGACGCTGGGGCGGGGCTTGGTGAGTATTGTGGGGGGTTTCTTGGTTTTTTTCCATATGTTTAAGTGTATTAGCGGTGTTCTACTGGGGGCTAACTACAAGGGGGGAACTACTGGGAGGCATTACTACTGGGGGCAAACTACTGGGGGGGGGTATTTCTAGGGGGGGCATTACTACCGGGGGAAAACTACTGGGGGGCAATCTACAAGGGGGCTAACTACTGGGGGGCATTACTACTGGGGGGGGACTACAAGGGGGCAAACTACTGGGGGCATTACTACAGGGGGGTTAAATTACAGGGGCTAAACTACAGGGGGGCTAACTACACGAGGGCTAAATTACAGGGGATAAACTACTGGGGGGCTAAACTACATTGTGCAGACTACATGAGGGCTAAACTACAGGGAGGCTAAACTACTGGGGGCATAACTGCATGGGCTATAACTGCAGGGGCTACACTACAGGGGGCGTTACCCCATGGGGCTAAATTACAGGGGGCAAACTACATGAGGGCTAAACTACAGGGAGGCTAAACTACTGGGCGCATAACTAGAGGGGCTAAACTACAGGGGGGCTAAACTACATGGAGCAAACTACATGAGGGCTAAACTACTGGGGGCATAACTACGGGGGATAAACTACATGGGGCAAACTACATAAGGGCTAAACTACAGGGAGGCTAAACTACTGGGGGTATTACCACTGGGGGGGTAAACTACTGGGGTCATAACTACAGGGGGCTAAACAACTGGGGGCATTACTACTGGGCGCACTACTAATGAATTGTAATGCATTGTAAAGGGGGCACTTCATAAGGGGCATCACTCCTGGGGACATAAGGGGCAATACTACTAGGGGCATTGCATAAGGGGCATCACTACTATGGTCTCTATATAAGGGGCACTACTACTATGGGCACTACCAGTACAGTGTTCATTGCATAAGGGGCACTACTAAGGTAGGCATTATGTGTATTACGGGGTGCTACTACTGTGGGCATTATGTGTATTAGGGGTGCTACTACTGTGGGGTTTGTGTATAAGGGACAGTAATGTGTGTCTGGGCTCTATATAAGGGGCACTACTTCTATGGGCACTACCAGTACAGTGTACATTGCATAAGGGGCACTACTACGGTAGGCATTATGTGTATTACGGGGTGCTACTACTGTGGGCCTTATGTGTATTAGGGGTGCTACTACTGTGGGCTTTGTGTATAAGGGACAGTAATGTGTGTCATAACATGAATAAGGGTCACTACTATGTGGTGTAATGTGAATAAGATTGTGCTACTGTGTGGCATAATTTTAATTGGGGATACTATTGTGTGACCACGTCTCTTTCTTTTTGAGACCATGACCCTTTTTTGGGGCGCGCACCAACACTAGTTTTTTCTTTGGTGTGCTGCCCTGGGCTTTCTGGCTTATGCTGATTTTTGGGGTGCTGCACCCTGCACCTATATATAGCAGTAGGGATCCCCAATATACAGAGAAGCCTCGACGAGGCTTTGGGGCTTATTCATACATTTGCGCAAATATATGTAACCAAGATCTCTGAATTCTAATATTTTGTTGGATTTAAATCTGGTTACTGGTATCATTCAGGGTGCTTGAGGAAACTAAATGCCTTTTTTTCTTGCTTAGAAATACCCCTCCCTTGCAAGCACCTGAGTGATATCACTAAGCTAAGTAAGCATCTGCCACTATATATATCTTAAATAAAGCAAGTCTCAAATTGGTCAGGACCTGCCCTGATTATGGTAGGTAATTCAGCAGCTATGGGGTCCATTCAGATCTGATCGCTGGGCTGCTAATTTTACTGTCCTGCGATCAGGTAGTCGCTGCCTCCAGGGGAAGTATATATTCCCTGTGTAAGTGTGTGATCGCATGTGTACGCCGAGCAGCTAAAATTCACTTTGTGCAGTCTCTGTGCAGCCCAGGACTTACTCCTACAGTGTGATGAGAACAGGCTGATCGGGGCCGGAGCCGACGTCAGACACCTTCCCTAAAAATGCTTGGGCACGCCTGCGTTTTTCCAAACACTCCCAGTAAAAGGTCAGTTACCACCCACAAACGGCTTCCTCCCGATTATGCCCTTTGTTGTTGTCCGACGCGTGTGCGCATTGCGGTGCATACGCATGCGCTGTTAGTACCTGATCGCCCGCTGTGCGAAAACGCACAGCAGCGATCAGATCTGAATGACCCCCTATGTACGTTAAATAAAAGCTAGCTGTAGACACAGTGAGTGTTAGGTCAGTGGTGTCAAACTTACTGGGAACAATTCTGAACACTCTCTTGATAAATCAATGTTAAGCATTGACGAATTGGGGCTAATGACTCTTCTGTAGCTTTTATCTAAGAGCTTGTTTTGGCTGTTTTATTCTTAGTGCGTTACAAAGTCAAACAGACTTTCAAAGAGAAAGTGCATGCTAGTACTTTTGTTATGCATACAATATGTAAGAAATATTCAATGTGAATAATCTACTGTATAAATACAAAGTTTTGAAATGTTTTTATATTTTTGCTGCCTATTAAATTTAATAAGGACCATGTGCTTGCTTGATAGCTTGTGTCTATACACCTACAAGCACATTTAAATAGACTATAACCTCTTCTAATGCTTTTGTATATGCCATATTAAACAATTTTCTGTGGTGATAACAGAAGTCAGCGTAAAGGATGTTTTATAATTATTTTTTCTTGCTGTGTGCCGCGTTTAATATCTCTCCATTGGCAAGGTAATTTCTTCTCCAACATATCCTGGTCGCCAAGGTGACAGAAAAATGAAATATGGAAACCGGAATATGGCATTCTGCTCTCGACTGCATTGTATACACAAAACCCATTAACACTGGTCCATTTCAAAGGCTGTGCTTGCACTGCACCCTGAGCGGCACTTACACATTCATCTGAAGCACTGGAGACATTGCAACTGGGATTTCTCTGTGCAAGTTCATCTATTAATACTGCCATTGTCCTGGACTCGTAAATGTTTTTTGTTAGTTACGCCAGGGCCGTAACTAGGTGTGTGCCAGCTGTGCCTTGCACACAGCACATATGCAGGCGAAGTTCCGTTAGCAACACCTGTAGTTTCACACTGCAATGTGTGTCCGCAGTAGTTTCAGTGTTGCAGTGCAGTCGTGGGCAGTAATGCCCTACCCATGCCCCAACAAACGGAGCTTACGGCCTACCCTGACCACCCTTTTCCTCCTGATCAGAGGTTACAGTGAGCCGCGGGCAGCAATGCCCGATCCCACCACCAGAGCATACAGTGCAGCCCAGACCCCCCCCCCCCTTCTTCACACAGTTTACACTGAGCTGCGGGCAGTCACGTCCGATGCTCCCTGCCCCAGCAACAGGCGCTTACAGTGCAACCTGAGCACCCCCTACCCCACCCAGAGATTACAGTGAGTAGCAGACAATACTACCCGATTTCCCCCCTCCCCCCGCTGGTGTTTGGGCAATTCCAACCAAAAGTGGACATGAGTCATAAAAAAAAAAGTTGGAATATTAAAAAAATATATATATATATTTCCCAGTGCATCAATCATAGTTTATAGTACAGTAGTTTAAAAGTGGGTTGGTAACAGTGTGTCACATGACATGCTGCCATTTAGTCTTATTTCAGTAATGGCTATCAGACATTAGGCAGACTTTTTGTTTTATGAAAACAAAGGTAAGAAACTTGGATTATTGGAGTTTATAACAAAAGTTGAGGACATGTACTGTCAGAAATTATATGTTGATATAATCAGTGTTTCATGTGGTTTTATGTTAGATAAAGAGCTAAAACAAAGATGATGAGATATGGTACCCATCTGAAAACATTGTTAGAAAGGTAAATGACCCTGTACCAGTTAATGCAAGGGGCCTTTTTTCATTTTCTGATTAATGTATTTAATGGTTACGACCGTGACAATTTTCGGGTTACATCCATTACACATACATTCCATTAAATATTGTCAAGGTAATAAGAATTACTTTCCTGAAAATTGTACTAAAACAATCTGTGTGGATTATGCTTTATTGTAAAAAAGTATGAAATAAATGTCTGTTGTAGTTTCAGAGGAATCAGACATGTATTTCATGTCAGAAATGACCATGTCCTATCCTGGTTACATCCGTTACATTTAAACAATGTATTTACAGCAGACAACAATGGTGAGGCTTGTTCACACTTAGATTTTTATTCACCAGTGGTAGATACAATTGTGGTCAAATTTGCTTCTTTATGTGCATTTGAAATTTAAAGCAGTCCAGATGTTTATCACAAACATTGTATCTGAGCGTTACATCCATTACTTTGGAATTGCCTGTTTACAGTGCAGTCAAAAAACCCGCCCCAGGATACACAGAGCTGCAGGCAGTCATGTCTACCCCCCACTCCCTCTGGAGGTTACAGTGCAGCCTGACAACCACAAGCAGTAATGCCCGAACCCCCAGTAGTAAGCATGACACTGTTAAGAGGGACTATGTCACCCTGCAGACTACACTCAGTGGCGGTCCCTGCTCTGTCGCCTCCGCACTTTCTCAAGCGCAGCAGTCACAGTAGTCCTTGGATCTGCTGACACTGAAGCTCCCTGCTGCTATATTTTTATTGCTGGAAATGGGCCCACTGCCAGGAGACCTTGATATTGCCCCTGAGCACCGCCCAACATGGCACTGGGGACCTGGTCTCCTTGAGAAACAGCACTGGCATCCTGCCCTTTGGCTATGTGAAAAAGGCCAGAGTAAGTGCTGTTGCCAAACGTCCAGTGACTAAACAAGAGGACCAATCCCAAATGTCATCCTGCAGAGGAGGAAGAGACATGGGACCAGGGCAGGAAGGGGCTGGCTGGTAAACAATATTTGAGCAATCTTACAGTTATTTTCTAGTATTTTTTTTGTATGTTTCCATCCCAATCCGCCCCTCCACACACATTTCTCTCTATCTCATATAATGTGGGCTCTGCCTAGCATAATGTGTATCAGGGGCTCTAACTGGCATAATGTGTATCAGGTGCTCTACCTAACAATGTGTGTCAGGGGCTCTACCTGGCAGCATGTGGTCTCTACCTAGCATAATGTGTATCAGGGGATCTAACTGGCATAATGTGTATCAGGTGCTCTACCTAACAATGTGTGTCAGGGGCTCTACCTGGCAGCATGTGGTCTCTACCTAGCATAATGTGTATCAGGGGCTCTACGTGGCATTACAGATGTATCCACATTTATCTTGACGGTTAATAGGATTAACTGTGACTGGCCAGTCAGACTTAATCCCCTGCTGTATTGTTCTCTGTATTGTATTGCAGTTGAGAACAATAGCTGAAGGGTTTATTCTCATAAATCATGTTTTGACTAGGCACAGAAAACTACTCAAGATAACGGTGGATACATCTGTATGTGTATCAGGGGCTCTGACTGGCATAATGTGAGCTCTACCTGGCATAATTTGTATCAGGAGCTTTACCTAGCATAATGTGGGCTCTACCTGGCATAATGTGTATCAGGGGCTGTACCTGGCATAATGCAGGCGCTACCTGGCATAATGTGTATCAGGGGCTCTACCTGGCATAATGTTTATCAGGGGCTCTACCTGGCAGAATGTGGTCTCTACCTAGGATAATGTGTATCAGGGGCTCTAACTGGCATATCAGGGGTTCTACGTGGCATTATGTGTATCAGGGGCTATAACTGGCATAATGTGAGCTCTACCTGGCATAATTTGTATCAGGAGCTTTGCCTAGCATAATGTGGGCTCTACCTGGCATAATGTGCATCGGGGACTGTACCTGGCATAATGTGTACCAGGGGCTCTACCTGGCATAATGTGTATCGGGCTCTAATTGTCATAATGTGTATCAGGGGCTCTACCTAACATAATGTGTATCATGGGCTCTACCTGGTATAATGTGGGCTCCATCTGGCAAAATGTGTTTCAGGGGCTCTACCTGGCTTAATGTGGTCTTTAACTGGTATAATCTGTATCAGGAGCTTTACCTAACCTAATGTGTATCAGGGGCTCTACGTGGCATGATATTTATCAGGGGCTGTACCTGGCATAATGTGTATTAGGGTCTCTACCTGGTATAATGTGGGCTCTACCTGGCATAATGTCTATCAGGGGAACTACATGGAATAATGTGAGCTCTACCTGGCATAATGTGTGTCGGGGGGGGTGGGGGCTGTACGTGGCATAATGTAGGCTCTACCTAACATAATGCATATCAGGGACTCAACCTGGCATAATGTTTATCAGGGGCTCTACCTGGCTTAATGCAGGCTCTACCTAGCATAATGTGTATCAGGGGCGCTACATGACAGATTATCTGCCCCACCTGGTGTAATATGTATCAGGGGATTTACTGTGGTGTAATGTGTCTAAGAACTTCTACAGTAGTGTAAAGGGTACTACTGTGCGGTGTAATGTGAATTGGTCCTATTATGTTGCCATGCCCCTATATTTTTTTAGTGTGCTCTGTCCATATTTTAATCATGGTGGGAGAGGGAGCACCAATTCTTTGTCTGGCATAGGGCACCAAAATGTCTAGTTACAGCACTGAGTTACGCTGTCCACTTGCACTGCTGTGTGGTTGTCCACTGTGGTTGATATACTGTAGTTGACTTAATATTACCACAAGCTACCACTGAAGATGCTACAACACACACGTTAGTAACAGAGTTAAATATTTAACAATAAATGAGTTGGCATTGTACACATGGGAACTGCATTGGAATGCAGTCTACGGAATTCCTTGTTTGATGCCTTAATTTCTGTCACTGGGGTATTAGTGCAGGTATATCCTGCAGACAGGACCGTAACTATCGATGTGCCAGCGGTGCCTGGCACACAGCGCATATGAACTGTGAGGCGCAGAACTGCCACCAACACCCGCTTGGCCGTGCCGCCGCCACACTACCGTGGTCTGCCAGCTGGGCAATGTGAAGGGGGGTAGGGGGGGGGGGCTGAAATTGAATGCCATTGTGTACAGTTAATTCATTTGATTTGACTCACAACATCCTTTGGGGGAGGGAGGGGGTGGATGGATTATTATGGAAGCTTAGGTCATAAAAGAAAATGAAAGATGTGCGCTCCTACTCTGGCTGTAATGCGAGTGAGAACCAGTGTACTGCAGCGCTTCCTATGGAGGAAGATGCTGTAAATTAGACACACACACTCTCACTCTCTCTTTCACTCTCAATGATCTACCTAGCGTAATGTGTATAAGAGGCTCTTCCTGCTGTAATGTGTATAAGGGGCTCTACCTCGCGTAACATGTATAAAAGGGGCTCTACCTGTCGTAATGTATATAAGGGGCTCTACGTGTCACAATGTATATAAGGGGCTCTACCTGTCCTAATGTATATAAGGGGCTTTACCTGTCCTAATGTATATAAGGGGCTCTACCATACTATGGTGTAATGTGTATATGGGGCTATACCTGGCGCAATGTGTATAATGGGAACTACTGTGTGGTGTAATATGAATGATGGACAATGCTGTGTGGTGTAATGTGAATTGGTACTATTATGTGGCCATTCCCCTATATGTTTGGCACGTGCTGTCCCTATTTTCAATATTGGTGGGGAGGACCAAAATATCAAGTTGCAGCTCTGCATTCAGACTACTATAATCATCATGATAAGTGGACAGCCCCAAACCTGGTCACAGTGGGTCCAACAAATGTGTATCTACTGTAGTTATGTGCTTTCTGTCTGATTTAATTAAACTTATTTTTCTCTAACGTCCTAGTGGATGCTGGGAACTCCGTAAGGACCATGGGGAATAGCGGGCTCCGAAGGAGGCTGGGCACTCTAGAAAGATCTTAGACTACCTGGTGTGCACTGGCTCCTCCCACTATGACCCTCCTCCAAGCCTCAGTTAGATTTCGTGCCCGGCCGAGGTTGGATGCACACTCGGGGCTCTCCTGAGCTCTTAGAAAGTTATAGTCTTAGAATTTGTTATTTTCAGTGAGACCTGCTGGCAACAGGCTCACTGCAGCGAGGGACTAAGGGGAGAAGAAGCGAACTCGCCTGCTTGCAGCCGGATTGGGCTTCTTAGGCTACTGGACACCATTAGCTCCAGAGGGATCGACCGCAGGCCCAGCCTTGATGTTCGGTCCCGGAGCCGCGCCGCCGTCCCCCTTACAGAGCCAGAAGCAAGAAGATGGTCCGGAAAATCGGCGGCATGAAGACTCTGTCTTCACCAAGGTAGCGCACAGCACTGCAGCTGTGCGCCATTGCTCCTCTCACACACTTCACACTCCGGTCACTGAGGGTGCAGGGCGCTGGGGGGGGCGCCCTGAGGCAGCAATAAAAACACCTTGGCTGGCTAAAATACCTCAATATATGGCCCCAGGGGCTATATATGAGGTAAATACCCCTGCCAGAATTCCATAAAAAACGGGAGAATAGGCCGCGATAAAGGGGTGGAGCCTATCTCCTCAGCACACTGGCGCCATTTTTCCCTCACAGCTCGGCTGGAGGGAAGCTCCCTGGCTTTTCCCTGCAATTCTACAGTACAGTAAGAGGGAAAAGAGAGGGGGGGCATTAAAATTGGCACTGTATACAGTATATTATATAAAAGCTTTTAGGGACATAACTCAGTTAGTCCCTGTATATATATATATAGCGCTCTGGTGTGTGCTGGCATACTCTTACTCTGTCCCCCCAAAGGGCTTTTATGGGTCCTGTCCTCGTTTAGAGCATTCCCTGTGTGTCTGCGGTGTGTCGGTACGGCTGTGTCGACATGTTGAATGAGGAGGCTTATATGGTGACAGAACAGAGGCCGATATAGGTGATGTCGCCCCCTGCGGGGCCGACACCAGAGTGGATGGATAGGTGAAAGGTATTAACCGACAGTGTCAACTCCTTACATAAAAGGGTGGATGACGTAACAGCTGTGGGACAGCCGGCTTCGCAGCCCGCGCCTGCCCAGGCGTCTCAAAGGCCATCAGGGGCTCAAAAACGCCCGCTCTCTCAGATGGCAGACACAGATGTCGACACGGAGTCTGACTCCAGTGTCGACAAGGTGGAGACATATACACAATCCACTAGGAACATCCGTGACGTGATCCCGGCAATAAAAAATGTGTTATACATTTCTGACTTTAACCCAAGCACCTCTAAAAATGGGTTTTAGGTTTGGGGAGAAAAAACAGGCAGTGTTTTGTTCCCCCATCAGATGAATAAATGAAGTGTGTGAAAGCGTGGGTTCCCCCGTTAAGAAACTGGTAATTTATAAAAAGTTACTGATGGCGTACCCTTTCCCGCCAGGTGGATAAGTTACGCTGGGAGATATCCCCTAGGGTGGATAAGGCGCTCACACGTTTGTCAAAAAAGGTGGCACTGCCGTCTTAGGATACGGCCACTTTAATAGGTACCTGTTGATAAAAAACAGGAGGCTATCCTGAAGTCTGTATTTACACACTCAGGTACTAGACTGAGACCTGCAGATAGTGCTGCTGCAGCGTGGTCGGTGACCCTGTCAAACAGGGATACTAGTTGGCAAACATAAAAACATATTAAAGACGTCGTCTTATATATGGGGGATGCACAGAGGGATATTTTGCCGGCTGGCATCCAAAATAAATGTAATGTCCATTCTGTCAGGAGGGTATTAGAGACCTGTCACTGGACAGGTAATGCTGACTTAAAAAGCGCATAGAGAGCCTTATAAGGGTGAGGAATTATTTGGGGATGGTCTCTGGGACCTCGTATCCACAGCAACTGCTGGGAAGAAATAATTTTACCTCAGGTTTCCTCACAGACAAAGGTACAGTCCTTTCGGCTTCAGAAAAGCAAGCGGGTCAAATGGCGCTTCCTTTCTGTACAGAGACAAGGGTAGAGGGAAAAAAGCTGCACCAGTCAGCCTGTTCCCAGAATCAAGATTCTTCCCCCGCCTCCTGTGAGGCCACACCATGACGCGGGTGCTCCACAGGTGTAGCCAGGTACGGTGGGGGGCCGTCTCAAAAATTTCAGCAATTAGTGGGCTCGCTCACAGGTGGATCCCTGTTTCTTTCAAGTAGTATTTCAGGGGTACAAGCTGGAATTCGAGATGTCTCCCCCCAGCCGTTTCCTAAAATATGCCTTGCTGACAACTCCCTCAGGCAGGGAGGCTGTGCTAGAGGCAATTAATAAGCGGTATTCCCAGCAGGTAATACTCAAGGTGCCCCTACTTCAACAAGGACGGGGTTACTATTCCACACGGGTTGGGGTACCGAAACCGCATGGTTCGGTGTGACCCATTTTATATTTAAAATCCTTGAACACAAAAATTCAAGTTCAAGATGGAATCGCTCAGGGCGGTTATTCCAAGCCTGGACGAGGGGGATTACATGGTATCCTGGGACATCAAGGATGCTTACCTGCATGTCCCCATTTACCATCCTCGCCAGGAGTACCTCAGATTTGTGGTACAGGATTACCATTACCAAGTCCAGACACTGCCGTTTGGACTGTACATGGCACCGAGGGTGTTTTATCAAGGTAATGGCCGAAATGTTGATACTCCTTCAAAAAAAGGGAGTTGTAATTATCCCGTACTTGGACAATCTCGTTATAAGGGCGAGGTCCAAGGAGCAGTTGGTAGTCGGGGTAGCACTATTTTGGAAAGTGCTACAACAGCATGGTTGGATTCTAAACAGTCCAAAGTCACAGCTGGTTCCTATGACACGTCTACTGTTCCTGGGGATGGTTCTGGACATAAACCAGAAATAGTGTTTCTCCCGGAGGAGAAAGCCAAGGAGTTGTCATCTCTAGTCAGAGACCTCCTGAAGCCAAAATAGGTAGCGGTGCATCATTGCACGCGAGTCCTGGGAAAAATGGTAGCTTCCTACGATGCAATCCCATTAGGCAGGTTCCATACAAGAAGGCCTCTGCTTCAAAACCAGCCGGTACTGATCCAATCAGACAACATCACGGCAGTCGCCCATGTAAACCAACTGGGCGGCACAAGAAGCAGGATGGCGATGGCAGAAGCCACAAGGATTCTCCGATAGGCGGAAAATCATGTGTTAGCACTGTCAGCAGTGTTCATTCCCGGAGTGGACAACTGGGAAGCAGATCTTCTCAACAGACACGACCTCCACCCGGGAGAATGGGGACTTCCTCCAGAAGTCTTCCAATAGGATGGTACACCATTGGGAAAGGCCACAGGTGGACATGATGGCGTCCCGCCTCAACAAAAAGCTATAAAAGATATTGCACCGGGTCAAGGGACCCTCAGGCGATAGCTATGGACGCTCTGGTAACACCGTGGGTGTACCAGTCGGTTTATGTGTTCTCCCCTCTTCCTCTCATACCAAAGGTACTGAGAATAATAAGAAGGCGAGGAGTAAGAACGATACTCGTGGATGGCCAAGAAGAGCTTGGTACCCAGAACTTCAAGAATTTATATCAGAGGACCCATGGCCTCTGCCACTCAGACAGGACCTGCGGCAGCAGGGGCCCTGTCTGTTCTAAGACTTACCGCGGCTGCGTTTGTCGGCATGGCGGTTGAACGCCGGATCCTGAAGGAAAAGGGCATTCCGGAGGAAGTCATTCCTACGCTTACTAAAGCCAGGAAAGAGGTTACAGCAACTCATTATCACCGCATATGGCGAAAATATGTTGCATGGTGTGAGGCCGAAAGGGCCCCAACAGAGGAATTTCAACTAGGTCGATTTCTGCATTTCCTGCAAGCAGGAGTGACTATGGGCCTTAAATTGGGTTCCATTAAGGTACAGATCTCGGCTCTGTCGATTTTCTTTCAAAAAGAACTAGCTTCAGTACCTGAAGTTCAGACATTTATAAAAGGAGTGCTGCAGAGTCAGCCCCCGTTTGTGCCTCCTGTGGTACCTTGGGATCTCAACGTGGTGTTGAGTTTCTTAAAATCACATTGGTTTGAACCACTAAAAACCGTGGATCTGAAATATCTCACGTGGAAGGTGGTTATGTTATTGGCCTTGGCTTCTGCCAGGCGAGTATCAAAGTTGGCGGCTTTGTCTTGTAAAAGCCCTTATTTGATTTTCCATATGGATAGGGCAGAATTGAGGACTCGTCCCCAGTTTCTCCCAAAGGTGGTGTCAGCGTTTCACCTGAACCAGCCTATTGTGGTGCCTAGGCTACTAGGGACTTGGAGGACTCCAAGTTGCTAGACGTTGTCAGGGCACTGAAAATATATGTTTCCAGAACGGCTAGAGTCAGAAAATCTGACTCGCTGTTTATCCTATATGCACCTAACAAGCTGGGTGCTCCTGCTTCTAAGCAGACTATTGCTCGTTGGATTTGTAGTACAATTCAGCTTGCACATACTGTGGCAGGCCAGCCACAGCCAAAATCTGTCAATGCCCATTCCACAAGGAAGGTGGGCTCATCTTGGGCGGCTGCCCGAGAGGTCTCGGCTTTACAACTTTGCCGAGCAGCTACTTGGTCAGGGGCAAACACGTTTGCAAAACTTCTACAAATTTGATACCCTGGCTGAGGAGGACCTGGAGTTCTCTCATTCAGTGCTGCAGAGTCATCCGCACTCTCCCGCCCGTTTGGGAGCTTTGGTATAATCCCCATGGTCCTTACGGAGTTCCCAGCATCCACTAGGACGTTAGAGAAAATAAGAATTTACTCACCGGTAATTCTATTTCTCGTAGTCCGTAGTGGATGCTGGGCGCCCATCCCAAGTGCGGTTTATCTGCAATACTTGTACATAGTTATGGTTAACTAAATCGGGTTATTGTTGAGCCATCTGTTGAGAGGCTCTATTGTTTCATACTGTTAACTGTGTTTCATATCACGAGTTGTACGGTGTGATTGGTGTGGCTGGTATGAGTCTTACTCAGGATTCAAAATCCTTCCTTATTGTGTACGCTCGTCCGGGCACAGTACCTAACTGAGGCTTGGAGGAGGGTCATAGTGGGAGGAGCCAGTGCACACCAGGTAGTCTAAGATCTTTCTAGAGTGCCCAGCCTCCTTCGGAGCCCGCTATTCCCCATGGTCCTTACGGAGTTCCCAGCATCCACTACGGACTACGAGAAATAGAATTACCGGTAAGTAAATTCTTATTAAAACTTGCGTTAGTGCTTCTGCAGCAGACTTGGGGGTCTATTTTAAAGGTGCATGGTTTTGCAGTGATTAGACACATTAGGAGTCATTTAGCTGTGATTGTTATTGCACTATCATGCGCAAAGTATCGATGTTCGGTACTTTGTGCATGTGCAGGACCTGTTCTGCGTGTGCAGGGATGGGTCCTGTGACATCACAAGCAACCCGGAATCAGTCTGTCAGTGAGTGACAGTCTGATGCCATTTTTAGGGATGGTAAAGGGGGCGGTGACGGGCTCCCTTTGGAAAAAACGGAGGAGTGTCATCGCCATTTAGGGGGAGGGAAGAGGAAGCAGCAGTGATAACTCCAACTGCATGTGAATAATCTCTATTGTGCATTGCTGTTGATTACTACAGCAATACACATTATATTACCACTGCAATCGTGTAACAATTACCCAACATGCAATGTTTCGCGTTGTTTCTGTGCTCCACAATGCTCCTTAGTTGGAATAGTAATGAACCGATGAAATTGAGTATGACAACGGTATGTGTAAATGACTAGTGCACAAGAGTTAGCGGGAATGAGCTTGGATTTGGGTTTCATTTACATTGTGTCAGTGGAGGGAGTTGCGTTGCTGGGAGATAAGATTGTTCTCTCCGACTGCGAAATCACAGGCATAACGCCACCATGAGCTGGTGCCATATTTTGTTGAAAAACTGTAATAAGTTGATTTTATTGCAGTTTAATAAGTTATGGAAAAAAACGCGATCACCTAGCCAGGACCGTCATTTTGTATGGGCTCTATGGGCACTTGCCCAACGGCCCCAGGAGTATAAGGCTGATAGCTGAGGGTCCCCTCTTTCAAGGGGTACCAGATTTTAGAAAATCGGCTAAGGGGAACTGGAGATATTTGATGTCAAAGCAATGGTCCCCATCCAAACCTGTTAATTGCTCTTCCCAGCCAGATATCTCAGGCTCTGTCTGACTTAAGAGTTTTTCTGTGGGTATACTCCAAAAGCTGGGACTCTCCCCTTTCAGTGGACACTGGCAGCTTGTCTCTACTATGCCCAGAATCAGAGATATCAGCCTTTAAGCAACTGGTCCCTGCTCCAGCTCCACACACCTAATATGCAGTTTTATATTTTCGTCGGTGGATTGCTCTGGCTCCTGAACTCTGATCCCCAGGTCCCCAGTACCTCCTTAAAGGCAGGACTCTCTAGTTTGTTTTTTTATCCCATTCAAAGCTACAAAATTTATTTCTAGGAACTTGAGATATCTGCAGTCAAGCAAGCTGCCCTCCCACCAGAAAATGATGAATATTAAGCCCACTGCACTATCCACCCCTCCCCTACGTATTAAACACCCCCTACCACCCTGGCAGAGGCGTAACTCTGGGAGGCAACGGAGTCATCTGCCGCCGGGCTCCTGCTCTGAAGGGGGGCACCTCTCCTCCCATTCTGTGACACCATTGAATTAAGTTAATTGATAGCTGCTGCTATCTCTTCAGTGGCTGACTTCCTCACTGGTCCCTGCACCTTACAAATCACACCCTTTTTATTATACAAGTGTCATACCCAGGATTAGAAACCACGACCTATTACATATATGTATCTATATATAGGGGCGGGGGCACCAATATTTATCTTGCCTCCGGGCAACTGGGAAGAACTTACGCCACTGCACCCTGGAAGTCATGTACCAGGGCCCCCTTTATTCAGCACAATGCCCCCTTCCACAGTTTACTGTTCTCCCTCCCGCCCCATCTGTGCAGTAAAGGAGTAAGAAATTACTGCTCCAGGTCCTACATGCTGAGCGGAAGATGGAACACCCCCCACTGCCAGCGGGAAATCAAACCTGCTGCTGATAGCACCCCCACCCTTACCACTGGAGGATTGGTAGGGGCCCCAGTGCACTGCTATGCCCAGGGGCCTACACTGCTGTTAAGACGGCCCTGCACCTAGCCAGGCTATGAGGATCCTGTAGACAACAAAAATAGCAGCTCCACATGAGAAATCAGGGGTTTGTCTGCTGCAACTCATTTGATGAATTGAACTACACTGATAGATTTTTTTTAAATCGATCCCTCTGTATGTAAACAGTTACTGAGCAATAACGAGCTAAGGGGGTTAATCTGGTATGTTAGCAAACCAAAAAAGCACACTAATGGGCAAAACCATGTTGGGCTGCAGGTGGGGCAGATGTAACATGTGCAGAGAGAGTTAGATTTGGGTGGGTTATATTTCTGTGCATGGTAAATACTAGCTGCTTTAGTTTTACGCTGCAGTTTGAAACACACCACCCAAATCTAAATCTCTCTGCACATGTTACATCTGCCCCCCTGCAGTGCAGCACGGTTTTGCCAATTAGTGTTTGCTAACAAACCTGAATATGGCCATAAATTAGAATGTAAAGGAAAATGCTGCAGATGGTATGACATCAAACCTAATGGCTGTTTATCCCTGGCACTGGTCCATCACTTCCATGTGTCAGACAGAGTAAAAGAAAATAAAAAACATGATCAAGGACAGGACTGTACACTGAAAATAATAAACCGTATTATTACATATACAGGCAGCGACGTTTGGTTTTGGAATGCCGCACACATAACGCCTACACTGAGTTATAGCAGATTAACAGAAATGCTCTTCGTGAGCTGAATGTGCCAAACTGTTATGCTGAGCAATGAGTGTTTATGGGAAAGAGCTAGGGATCGTATTTGCATTGTGTTCTTTCCCAGACTGAGTCTATATCACCCATTTCTTATTAATATGTATATTCTCTATGTTTCGGTGTGGAGTTCTAATGTACAATATCCAGTTTATTATGCAGAACTTGGAGACATTTGTTTTTTTTCTTGGCATAATATGTTTGTAAACAAATGTTCTGATGACTCAAAATAAATGTACTGTCTCCTTTTATTCTTTATTTGTGCTTATAATACAAGAAAAGCTGTAAGGGGGGTCATTCCGACCCGATGGCTCGCTGCAGTTTGTCGCAGCGATCGGGTCGGAACTGTGCCGCAGTGCGCCGGCGCATGGCAGTCGTCGGTGCCCAGCGATCGCCCCTGAGACAGAGGCGGTCGCTGGGCGGGAGGGGGCTGAACGGCTGCGTTAAGCCGCCGTTTTGTAGGCGCGGTCCGGCCAACGCAGGCGTGACCGTACCATTGGGGGGGGCGCGGCGGCTTCGTGATGTCTCACGCAGCCGCTGCGGCCAGTGGCAGCGACACACAACTCCCGGCCAGTCGCAGGAGCTGCGCTGGCCAGGAGTTACTCCACAGATGCAAAGGCGCTTTTGTATTTGTGGGGGGGAGGGGGGGGGCGGCACTGACATGCGGGGCGGACTAGCCCTGGGCTGGGCGTCCCCCCGCATTTCTGGAAACATGATCGTAGCTGTGCTAAATTTAGCATGGCTACGATCAACTCGGAATGACCCCCAGGGTCCTGTGTGTAGCTAAAATATTCTGTGTACAGAATAAAGGAATGTGTTACTATAACAGTATACTACATGCTGTATGTAAGATTCGCAAAGAATCCTCTGTGGAACACGCTATCATAAATGCTCCAGGTACTGTTTTATACTGTGCATATAATTGTCTAAATGGTATAACTTAATTTTCATGCTTGTCAGACCCTGCAGCACATCTGTAAGTACTTACCAGATCAGACACAGCTGTCCCCTGGGGCATAGGTCAGCTGATTCTTCTTGATTGTCCCCATTGTCTGCTTAATGCTCCTGTGCAGTGTATTTTAGGGATAATGTCTGGTTTTCCATCGATGGTCAATGGTTTTACCATTCATGAAGGAGCTGTAATGGTTCCACACTATCGATGGCAGAGAGCCCACCAATGTTTATTTTATTTTTCTCCTTGCTTCCGCTGCTGTGGACCCCAAAACTTAGTTCTGTCCCCAGCGCGATTCACAAACCTCACACCCTCCCTTGATAGACCTGCTGCCCAGTTTCATGAATTCCAACCCTTCACCTGATTGGTACTCTGCTCAGCGTGTCATAGAGCAAGGATGTCCATTGATAGGTGAAACCATTGATGATTTCCTACCATTAATGCGAAGTACAGATGGCACCATAGGTAGGGAACTTTAATGGTCTAGCGGCTCCTTGCTGCTTAAACCGTGAGTCATGTGATCGCTTAGGTCACTGGATGGGGATGTTGTTTCGGCAGCCTATTTAATCTCCACTCTAGCAGCAGGTAATTAGTATTAGGGCGTGTACACACGGTGAGATATTTTTCTTTCGATTTTGACTATATAGTCAAAATCGCAAGAAAAGTTAGTGCAGATCGCAAGGTGAAAGTCACCTTGCGATCCCGATGCGCGGTCCCGCCAGGTTGGCATCGCAAGAAAAGATAGACTGTGCAGGCAAGTCAATCCTTGCTAGATCGGTGTACTATCTAGTTCATCTCACATGTCAATGACATCTCACAGAAGCCAAAATCGTAAGCACACATAGTCCATATCTCAAGAAAAGTTAGTCAAAATCGGTGGTGCTGGGCTCTGGGGTGTTCAAGGGAAATTGCAAGTGAAAATCGGGCATAGCAAGGATCTCACCGTGTGTACACACCCTTAGGCTTTACACACCTAGGGGTATATCTACTAGCTAGTGGACTGACAAGGCCATTACAAATGTCACCTAAGCAAGCCTGATTTAGCATTTATTTATTCTGCCATTTTAAATCTAGGTGTCAAAGTCGCTCATTATTGGCAGCTTTAACATCCCGCTGTTAAGTACATATTCCCCCTTGTTATCAGTGTTCTATTTCATTTTTATTGTGCAATCTTCCAAACCTCTCTTACAGTAACCCTTTATATAATTCTGCCCTGTATGTTTTGACCTTAGTTGGGTTCCTTCTGCATATCCCTTTGGCTCTGACTTCCTTTCCCTGTTACCAGACCCACCATGCTGACTACTCTCAGATCACGCCATAACCTGCGTGCTTGTTGCAGCTAAGACCGTATTTCCTTGCAGGGGCACATGATAAACACCACTAGAGTACTAGAATGTTAGAATCGTTGCCCTTGTTATTGGTTCTGTCAGTCCCAGCTGATAGACCGGGTCCACATTTCAGACTTGTACCGTGACAGTGCTGACTGATCATGTATAGTAAGCATTACTCACAGTGCTGGGGCCATGTGTCTGATTCCAACTATATGTGTGTGTCTTTTGTAAGTTCTTGCCATGTTTGTGGGTGTTTCCAGGTGTTCCGGTTTCTTCCCACAGTCAAAAAGCAATGTAATTGCCTGTGGTTTGCGAGCACCGGTGTGATTTCAGCAGTATAGGCGCTAGATTTAAAGTGCTGATTACAGTAGTTTTAAGGTCAAATCAGGTAGGTTACAACCAGGCTATTAAATTTGTCCCCATTTCCGACTCCATAAATGCACGGTATAAAACAGACCTGTTTCTTGCTACATATACAGAGCCTACATTTTTTAATGAATGTAAAGGTTTATAACCAGGGATCTTAGTGTTAATAAAACACTTCGGCCACACGTTTTGTCTAATTCCCAAAGTAACTTGGTAGGAAGTCTATTGTACTTGGTAATACCACCTTTATTGCAGAATGAGCCCTAAGGGGCCCATTTATCAATAATCGTATTTGCATTGTGATTTGGGTGTGATGCTGGCACCCAAAATTTCATAGCAGGATACGATACCACCACCAGCATGTATGAATGAATAAATGCTGGGACAGGGGAGCCCGTCTCTGTGATGTGTTCATTCCTGCATTGGGACTCCTGCACATGTGCGGTATGCAGCCATTTGCTGGAGAGGGTTCAAGAGCTTTCTGCGATCAGTATCTCATAGGATACAATGATCTAACTCCATCTTCAGATGGCGGTAGCTGCGGGGGACAAACTTGGATATGCATTCCGAAGCTTGGTAAATCTGACAGCATCACATCCCCCATAGAAAAACCTATGGGGGAGGCAGATGCTGTCCGAAATATAGGGACTGCAGCAAATATCTCAGGTATCTGCTGTGATCCCTCCTTAATATATGGGTGTGATACTATAAAATATGCGACTTTCACTGAAAATTTTTATTTTCGGGGAATAAGCCACAAATATTTTATGCTAAACTCAGTCTGTACACACATATTATTTGTGTGTAGTGAGACTGTAAGAGAGCACAATATATTGGATTCTGTTACATCCTTTAAACATCACTCATAGGGGGTAATTCAGAGTTGATCGCAGCAGCAAATTTGTTAGCAGTTGGGCAAAACCATGTGCACTGCAGGTGTGGCAGATATAACATGTGCAGAGAGAGTTAGATTTGGGTGGGTTATATTGTTTCTGTGCAGGGTAAATACTGGCTGCTTTATTTTTACACTGCAATTTAGATTTCAGTTTGAACACACCCCACCCAAATCTAACTCTCTCTGCACATGTTACATCTGCTCCCCCTGCAGTGCACATGGTTTTGCCCAACTGCTAACAAATTTGCTGCTGCGACCAACTCTGAGTTAGGCCCCAGACACGTAGGCTGCAGTTTGCTTACATGTCATCTCTGAAAAGTGAAAACACACTAGCGTTAACAATGAATACCACAACACAGTGTTTCCTGCAGGGAGTAGCCTGTATACAAACACTGCTGACTACTTTTCCAGTTTAGTGATGGTATTTGTACAACTCTAAAGGTAATATGATTGTATTTTATAAAACTCTTCCTTGATTTGTATTTTTGATCTCTAACACAGTAGGGCAAGGAGTTTTAAACAAAACAGTTTTACTTTTCCTGAAGTAAGTACTCATGTTGCAAAATAAAGATCCTTTCTTAATGTAAACTACAGTTTGCCATGCAAGTGTTTCGATTTCAACATCAAACCACAGGAAACACATTAGTGGAGTTTAATTTTCAGTTCCACAGGAAAAAGACACAGTGTTGTGCTGGGTTAGCTCTTCACTGGCTCGAATTAGAGATTGCTTTTTTATAAACCCTCCAATTTCACATTTTCCTAGATAAAAGCCTTTGCCGATGTAACACAAAAGCCATTGTGTAACTGATGATAATAGTAATCTGCTGTTACAGAAGTGGGGACTTCAGACTTCTCAGTTATACTGTACATTCTTCTGTCAGTACAATGCAGTCATAATGCAGGTGTCTACAGTTGTGCATTTGTCAAATGATATACTTAGGTTTAAATGCAAAAAAAATAAAAAATGTTCTATTATATTTTTTACTTTAAGTCTGTAGCGTCTACAGTGAATTATACAATCCAAAGACAGCTATAAAAAAACTAGAAATTATATTTTATTTATGCCAACTGCATTCAAGTGTCTGCTGAAAGTGTTTCCAATAACTGCTATAAATCATTTCTTTAGTGATCTCAGTCTAGTGTAGATTGTACCCAGTGTCTAGCTGGCTCATTGGGAAAAGGGTGGCTGTATTCTTGTGCCTATTGATAAAATAAACCCTGCTCCACCTGTATGCTCCTTATCACAACAGCTGCTAATTCAGGCTTTGTTGACATATGGAAGCGGAGAGAAGTTACACCTTGGATGGTTGCTGGCACGTGCCAGGGTATTAGCATACAAAGATTAAAAGAAGTGCGGCCGGAGCACCAGGATCTTTTCAGCCTATTCCCTACCGAGAGTAAATGTGTGTGTGGGCATTATTCTGGTGCTTCTTAAACCTTTATTGATACATTTCTCAAAATTCAATGAGTAGTTTTAAGGTGTTTGTGTCCAATAATATACCAAGAAAAGAAAGTGTACACTGTGTGTGGAAAAAATAGCACATGTGTCACATTACACTCGCCAATCATGTTGGAAATACACCTAGGACAATCTTGCACCATTGTCAGGCGGTGGTTGTGTAAGCACTGAATTGCTGATGTATTCTCCGTAATGCAATCTAAAATAGAAGTTGATGCAATACAAAAAGCCATCTTGTAACAAGTGCTATATCATTTTGGAATTTGTTTATTCCTGGACATCAGTCCTGATTCAGAATGCACACAAACCTGTTGTTTGTGTATTAAGCATGTGCGTTGGACGCAGTGCGGCAGCAGACATCAGGTGGGTGACAGTATGCAGTCCTTTGTGCGTGAGGAAGGGGTGGCGATGGGGAGAATTTTTACAAAACAGTGGGCGGGTCAGCTTCGATTTGTGAGCATGCTGAGTAGCTTCACTGGTCCTAGCAGCATGAAAATGCCGGCCTTCCTAACTAACCTGAGGTTTACTTGGATGAACAGTGGGGGTAATTCCAAGTTGATCGCAGCAGGATTTTTGATAGCAATTGGGCAAAACCATGTGCACTGCAGGGGGGCAGATATAACATGTGCAGAAAGAGTTAGATTAGGGTGGGTTATTTTGTTTCTGTGCAGGGTAAATACTGGCTGCTTTATTTTTACACTGCAAATTAGATTGCAGATTGAACACACCACACCCAAATCTAACTCTCTCTGCACATGTTATATCTGCCTCCCCTGCAGTGCACATGGTTTTGCCCAATTGTTAACAAAAATCCTGCTGCGATCAACTTGGAATTACCCCCAGTGTTCACACAGATGATCAGATGCTGCATCTTTTGACGCAGCAACTGATCATAAAAGCTTGCAATGGGCATCTTTCTGCTGCAAACGCCTCCTGATGCTAATGTATATTTTAGCACAGTGCTGCATAATGCTGTGCATTACCATCCATCTCTGAATCAGGTCCATTGTCATCTACTGGTATGCGGTTAATATACTGCCTTTCGGGATCCCTGCGTTCAGGACCCCAATGCTGGAATCCTGACAGGCGGAGAAATGCCGGTGGTAGGAATGCCGCAGCCCTGTATTCCCACTACGGTGGTGGGTCCACGCCACTATCCAAGTGGGAATATAACTTGTGGCAAAGGAAGCTCGCCATCGGGCCCGATGCATGGCGAGGGAACTTGCTGCCGGGTTGCCGCTGTTGCGATACTGACGGCTGGCATCCTGACAGCCTGTATATCATATGTATTCCCATCTACTGACTTCCAGAATTCCTCAGTATGTTTATAGGAAAGCGGTGCCTGATCACAAAATAAATATATTGGGCAATATTCAATTCTTTTTCACAGTGGCTGTCAGTGCCGGGCACCCTGACAGAGCAATTCAATTGTTGCTCCATTCTGAAGTGAACAGCTGCCGGAGCCTGCATTTCAGGTCCCCCATCCCCGAGGTGGCAAGCTAAAATGAGCGAAAAGTGACCCATTTGTGGGTGCCCAGCACTTTGATCAGGTTTAGCCATTTTATGTGGCTAAACCCAGCCTGGGTTTAGCCACATAAAATGGCTAAACCTGATCAAAGTGCCTGCCTGGGCGTGATTAGCGCAGGGAAAAAATTAGAGTATCGCCACACGATCTCCTGTCACTTTAAACGGGAGATCGGGCGCGATATACAATTGAATTCCACCCTCTGAATTGTTCTGAAATGCTTGTCCATCATGGTCTTATCTTGTATATCTTTACATCTTTAATATGCATGAATATGTATACGTCACGCCTTGGTGTTGCCAAAAGTTTTTTTTTATATAAAATAATATTTGTTTTTAGATCTAGAGGCTATTTGAGAGCGTCGGATTAAAGTTGTAGGCCCTTTCTGCTTTCATGTGATGTATTTGCTTTCCATATGCCCTTCATGGCAGATTTTTGTGGTAAGGCTTTGAAATGGGCAGTTATCATGCAAATATAATAATAATAGAATCCTGAAAAACAACATCTGGTAAAAGTTCTATATAGCATACATTTTCCTCCACTTTTCACCTTATGTGCCGTCATGCCGTGCCGCGCTGCTTTGCTAAGATTGTACGATGATTCTATTTTAAAATAAATCCTTACCCACTGCTTAAAGATCCCAGCTCATAAAAATAATGGCTTCCCCTAGGTGAATATAACTGAGAACTCAGAGGTACTTGTTGATAAGTAGACTTTGCCTAAATTACCCTTGTGATCTCTTACTGGATATTCTTTACTTTTTTTTTTCTTTCCTCCACCTGGAACAAATTCTTGCTCTGCTTCCATTTCAGATTTATCTCCTTAGTTATCGGACGACACCTGACTCTGTAACCTGCACCTCTTAAAGGACAGAGGTTAAAAAAAGATCACTAGCTTTGGCAGATTATCAGAAATTAAATCCAGTAAACTGGTAACTACATTACTGAATCAAACTGCGGTTTGTTCATTTTGTTCAATTCTATATACTGGCAGGATGGGACCATAAAACCAGTGAAGGGAATAACATTGCGCACGTGTTTTCTAGGCTATTTGCCACTGTACCTATTCACCCCTTCTTTGCCAGAAAATAATATTCAAATTACGCTCTCAGTAACGACATTTACAAAATAAATAGCTAGTAAATGTTTAGAGAATAACGTCAATAATGAAAATATTCAAACTATCACTTGTCTGCAGTATTTCATTGACAAAAGCTCGGTGATGTTCAATGTGGGTTCAAGGTGCTCTGGCTTAGGTTTATCCAGGGGTCTGAGCTGTGGAGAAGTTGCAGCCACGACACCAAGTCATTATGACTACACCCACTTAATCGGCCGGTGCATCTTGTAATGAGAGACCCAGTATTCACCGTGGGGCTGGCCAAGCACCTTCATAAACCTTGATCAACCATGTTTAATGCTTTCTAACATTAACAATCCTAAGTTATTAGGTTTTGATATGAGTTATTTTACATGTTTCACTAAAACCAGTTTTTACTGCTCATTATTCCTATTATATCTGAATATATGTAGATAGACTAAACATATTAAAACATACAAAGTACACTCAGATGAAATTGAAAATAAGCATAGGTTAATGGTGAGCATTAGTCCTACTTAAATAAATCTGAATAGTAATACAAAATGGAAAATACACACACACACACACACACACACACACACACACACACACACACACGAGTTAAGAATTAGCACTGGAAATGCTACTGGCATTAAACATTTTTAATAAAAACACTAGTTTTTTTTTTGTATAATAGGATTTTTTTGTAAAGAATTCATGGCACCATGCCAGTAGTCACAGCATAATATAAAAACCAGAGTTTAAAAAAAAAAAACCCCACAAAACATTTGGTTTAAACCAATCAACCCTGTTAAATGGTGACTGATATTACTGCCTCCCATGGCTAACCGGGAGTGCAGTTTTAAAGGGTAACTTTGGCATCTTCTCAATTTTTTCAAAACCAGCACACACAGTACCGCATTTAAGTAATTTGCAATCAATTGATGGTTAGAAATGCATTTTTTTATTAAAGGGATGTGTTAGAGTTATAGGCCCTACACACTTGGCGATATTCTGAAAGATATGAACGATCTCGTTCATAAATGAACGAGAACTCGTTCATATCTTTCAGTGTGGAGACTTAAGCGATGAACGATGCGCGTCCCCGCGCTCGTTCATCGCTGGTCTCCCGTCGGCTGTGCATGCAGGCCAATATGGACGAGATCGTCCATATTTGCCTGCAAGTCTACGGAGCCGGGTGACGGGGGGAGTGAAGAAACTTCACTCCCCCCGTCACTGCCCCCCCGCCGCCAGGTCGCCCCTCGGCCGTATCGGCCGTCGGGCATCTCGGCGGCACCTCGTTAAATGTGTAGGGCCCATTAGAATTTTAATCAATTAACTACATTTAGTAGTTTCAGTAGTTGAAAAAGTATGCAGGTCCATTTTCTGGTATGTTACACTTCCCTGCATTAAAAGGGTTAACCAGAGTATTACTGTACAAATGAAGTCCAGATGCCAAGCTGTTGTTATACCGCTCAAGCATTCTGTCTTCACATGCATAGCACTGCTGTACAAAAGGCTACATGGGGGATTTATCAATAAAGTGGACTTGATAGTAAAGAATTCTGATTTTCCTGAAATGTGAGAAATTAGGACATGACGTCATAAGAATGACTTTTGTTTATTTTATATATAAAACAAGCAGTGCACTATTAAGGCAAGCACAACACATTTTAATAAGTGTGTGTTAAGTTATACAACATCAGAATCTGAGAATCTTGCCATCTGGCTTTTAAAAAGAATGTTACTGTAAATATTGGAATAGCTATTGCAGAGTATATTTGCAATTTGAAACATGACGAGCCTTTTTCAAACCATTGTAAAAAGTGTACATACTGCTTTAGGGCTAGAGATGTGTTTGCACACTGCCGGTTTCAGTGGTGGTATTCAGTTTGCCGGCTGTTGGGATCCCGGCGCACAGTATACCGGTGCCAGAATCCTGACACCCGGCATACCGACAACGTTTCTCCCTCTTGGGGGTCCACGACCCCCCTGGAGGGAGAATAAATAGCGCGCTACTATGTCTGCAGCATGGCGAGCACAGCGAGCCCGCAAGGGGCTCATTTGCGCTCGCCCAGCTGACGGTATGCCGGCGGTCGGGATCCCGGCGCAGGTATGCTGGCCGCCGGTATACCATACTACACCCGGTTTCAGGTCTGTATTTTAAGTTGCACGCATCTTAAGATACATCTAGCCTTTAAATCTAGCGTGTAGCATAGTCTAGAACACAGATTCTCAAACTCGGTCCTCAGGACCCCACACAGTGCATGTTTTGCAGGTCTCCTCACAGAATGACAAGTGAAATAATTAACTCCACCTGTGGACCTTTAAAAATGTGTGAGTGAGTAATTAATACACCTGTGCACCTGCTGGGTTACCTGCAATACATGCACTGTGTGGGGTCCTGAGGACCGATTTTGAGAACCTATGGTCTAGAACAAATGTGTCAGTCATTGTCAGAAATTTTCATATAGTTAATGAAGGTGTAACATTTATAGCGTGTAGATAACATATTTAAAGCTCCATGTTAATTAAAATCTCAATTTGTGACTAGGCGTCATTACAGAATTGAAAATGCATGTTTTATTAATACACCTATTCCACCCCACAAAGCACAAGTAGTTGCAAGTGCAAGAGATATGTAAGGCTAGAACAGAAGTTTTGCACACGTGCTGTGTATTAATTGTGCTCCAAGATGTATCTTTACATGGTACAAGTGCACTCACATGCCACTTTAATTACACAGCTCGTGTTGCGTATTTTTTGGCCAGTTATGGTAGGTGTATTCAGTTAGCACTGCCGTAGGATGTGTGCGGAATCTGCCTGTTGCACTTAATTTGCGGTAGCTGTCAGGACCCGTACCAGATGCTTGCGCATCTGTTTGAATTGGCGCCTAATTGTAAGTGTAAAGAAAAGGAAAATACTGATGACCATACTGATTTAGAAAAAGTTGTTGGAAACAAATGTGTTTTTATTTGCATTTTTTTTTTTTTGAGTTATAAAAAAATCAAAGCCGTTTTAGATGTGACACATTGGGTCTGATTCCGATTTGGATGCAGCTGCATCTGAGTCTATGTCTTTCGGCGGTCACCCATCTCCAACTTTATGCTGAGATCACTACATGCAGGAGCTGTCTTGAGACTGTGTTAAGCATCACAGTGGAAGATGTGTCCAGAAAACATGTGGTTACCTGCAATCCACAACGATTCCAGTGTTTCTGCACCACTACCCAGTGCCTACTTACACTCACCGGCTGGTGAGCTGTATGACACCCCACTTCGCCGATGCTCCACTCCATGAGATTAAGTGTGTAATAGTGAGTACGCCTGTACCTGCTATTTCTCTGGCTGGGTCCACAGGATTATCCACAGGATAACATTGGGATATTGTCGAGCGACAGCGAAAATGGCACCAACACGGTGACGAGCTTTCTGGTCTCCCAGGATGCATTGGGGCCTCCACTATATAGTCCCGCCCACTGACTCAGTCAGATCAGTTTTTTGCTTGGTGCGGCAGGAAGCCGCATGGTCACAGGGCTGCTGAGAAAGCAGCCTCAAGTTTTCATTACTTAATTTTTATAGACTTACTGTTTTGGTTTTTGAGCAACTTCTCTTAACAGCGTTTTAAACACATATTAGACAGTCGCTCCAACAACTCCCCACCGGGTCGCAACAACGCTTACCTTCGCGGTACAGTGCTGTCTCGACGGGCGTCTGTGTCGGATGTTCTAGCAGGTCCAGCAGACGTTACCAGGCTGTGGCCGGAGCATGGGGAGACGGTGAGTCTATGGACTTCCTCTTACTAGAGGGGTCAGGACACAGCTACACTGATTTGGTGGAGACTACAAACAGTGTGTTGATGCGCCGAACATCTCGAGTGTGACAGCGCTACGCTCTGGGGATCATAGGCGCCAGGACTAGGTGAGGCCGCGATCCTGGGAGTTTAAGTCAACAGGGGGTTTCAGACGCTCTCCTGGCCGTCCTTCCTCCGAGTTCATGGCCAGTTCCCGCGTGTCTCTCGTTTCATGAACTGAATGACCTCACTTCCGGTCAGACGCTACCACGAGGGTACTCGGTCGCAGCTTAGACGCTGCGGTTGTGTACACTGGATATAAACCCGCCCAGACCGAGTCGCAGGCCTTTAGTGTCTGCATGCACGTGGAGTCGCTCAGCGTCCGTGTCCGTTGGTGAGCGTCCATGTCCGTTATCAGTTACCAAAAGCGGCAGTGTACACCAGTAGCGTCTGAATCCACTCAGCGTCTTACGAGCGTCTTTGCTTGGATATGGAAGTGTGGTGAGTCTCCCTGTATCCCGCTCTCTGGAGGCAGGGTATACAGTACTAAAAATTCATTCTACTTCTTAGTGTGCATTGTTAATTTTTAGTACCTATTGCATATGAGACCTGTATATTACTGTGTTTTCTGCATGTTATGTTGAAAAAAGAACCAGTTAAACAGAAGTACAATTTTCCTACTTATGTATAAGTTATAATGGAGATTGTATTCTCATATGACAATGTCTAATGCTTTAACATGTGACTGACTGCTAGTATGCGTGCTGACTTTTCTGTGTAATGTCAGTCCTGTTCTGACCCTCAAATCAGGTGCACTGTGGTCAGATTGATTTCACCTCTATATACTGATTATAGGGTGTTTTTCAGTCACAAAATTGTGGCTGTGCTTTCTCTGGAAGAACCAGCCAAGACAGCGTTAAAAGCAAAAGCACCTGTATTCAAACGAACAAAGTCAGTGAAAGCTGAATTTCCAGCGTCAGAGGAGTTGATGGAAATGATGGATGAGTCTTGGGCAGCGCCCGGTAAAAAGTATAAGATTCCTAGGAGATGGGATTCTTATTATCCATTTCCTGCTGGAGATTGTTCGAAGAGAGAAGTTCCTCCAACAGTAGATGCACATGTTCTGCGACTCGTGCATAAATCTGCTTTGCCACTGTCATCTACCTCTTTGAATGATGTCACAGACAGGAGGGTAGAGAGCCTATTGAAAAATATTTTTTCTCTTGTGGGTGCAGTGGTAAGACCTGCTATGGCTTCGGCCTGGGTAGCAAAGGCAATGGGCGAATGGATAGAGGAACTAGAGAATGACATCCCCTCTCCTACTAGGGAGCAAGAGGATCGTCTTTGCCGTTTAAGACAATCTGCCCAGTATTTAGAAGAAGCAGCCATTGATGTAGGCACTGTTGCTTCTAAAGCTTCAGCCCTGGCAGTAGTCGCTCGCAGAGCAGTCTGGCTACGGACCTGGAAGGCAGATGCGGAGTCCAAGAAGGAATTGAAAGCATTGCCTTTCGTGGGTAATATATTATTTGGAAAACCTTTATCGGATATCCTAGAGTCAGAGGCTGAATCGAAGAAGGTCAGTTTTCCGGCTACCTATAACCCTAAGTCCAAGGGTTTAAAATTTTGCTCATTTCGCTGGTAAAGCAAAGCGAAAGGTAAAGAGGAGCCTAAACAACCCCAGTTTAAATCCAGGGGTAGGAAGCAGTGGGCTAGCAAAAAGCCAGCTTCCAAACCTGAACAGAAACCCTCAGCCTGAAGAGACGGGCCTCCGCCTGGAGGATTCCAGGGTTGGGGGCCGACTCCTGCAATTTGCACACATATGGCAACAGTCAACAGCAGATGCCTGGGTGCAGAAGGTAGTATCTCAGGGGTATGGGTTCCCATTCAGGAGGCAGCCTCCTCAAAGATTTTTTTGCACCAGCCCATCTCGTATAGAGTCGAAGGCCAATGCCCTGCAAGAAGCAGTCCAAAAATTACTGCAGTCAGGTGTGATTGTCCCAGTACCTCCATCACAAAAGGGACAGGGGTATTACTCCAATCTGTTTCTAATCCAGAAACCAAATGGGTCATATCGACCAATTCTAATTCTGAAGATGTTGAACAACTACATATGGATCCCGAAGTTCCACATGGAGACGTTACGCTCCATAATGTTGGCTATGGATCCGGGGGACTATATGGTATCTCTGGATGTACGGGATACTTACCTACATGTACCTATAGCACTATCACATCAGTGTTACCTCAGGTTTTCTATCCTCAAGGAACACTTCCAGTTCCAAGCTCTGCCCTTCGGGCTAGCTACAGCACCCAGGGTGTTTACCAAGATCATGGTGGTTATGGCAGCTTGTCTGCGCAAGCAAGGGATAAGAATATTCCCATACCTAGACGACCTATTAATCTTAGCACAGTCGCAAGATTTACTGTTGAGCCATCTCCAACAGACGATAGTTTGTTTACAGAGACACGGGTGGCTCATAAATTGGGAGAAGTCGTCCCTGAATCCGTCACAGCGGATGGTTCATTTGGGAGCCATATTGGATTCAGACCTACAGAGAGTTCTCTTACCAGAGAAGAAAATAGTCAAGGTGCAGGTCACGGCTCAGGAAGCATTGCAAGCCCAGACAATGTCAGTCCATGCAGCAATGCGACTGTTGGGTCTGATGGTATCAACGTTCGACATGGTGGAATATGCGCTATTCCACTCCAGACCGTTGCAGCATCTAATTTTGACCAAATGGAACGGAAATCATCAAACAATAAAGAAGCAGATGATAAAGATTCCAGTAAATGTTAAAAGGTCTCTAGCATGGTGGCTACAGACAGACCATTTAAACAAGGGGAGACCCTTTTGGATAAAAGAGTGGCAAGTCCTGACGACAGATGCCAGCCTACAAGGCTGGGGGGCGGTACTCGGAAGCCTATGGTTCCAGGGAAAATGGACCGCAAGGGAAAGTCGCCTGCCGATAAATTTGTTAGAAATAAGAGCCATTTACTTGGCCCTAGTTCAGGCAAAGGACAATTTACAAGGAAGACCAGTCCAGATCCGCTCAGACAATGCGATGGCAGTAGCATACCTCAATCATCAAGGAGGAACTCACAGCAAGAGTCTGATGGAGGAAGTAACTCCCATTCTAAAATGGGCGGAACTCCATCTCCCAGCATTGTCAGCAGTATTTGTCCCGGGTGTACTAAATTGGGAAGCGGATTTTCTCAGTCGGCACACCATTCAGGAAACCGAATGGGCACTACACCCAGAAGTGTTTCAGACACTGGTGAACAGATGGGGTCTACCGGAGATAGACCTTATGGCGTCTCGTCTAAACAACAAAGTTCCGAGGTATGGATCAAGAACAAGGGACCCAGGAGCGATCCTGGTAGATGCACTGTCAGTAGAATGGAGGTTTCGGCTGGCATATCTGTTCCCTCCAATATCTCTGTTACCCAGAGTAGTGAGAAAGATAAAACAGGCAAAAGGAGCAATCATTCTAATAGCTCCAGCTTGGCCAAGAAGGCATTGGTACACAGATCTGTTGAGAATGTCCGTGGAAGCACCTATACTGCAACCTCAATGTCCAGATCTGTTAATGCAGGGTCCTTGTTGTCACAGTCATCTGGATCGCCTGTCTTTGACGGCGTGGCTGTTGAAACCTCTATCTTAGAGGCTAAAGGATTTTCAAAGCAGGTAATCCAAACCATGCTTAGAGCAAGAAAGCCTTCTTCGGCCAGTGTATATCATAGAATATGGCAAGCCTATATTCATTGGTGTTCTGGAAAAAATTACAATCCGAGATCTTTTAAAGTAGCTAGAATTTTGGATTTCCTGCAGGCAGGATTGGATAAAGGGTTGAAGGTTGCTTCCTTGAGGGTGCAAGTCTCAGCGTTGACTGTATGGTTTCAGCAGAAGATTGCTGACCTACAGGATGTACATACATTTTTCCAAGGAGTAGTACATATTCAACCTCCATTTGTTCCTCCTGCAGCTCCCTGGGATTTGAATTTAGTTCTTAAATTTCTCCAGGGTCCTTTGTTTGAACCACTTGAGAGAGCGGATCTTAAGTGGTTAACGGTTAAAGTTCTTTTTTTACTGGCAATGGCGTCAGCCAGAAGAGTGTCAGATTTAGGAGCATTATCATGTAAGTCTCCTTTCCTAAGTTTTTTTCCAGACAGAGCAGTTCTCAGAACGAGATCTAGTTATCTTCCAAAGGTGGTGTCAAAGTTTCACCTGAATGAAGAGATTGTAGTCCCAGCTTTTCAGGTATCGGGACTATCTGCGGGAGAAGCGTCACTGGACATGGTCCAGGCTTTAAAAATCTACATAGATCGTACTAGTGCCATCAGGAAAACAGATTCCCTCTTCATCCTCTACGGATTCCATAGGAGAGGTTGGCCTGCTAGTAAACAGACGCTGGCGAGATGGCTCCGAATGGTAATATCAGAAGCTTATTCTCAAGCAGATCTCCCTATTCCGGCTAATGTCTCTGCACACTCTACACGTAAGGTAGGTCCTTCTTGGGCAGCACAACAGGGTGCATCAGCAGAACAGATATGTAGGGCAGCCACATGGTCTTCCATAAACACATTCATCAGACATTATGCCTTGGATACTTTTGCCTCTCATGACGCAGACTTCGGGCGAAAGGTCCTCCTGTGCAATTAGGAGCGTCCCCACCACTAAAATGGCTTTGGGAATCCCAATGTTATCCTGTGGATAATCCTGTGGACCCAGCCAGAGAAATAAACGTTATGGTAAGAACTTACCGTTGATAACGTGATTTCTCTTATGTCCACAGGTATCCACAGGGATCCCACCCTGACGCATCTGATTTGAGGATCTAGACAAACACTAAAAACCTCTTCCTTCTTGTATGGAAGGGTGTGCATGTGTGTTCTTATCGCCTGTACAGGTCTCTACCTAATGTTCCTGCCTAAAATCGCTGTGGAAAGAACTGATCTGACTGAGTCAGTGGGCGGGACTATATAGTGGAGGCCCCAATGCACCCTGGGAGGCCAGAAAGCTCGTGACCGTGTTGGTGCCATTTTCGCTGTCGCTCGACAATATCCCAATGTTATCCTGTGGATACCTGTGGACATTAGAGAAATCACGTTATCAACGGTAAGTTCTTACCATAACGTTTATATTTCAATACACCAACACCACTGGTTAAGTAGCTTGAGTAATCGGGATGCGGTTAAGATAGGGTTAGGCACCACCGTGGGGAGGTTAGTTTTAGGCAGTGAGAGGTGAGGGTTTGGGTTAGGCTGCTGGAAGGGGGGTTGTTAGGGTTATGCACCACTGGGGGGAGGTTAGGGTTAGGCACTAAGGGGGGATATTAGGGTTAGGCTACTTGAAGGGAGGGTTAGGGGGTAGGGGAGATGGGATAGCATAAATACTGCGCCCCTGTTGAGATTTTAAACATTGGGATGTTGTCATCGGTATTGTGACTGCCAGCATCCCGCCCAGCGATCACACATACCGAACCCGAGTAATTAGCTGGTGTGTGCCTACATTACTTTGCAAAAACAACACATGCAGACCCATTTTCTCTAACGTCCTAGAGGATGCTGGGGACTCCGTAAGGACCATGGGGATAGACAGGCTCCGCAGGAGACATGGGCACTTTAAGAAAGACTTTAGGTCTGGGTGTGCACTGGCTCCTCCCTCTATGCCCCTCCTCTAGACCTCAGTTTGATACTGTGCCCAGAGGAGATGGGTGCACTTCAGGGAGCTCTCCTGAGCTTCCTGACAGAAAGTATATTTGTTAGGTTTTTTATTTTCAGGGAGCCTGCTGGCAACAGACTCCCTGCATCGAGGGACTGAGAGGAGAGAAGCAGACCTACTTCTGTGAGTTTCAAGGCTCTGCTTCTTAGGCTACTGGACACCATTAGCTCCAGAGGGATTGGTACGCAGGTCTCAACTTCGCCGTCCGTCCCAGAGCCGCGCCGCCGTCCCCCTCGCAGAGCCGGAAGATAGAAGCCGGGTGAGTATGAGAAGAAAAGAAGACTTCAGAGGCGGCAGAAGACTTCATGATCTTCACTGAGGTAACGCACAGCAATGCAGCTGTGCGACATTGCTCCCATACACCTCACACATGGCAGTCACTGTAAGGGTGCAGGGCGCAGGGGGGGCGCCCTGGGCAGCATATAGACCTCTTTTGGCAAAAATAAGTATATGTACAGCTGGGCACTGTACATATATAAGAGCCCCCGCCAAATTTTGAGATTTTCATCGGGACAGAAGCCCGCCGCCGAGGGGGCGGGGCTTCTCCCTCAGCACTCACAGCGCCATTTTTTCTCCACAGCACCGCTGAGAGGAAGCTCCCCGGACTCTCCCCTGCTTATACCACGGTAGACAGAGGGTTTTAAAGAGATGGGGGGGGCACAAAATTGGCGCATATTGTATATGTAAACAGCGCTATCTGGGTAAGCATAATATTATTGTGTTTTTGTCCTGGGTCATACAGCGCTGGGGTGTGTGCTGGCATACTCTCTCTCTGTCTCTCCAAAGGGCCTGGTGGGGAAACTGTCTTCAGATAAGAGGTTCCCTGTGTGTGTGGTGTGTCGGTACGCGTGTGTCGACATGTCTGAGGTAGAAGGCTCACCTAGAGAGGAGGGGGAGCGTATGAATGTGAGGTCTCCGTCGGCGGTGCCGACACCTGACTGGGTGGATATGTGGAATGTTTTAAGTGCTAGTGTGAACTTATTGCACAAGAGATTAGACAAAGCTGAGGCTAAGGAACAGTCAGGGAGTGAACCCGTGTCTGTCTCTATGTCGCCGGGACCTTCAGGGTCTCAGAAGCGCCCACTATCCCAAATAGCAGACACTGATACCGACACGGATTCGGACTCCAGTGTCGACTACGATGATGTAAAGTTACAGCCGAAAGTGGCTAAATGTATTCGATATATGATTATTGCAATACGAGGGTACACATGTATAAGGGAAAAAAGCCAGAGGTAACTTTTCCCTCCTCACATGAGTTGAACGAATTATGTGTAAAAGCTTGGGAATCTCCAGACAAAAAACTGCAGATTCCGAAAAGGATTCTTATGGCGTATCCTTTCCCGCCAACGGACAGGGTATGGTGGGAAACATCCCCTAAGGTGGACAAAGCGTTGACACACTTGTCAAAAAAGATAGCGCTGCCATCACAAGATACGGCTACCCTCAAGAATCCTGCAGACCGCAAGCAGGAGATTACCTTGAAATCCATTTACACACATTCTGGTACATTTCTCAGACCGGCAATTGAGTCGGCCTGGGTTTGTAGCGCGGTAGCAGCATGGACAGACTCCTTATCGGCGGAGATTGAGACCCTAGATAAGGATACCATTTTATTGACCCTAGGCCAGGGGTGGCCAACCAGTCAGTGACAAAGAGCCAAAAAACCTTGTTGGGTACGTCAAAGAGCCGACATCGAGCCGATGGCACGCATGCAAAAATGGAATGTGGCCTTGTGCCTGCTAGACCACACCCCTGGTATAAAATACATTGAAAAAGCCAGAAGGACATAAAATAAAAAAATTTAAGCCAAATCCATTGAAAAAGCCACTTTCACATAATAAACTTCAGCTACCCCATGTGTCACTCCAGCTAGCACCCTCCTATGTCATTCCAGCCAGCTCTCCCATGTGTCACTCCTGCCAACCCCCTCCTGTCACTCCAGCCAGCTCGCCCATGTGTCACTACTTCCAGCACCCTCCCGCGTCATTCCTGCTAGGGCCCTCCTGTGTCTCTCCAGCCAGCTCTGCCATGTGTCACTCTAGCACACCCTCATGTTTACTACAGCCTCCCCCCCCATCAACTCATGCCATTGCAGTAGTCCCTAATGTGTCCTCTGTTTGCTTGTGGGTGTCTCACCTCTAGTATCTGGCTCCTTCAGTTTTCAGTCGCTGGCTGGAGTGCAGCGGTTTCTGTATCTGTTGTGGTCACATGATTTAGAGTGTTGGGAGCCACATTTGAATAAAGAAAGAGCCACATGAGGCTCAAGAGCCACAGGTTGGCCACCGCTGCCCTAGGCCATATAAAGGATGCTGTCTTATATATGAGGGATGCTCAAAGAGACATTAGTTTACTGGGTTCCAGAATAAACGCTATGTCAATCTCTGCTAGACGAGTCCTCTGGACCCGGCAGTGGACAGGTGATGCCGACTCAAAAAGACATATGGAGGTTTTACCTTACAAGGGGAGGAATTGTTTGGGGAAGGTCTCTCGGACCTGGTCTCCACAGCTACGGCAGGTAAATCTAATTTTTTGCCTTATGTTCCCTCACAACCTAAGAAAGCGCCTCATTATCAAATGCAGTCCTTTCGTTCAAATAAAAGCAAAAGAGTGCGTGGATCGTCCTTTCTTGCCAGAGGTAAGGGCAGAGGTAAAAAGCTGCACAGCACAGCTAGTTCCCAGGAACAGAAATCCTCCCCGGCCTCTGCAAAATCCACCACATGACGCTGGGGCTCCGCTGGGGGAGTCCGCCCCAGTGGGGGCACGTCTTCGACTTTTCAGCCACATCTGGGTTCACTCACAGGTGGATCCCTGGGCAATAGAAATTGTTTCTCAGGGATACAGGCTGGAAGTCGAAGAGGTGCCTCCTCACCGGTTTTTCAAATCGGCTCTACCGACTTCTCCCCTGGAAAGGGAGATAGTGTTAAATGCTATTCACAAATTGTGTCTTCAACAAGTGGTGGTTGAAGTTCCCCTACTTCAGAGAGGGAAGGGATACTACTCCACCCTGTTTGTAGTTCCGAAACCGGATGGTTCGGTCAGACCCATATTGAATTTAAAATCCCTGAACCTATACTTAAAACGGTTCAAGTTCAAAATGGAATCGCTCAGAGTGGTCATCGCCAGCCTGGAAGGGGGGGATTTTATGGTATCCCTGGACATAAAGGATGCATACCTTCATGTTCCCATATATCCACCTCATCAGGCGTACCTGAGATTTGCGGTACAGGATTGTCATTACCAATTTCAGAAGTTGCCGTTTGGGCTTTCCACGGCCCAGAGGATTTTCACAATGGTAATGGCGGAAATAATGGTACTCTTGCGCAAGCAGGGTGTCACAATTATCCCGTACTTGGACGATCTCCTCATAAAAGCGAGATCACGAGAGAAGTTACTGAACAGTGTGTCACTTTCAGTGAAGGTGTTACAGCAAAACGGCTGGATTCTCAATATCCCGAAGTCGCAGCTGGTTCCTACGACTCGTCTGAGCTTCTTGGGCATGGTTCTGGACACAGACCAGAAAAAGGTTTTTCTCCAGATAGAAAAGGCTCAGGAACTCATGACTCTAGTCAAGAACCTATTGAAGCCAAAACAAGTGTTGGTGCATCATTGCACTCAAGTCCTGGGAAAAATGGTGGCAACATACGAGGCCATTCCCTTCGGCAGGTTCCATGCAAGGACTTTCCAATGGGACCTATTGGACAAGTGGTCCGGATCACATCTACAAATTCATCAGCGGATCACCCTGTCCCCCAGGGCCAGGGTATCTCTCCTGTGGTGGCTGCAGAGTGTTCACCTTTTGGAAGGACGCAGGTTCGGCATTCAGGATTGGATCCTGGTGACCACGGATGCGAGCCTCAGAGGGTGGGGAGCAGTCACAAGGGGAAGAAACTTCCAAGGACTCTGGACAAGTCAAGAGACTTGTCTTCACATCAACATCCTGGAACTGAGGGCCATATACAACGCCCTACGTCAGGCGGAGAACTTACTTCGCGACCAACCAGTTCTGATCCAGTCAGACAACATCACCGCAGTGGCTCATGTAAACCGCCAAGGCGGCACAAGGAGCAGGGTGGCAATGGCGGAAGCCACCAAGATTCTTCGCTGGGCGGAAAATCATGTAAGCGCACTGTCAGCTGTGTTCATTCCGGGAGTGGACAACTGGGAAGCAGACTTCCTCAGCAGACACGACCTCCATCCAGGGGAGTGGGGACTTCATCGGGATGTCTTCGCACAGATTGCAAGTCAGTGGGGACTGCCCCAGATAGACATAATGGCATCCCGTCTCAACAAAAAGCTACAGAGGTATTGCGCCAGATCAAAAGATCCTCAGGCGGTAGCAGTAGACGCCCTAGTGACACCGTGGGTGTTCCAGTCGGTGTATGTGTTTCCTCCTCTTCCTCTCATACACAAGGTATTGAAAATAATAAGAAAAAGAGGAGTGAGAACAATTCTCATTGTTCCAGATTGGCCAAGAAGGACCTGGTATCCGGATCTGCTGGAAATGCTCACAGAAGATCCGTGGCGTCTTCCTCTTCGACAGGACCGTTACAACTGGGGCCATGTCTGTTCCAAGACTTACCGTGGCTGCGTTTGACGGCATGGCGGTTGAACGCCGGATCCTAGCGGAAAAAGGAATTCCGGATGAGGTAATTCCTACGCTGATAAAGGCTAGGAAGGACGTGACAGCTAAACATCATCACCGTATATGGCGAAAATATGTTTCTTGGTGTGAGGCCAGGAATGCTCCTACGGAAGAATTCCATCTCGGCCGTTTCCTGCACTTCCTACAAACTGGAGTGAATTTGGGCCTAAAGTTAGGATCCATTAAGGTTCAGATTTCGGCCTTATCCATTTTCTTTCAAAAAGAATTGGCTTCTCTCCCAGAAGTACAGACTTTTGTAAAGGGAGTGCTGCATATTCAGCCTCCTTTTATACCTCCAGTGGCGCCTTGGGACCTTAACGTGGTGTTGAGTTTCCTTAAGTCGCACTGGTTTGAACCACTTCAAACGGTGGAGTTAAAATATCTCACTTGGAAGGTGGTCATGTTATTAGCCTTAGCTTCGGCTACGCGAGTGTCGGAATTGGCGGCTTTGTCTCATAAAAGCCCCTATCTGGTTTTCCATATGGATAGGGCGGAATTGCGGACCCGTCCTCAATTCTTGCCTAAGGTGGTGTCATCTTTTCATATGAACCAACCTATTGTGGTGCCTGTGGCTACACGAGATTTGGAGGATTCTGAGTCCCTTGATGTAGTCAGGGCTTTGAAAATTTATGTGGCCAGAACGGCTAGAGTCAGGAAAACGGAAGCACTGTTTGTCCTATATGCAGCCAACAAGGTTGGCGCCCCTGCTTCGAAGCAGACTATTGCTCGCTGGATCTGTAATACCATCCAGCAGGCGCATTCTATGGCTGGATTGCCGTTACCAAAATCAATCAAGGCCCATTCCACTAGGAAGGTGGGCTTGTCTTGGGCGGCTGCCCGAGGGGTCTCGGCACTACAACTGTGCCGAGTTGCTACTTGGTCGGGTTCAAACACCTTTGCAAAATTCTATAAGTTTGATACCCTGGCTGAGGAGGACCTAAGGTTTGCTCAATCGGTGCTGCAGAGTCATCTGCACTCTCCCGCCCGTTTGGGAGCTTTGGTATAATCCCCATGGTCCTTACGGAGTCCCCAGCATCCTCTAGGACGTTAGAGAAAATAAGATTTTAAACCTACCAGTAAATCTTTTTCTCGTAGTCCGTAGAGGATGCTGGGCGCCCGTCCCAAGTGCGGACTACTTCTGCGAGACTTGTATATAGTTTTGCTTACATAAGGGTTATGTTATAGTTCCATCAGGTTGGACTGATGCTACGTTATTTTTTCATACTGTTAACTGTTTACTTGATACACAAGTTATACGGTGTGATTGGTGTGGCTGGTATGAATCTTGCCCTTGAATTAACAAAAATCCTTTACTCGTACTGTCCATCTCCTCTGGGCACAGTTTCTCTAACTGAGGTCTAGAGGAGGGGCATAGAGGGAGGAGCCAGTGCACACCCAGACCTAAAGTCTTTCTTAAAGTGCCCATGTCTCTGTTATGCACACCAGTGCCTGCAGGAATGTACTGGTGTTTGAACTGTTATACACACCAGTGCCTGCAGGAATGTACTGGTGTCTGAACAGAGAGGGATGCAAAACAAATGAACTCACAGACAGACTGGGAAATATGACATAACGTACACAGAAGGTGATAGGGTAACAAAACCAACACAGAGTGAACAGAGAAGCCCAGAGGCTAAGAAACTGGGTGTCTCCCTAGTATTAGAAATGCTCAGATGGAAAAAGCAAGATGTTGTGTTTTAATACGTAGAGAACCCGAAATGCTGTTGCTAAGGGCAACAGCAAAACCCTAAAGGGTTACCAACGGGTGTGGCAGTAAACTCCTTGGTCAGAGATGGAATAATAGACACAAGGAGAGTCTCCACAATCCTAATTCTCACTTGCAGGGCCCAGGTTCAGCTTACTGCCACTAAACTGACACATGGACGCCCTGCACAGTGAGAGAGGATTATGCAGGCAGGTCTGAAAGTACAGCCACAAACCTGCTGGGTTCACAGAATAGCAAAAGAACATCAGCAGGCTAAACGACTGACTCCAGTCTTACTGCTAGGTCTGGATTGGCAGAGTGTAGTACCAAATGCCCAGGCCTATTTGCAGTAAGCAACAACAAAATACAAAGCTACACAGTACTGGCTAACTTTCAGGAACTGACTAACCAACAAAGATTCAGCAGCATCTGCTTAACCTGAGAAGAGGCCTTATAAAGCAGGTGCTGTCCACGCCCCCCTCAGACCTCACAGACTGTGAGCACAAAAACCAGCACCGGATCCCATGCCTGTAACCACTGCACAGCAAAAGACCCGAACCGGAGTATCAGCTGCGCTCAGGTTACTCCGCTAGCACTTGTCTCCCGGTTGCCATGACGACGTGGCAGCACAGGGCAGGAGACCCTAACAGTACCCCCCCTCTGACGAGGGGTCAAAGAACCCCTACCACCGGGTTTATTGGGGAACTGCGAGAAGAAAGAGCGTATCAGTCTGGGGGCATGAAGATCACAACTGCACACCCACGACCGCTCCTCCGGGCCATACCCCTTCCAGTGCACCAAAAATGACAGCCGACCCCGAACCATCTTGGAGTCAAGAATCCTTTCAACAACAAACTCCCTCTGGCCACGTATCAGAAGAGGGGAAGGTCTTCCTCTGGAAGAAGGATTACTAATCGCCCGTTTTAAAAGGGAACAATGAAATGTTTTATTGATACCCAAAGAACGGGGCAGATCTAACTGAAATGCCACCGGATTGATAACCCTGGTGATCTTATAAGGGCCGATGAACCGGGGGCCTAACTTATGAGATGGCTGTTTCAACTTCAAATTCTTGGTAGACAACCAGACGAAGTCTCCTAATTTGAAGCTGCAGGGTCTTTTCCGCTTATCAAAAACCCTTTTGGTCACTAATGACACAGACACAAGGGCTTTCTTCACTTTCCTCCAAATACCTCTAAGGACCGAAACGACAGAGGAACCACCAGGCGTGGAGTCCAGGGGGTCAAAAGAATTGGCCTTAGGATGATGCCCATACACACAAAGGAAGGGAGAGATCCCTGTAGCAGAGTGAGCCGCGTTGTTATAGGCAAACTCCGCCATTGACAGATGAGCAACCCAGTCAGTCTGACACTTGGAGACATAACACCTGAGGAACTGCTCCAAGGTCTGGTTCACCCTTTCAGTCTGCCCATTAGACTGCGGATGGTAGCCTGACGACAAGCTGACAGAAATCTGGAGATCGGAACAAAATGCCCTCCAGAATTTGGCCACAAACTGGGATCCGCGGTCAGAGACCACATCAAGTGGCAACCCGTGGAGGCGCACAACATGCAGCATAAATAATTCAGACAGGCGTCTGGCCGATGGCAGCCCAACCAGTGGAACGAAGTGCGCCATCTTCGAAAACCTGTCAACGACAACCCAGATGGCTGTCATCCCAGAGGATTTGGGCAAGTCCACAACAAAATCCATTGAAATGTGGGTCCATGGCTTAGATGGAATAGAGAGTGGATGTAATGGGCCAACAGGAACCCCTCTAGGAGTCTTATTTCGGGCACAGATGTCACATGCCCGAACCCACTGATCCACATCCTTAGCCACCGAGGGCCACCACACCGCCCTAGATAGCAACTCCCGAGTTCTGGCAATACCCAGGTGACCTGCCGACTTCTTGGCATGGAATTCCAGGAACACTCGCTGTCTTAACCTAGGAGGCACAAACAAAAGACCTACCGGAAGGTCTGGAGGAGCCTGCTCCTGTGCTCTAAGGACTAATGACAAGAGGTCCTGGGTAATGCCCACTTTAATACATGATGGGGACACAATGGGCAACGGCTCCTCGGTGGTCTCCTGGATTGGAGCAAAACTCAGCGAGAGCGCATCAGCCTTGATGTTTTTTGACCCAGGGCGATATGTTATCAAAAAATTAAAGCGAGCAAAAAACAAAGCCCATCGTGCCTGCCTGGCATTGAGACGCTTCGCTGACTCTAAATATGCCAAATTCTTATGGTCGGTGAGAATTGAGACCACAAACTTAGCCCCCTCAAGCCAGTGTCTCCACTCCTCGAGTGCATCCTTAATAGCCAACAATTCTCGGTTACCCACGTCATAATTCATCTCGGCAGGCGAAAATTTACGGGAAAAGTAAGCACAGGGATGAAGGCGATTATCAGACACTCCCATCTGAGAGAGCACTGCCCCAATACCCATCTCAGAGGCATCCACCTCCACCACAAAAGGACGCTCTGGATCTGGGTGTCGCAGCACCTTGGCCGAGACAAATGCCCTTTTGAGACGGGCAAAAGCCGCTTTGGCCTCACGAGACCAGTGAGCAACATCCGCCCCTTTCTTAGTGAGTGCCACCAAGGGCGCCACTATAGACGAAAATCCAGCGATAAATCGTCTATAAAAATTTGCAAAGCCCAGGAAACGCTGAAGCGCCTTCAAACTAGTGGGCTGCACCCAATCCAGGACTGCCTGTACCTTGGAACCCTCCATTTGGAAACCTTCTGGGGAGATAATATATCCTAGAAATGCGATTTGCTGAACTTCAAATTCGCACTTCTCCAGCTTCGCCCCAAGCCGGTGGTCTCTGAGTTTCTGGAGGACTAAGCGTACATGCTTCCGATGTTCCTCCAGGGAATGGGAGAAGATTAGGATGTCATCTAAGTATACAACTAAGAATCTATCCAAATATTCCCTGAGCACATCGTTCATGAAATCCTGGAAGACTGCCGGGGCATTACAGAGCCCAAAAGGCATCACCAAATATTCATAATGCCCTGAGTGGGTATTAAAGGCAGTCTTCCATTCATCCCCCTCTCTTATTCGGATTAGATTGTACGCACCTCGTAGGTCAATCTTAGAAAAAATGGTGGCAGTACGAAGCTGGTCAAACAAGACCGAAATGAGAGGCAGTGGGTATGAGTTTTTAATCGTGATACGGTTCAATTCCCTGAAGTCGATGCAGGGTCGCAATGAACCGTCCTTTTTACCCACGAAGAAGAACCCCGACCCAACTGGAGACTGTGAAGGTCTGATAAATCCTTTAGCCAAGTTCTCCTTAATGTACTCTGCCATAGCCTGAGTCTCAGGACGTGACAGGGCGTACAACCTGCTCTTGGGAAGCTTAACATTCGGCAACAAATCAATGGCACAGTCATAGGGGCGATGGGGAGGTAGTACCTCTGCAACTTTTTTGGAGAACACGTCCGCAAAATCTGCATAACACCCTGGCAATCCTGGCAAACTTAGCTGCGAGAGCCTGACTGGAAGGCTCAAGCAACTCCTGAAACAATCAGTACCCCAACTAAGAATCTCCCCAGAGACCCAGTCAAATTGAGGATTGTGGGCCCTTAACCAGGGTAACCCCAACACCAATGGGGCAAAAGTACAGACAGTCACATAAAAGGACAATTTTTCAGAGTGTGTGGCTCCAATAAACAAAGAAATCTGGCTAGTGCAAGAGGTAATTTTACCCTGGGATAATGGTTCCCCGTTTAACCCACAAATCTCAATTTCCGACGCCAAGGGTACTAAGGAAACAGAGTGTTTCAGGGCGAATTGGCGGTCCATAAAAACCCCGTCGGCCCCACTGTCCACAAAGGCCTCAGTCTTGACAGTTTGACCGAGGATCTTCAAGGTCACCGGAATGATAAAAGTCTTCTTGGGAAATTCTGACTTCTGGCCTGACAGGATATTTCCCATCACCCTCAGGCCCTGAAGTTTTCCGGCTTTTCTGGGCATGATACTACCACATGACCCTTATTCCCACAGTACAAACACAACCCCTGCTGTCTCCTCCGCGTCTTCTCACGCGAGGAGAGGCGGGTAGCCCCAATCTGCATAGGCTCCTCGGAAAATTCCTCAGAGTCTGAGGTTCCCTTGGGAAAGAAGGAAACCTCGGTCTCCCTTTCAAGCCTACGCTCTCTCAGCCGTCTATCCACCCGGATGGATAACTGCATGAGCTGATCCAAGCTATCAGGCAAGGGATATTGTACCAGTTGGTCTTTTATCTGGTTAGAAAGACCTCTTCAGTACTGGTGTCTCAGGGCTGGGTCATTCCACTGGGTATCATGGGCCAACCTCCGAAACTCCGTACAGTAAACCTCAACTGGCCTTCGCCCTTGCTTGGATCGAAATCTGAGCCTCGGCTGAGGCCGTCTTGTCAGGGTCATCATACAACATGCCCAGTGCCGTAAAAAAAACAACAACACTTTTAAGCGACGGACAGTCAGGCTGCAACCCATATGCCCAGACCTGTGGGTCTCCTTGTAGCAAGGAAATCACTATGCCCACCCGCTGAATCTCTGACCCAGAAGACTGAGGCCTAAGCTGGAAATATAACTTGCAGCTCTCCTTGAAACAAAAGAACTGCGAGCGATCTCCAGAAAAACGATCCGGAAGATTTACTTTCGGCTCCTTAACCCCTGAAGGTGCTGCTGCTGCGGGAGCTCCGCCAGCGGCCTGGGAGGTGTGCATTTTAATGGACAAATCATTAAATTGACGAGTCAGGACCTGCACCTGATCGACCACCTGTTGCAACGTATTTTGAGGGGTATGCTCCATATTCCCACAAAATTTCAACAGGAGTATTGGGCTGCTGAATATGTTATGCACACCAGTGCCTGCAGGAATGTACTGGTGTTTGAACTGTTATACACACCAGTGCCTGCAGGAATGTACTGGTGTCTGAACAGAGAGGGATGCAAAACAAATGAACTCACAGACAGACTGGGAAATATGACATAACGTACACAGAAGGTGATAGGGTAACAAAACCAACACAGAGTGAACAGAGAAGCCCAGAGGCTAAGAAACTGGGTGTCTCCCTAGTATTAGAAATGCTCAGATGGAAAAAGCAAGATGTTGTGTTTTAATACGTAGAGAACCTGAAATGCTGTTGCTAAGGGCAACAGCAAAACCCTAAAGGGTTACCAACGGGTGTGGCAGTAAACTCCTTGGTCAGAGATGGAATAATAGACACAAGGAGAGTCTCCACAATCCTAATTCTCACTTGCAGGGCCCAGGTTCAGCTTACTGCCACTAAACTGACACATGGACGCCCTGCACAGTGAGAGAGGATTATGCAGGCAGGTCTGAAAGTACAGCCACAAACCTGCTGGGTTCACAGAATAGCAAAAGAACCTCAGCAGGCTAAACGACTGACTCCAGTCTTACTGCTAGGTCTGGATTGGCAGAGTGTAGTACCAAATGCCCAGGCCTATTTGCAGTAAGCAACAACAAAATACAAAGCTACACAGTACTGGCTAACTTTCAGGAACTGACTAACCAACAAAGATTCAGCAGCATCTGCTTAACCTGAGAAGAGGCCTTATAAAGCAGGTGCTGTCCACGCCCCCCTCAGACCTCACAGACTGTGAGCACAAAAACCAGCACCGGATCCCATGCCTGTAACCACTGCACAGCAAAAGACCCGAACCGGAGTATCCGCTGCGCTCAGGTTACTCCGCTAGCACTTGTCTCCCGGTTGCCATGACGACGTGGCAGCACAGGGCAGGAGACCCTAACAGTCTCCTGCGGAGCCCGTCTATCCCCATGGTCCTTACGGAGTCCCCAGCATCCTCTACGGACTACGAGAAAAAGATTTACCGGTAGGTTTAAAATCTTATTATTTCTAACAGACCTAAAATGTGGGTAAATATATTGCGAAATTATGGAAAACGTGCCTATTGAAATGCATTAGGGACTGAGGTAGTCATAAAAAAAGTGTAAAGACTGGAAAGGTGTAAAATCAGGGACTGCAGTAAATGTATTTCATTAAAAAAAGTTAATTTAAATCTAACAAAACTTGCTCTGCTAAGTATGGGGGAAATCCATTTGCCAGCATACCGCTTTATGTCATGCTGTTCCCAGGGCCGAAACTAGGGGGGGGCTAGGGGGGCATGTGACCCAGGCGCAGGATATAGAGGGGCGCTGAGAGAGACCCGGCGGCAGTGCCGTTTCTACTCCTTATCGCCTCTTCCGAGCGCCCCTGCTCGGGGGGCGGAGTTTCGCGGAATGACGCGTTGCGTCGTGACGTCACGACGCAAACGCGTCATTCCGCGAAGCCCCGCCCCCCGAGCAGGAGCGCTCGGGGAGAGGCGATAAGCATGAAGGAGGAGGCGGCCGGCGCGAGGGACGTGAGGCGGCGGGACCGAAGAGCGGGAAGACGTAAGTATTCTCTCTCTCTCTCCCCCCCCTCCTTCCCCCCAACTTGAAACCTGCCTGCCGCTGCCGCACTGTGTAAAATGGGGACACCTGCCTATGGGGATACCTGCCTGCCGCACTGTGTAAAATGGGGGCACCTGCCTACGTACTGTGTATTATGGGGGCACCTGCCTGCGTACTGTGTATTATGGGGGCACCTGCCTGCATACTGTGTAATATGGGGGCATCTGCCTGCGTACTGTGTATTATGGGGGCACCTGCCTGCGTACTGTGTAATATCTGGGCATCTGCCTGCGTACTGTGTAATATGGGGGCATCTGCCTGCGTACTGTGTAATATGGGGGCATCTGCCTGCGTACTGTGTAAAATGGGGATATATGCCTGCCGCGCTGTGTAATATGGGGATATCTGCCTGCGTACTGTGTAATATGGGGGCATCTGCCTGCGTACTGTGTAATATGGGGGCATCTGCCTGCGTACTGTGTAAAATGGGGATATATGCCTGCCGCGCTGTGTAAAATGAGGATATCTGCCTGCCGCACTGTGTAAAATGGGGATACCTGCCTGCAGTGTTATTGTTGGTAATGTAGATGTAGTGTAGTGTAGTGTAATGAAGTAATATATAGTACAGCATATAGGGTATGTAGTACAGTGTATAGGAGCATGTAATGTAGTGCAGCATATAGGGGATGGTGTAGTAGTGTAGTGCAGCATATAGGGGATAGTGTAGTAATGTAGTGCAGCATATAGGGGCATGTACGTAGTGTAGTGTATAGGAGCATGTGATGTAGTGCAGTGTATAGGGGATAGTGTAGTAATGTAGTACAGCATATAGGGGCATGTACGTAGTGTTAGGAGCATGTAATGTAGTGCAGTGTATGGGAGATAGTGTAGTAATGTAGTGCAGCATATAGGGGCATGTACGTAGTGTAGTGCAATATAAAGGGCACTTAGTGTAATCATGTAGTGCAGTAATGTGGTGCAATGTGTGGGGACACACAGGGGCTATGTGACAGATGCTTAGGACATTTGGGGCACATGAGGCGCAATTTTGTTCAATGGTATCCCCTTTCTAAATATTTGGTAACATGATAATTTTTTGTGTAATGCGGGGGGGGCGCCAAAATGCTTCCTTGCCCCGGGTGCTGACAAGTCTAGTTTCGGCCCTGCTGTTCCCAATAAGGCAGGGAGGTTAGGAGGCAGTTCCATTAACACTGGTGCATGTGGCATTAAAGCAGTGCTTTTAGGGGAGGTGGTGGTGGCAATCCACTAAGAGCAGGACAAGCCCCTGTGACTACCACTTGCAGCACTACATATCAGAGCCACTTGGGAGGTACAGATGTAGCCGAGCTTAGCTTACCCGCGATGCATACACTCAGATCGCTAAAATCCAGTCGCACCCACGATGATCTTGGCTATATCTGTATGCTTATTATGACTTATTCATGGTAACTGTAAACGGTTCTGCCACTTGGTGGTGGTGCAGCTTTATATCTGCTGTACAGTGGAGTTTTATTAGACATTTAGGAATTGAGTGGGGCATTTGTAATCTGTTTAGAGGAAAGAATAAAGCTGTTACTACTATTGATATATAACATGGGCTTTGGGAGTACATATGATATCCCAGCATATGGGATGCCGGCTGTCACTATATCGTCAGCAGCATCCCGTCTGTCGGAATCCCGGCAGCGATGCTGTGAGTCCCCTGCGGGCTCGCTGCCCTCGCCCCAATTTGGGCCCTGTCTTTTGCTTTACTCGCCGCAGGTTATATTCCCACTCGGTTGGTGGACTGGACCCCCCCATCTGAATGGAAATGACCTGTGTTTGTTGGGATTATGACCAGCGGTATTTCACCGGATGTCTGGATTCAGGCGTCGGCCTCCTGAACGCCGGGATCTCGACAACCGGGATATTAACTGCATCCCGGCCTTTGGCAGAAAGGTAACATACTGTATCAGCTTGTAAGTGGCTACATTACAACGTGCATGATTCTACAGCACAGAACATCTTCTCCCTCCTAACTGCAGAATACTTTTCTGCTGAGCACATGTTGGCAGCCACACATGCAGACCGGTTGTCTATCAAAATTAAATAACTTTGACAAAGTTATGTTGTTTTCTTAATATGTCCCTAAGTTGTTGTCATTTACATGTAGAGCAATTATGTCTTATACAGTAAGTGTCTCCAGTTTGTAATGAATGTGCCAATTTGGGCTCCTAAGGGTATATTTTCTAAATTTGGAGTTTTTAGAAGTGGAGCTGTTGCACATAGCAGTTGTGTGAAGTAGCGTCGAGACTGGCGTTACCCAGTGTGAACCATATATACACTGCCGGGGATATGTATTCTGAGGTAGATGAAACAATTATATATGTAAACTTAGAAAATGTAATTTAATATTCTGGGAATATGAAATAAAATAACAAAATCTGATGGAAACAGGTTGCTCATAGCAACTAATTAGGTTCTACTTATAATTTATCTAACAGATTCTAGAAGATAATAGCTAGAGTCTGATTGGTTGCCATGGGCAACATCTCCCATTCTAAAAACCTTCACTTTAGTAAATATACCCAGCATCTCTCACTTGTTTGATAGTGTGAGCATGTAGCTGAATGGGGCAACACGCCCGCACTCACCAGATCTGGCTTTTCTGTGTATTCATAAGGGTTCCTTTATGGCATAAACTCAGGAGCTTCTAAAGTAAAAAAAAATAAAAAATAAAAATCAGCAGATTATGGGGGTCATTCCGAGTTGTTCGCTAGCAGATTTTTGCAGCATTGCACACGCTAGGCCGCCGCCCTCTGGGAGTGTATCTTAGCTTAGCAGAATTGCGAACGAAAGGTTAGCAGAATTGCGATTAGAAAATTCTTAGCAGTTTCTGAGTTGCTCGAGACTTACTCCTACACTGTGATCAGCTCAGCCCGTTTCGTTCCTAGTTTGACGTCACAAACACGCCCTGCGTTCGGCCAGCCACTCCCCCGTTTCTCCAGACACTCCTGCGTTTTATCCTGGCGCGCCTGCACACTCCCAGAAAACGGTCAGTTTCCGCCCAGAAACACCCACTTCCTGTCAATCACACTCCGATCACTTCAACAATGGAAATTCTTCATTCGGACGTGAGTAAATCTACTAAGTTTTGTGCTAAAATACTTAGCGCATGCGCACTGCGTACCATGCGCATGCGCATTTTCGCCTTAATCGCTCCGTTGCGAAAATCGGCAACGAGCGAACAACTCGGAATGACCCCCTATGACTGAAGTTCTAGCAACATGGCACCAGTAATACTGAGATTTTGGCTATAAATCCATAAGTAGCGAGCTGACCCTTTAAAGGTCTTCATGACAGATCTCAAAAGTTCCCAGAATGCCTGTTAGCCATGTGTCATATACAGAATACTGTATCTAAAGACCATTTACTGTGCAAATGTAGTTTTGTTTTTTGTTTTTTTGCAAATGTTTGTGCTTTTCAGAAGAAAAGCGTTTGCTTTAGCAACCTTCCCCTTTGTGATTTATGTTGGATTACTCTAAAACAACAAACAGAATAAAGTACAGTATGTGTTTGAGTGCTGGTTGCTCCCCCTTCCCTAGCCTGGCTCTGTGGCTTTATCACTATTACCGGGGGCCTAGGAGTCACCCTGTATCTGGTGTCCTCCTTCTGAACCAGCCTCTGCTATTGCCAGATAGTGGTGCAATTTGAAGTCTTGAAGAGTAGGTGACGATAACCTGCACACATGTTCTGCTAAAGGGCAGTTTGTTATATGAATGAATGGGATTTGTCTGGGGTTTGTTTTCCCTTTAAACACACCCTATCAGTTTATCTGATTGTCCTAGGCTTTCTGACACTGAAAGTGATGTCACCGTGTTTTTTTTCTTTTGTCTGATTATATTCAAAACAAATGTTTAGGGTTTAAGTATGTTTTTGGAAGGCTTGTGATTTGCTTAAAATACTTTGATAATCAGGATGGTGTCCTTAAGTCGCTACCGTATGTAATAGAACTGCTGATTGTACGGGTAACATAATTTACAGTTATCATTATAGTTTTTATCTTATTTGCCTGGTGAAACAATGTTCTCCTTAGTAATCCCTGTCCCCCAGGGGCAGTTGTGACCGGACATGGCTGCAGCAGTGGTGGCCACTAGCAGTGGTCTGAGTGGGGTAGTCAGTGCAGTCCAATCTGAGACCAGGCATGCTTTCCTCGGATAAGTAAACAAGGGCTTGATACTGTACCTAACAAAAATGATACTAAAATATTGCTTGGAACTGACATTACTACCAGTGATAGCACAGGTTCTATACTTCCTGTGGGATATCGCAGGGTGGTCTTATGGGATGATTTTCATTTGTATGCTTGTCTTTCAGTTAATATTCATTATGGGACAACAGGATAGGTGTAACGGGTTGGGTGACCGGCAGTCAGGATCCTGGCGGTCAGCATACCGACACCGGGATCCTGGCAGGGGTGAGCGCAATGGAGCCCCCTGCGGGCTCGCTATTCTCGCCATGCTGCTGGCTCGTGGCTCGCTGCGCTTGCCACAGGTTCTATGTCCACTCTATGGGTGTCGTGGAGTGGGAATAGTCCTGGGTCACCTGCCGGCATTCTGGCGGCCAGGATCCCGTCGTCAGTATGCTGACCGCCGCTCACCTGACTACATCCCGGTGTAACAAATCTAATATAAAATAGGTTGGATGAAAATAAAGTAGTAGGTTAATTTGGATGTATTCATTATTGTAAGATAGTTGTATGATGGTATAAGAATCCTGATGCAGTACAGTACATATTACTAATTAGGAAGGGGGGGGGGGCAGTTGTACTAGTGAAAGTTAATGTTCACTTATATAGATTAAAACAATACATTCTGCGCCATAAGGAGTGAGACACGTGGCGCCACAGATTCCTGGGTTTTCATACTTTTTCATGAGTTTAGTGTCTTATGCACATGGTAGCATATACAGAGTCATACTGGCATATTTAGTTGGCCGCAAGATTTACCCTGCGGCAAATTGTCAGGTAATTAATTACCTTAAGGTGTGGGGAAAAGCTATTCAATGAAACAGCCTTCTTCTCGTGCGAGTTAATCATCGCTAATTAAATCGCGCTACCTTGTAATTAGTTCTACCCCACGACTAATTGAATATGTTCCATAGTGTACTAAGCACTTATAGGGGGTAATTCCAAGTTGATAGCAGCAGGAATTTTGTTAGCAGTTGGGCAAAACCATGTGCACTGCAGGTGTGGCAGATATAACATTTGTAGAGAGAGTTAGATTTGGGTGGGTTATTTTGTTTCTGTGCAGGGTAAATACTGGCTGCTTTATTTTTACACTGCAATTTAGATTACAGATTGAACTCACCACACCCAAATCTCTCTCTCTCTGCACATGTTATATCTGCCCCCCTGCAGTGCACATGGTTTTGCCCAACTGCTAACAAAGTTCCTGCTGCGATCAACTCAGAATTACCCCCATAGGCCCTACACACTTAGCAATTACACTAAAAGATATGAACGATCTTGTTCATTAATGAATTAAATATCATTCATATCTTTCAGTGTGTATGCACCAACAATGAATGATGCCCGGCCCTGCGCTCGTTCATCGTTGGTGTCGGTTCGTTTATACATGCAAGCCAATATGGAAAAATCTCGTCCATATTAGCATGCAGGGCTATGGGGTCGGGTGACGGGGGGAGTGAAGAAACTTCACTCCCCCGTCACCCACTCTCCCCCTGCCACCGAGGTGTCTGTCGGCCGTATAGTCCTTTGGGCACTTCGCCCAGCAATCGACAGGTGTGTAGGGCCCATTACAGTTTACATTTTAGTCCTAGACAACTTGATATAAAGTTGCAGATTAAGCACAACGATGCGTGGTGCAATGCATGGCATATCGGTCCTCAGTCGCACTTAGCAGCTGCATGCAATGCCAGTGCTAGCATGTAAAGTACCCATGCATTGTACTTTTGTTGCATTAGTGATGCAATTAAAAGGCATATTTTGGTTAGAAAAAAATGTGTGTCAGGCGTGACTTAGTCGCAAAGTCTGTGGTGTGATGTAACAATAGGTTTATGTGGACGCATCTATAGGGTTCTGAGAGTGTTTGTGTGTGCGTCTGGCGGGGGGGGGGGAGTTTCAGGGGAAATTTGAAGAAAAATTACTTCACAGATAGGGTAGTGGACAAGTGGAATAGCCTCCCATCAGAGGTGGTAGAGGCTAAGAAAGTAGAGCAATTTAAACATGCTTGGGATAGACATGAGGATATCCTTACAAATAAATAAGGATCAAATAAGGATTGAGATAAAAAAAAAATATGGTAAAAAAAAAAAGGGGCAGACTAGATGGTTCAAGTGGTTCTTATCTGCCATCAAATTCTATGTTTCTATGTTAAATTAGCCACTGTAACCCCCAAGATATGTGGAGCTGTATGGATGCATCTATGAGTTGGGTGAAAACCAAGTAGGATAGTGTTGCTAGGGGGGCTACTGTCCTTGTCCTATTTTTTCTTGGCACTAAAGTAACTCCTGAAGCCTGGACATAGTACAGCGTGTTAATGCTAAATCTCCTGGCTCCGGCCTAGGTCGACAGCTGCTACCGCCAAGTGCTTTTTCAAGGTATCCTAAAATATAACATGTCATACTTTAGTGTAACAGAGAGTCGATTAACTTTGTTATGGTCTCCTTAATGTCTCTAGCCAGATTTATATAAGCCACCCCAGCCAAAACTTAGTTAATTGAAACTATAACTCTGTGAAGAAACAAAATGTAGACCTTTATTATAACTACTGTACTTTATTACAACTTGTTACAGAAAATGTTTCAGTTTTTTTCTGTAGTGATTTTTTTTTTTATAAAACCCCCCAAAACAAATCAACAACAAAACTAAACACAACGACATGACCAGTGCAAACATCACAGTCTCGTTCAAATGCAGAGAGACGCAGTTTAAGTGTCAGAAGCCTTTTAAATGGGATCTAGTTAAATGGTCGACAGATACAGATAAGTCTTCATACATCTTTGCTGCAGTCACGCCAACCAGCCTCATTGGAGTCGATTCAATTCGGCAACTTATGAATAGCGCCAGGAATTAGCTCCCGACGCTATTCAATTCAGCTCCAGTTAAGTCGGCGATGGCCCGTTCTCGCCGACTAAACAGGTTGAATTGTCGGGAGAACGGGCATTCTCTGACTTAACTCCCCGGCGTGAGGCTGATTCCCGACAGAATCAGCCTCGCGCCGGCCGCGAGGCAGCACTTTTGTCGGGTTTCTTCTCTCATCCCCTGGGGATGAGAGAAGAATTCCCGACAATTGCGGGTAACTAGCAGCTGAATTGAATAGCGTCGGGAGCTAATTCCCGGCACTATTCATAAGTTGCCGAATTGAATCGACCCCAGTGACCTGCAGTCGACTAGGACGCCCAAGGAGACTGTGCTGATTGATTGGATATATGACACTTGTATATCTGCATTGTGTTGCGAATAAGACGCATTTTCAGCAAAAAAAGCAGACTGGCATTAGCCTAGTTGTACGGGGCCTGGCTGCTCACTCACACCAGGCATCTCGCACTGCATGCGTATTGAGGCCAGATGTATTAGGACACATCTGTTTGCTGTCGTCTGTCTAAATGCAGACAGCATAATGTTGACCTCAGAATTACATTATTTAAAGCATTATTACTGTGTCGGCATTATAATTTGTAAATGTAAGGTTATACCATCATGTTCACAGTTCTAATACCAACACAGTAAAAATGGTTTAAATAACATTACTACCATGTCGGCGTTGTGCTGTGGACATCGTGTTGTCAACAGCATAACTGGTAACCAATCATGCCCTTTCCCAGAAGCCTTTGTGATATCGTGTTTCAAGGACCATGTCTTGAATGTAGTAAAATTATCACTCCAAAATTAATAAACTTTGACATAACTAAACCCTATGAGCCTTACGCTGGGTACACCATGCAGTATATTGTTCATTATATCGTTAAATAATATACCGCAAGTACAGTACATTGATGGGTGTGTACACCTGATGTGTCTGTGAACAGACCTATCGCATCGGCCCTGCAGCACAGCCAATACCGATATATTTTGTAGATATAATGGTACATCTGACTGTGTACGGCCAACCTGCCGACTGTGCAATAGGTCCAAAGCAGCAGCCATTGAATATGATGTCACAAAGTGGGCGTGCATCTTCAAATAACTTCTGCCAGACATATCGGGCAGTGGAGTGAAAAGATTGTATGCACAAGATTGTTTGCTTATGCACCTTGCTAATCAGTTGGAGGACCATTGGCCAGGTGTGTACCCAGCCTTAAGGGCCGTACACACAGGGGAGATGTGGGGGGAGATGTGTGCTGAGCGATCTAGCACAGACCACTCAGCACACATCTCTCCCCCTGCTCACCACTCAGCGCGATGTGTGCTGAGTGAGGGTGATGTGCTAGATGATTAAGTCTGCATGCAGGCCAATGTAGCACCGGCGATAGCATTTCACGGGGCAGCGCATCGCTATCGCTGTGGGGCATACACACGTAGAGATCCGTGCTTAAGTTCTAAGAAATCTAGACAGAATTTAAGCACAGATCTCTCCGTGTGTACCCCCCTTTACAATTGCAATCCTCCCCAGCTAATTTTACAGTGTGTATGGTCTGAAGACCAATAGTTGTTGGTGTACATACTTCATGTAAATCTCTATTCTTTCTAAGCATTAGGCCAGATAAATAATGAAGATTGGAAGGAACAATTGTGTTGTCTGTACACACTGTATCGGATGTTTACTTACAGTACAAGCAAAAGTCTTGAGTTACTTTGCATCTCAAGTGAGCATTGCATAGTGTGTACCCAGCTTTAAAATGTCCTAATTCTTTGTTTTACCATTGTGAAAGGTCAAGTAACAATTTCTGTCCTTTTACAGCAAACGTCAGGCTCAATTTCAAACGTTTCCTGTAGAAAACATGTCTAAATGAATATAATTATATTAGGAATGAATGTTAGTGCTTTGCCAGCTAGAAAAGAACTATTCATAATGCACAGATGTATATGTGGTGCCTCACTGAAATGAAGAGGCTACTTTGCTCCCTTGCCTCATTATAGTGATGTCGCTTAGAAATCATTGCATGAAGTGTCATATGAAAAGCTATCATTTTGATTTATGAAAAAATATACCGTTTGTACGTTGCTATAGAACCCCTGTGACACCTTATAAATAAAATATAACTGTAATAATATAGTATAAAGTTGGTGGGCATTTGCTTAACTCATATTTTTCATATACCCAAATGTATGCGTCTAATATTCTTAGTAGAATTATCTTGAATGTTTATATATCATTGTAACTGAATTTCTGGTAATATTATTTGTATCTTTCATTTATAGGATGGCACCAAGCAGAAGCGAGAACGTAAAAAGACTGTATCGTTTAGCAGCATGCCAGCAGAGAAGAAGATCAGCAGCGCAAGTGATTGCATCAATGCAATGGTTGAAGGGTCCGAATTGAAAAAAGTCAGATCCAACTCCAGAATCTACCACCGATATTTCCTTTTAGATGCAGATATGCAGTCTTTACGGTGGGAGCCTTCAAAGAAAGATTCTGATAAAGCAAAGATCGACATTCGGTCCGTAAAAGAAGTGCGAACTGGAAAGAATACTGATATTTTCCGTACCAATGGAATTTATGACCAGATTTCAGAAGACTGTGCGTTCTCCATAATATATGGAGATAATTACGAATCTTTAGATCTTGTTGCAAACTCTGCCGACATTGCCAATATTTGGGTAACGGGTTTACGATATTTAATTTCATACGGGAAGCATACACTCGACATGCTTGAGAGTTTCCAGGATAACATGCGGATGTCATGGCTTTCACAAATGTTCAGGGAAGTAGATGAGGAGAATGTGGGACAGTTACCTCTTTGTAAAGCCGTGCAGTTTATAAGAAGTATAAATCCAGGTCTTAAGAACGGCAAAATTGAGTTAAAATTTAAAGAATTACAGAAATCAAAGGAAAAAAGTAACCCGGAAGTGACTCAAGATGAGTTCATTGAAGTTTTCCACGAATTGTGCACTAGGCCAGAGATTTACTTTTTGCTGGTTCAGTTTTCGAGCAATAAAGAGTACTTGGATACCAAGGACCTCATGATGTTTTTGGAAGCAGAGCAAGGTGTAGCACAGTTGACAGAGGAGATTAGCCTTGATATCATTAGGAAATATGAACCATCCAAAGGTCAGGAGAAAGGATGCCTTTCTTTGGATGGCTTTACAAATTATCTTATGTCTCCAGATTGTAGTATTTTTGATCCAGAACACAAAAAGGTTTGCCAGGATATGACGCAACCTTTGTCCCACTACTATATAAATGCGTCCCATAATACTTACTTAATAGAAGATCAGTTTAGGGGTCCATCAGATATTACAGGCTATATACGTGCTCTCAAAATGGGGTGCCGGAGTGTTGAACTGGATGTTTGGGATGGTCCAGACAATGAGCCTGTAATTTATACTGGTCATACGATGACAACACAAATAGTCTTCCGTAGTGTGATAGACATAATTAACAAATATGTCTTCCATGCATCGGAGTTTCCATTAATTCTCTGTTTAGAAAACCATTGCTCTGTCAAGCAGCAGAAGGGTATGGTACAGCACATGAAGAAGATTTTAGGAGACAAACTTTACACCATCCCACCAAACACGGAGGAATCGTATCTTCCATCGCCTGAGTCTTTAAAGGGCAAAATAATAATAAAGGGCAAAAAACTTGCCCCCGATTGCTCAGGTTTTGAAGGTGATGTTACAGATGAAGATGAAGGTGTTGAAATGTCTCAAAGGATAGACAAAGGCGAAGAGCAACAAAACAGTGTCCCTGTGAAGCGCATTCAGCTTTGCAAAGAGCTTTCAGACCTTGTCAGCATTTGTAAATCTGTTCAGTTCACTGATTTCCAGTCATCTTTCCAGAATCAAAAATATTGGGAAGTTTGCTCCTTCAATGAAGTGGCAGCTGGTAAATATGCAACTGAAAATCCTGGAGATTTTGTTAACTACAACAAGAGGTTCCTATCTCGGATTTTCCCAAGTCCAATGAGAATAGACTCAAGCAACATGAATCCTCAAGATTTTTGGAAGTGTGGATGCCAAATAGTCGCAATGAACTTCCAAACTCCCGGGCTGATGATGGATCTTAACATTGGCTGGTTCCGTCAGAATGGAAACTGTGGATTTGTTCTGCGACCTGCCATCATGCGAGAGGAAATCTCTTTTTTTAGTGCAAACACAAAGGATTCTGTGCCTGGAGTTTCTCCCCAGCTCCTCCACATCAAGATCATCAGTGGGCAGAATTTCCCAAAGCCAAAGGGTTCTGGAGCCAAAGGAGATGTTGTGGATCCTTATGTCTATGTTGAGATCCATGGAATCCCCGCAGACTGTGCTGAACAGAGGACAAAAACAGTACACCAGAATGGAGACAATCCAATTTTTGATGAAAGCTTTGAATTTCAAATAAATCTGCCAGAGTTGACAATGGTGCGATTTGTGGTGCTCGATGATGACTATATTGGAGATGAGTTTATAGGACAGTACACTATTCCGTTTGAATGTCTGCAGCCTGGCTACAGACATGTTCCTCTACAGTCTTTAACTGGAGATGTGTTGGCTCATGCGTCGTTATTTGTCCATGTAGCGATTACAAACCGCAGAGGTGGAGGGAAGCCTCATAAACGAGGTCTGTCAGTTAGGAAAGCCAAGAAATCGAGGGATTATGCATCAATGAGGACATTACTTATAAAGTCTATTGATGAAGTCTTTAAAAATGCTATACAGTATATAAGAGAAGCCACAGACTTGAGAGAAAATATGCAGGTAAGAGTTATATAAAATGTGTCTGCATAGGACAAAAGTAGGTATGTGTTCAAGTGCACCAATTTTCGCTATACTGCGATTAGTCGCTAACTGCGCATGCGCAAGGTACGCAGAGCGCATGCGCTTAGTTATTTTACTAAAAACTTAGCTGTTTTGCTGTAGCGTCTGCGGCGCTTTTCAGTCGCACTGGTGTTCGGTAAATGATTGACAGGAAAGGGGCGTTTCTGGGTGGTAACTCAGCGTTTTCCCGGCGTTGGCTAAAAAACGCAGGAGTGTCTGGAGAAACGGGGGAGTGGCTGGCCGAACGCAGGGCGTGTTTGTGACGTCAAACCAGGAACGAAACGGCCTGAGCTGATCGCAGTGTAGGAGTAAGTCTTGAGCTACTCAGAAACTGCAGGGAATTATTTATTCGCAATTCTGCTAATCTTTCATTTGCAATTCTGCTAAGCTAAGATACACTCCCAGAGGGCGGCGGCCTAGCATGTGCAATGCTGCTAAACTCAGCTAGCGAGCGAACAACTCGGAATGTACATGAATCTGTATATAAAATAGATCTATACATAATCAAGAAAACATTACACTGGTCAACACATATCTACTTTTTATTTCATCACACACACAAGTTCATTTTTCTGAATGCATTTTTGGCGCTGATTCCAAATCCTGTTTCTGCTGCGGAGTACACTGGGCTCCACAAGGAAAGACATAGGGGTGTAGAGTAGGATCTTGATCCGAGGCACCAACAGGCTGAAAAGCTTTGACTGTTCCCAGAATGCATAGCGCCGCCTCCTCTATAACCCCGCCTCCCTGCACAGGAGCTCAGTTTTGTAGTTGGTGCCGCAGATAGCAGGCACATAACAGAGGGGCTGTGCTGGGCATCCCTGAGAAGAGCTTTTTAGAAGAAAAGTGAAGACTTCAAGGGCAGCAGCAGTGTGTATATGTCTTTTGACATTCACTGCTGCAGCTCCATCTCTCCCCAGCGGCGCTGTACACTCCCGATCCCTGGTTGCCGGTTTTCTTCCATGGTCAGGCACACATGACGTGGGCTCTCCGGGATCGTGTGGCCGCGCTTCGGGAGGTGGTGAGTGGGTCCCGCTTGCGGGACCCATACTTTATCGCGATCCGGCGCGGTCAGTGGGAGGTGGGCCGCGCGCGCTGGCGGTGGACACTGTGGCAGTACATGCGATCCCACTAGATCACGAGGGCATGGGCGCAGGTCAGGTTTTCTCTCTAAACCATTTTAACAGTAGCCCACAGTACCCGGTGGTTTTGCCAGCAGGGGGATAAGGCTTAGACCTGAAGCCCCTCCCCCAGCCCCAGGGCGCCATTTCCCGCGAATGTTCCCGCCCTGGAGCTGCATATCTGTATCTTCCTCACTCCCTGTCAGTGTCTGGGCACCATTTCTCTCAGCTACACTGTTCCTGGGACTGCTTGGGCAAATTCTCCTTTGTAAAGCCGCCTGGTTGTCAGCGCTGTGACTTTACATGACACTTAAGTATTCTACCTGCCTATCAGACAGTGTTAGTTAAGAAAGAGTGCATTTAGTCAGGGTTTTCTAGTACAATTACCCTGTGATATACATCCAGTTCTTACTGTGCAGTGTTATATCTATTGACTACATAGCTATATAAGCTGGTCCAGTGCAGTATTATTGTTAGTAATAACCTCTGCATTGTACAACTGTGACTATATGTGTGTGCATTAGCTTGCTGAGTAGTTTCCATTCGTGTCTCTCACTCAACTTGCTATACCTATATTCTATAACCTGAGGGGGCTTGGTGCGTCAGGTTTTATAATAATATAGGATATTCACAAGTTATACTCTGATACGTATTTTTCTCTGTGATTTTAGTCACCATATCTCTCCTATATTTCTGCTTGTGCTGACTACACTGCACAGGGGTTTGGGTAAGAGGTATTGTGCTGCTGCCAATTGTACTGTGTTACCTGATACTGCCAGTTATATCATGTCTGCTTCTGAAGGTAACGGTTCTGGGGCTGAACACACTGCTGGTGTTGCTGAAGCCACAGATCCATATGAGGAGAATATAGCAGCTGTGGGCTCTGGTTCTAGGGGCTCCTTGCCCCCCAGTGGGACTGTGGCAACGGAGGTCCATAATGACCCGCCGTGGGCTGCTTTTTCCATGCTTCTATTTACGCTAGTTAATAAACTAACACCCCCTATGGGACCCCTATGCCGGTGCAACCGTATGCGGTCCCTGGAGCTAATCCGCCGTGGGCGGACGATTTATTTGCTCAATTGAAGAAGTTGAACCAGTCCCTGACTACTGAAAAGCTTGACCCTCGCTCGCCTAAGTCCAAGGGGTCCTCTAAGCGAGCTCTTCTCTCCTCACAATCCACTGCTGTCACTGACACCTCGTCTGATGAAGATGGCACTTACACTGACCACACAGATTCTGACTCAGATACTGCTGATGGGGAGGGTAGTTCACATGTGGATGTTCCTGATCTTTTGGAGGCTATTAAATTAATTTTACAGATTACGGATGATCCCGAGCCATCCGTCCCTCCTAAGAAACCAGATAGGTTCAAGCGTCAGAAGGTGGTTAAACAAGTTTTACCTCACTCTGACCACCTAGTGGATAAACGTCAGGAACCCTGGGGAAACCCGAGTAAGAACTTTGCGCCTCAAAAGAAAATGCTGGCTCGCTATCCCCTCGCACCTGAGCTGTCTAAAAATTGGGAAACGCCTCCTCCAGTAGACTCACATATGGCTAGGATGGTGGTTTCCTCAGCTCTACCTGTCACTACCATCACGTCTCTAAAAGAGCCTACGGATAAACGTGTGGAGGGTTGTCTGAAAGCGATTTACACCCTCACAGGTGCTGCACAAAGGCCCACTGTTGCAGCAACATGGGCTGCAGAGGCTATTGAAGCATGGGCCTTGGAGTTTGAAGCTGAAATCTCTTCTGACCATGCTAGACAATGCTTGTCATATATTGTCACAGCTTCTCGCTATATTAAAGAGGCAACTTCTGATACCGGTATACTAGCAGCCAAGGCCTCTACTACATCAGTCCTGGCTCGCCGGATTTTGTGGCTGAGATCCTGGTCTATGGATCTGGACTCTAGTAAAACCCTGGAGGTACTCCCTTTCTTTTTTTTTTTTTTAAAACACATTTTATTGAATGGATCATGAAATAGGTACAATAATTACATAACAGAGCACCCGAACATTTTGGGTGCTTAAAATACAAATGTAAGTACAGTAAATTGTTACTACAACAGCATGGATCCTTTTTTTTTTGTTTTTGTGCTTTCCCGTGTTTAGAGATTCAAGTTAGAGCATAAAAAGTGGGAAACTCTCGGCAACGGAGTGGCCTTCCGTCAAGAGAGTCAGCAAAGGAAATGAGAAAAGGAGAGTGCTCAGAGAGCGATCAGAAGAGGACAGAAAAGCGTAGGAGGCTGGGCACCTCCGGTTGAAGAAAAGAGGGGGGGAGTAGAGAGAGGGAGGAGAGGTGGAGGGGTAGCCTTCGGGGGCAAGAGGTGGATAGGTCCTTGGCATGCCGTGTCAGATTATGAATGGGGAGGAAGCCTGTTGTAGGTTTAGCCATGGGGACCATACTTTATCGAATTGCTTCGCAGTATTGCGGATAACTGCGGTCATGTATTCCATTTTGTGGACATACCATATCCGAGAAATTATCCCCTGCATTGGTGAGGGGATCGGGCTCTTCCAGTCTGTGGCGATTTGACATGTCATTGCCGAGACTATATGTCGGAATAGTTTGTTTTGATGTCTGTTGAGGGTAGGAAGAGTCATGGGGAGCAAAAAGTATTGGGGGTCGGAGGGGATGGAGGTGTCGAATAGACGCGAAAGCATGGTGATGAGTTCACCCCATATTGTGTAGATTTTAGGGCAGGCCCACCATATGTGTAAGAATGAACCAATGTCCGTACAGCCCCTCCAGCATCTATCTGGAGTATCGGGGAACATAGTATGTAGACGGGAAGGGACATAGTACCATCGGTAGAGTAATTTATAGATATTTTCTTTAATTCTTACACAGATGGAGCTGGAAGCCGCATTGTCCCATATATCTACCCAGTCCTCATTGTCTATAGTGAATCCCAGTTCCTTTTCCCATGCCGCTTCATGAGGGGCCCGGGGTGTTGTGGGGGGGTCGTCCAGGAGGGTGTAGATGTCTGATATGAGGCCTTTAGTGTTGGTGCGTTTCCAGCTAATGTGTTCAAAGGGGGATAAATGTCTGTGGAGAAGGGTGGTGGTGATGGTGGAGTGGAAATGTCTAATTTGTAGATAGCGGAAGAAGTCCGATGAGGGGATTACTGTTCCTTCACGGATATCTGCGAATTGTGGGAACGTAGCTGTGGAGGTGATATCATTAACATAGAAAATACCACTCATGCGCCAAGATGTGTGCGTGGCTCTGCTCATACCTGGTGGGAAGGCTGGGTTGTTAAATAACGGAATTAGCGGGGACGGGTATGGGGCCAGACTGAACCGTCTATTTGTCAGGTCCCATGTTGCCAGGGAGCGACTTACTACAGGGTGCAATAGGGCCGCACGGGGACGCTGGTTCCTGTGAAGCCACAGTAGAGAGGATAGTGTAGCTAGGCCCGTCTCCTCCGCCTCTATCCCCACCCAGACCTTCCGTGTCCCGCTTTCGTTGCACCATTGTGCACATTGAGCGAGTTGCGCGGCATAAAAGTATTTCTTAAAATCCGGGATACCCAGGCCGCCGCCTCTGGAGGGGCGTTGAAGCAGTTTAAGTCTGACTCGAGGGCGTTTGTGATTCCAAATAAAGAGGGAGGATTGGCGTTGTAGAGTCTTGAAGACGTAGGTAGGGACGTAGATCGGGAGGGTCTGAAATAAGTACAGGAGTCGGGGAAGCACGCTCATCTTGACAGAGTTAATTCTGCCTATCCATGATATAAAATAACTGGACCAGTCCACCAAGTCCTCCTTAATTGTCTGTAATAAACGGGGATAATTTGCTTGAAAAAGTTGGTGGTGATGGTGGGTCAAGTACACACCAAGGTATTTAATTTTCTTGGTATGCCAGTTACAGGGGAGGATAGTTTGAAGTTCTTGTTTGAGAGCTGCCGGGATATAAAAGTTGAGGACCTCTGTTTTGTTCACGTTTATTTTATAACCTGATAGCTGTGAGTATGAGTTGATCTCAGATAAAAGCGCGGGGAGAGATTGGGCTGGGTCAGTGAGGGAGATCAGGACGTCGTCGGCGTATAACGCTATCTTGTGTTCGGATAGGCCTGTGGATATTCCATGGATAGCACTGTTATTACGGATCCTTGCTGCTAGGGGCTCCATGACTAGGGCAAAGATTAAAGGGGAGAGGGGGCATCCCTGCCTGGTACCATTGGTGATCCCGAAACTGGAGGAGGAAACACCGTTAACCATAACCTGGGCCGACGGGGAGTGGTAGAGTGCTTTAATTCCCTCTAGAAAGTTTCCGGAGAATCCCATTTTGTCAAGGACTGCAAAGGCAAAAGACCACGATATGCGGTCGAAGGCCTTCTCCGCGTCGAGAGCCAAAATGAGAGAGGGAGGTTTCCGTTTTTGGATTGAGTATATTAGATCTATTGCCCTTCTGGTGTTGTCAGACGCCTGGCGTCCAGGAATGAAGCCGACCTGGTCCGGGTGGACCAGGCCGGGCATCAGGGGACCCAGACGGTTAGCTAGTATTTTCGCATATATTTTCAAGTCAACATTCAATAAGGAGATTGGTCTATAATTTAAGCAGCTAGTCGGATCTTTGTCAGGCTTTGGGATTACCACTATATCGGCCCGAGTCGTCTCCGGCAGGAAGGAGGCTCCTTCGAGGATACCGTTAAATAGGGAGGCTAGGTGTGGGGCCAGTTCCTTCGCGAAGAGTTTATAATATTGGGCTGTGAAACCGTCCGGACCCGGAGCAGCCGACGAGCGCATCGATCGTATGGCAGCTATTGTCTCCTCCTCCGAGATTCGGCTATTTAGGGCTTCCAGTTGATTGTCGGATAGGGTTGGGAGGGGGGTATCGGATAAATATGAGCGCACTCCCCCGGATCCGTCCGGAGACAGCAGGGGCGGGTCAGGTAAGTTATAGAGGGAGCTATAAAACAGGCGGAAATCTTCAGCCATCAAATCAGGGTCATATGTATAGGTTCCCCTTTGTGACGAGTACAGTTTATCTATTGCACCCAGCGCCTGCTTACGACGTAGTTTGTTGGCTAGTAGGGTATCTATTTTATCCATTTTGTCGTAAAAGCGTTGTTGCAATTTCCGAAGAATTGTTGCCGCGCGGTTGGATAGGAGAGTGTTGAGTTGTCCTCGGAGGGAGTCTATCTGAGTGAGTAAAGAGGGGTCGGGGGATGCTTTGTGTTTGGGTAGTAAGGTGGCTATTTCTGATTCGAGGGAGGCTATTTCCTGTGCGGCTTTTTTCTTAATTGCCGACGATTTTGCTAATAAGGTGCCGCGAATCGTGGCTTTGTGGGCTTCCCAAAGGATATTAAGTGGAATGTCGGGAGATGTATTTTCAGTGAAGTAGTGTGTGATCGCTAGTCTAGTTTCCTCTAGTGCAGAGGGGTGTTGTAGAAGCGAGTCATCAAGACGCCATTTAAATTTCCTATGAGGCGTGCGGTATATATCTATGAGGAGGTAGACCTCAGCGTGGTCCGTCCAAGTCAGTGGTGTAATGCCCGTGTCCGAGATCAGTGGCACTAGGGCAGTGGAGATGTGGATCATGTCAATCCTGGAATAGTGTTGATGTGGGGCTGAGAAGTGTGTAAAGTCTTTGGTGTGGGGGTGTTGGGAACGCCAAGTGTCACAGAGACCGTGGAGTTTCATGGTGGCGGTAAGTGTGCGGGAAGCCCGAGGGAGGGTCGTCATGGAAGCATGAGGCGGAGGACCAGATCTGTCCAACAAGGGGTCTATTATGGTATTAAAGTCACCACCCATGATAATGCTTCCCTGTGCTTCTCGTGATAGGCGTTTGGAGAGAGAATCAAAAAACAAAGATTGGTCTTGGTTGGGGGCGTAGGCGGAGACCAGAGTGAAAGCCTTAGAGCGGAGGGTACCCATTACCATAAGGAACCGCCCGTCTGGGTCTGTCACCGTCCTGGAATGTATAAACGGGATATTACGATGAACTAAGATGGCCACACCCCGTTTTTTGCAGTCTGCTGAGGCAAAATAGGACTGGGAGAACCATTTGCCCTTTAGCCGAGTGTGGGGACCGGTGAGATGTGTTTCCTGCAGGAATGCTATGTCAACTTTCTCACGTCTGCAAGCACTCAGGAATACGGTACGCTTCCTAGGGGAGTTCAGGCCATTAACATTGACCGAGAATATTTTAAGAGACATGATTAATTACGTGGGGGAGTACGGCATGTTGCCAGGTATAGTCCAGCGAGGTACAATTTGTGCCAGGCGAAGGCCACCCCTCTGGGCCAAGCAGGAGAAGGAGCAGGGAGGTCAAGCAGAGGCCACAAGAAAAGAGAGAAAAGAAAGAACATAGAAAAGAAGAAGAAGAAGTACCCCAAACGGGGAAACATCCCTGAGGTTGTGGGTCCCATTTAGGGGCCGCTAGGAAAAAGCATCGAGTTAGTAACACTATAAACAACAGTAAGGGATTGTGGGGGGGTAACTGAGCTACCATGCGAGAGGGTGTGCGTCACCCGGGCCATGAGGGCTGGGAATGGTTATGACCTTTTTACCTTTATAGCAAACATAATATAATATAGGACGTTGAGAACTGTGTCCATACAACAAATTTGCAAGCATAAAAACAAAAAAACAAACAACAAAAAAAAACAAACGGGAGAAAAAATTAAAAATTGGGGAGGGAGAAAGAAGGGAAGGGGAGGGGGGGGGTTGAAGGAAAGGGAGGGAGGAGGGGGGGGGAGGGGGGGAATACCACGGGGATTCAAACAGTTATAACTTGATTATAACAGCATTAACCAAGGATAGTTACGATACTGGTAGTTGAACTGAGGTCGAATCTTCCACTGTTCACACTCGTTTCGAGTCGTGGAGACGTTGCACCGACAGTTCATGCACTATACATATCGGGGAGTTTCCCCAGGTCAGGGAGGGTCCTTGTCCACATTGCGCTGTCGGGTCACCCGTGTCCAGTCGGGAAGAGGGGACTGAGGATGTGGCGGTTGGGATGATGAGGCCGCCATGTCATCTACTGCTGATGTTGGGAGGAGATCTAGCTTTGCCAGCAGTTCCTGTCCTTGGGGTAAGGTCTTGACCGAGTGAACAGAGTTATTAACGTGTAAGTGGAAGGGGAATCCCCATCTGTATCTGATCTGGTGTTGTCGTAGGATCCGGGTGACCGGTTGGAGGTCTCGCCGTTTTTGGATGGTGGAGGGTGCAAGGTCCTGAAAGATCTGCAGCTGCGTGCCTTTAAACAGAATCTCCGATGTGTCTCGAACGGAGGACATAATTTTCTCCTTTGAACGGAAATAATGGAAACGGACAATAACATCCCTGGGCGGTTGGGCGGGAGATGGTTTTGCCCGGAGTGCTCTGTGTGCCCTATCGCAGAGGCATTCTTCGACTGTGAGGTCTGGTACCAAGTGTATGAAGAATTCTCTCAAGAATGTTGGTAGTGATGGGCCGAGGACCGTTTCTGGAACGCCCCGTATGCGCAGATTATTTCTACGCGAGCGATTTTCTTGGTCCTCTTGTCGCTCCTTGAGGGACTCCATTTCCTCGTGCAATCTAGCGAGTTCACTGTCAATGCGGTGTTGGGAGCGACAGAGATCGTCCGTCTTTGTTTCCAGTGCATCCGTCCGGTTACCGAGATCTGTAAGGTCCGATTTAAATTCGGCTATAGCGTTCGAGAGTTCTTGCTTGAACGCGGACTGCACTCCCTCCAATAGGCTCGACATGACCGCCTGTATCTGAGGATCGATACCTACTTCCGACGAACATGGAGAGGGGGGGGAGCTTGCGGCCATGATGGGGTTCTGTGAGCCCTTGGACTTTGAGCCAAAGAAGTTAGTCGGCGCTTGCGATGCTTTTTTGTTTTTGGACATAGTGGTATGTATCAAAAAAGGAGGGTAGGGGTGGGGGTAAAAAAGAAAAAGGAAAGAAAATTATTGATGGGAGGACACAGGCCAAAGTCCGTTTAATGAGCAGGCAATCCGGTCAGGTCCGATCCTCCAACCGCGGGGCTGGGGGTAGGGTGCCAGAGAGTTATATATGGAGTCTGACCATTTAGCTATGGCACATGTAATATATTATTATTTTGCGTTAAATCATCTTTCGAGTCATCTTAAGGATAGGTCTGAGATGCATGGATCCGGGTGTCATAACGCTGAGACCGTGTTTCTTCCAGGCGCCAACTCCGCTATCGGGGCAGGTCGCAGTCCAGCCCCTTACTCAGTGGCCCGGGTACTCATGGTTGGTATTAAAGCACTTCCATAACCGTCGCCAGTGCCGGCGGTGGTGTAAATAGAATCTGGACTCCTGCAGAGGTGAGGAGTGTGTGGTATAGTGCGGCTTTTCTTTACCCTGTCTGGGTGCCAGAAAGTAAAATGGCGACTCTGGGCTCCCGTCGTGGGCTTCTATGGAGCAGGGGTGCAAATAAGAAATAGATGCTGTGGTGACAGCAGGTACTCACAATGTTCCAGGATGGCTGGGTGTTGAAGGCAATGCAGCCTTTTTTGGCTGTGTTGTAGAGACTTCTAGGGCTGCAGGTGTGCACAGCCTTTTCCAGTTAAAGCTCCAGGATTTCAAGATGGCCGCCGCAGCATTTACAAAGCTGCTTCTCTCCTCTTTTTCACCCTCTGTGGGGCTGCCTATGGCACAGAGGCTCCTTGGGGATGCTGTGGGGCGTCCAGCCACGCATACAGGGAGGATCCGGGGTCTCAGGGAGCCGTTCGCGGCCGCGCCCCGCTCCCGGAGCTCACGGCCGGGTCGTCCCCGAACTCGAGGCCCCGGCTGTAGGGCACGTGATAGGCCGCGGCGGCCGGAGGTAGCAGGGGGGCCGCAGACCCGTTTCAGCAGCCGCACAGTTCCGCCGGAGGGATCCACCGAGGGGGTAAGGCCACCGTAGGCCGTTACCAGCGGTCCGGAAGGGGGGGAGATGAGTGTCCCGAGTCCCGCGGACGGCTCCGGAGCCCGGCCCCGCGACGCGCTGAAATCGAGGCCCCGGCTTCACAGGAGGGGGAAGGCCGCAATCCGCAAGGGCAGCCAAGGCCGCCCTCCGACTCCGCAGCACGTTTCCCCTGGCCGGGTTGATGTAAGCAGAGGCAATGGGGTAAGTGCAGGGGACACCAGGGGACCACAAGGGGTATTTTTAGGGTTTTTATCAGCCGGTTAGCAGGAGCCCATGGGAAATGCTTCCTCTCACATTGCCAGCCAGGCCACGCCCCGGAGGTACTCCCTTTCAAGGGAGATATTCTGTTTGGGGAGGACTTAAATTAGATTGTGGCTGACTTGGCTACTGCCAAAACTGCCTGTCTGCCAAGTACCGCTCCTTCTGTGTCGAAGGCTAAAGGTACTTCCTTTCGCCCCTTTCGTCCTTCAGGTAAAACAAAAGGTCAGGCGTACAACAAGCAGGCCCGCACTACCAAACTTGGTAAGCCAAAATCCAAAAGAGCCTGGGCGGCCCGTCAGCCAGCTTCCAAGACTGATAAGCCTACCGCATGACGGGGAGGATCCCAGGGTGGGGGGCCGGCTTCTAGGGTTTACCCAGGAATGGTTGAAGACCACTTCAGATGCCTGGGTACGGGAAGTCGTCACTCAAGGTTACACCATAGCCTTCAAAAACCGACCCCCTCATCAATTTTGCCGGACGGACGTCCCGTTGGACCAGACAAAGGCAAACACTCTACATTTGGTGGTACAGACCCTCCTGGATACAGGAGTCGTAGTACAGGTGCCTCTTGTGCAGAGGGGCTGGGGGTACTATTCTCCGCTGTTTCTAGTCCCGAAACCGAATGGGTCCTCCCGGCCCATTCTCAACCTCAAGGCATTGAACAGGTTTGTGAAGGTTTCCAAGTTCCGTATGGAAACCCTTCGCTCTATAGTTCTGACCTTGGAACCTGGGGACTACATGGTCTCCCTGGACATACAGGATGCTTACCTGCATATTCCTATAGCAGCGTCACATCAGCAAGGCCTGAGGTTTGCGATTGGCAACCTCCATTACCAGTTTCGGGCGTTACCTTGTGGTTTAACTACGGCTCTGCGAGTCTTCACCAAAGTTATGGCAGTGATGACAGTGGTACTCCGCCACCAAGGGGTCAGGATACTGCCGTATCTGGACGACTTGTTAATCCTGGCAAATTCCCCAGAACTTCTCCTATGTTATCTGGATATGACTGCGCTATTGGACACTCACAACCAGAGGTTTCCATTACCAGTTTCGGGCGTCACCTTTTTGGTTTAACAACGGCTCCGCGAGTCTTCACCAAAGTTATGACGGTGGTACTCCGCCGTCAAGGGGTCAGGATACTGCCGTATCTGGATGACTTGTTAATCCTGGCAAATTCCCCAGATCTTCTCCTGTGTCATCTGGATATGACGGTCCGGTTTCTAAAAGCCCACGGGTGGCTCATCAACTGGAAGAAATACTCCCTGGTCCCTGCTCAGAGCATGGTGCACCTGGGAGCGCTGTTAGACACTCACAACCAGAGGTTGTTCTTGTCTCAGGAGAAAGTCCTGAAGCTTCAGGACAGGATTCGTTGCTTCCTTTCTCGTCCGCAAGTGTCGATACATTCGGCGATGCAGGTGCTGGGCCTCATGGTATCAGCATTCGACATGGTGGAATATGCTCAATTCCATTCTCACCCCCTCCAGAAGTTGATCCTAGCCAAGTGGGACGGCCTGCCTCACCGGATCAGGTCTCGCATGATCTCATTGACTCCGGAGGTACGTCTGTCGCTGCTCTGGTGGCTCCAGGACCGACAATTGTGCAGGGGCCGTCCATTCTGGATATCCAACTGGGTCCTGTTGACGACAGATGCCAGTCTAAGAGGTTTGGGGTGCGGTGCTGGAGCAACACTCCCTTCAGGGTCGGTGGACCAAGGAGGAATCTCTCCTCTCGATCAACATTCTGGAATTGCGGGCGGTCTTCAATGCGTTGAACCTGGCCCAGCATTTAATTCAGAACCATCCTGTTCCAGTACAGTCTGGCAACGCCACCACAGTGGCTTGCATAAATCATCAAGGCGGTACTCGAAGCCGCTTGGCAATGAAGGAAGTCTCACGGGTTCTTCAATGGGCGGAACGCCATCTACCGTCCATATCGGCAATATTCACTCCGGGAGTCCTGAATTGGGAAGCCGACTTTCTCAGTCGTCAGGATGTACATGCCGGCGAGTGGGGCCTCCATCCAGAAGTGTTTCAACTCCTAGTTGAAAAGTGGGGCCTTCCAGACATAGATCTGATGGCATCTCGACACAATCACAAGGTTCCGATCTTCGGAGCAAGGACAAGGGATCCTCAAGCAGCATTCGTGGAAGCACTGGCGGTGCCGTGGAGGTTTCGGCTGCCGTACGTGTTCCCTCCGGTGTCACTCCTGCCCAGGGTAATTTCGGAAGTTCAAGCAAGAAAAAGGAAATCTGCTTCTCATAGCTCCAGCATGGCCCAGACGGCACTGGTTCTCAGACCTGCAAGGCCTATTGTCAGAGCGTCCAATTCTACTTCCACAACGCCCAGACCTCCTCGTTCAGGGCCCCTGTGTCTACCAGGACCTAGCCCGGCTGTCTTTGACGGCGTGGCTCTTGAAGCTACCATCTTCGGGGCTAAAGGGTTTTCTGAGGCGGTCATTCAAACTATGTTGCGGGCCCGGAAACCGGCTTTGGCTCGGATTTACTATAGGGTCTGGCATTCTTACTTCGTTTGGTGTGCATCTAACGATTATGACGCTTCCAAGTTTAGTATAGCCAAGTTGTTGGCTTTTCTTCAGCATGGCCTGGACTTAGGCCTGCGTCTGGCCTGCCTCAAGGTTCAAATATCTGCCTTGTCGGTGTGGTTTCAGAGAAAAATTGCGACCTTACCTGCTGTGCATACCTTTACTCAGGGTGTGTTGCGTATCCAACCTCCCTATGTCCCGCCTGTGGCTCCTTGGGACTTGACGGTGGTTTTGGAGGCGCTACAAGAGTCTCCGTTTGAACCTCTTGGTTCAGCTAATCTTAAGTGGCTTTCCCTTAAGGTGGTGTTTCTGCTGGCTATTGCTTCAGCTAGAAGAGTGTTGGATTTGGGTGCCTTGTCCTGTAGTTCCCCATATATGATATTTCACCGTGACCGGGCGGTTCTTCGGACTCGTCCCGGATATTTACCTAAGGTGGTTTCTTCGTTCCACCTTAACAAGGAGAGTGTGGTTCCGGCAATTGTTTCTCCTGATCTGTCTCCCAAAGATCGGTCTTTGGATGTGGTACGGGCTCTCCGTATCTATGTGAAGAGAACTGCTTATATTAGGAAATCTGATTCTTTCTTTTTGCTGTTTGGATTTCACAAACGGGGCTGGCCTGCTCACAAGCAAACTTTGGCCAGATGGATTAGAATGGTGATTGCACATGCTTATGTGAGAGCTGGTCTCTCAGCTCCTGCTCACATTACGGCCCATTCTACTCGGTCTGTGGGACCTTCTTGGGCAGCCCGCCGTGGTGCGACGCTTGAACAATTCTGCAAGGCGGCTACGTGGTCCTCCGTGAACACGTTCATAAGGTTCTATGCCTTCGATACTGCCGCTTCCCAGGATGCTTCCGTTGGACGCCGGGTTCTTGTGCCCGCTACAGTGCGTCCCCTCCCATAAGGAACTGCTTTAGGACATCCCCTATGTCTTTCCTTGTGGAGCCCAGTGTACCCCGCAGCAGAAAACAAGTTTTATGGTAAGAACTTACCTTTGTTAAAACTCTTTCTGCGAGGTACACTGGGCTCCACAAGGCGCCCACCCTGACGCACTTCGCTTCTTTGGGTTGGTATGGCATTAGCCGCTGACTCTTCTCCTGTCGTGAGAGTGTGGTTTATGTGGCTACTAACCGTTGTCGTCTCTTTTCCTGCTACTGCATTGGGCTGGTTAACTAAAAAACTGAGCTCCTGTGCAGGGAGGCGGGGTTATAGAGGAGGCGGCGCTATGCATTCTGGCAACAGTCAAAGCTTTTGAGCCTGTTGGTGCCTCGGATCAAGAGCCTACTCTACACCCCTATGTCTTTCCTTGTGGAGCCCAGTGTACCTTGCAGAAAGAGTTTTAACAAAGGTAAGTTCTTACCATAAAACTCATTTTTTTTTCTCCTAGCATGTACAGTTTTTTAAATAAAATTGTTTATCACAAGTCATTATCCCAGTTGTATTTGCATCACATTTTTTCACAAGATCTTAAAATCATTTAGAGTGTAAGTTTTTATGAATTATGTCTGGACTATCATTATACAAAACAAACAATGGTCAGCCATCATGCTTTCCTGCCAAAATTCTTGTGAATATCTTGGTGGAACCGTTCTCCTTGCTTGTCACTCACTGCACCAAGATTTTCTGGAAAGAAATTGAGATGAGAATGGAAATGCATTTCCAATGACATGCGACCCCCTATTTCTTTATAAGTATTGAGGAGGTTCTCTACTCCATCCTTACAGTATATGCATAAGACTTGTTACACCCCAGAAAGTTTTCGAATATCCATTTGAAAGCCAGCCAAGCTTTCAATTCCAACGGACTGAGGGCCTTTTGAAAATCCATAGCCCATCAAAAATTCCCTCCTTCAATTTTGCTGCACTAACCGTAGGAAATTTCTTAGAAAGTTATTGTTACATAACAGTCTGGGTGATTCTTGCATTCTCGAGGCATGCTGCTTTATCTCAGCAAATTATTCTAAACAAATAACAGCAGCAGCACACGTCACACGACAGTAGCCAGAGACGATGTGGAGCACGCTGTTCTCAGAGATGAGTGGTGGCTATTGCGCTTACCGAAATAAAAAATAAGATTTATATTACAAGTCAAGGTAATTACTTTAAAATGTACTTACTTTTATATATATATATATATATATATATATATAATTTATTTTTTTATTTATGTATTTATATTATAATCTGAACACTACATTATGAGATTAACCCGGTGGACCCAAATCTATGTAATTATATGTATGCCTTCATCATAAAAACTATATGTGCTAGAGAAGATCTGATTGCAGTTTTGGAATCCATGTCAAAAATGCTATCCACCCAATACAGAATTATCTCAGGATTGTTCCTTGTTGACTAGTGTTATAAGTACTAAGTCATTTCAGTTCATTTTACCATCACTTTGTGTTGGAGGACTTTGTGCTGTCATGATGACCTCTCTTTAGTATTGTGTCCTATACTACAAGAAAGCATCTTTAGTGTGATGCATACACTTGGGATCAGCTTACAGCAATATACAGATGTGTCATCATACACCTAGCCTCAATACGGCGCAAGGCGCCTGGGCCGCTCCGAGAGGTGCAGCGTACCGTCACAATGGAACTTGGCGTGAGAAAAAAAAGCAGCCACTGTATCGTAGCACTTCCTATACAGGTTCATACTCAGTCGCACTCAGATGTTTGGTCTTGATGGTGTATTTATAATATAAACCACCCGCAATGTGTCTTCTTGTTTAGTTAATCATCAAACAACTATTTTATGTTTCTCTACAATAACCAAAATAATTAACATTTCACAGAATTTGCAGCAAAATGCAGCAAATTGTTATATTGTTCACCCCGACTGGCTTTATTTTGTTTCTTATATTTTGATTATTTGTCTTAATGTTTTTGTTCCTTTTATTTAACAGCTTCTTCAGCAGTAATACTAGCGACTTGAACATATTTGTTGATGTAACAACACTCAGAGTCTCACAATGGTAGCATGTGGCTTAAATAAATATTTAAGGATCCTGTTTTAATTCACAGTTTTGATGTTTTGCTTTGTTTAAAAGAGGGTAATATAATTCTAGTTTGACATGTACTGTAATAGTGATTTAACGTAATGTGACTTAACAAATATGCTTTGCAATATTTCCTCAGTGTTATCCATAGAAGAACACACATTTTGTGATGTACCATATAAATAAATAGCAATACACACATTTTGTGATGTACCATATAAATAAATAGCAATTGTGTCAATTCAGAATATAGTGTTTTTTTCTGGTGTTTCTTTTTGTTATGAATATTACTCATTGTTTTAACAAAGAGATTTTTAATAATGACTGTACGTCAATGTCCGGTTTGAAGGACAATTTTTGGGACATGTAAACGTATCATCTAGAGAACATTATTTTGTTCCTGTATTTCCACACTAATTTCCCGATTAATTTAACTGTTACTTTTTAATATTTGACATTAAATATTACATGTTTCACTGGAACTCTGCTTTGTTCCTCTAATGAGTGCAAATCAGCAATAGAAACCCTCCTCATTTCTGTTGCTTTTTATTTTTAACAGGGCTTTAATTGTTGTTAGGCAACCTAGGCCCGTATCTGTACAAACCTGATAAGACATGGGCTGCCTTTGTGCAAACCAAAGCCAGATGTTTGGCTGAGTGGCTGGTTCACATTGCAGCCTGTCTGTTCCACTGGTAGTTGGCTACATACTCAGGCAGACAATGTCGTTTTTTTTTAGGCGTGTATCTGTTTTGATGTGATCATTCTCACCACGTTTAGTGTTTTGTGGCCACTTGTATTTTAACATAGAGGAACATGTGCTGGGTCACCAAAAGGAACCCAGGCCTCAGTGCAGTGACTTTATGAAGCCCACTGCTAGGCCACGTGCATTGCCTTGGCATAAGCCAGTGATGCACATGCAGCCAAGGGTGATGGTATCACATGGACCAATCAGACGCTGTGTCTACACAACTGAACCTTTTTCCTCTAGTCCAGTGGTTCTCAAACTCGGTCCTCAGGACCCCACACGGTTCACGTTTTCCATGTCACCCGGCAGGTGCACTGTGTATCACCAACTGTCACATTTTAAAAATCTACAGGTGACCTGCAAAACATGAACTGTGTAGGGTCCTGAGGACTGAGTTTGAGAACCTGTGCTCTAGTCTATGGGTTCCTGTCTATAGACAGACAGTTAAAAGATAGACAGTCATTAGTTAGACACTATATGGTTGACAGTCAAAAGTCAGACAGGGTCAAAAGTCAGACAGGGTCAAAAGTCAGACAGGGTCAAATGTCAAACAGTTTTTTTTCTGTTTTTTTTACAACTTTTGCCTCATTTACGATCCATGTCACAAACTATTACCTATTAGAAAAGTTGTGGCGAGCGAAGCGAGGGGACAAATTTCTCCAAATTTGGGTTGAAAATGTTGAAAAACACAAAAAAAAATTTTTTTTTATGTGTTTGACTTATGACCCTGTCAGACTTTTGACTGTCTGACTTTTGTCCCTGTCTGACTTTTGTCCCTGTCTGACTTTTGTCACTGTCTGACTTTTGTCCCTGTCTGACTTTTGTGTGTCGACCATATAGTGTCTAACTAATGACTGTCTATCTTTTAACTGTCTATGAGCTATACCACACCCCTAGTCTATAATGAAGCTTGTTTAGGGCCAGGATGATGAAGGTAAGAAAGCAGCTATGGGCACTGTGATGGGCCTTCACTTCCCTATTACATTCCACCATGACTGGACCCCAAAGGCAGGCCCAGGTACTTTGTACTCAAGCCAGCCACCTTGTTCAGTACCCCTGAACTTTAGAACGAATTCAACTTTGACAGTAGTGACACTTTCTTTGCTGAAATGTATTGTTACAGTGAATTTAACAGCCTTCTGTATATTTCTTTTTACCCTAGAATACAAGGCAGTGCTTTTTACAAAGCCGTGATAAGCAGGGATCCCGGCAGCTGAAATAGAGGTTAGGTTTAGGCTACGGGGGGAGGGTTAGGGTTAGACTGCCGGGAGAGGGGGTTATGTTTAGGCACCCCCGGGAGGCTTAGGATTAGCCTGGGGGGAGGGGGGGGGGGGGGGGGGGGAGAATTAGTTTTAGGCTGCATTAAGGGAGGGCTAGGGTTAGATTTATTTTTTAGGGGGGGGGGGGTGATTACCATACTTTCACAACCCCTGTCAGGATTATAAACGTTGAGATGCTGCAGTCATTCTTTTGACTGCCAGCATCTCAAGCACCGGCATTACAGCCCCAACCCATGTACACCTCATGCATTACTTCTGAATTACTACTTATAGGCCTGTATCAAAATTGCTGCTCATGGTCTGTCACCAGCCAGAGCTTTATGCATATTTTGGGTCATTCCGAGTTGATCGCTTGCTAGCAGTTTTTAGCAGCCGTGCAGATGCATTGCCGCCACCCACTGGGGAGTGTATTTTCGCTTTGCAGAAGTGCGAACGCTTGTGCAGCAGAGCGCCTGCAAAATCTTTTTGTGCAAAACAAGACCAGCCCTGTAGTTACTCTTCGTGTGCGTTAATTCTAACGATGGAGGGATGGCTTTTGAGTCACACACCCGCCCAGCGTTCGCCCAGCCACGCCTGTGTTTTCCCCGACACGCCTGCGTTTTTATAAGCACTCCCTAAAAAAAGGTCGGTAGCCACCCAGAAACACCCACTTCATGTCAATCTTCCTGCGTTGTGCCGTGCGACTGAAAGCTTCGCTAGAAGCTGTGCAAAACCACAAAGGACTTTGTACCCGTATGTTGTGCGTGCGCATTGCGGTGCATGCGCAGAAATGCAGATTTTTAGCCTGATCGCTGCGCTGCGAACATCGGCAGCTAACGATCAACTCGGAATGACCCCCATAGAACTGAGGATTTGAGGAAGAGATAACTACAAGGCAGAAAACTGATTAACACTTTAAGCTTGTTATTTAAGGTTGTCAGTCTGTATATCATTAAACCTGCTTTTGTATAAGGCTTTTGCATTTTGACCAAGGTAAGGGATTGTCACATCTTTAGCTTTGATCATATTCAGTGTTTAGTTTATTATACTTTTATGCTCTCTTTATATTTACTCTAACACACAGATTTCCTATATGCTTTTAAATACACAGTGAAAGGCAAACATACAAAAATATGCACAGACTGACATACTATATAATTAAGACACTGGGAAAACACGCATGACGCAGGTAACTGGAGTTCCTTTTTTTTATTTTATACATAAATGCAGATAAACCTAGGGAAGATGGACACTGTGCCATAGGCATAAATTGATAAATTCACACATGTTAACATACAATAGACCAGTGGTTCTCAAACTGTGTGCCGTGGCACCCTGGGGTGCCTCAGGGCACTTGCAGGGGTGCCCTGGGTTGGTGGTCCAGGACCAATTCAAATAATCTGTGGTCAATATAATAGGCAAAACCAGTGTTTATGGGTTTTAATTAAAAAATATATGTACAAACAGTAGCAAATCTTGTCACTCACCACATAACTGAGCCTAAGGATGACATATAACACATTTTACTTCATTTAATATTTCTTTCTAAATTTCTCAATAAGACACTTTTGGCCTTGGGGTGCCGTGAAAAAAAATCTGATACTCTAGGGCGCCGTGATTCAAAAAAGTTTGTGAACCACTGCAATAGACTATTGGATTTGAGGTTGGCAAGAGCTCTGGTAATTGGTTTATAAATACACACACACACACACACACACACACACACACACACACACACACACACACACACACACACACACAGTTGTTAACAGCACAGCTGAGTATATACATTGAATATGAATATTTTGGAAAAGTCAATCACCTGTAAAATCCTGTGTCTATATCTACGGCACTGTACATTACATGATGTCATGTGGGACACAGTAGTCCTCTTTTTTTTTTTGCTTTGCTCTTCTCAGGCCAGCCCCTACTTTATGTATCATACGCCATGATGGTGCCAGTCAGCCCTGTCTGTTAATGTAGTAGAAAATCTCAAGCAGACACTTGCAGGTGACCAAGTAATAGTACATTTAAAATATTCTTATTAGTCACAAAAAATGAATGTAGTATTTGTTGATTTGGAGGAGTCAGTAGTTGCATATGATGAAATGCTAGCAGGCTGCCCTCCTCTGCAATGAAATGCACCTCATGCATTGCACGCTATATTATTACACTATAACCAGAGCCGGTTCTAGACTTTGTGGCAGCCAGGGCAAAAGTTTCCTTTGCCTCCCCTCCCCCCTCCAATTCAGAATAGGAACAGTGCACAAAAATATAGGTGAGTGACTTAATGGGGAAGGGGCATGGCCACAGAATAGTACAAACTCACATTACACCGTAGAGTAGTGTCCGTCAGTCACATTACACCACACAGTAGTACCCCTTATTCACGTTATGCCATGTTAGAGCCCCTTACACATATTACACCACAGTAGAGCAAAGCCCCTTATATACATCCAGGTAGCCCTACTTGCCCACACCTACAACCGCCACTGACCACACACACATATTCTAGAAACACACACCGTTAAAATAAAACAATTTACCATATTTTGCTTAACACAAAATAATAAAAAGTTTTATGTACCTTGTGTTGCAATTTTTGACTCAGATTGACTTTTGGTAATCTTCACACTTCCCAATATGCCACTTGAATGACTATGACTTCCTCTCATGCCCGTCAGACTTCTCCATATGCCTACCAGATCTAACACATTTTCTAAGTAATGCACCCTCCCAGTGCTGATTGGTGGTACTGGGCTCAGTCTGCCCTTGTCTGTTGCTATGTGACACACACTGCTGCTCAGCCCTCCAGCCTGATTGGGCACTGTCTCTGGGCGCTCAGCTGATCTTCCCTGCTGGGACCCATCGTAGAGTCGTAGTGCAATCACTAAATGACCTACCCGACATGTTCCCTGTTAACTTCAGACCTCCTGGGCCAGTACCGGCTCCTCCCCCGCTGCAACCACCTTTACCTGGGTGAGTTGCTCCTTGGCGCCGCTGGCTGCCTCTCTCTTTGCCCTGCCCGGTGTGTGCCCAGAGTGGAGGATCTGGAGGAGGAGAGTGGCGACGGCACGGGGAGCTACCGGGGGTGCAGTGCAACCCTCAACAAGCAGCAGCTGCCAGTAGGAAGCAGCCCGGGGGTGAGGAGGAGGAAGATTTAAGGGCCCTACACATATGCCAACATCAATGATAGATATGAATGATATCATTCAAAAATTAACGATAAATCGTTCCTGTTGTTCAGTGTGGAGGCATCAGTGATGTTCCCGCAGTCGTTCAACGTTGGTCTATCATTGCTTATACATGGAAGCCAATTTGGACGATATCTTTGTATGCAATGGCAGATCATTCAAATCGTTCATAAAAATCATCCAGTGTGTATGCTCTAAATCGTTTTAAAAAAATCATTCACTGATCATTTCATTCATCTGCAAAATCGCCCAGTATGTAGGGCCCTTAAGTGTTGATGACAGTCTATGTCAAGCTCTGAAATACAAATTTAGAGTACTTTTACTGTATTCTACCAGCTCTTTTATGCACCAACTCATGTTCTGAGGGGATTTCTATATTAATTACAATTAAGCTGCTTGCAGTGACCATTAAATGTATTCACAGATAGCAGCTGTAAAGTGTAGTGATGGTTAATTTCTTCAGTTATTATCCCTTTCTCAATAAGGAGTCTTTGAAGGCTGCTAAAGTCTCCCGGACATTAATGAATACTGTATGTCTGAATAGTTAGTTTACTCTGCTACAGACTTTTCCCTTGGATTACGTCCATGGGCTTAGGTTTCTATATAGATAACACAGTGCCAAGTGCCTAAGCCGACAAATTACTGTACAGCACTGGAAAGGTTATTGTAACACCAAGACACCAAGATGGCTGCCTCACCTTTTGCATGCTTCTGATCATCTCCATAAAATAGCTTAAATTCACCACAACTGACCTATGAATCATCATAAATATCCAAGGACTTACCTTTAACTTGTACTATTCTACGTGAACATCTCATCAAAACCAACGGATTGCATTCCTGCGGTGAGATACACACTACATTGAAACCTCTGCATCTCTCCACTGAGAAGTCCTTCAGTTTGGAATCTACTGTACTGTACATTGGAAATCCCAGACAAGGTACTGTGGACTACAACCTATCCTTGGCTCCATCCAGACCCTCTGTTTCACCTCTGTTCTCTGAGCAACAAATACCTGTGACTTCTTGCATTAATCAACTAATATACAGCATATTCAGGCACTGAATCACTGAAGGGTCACTGTTCATTTCAAATTGCAGGAGCCATTCCACAGGACACATGTTATCACTACCCCCACAAGAAATCTACTTCAAAGGCCTCTCACACAGGACTTGGATTCTAACACCTTTCCACAAGCCTGCTTTGTCCTGGAATAATTTGACTAAATCAGCAACAGAAAAGCAAAGTTATCTCAGCCAAAATACCTGTTTTCCCTTGTTTTCTCTGCCCTTGTCTACCCCACCGGTGACCATATACAGCAGGGAAGCCCTCCTAAGTTGGAGCACTCCTGCAGTGCTTACCCCACTTCGGGCCCATTGGCGGGTGGATCAGCGGCCCTTGCAGCCCTCGCTGCCCTGTGTGGCAGGGATGCAGACGTCGTGGATGACCAAGCGGCCGCGCCCCTGGGTGGTGACTGGCGGGTGGATCGCCAGCCCCGGAAAGAGAATGACGGAGGCCCTCATGTCTGCCATAGTAGAAGGACCTGGGCTCAGAGGAGAAGCGGTCGCTCAGCCGCCCTAGTGAGGTGGTGGCGGCAAGGGCACCGGTCTGCACTTCCCGCGATCCTGCTTTCGAATGTGCGCTCACTGGCAAACAAGTTTGACGAACTGTCCCTCCTTCTGGGCAGCGCAGGGTCAGGCATTACTGGGTCGTCCGTCCTCTGCTTTACAGAGACGTGGCTGGACGACCATATTGCAGACAACCCGATGTCTCTGCCGGGCTTCAGTCTCTTCAGGGCTGATCGCTCCAAGGTTCGCTCAGGAAAAACGAAGGGTGGTGGCATCTGCTTCTACATCAATGACGGATGGTGCACCAATGTCACGATCCTAGGCAAATCATGTAGCCCTCACCTGGAGATGCTAAGTATCAACTGTAACCCCTTCTATTCCTCCCGGGAATTTGCATCAATTGTCCTTGTGGGAGTGTACACCCCCCCCCCCCCTCGCCTGCACGAACGAAGCCTTGCAACACCTGGCCATTTGCATATCCGACATAGAACAAAAACACCCAGACTCGCTGCTTATAGTGCTGGGCGACTTCAACAGAACTGACCTGAGCAAGGAGCTACCTAAGTACAAACAACAAGTCACGTGTCCCATTAGGGAAGGGCGCACCCTTGATCACTGCTACACTACCCTCAAGTCTGCCTTCTGGTCTATCCCGCGTGCTGCACTCTGCCTATCTGACCACTGCCTCATCCACCTACTCCCTACCTATACACAGAAGCTGAAAGCCTGTTGTCAAGACTGTTAAGAAATGGACCAACAAGGCTAAGATGAAGCTCCAGGCCTGCTTTGACTTCGAAGCCTCGGCAACCGACCTGAACGACCTGACAGACACTGTCACATCCTACATCAGCTACTGTGAGGACACGTGTGTACTTACCAATACTTACCGTATTTACAACAACAACAAGCCTGGGTTCAACACCCAGTTCAGGCAGCTTCGTTGGGCCAAAGAGGAGGCCTATAGCAGTGGTGACAGAGCACTATACATCCGAACTAGGAACTCTCTGACTAAAGAAATCAAGCTAGCAAAAAAGCAGTTCTCAGACAAGCTGACAAACGATCTCTCCACCAATGACCCCGTATCTGTATGGAAAGGAATGCAATCCATAACCAACTACAAGAAAACATCGAAGTCCACCACCATGCACCAAGACCTAGCAGACAAACTGAACCACTTCTATTGCAGGTTCGCAAAAGAAGTTCCCTGCGACCCAAACAACCACCTCTACGATGCCCCGAACACCAACGGCCAACTCCAGGCACTGCAAGTCACCCAAGAAGAGGTGGAGGCATTGTTCAAAAGGGCCAAACCCAGGAAAGCTTCGGGTCCTGGCGGAGTGTCACCATCTACCCTAAGAGCATGTGCGGGTCAGCTCGCCCCCATATTCACCAAGATCTTCAACAAATCGCTGGAGCTACAGAAAGTCCCTTCCTGCCTCAAAAGGTCTACTATCGTCCCGGTCCCCAAGAAACCCTCTATCACGAACCTGAACGACTACAGGCCGATAGCACTGACGTCTGTGGTCATGAAAACGTTCAAGCGTCTGGTTTTGAATCACCTGAAAACTAAGACTGGACCCCCTACAGTTCGCCTATCGATCGAATCGGTGTGTCGAAGATGCAGTCAACCTGGGCCTGCACTACATTCTACAGCATCGAGACATTCCCGGTAACTACGTGAGCGTCCTGTTTGTCGATTTCAGCTCGGCCTTCAATACAATCGTCCCCAGCATCCTCCACCCCGAATTACTTTGCCCAGGGGTCCCAGAAGCTACCTGATCCTGGATAGTAGACTTCCTGACAGATATGACACAGGTGGTGAAAGTGGGGGAATTCACCTCTCAAGTGCGGTCCATTAGTACAGGGGCCCCTCAGGGCTGTGTCCTCTCATCTCTGCTCTTCTCCCTGTACACAAATGACTGCAGCTCAGATGCGCAATCAGTAGAGATCATCAAATTCGCCGATGACGCCACCGTCATCGACCTCATTAAGGACGGGGATGAATCGCCTATAGACTGGAAGTAGACCGGTTGGCCCAGTGGTGCATCCACAACAACCTTGAGCTCAACCCCCTCAAAACTGTCGAGATGATAGTGGACTTTAAGAAGAATTCAGCTAGTGCACCTCCGCTTACGATTGCTGACAGTGTGGTATCGCTAGTGGACTCCTTCAAGTTTCTAGGGATGACAATATCCCTTGAATGGGGGTCCAACGCTGACGCCACTGTCGGGAAAGCGCAGCAGAGGTTGTTCTTCCTCAGGCAACTAAGGAAGTTCAACATCCCACAGAAGCTTCTGCTCCTCTTCTACTCCGCGATTGTGAAGTCGGTGCTGTGCTCCTTGATACTGGTATGGTACAGCTCTACCAGCGCGAGGGACAGATGCAGGCTCCAAAAGTTGGTCAGAACCGCTGAGAAGATCATCGGGGCTGACCTTCCCTCAGGCCAGTACCTGTACCTGTCCAGAGCTAAAAAGCGGGCAACGAAGATAGTAAAGGACCAGCTACCCCCCTGCCGTAGCATATTTAACTTGCTTCCTTCAGACAGGCGTTACAGGGCCGTCCCCGCAAGGTCCACCAAAAATCTCAAAAGTTTCTTTCCCCAAGTGGTTTGCCTGCTGAACTGCTGAACATTGACCGACTAGATGTAACTAACTTGTGTCCCTACAGTATTCCTATCTGTATGACTTACTTGCTCCCCCCCCCCCACCTGCTTATCTGTTACCTACTTGGCTGTTGTATAGCAAACCGAAGACAAATTCCTAGTATACGCAAGTATACTGTACCTGGCCAACAAAGCTGATTTTGATTCTGAACTGTTTATGTGGCATGACAAGAGTTAATAGCTGGGCGCCTGTTGCTGTGTGTATTATGTTCATCTACAGACCTTTCCCGGAGGATGATAGTGCTACACTCAGATAGGATGAGAGCTACAACTCCCACAAGTCCAGTCGCCACCTTTCTGAGGAGAGGAACCTGGGCTCATTAGACAGACTGTTGTTGGCTGGTAACCCTCCTCCTCTGGCACGTCACAGCGGGTAGTAACCGGTCTCCTTCCTACAGCCACTGCTGTCACACCTCCCGGTGCCTAGATGCCGGTGCCGCTCACAGCCTCTCTACTGTCAGCCCAGCGCTGCCTCCAGAGTGGAAAGGCTGGGCTAATGCGGCTGCTGTCACCAGAATCTCAGTGGGCACTGGCAGGGTGGCTGCGGCCTAAGGTTGCAGCGTCCTGGCCGGTATCCCTGCTTGACCGCACCTAGAACCACCACTTACTGAAACATACTCCTTACACTGTACACTTTACTGTTACACTATACAATAACTTACAGGCTTTGCAGAGGCCTTTGCTGCATTCATGCATTAGTCCTGACTCCTGAGCACTGAGAGAAGAGACAAGTGTGGTATTAAGAGACTCAGGGGAAGATGTACTAAGCAGTGAAAAGAGTGGAGAAGTGAGTCTGTGGAGAAGTTGCCCATGGCAACCAATCAGCTGTTCTGTATAATTTTATAGTATGCAAATTATAAATGTTACTTCACTGTTGATTGGTTGCTATGGGCAACTTATACACTGGCTCTACTCTTTTTCCTGCTTAATATATCTCCCTCACAAGTTGAACAGTTAGAAGATGTATCAAACTTTTGTGAGAGATAAAGTGAGGTTGCCCATAGCAAGAAATCTGCTACTTACTGTAATTTTTTAGACTGTGATAAATAACGGTTTAATACATCTCCCGGGAGTATTATAAGAGCTGTATGCCTGTTTGTATGTTTTACAGCAGTGGATCGCATGTGAGGGGACGTCACAAGTTCCTGGAAATTAATTTATCCTTTCTTTTACATCCACCTTAAAAGGGGCCCCAGGCCTAATATTATATAAAGGTCTTACCACTAAAATACATTGTTGGGCATCCTTTTGGGGCTTGGGGGCCTGTAGCCTCGGAATAGTTTGAATAGTTTTTACTGGAATTTTGTGCTGGTTACTATTCCTGTCAGCAGTGGTTTCTTTAACTTCATCCTCAGTCCCTGTTATCATGATGTCCTCAATATCCCATCCTGTCTGGGCTATGCATGCTTAAGTTCCTGGGAAATAGCCCCCCACCACCTACCTCTGCACACACTGCTTATCTTTCATATGATTTAGTTTTTCCAACAATGGCCCTCATTCCGAGTTGATCGCTCGCTAGCTGTTTTTAGCAGCAGTGCAAATGCTAAGCCGCCACCCTCTGGGAGTGTATCTTAGCTTAGCAGAAGTGCGAACGAAAGGATCGCAGCTCTGCTACAAAAAAATTTCATGCAGTTTCTGAGCTGCTCGATACTTACTCCTACCTTGCGATCACTGCAGAATGTTTAGTTCCTGGTTTGACGTCACAAACACGCCCTGCGTTCGGCCAGCCACTCCCCCGTTTCCCCAGCCACTCCTGCGTTTTTATCTGGCACGCCTGCGTTTTTCAGCACACTCCCTGAAAACGGTCAGTTTCCGCCCAGAAACACTCACTTCCTGTCAATCACTCACCGATCAACACAGCGACAGAAAAGCGTCGCTCGTGCTTGTGTAAAACTGCATAGGTTTTGTAAAAGTACTTCGCGCGTGCGTACTGAGGCCCATACGCATGCGCAGAAATGCCGCATTTTCACCTAATCGCCGCGCTGCGACCGAAAGCAGCTAGCGATCAACTCGGAATGAGGGCCAATGTGATTGTCCATGTGGCAATGAGACATACTGCAGTAAGACCTATACAACGTGGACAATGGAGACCGATAATAGGTGGACCAATTTGGTCAGCAGTGACACCAGCAGTGAAACCATGGCTTCCCAATTTATGGTCTAAGGGCCTAATTCAGGCAAATCTCGATCCAGCCAGAATTATTACGTTTGCCCCGCAGGTGCATGCGCAGCGCCCATCCTGCGCCCGCACTTTCTGCGGGGGGGGGGGGCAGCAGAAAATGCGATCGCCTCTGCCTGTCAATCGGCAGCAGCGAACCGTTTCCAGGGAGGAGACGGAGTGTTGTGGGGGGCGGTGCAGTGCGAACGGGGAAGTGATCACGGCGGCTGTATGACATCACACGCAGCCGGAGCGATCAAGGAGATGGCGGCTAATTAGCAGAATTTGCACGCCTTACTGAATTAGGCCCTAAATCTCAATACAAGCAAAAGGTGGGCGGACTGCGCACAGATGTAAACTGTGTTACGGGGAGTGCTGCTAATGTTTAATTATACGGTCCCTTCTTGTTGTAACAATAATGTCCAAATGTGTGTTTACACTGCGCTCAACCCCGATTTCTAGTTATCAATGTATATATATGTATAAACAAATAATGCACTGTTTGAATACGTTGCACAATTAACGTTTATTATATTGCAATATAAGTTGTTAGTAACGAGGTTCTAAAACTCTGTTCTAATAAATTGTCCAAACTGAGCATATTGAGCATGCTGTGCTGTGCTGGGTTTAATTAAGTAATAAACTGAATGTCCAGGGGCACAGTACCTCTTGGGGATGTTGTTTGGAAACAAAAGGTGGAAGAAAAAATTATAACTGAAGGAAAAAAAAAAATGTAAAAAAGGAAGAAGAAAAAAAGTCTGTTTAAAATCCAGACTGCGGCGTCCCGCTGGTCTGTATATTAATTAATGCACTTATAGGATGTATGCCTTATTGGAAGCTTTAGACAGTTTTGGAGGATAAAATCAAAGAAGAGGGACTCCGGACTGGCTTTTCCCCCAGGCTCCCGTCACCGGCACTGTGACTGTGTTCAGTCATACGCCGGAGACCGGTCAGCCTGGGTTCACTGACTGTCTTGGGGGGGAAGGGGGGGGGGGGAATGCACGCACAGCGATCGCTCTCAGAGTGGTTCGTTGCTGCACTCCCTCCACCTACAGAGACTCACCTTGATTCTCCTCCTCCGCTGCTAACCGCATCAGTGTCAGGCTCTCTCCTCGGTGCTTCTCTTCTGATCGTAGCCGTCAGTCACTTCCTGGTTTTCAGTCACGTGACCGGGTGCCCTCTCTGGTGTAGCTGGTGCTGCTTAATCGTGTCGCTGTTATCAGTCGTATTGATGGAGTGCTCCAACGCGTTTCGGCCCTTGGGGGCCTTCCTCTGGGAGAGAAGTGTATGGGATTTTCTCATTTTTGTGAGTTTAAATAGCATAGCCAGTGGCATCTTCGTTCTGATTGGTTCCCATTCTCCGTGAACTGATTGGTTAAAGCTCTTGTCAATCACATTGTATAACCAATGGGGATATGAAATGTATATTCATATGTGTTAAGCCTGTGCTGTCCTTGATTGGTTTCTAGTTCTGTCAATCATGTGCCTTATCCATTGAAAACCAGGCACATAATTAAATGAGGATTGGTTTCTGACTATAATGTTCAATGTTATGGTGCTGGCTGAAGTTAATTGGGTGTGGAAGTTATAGATGAATGAGGTATACGTAAAAAAATATAGATATAAATGCAACTCTGGAATGCAATTACATTGAAATTAAGAATATACTACAGATAAATGAGGATAAGAATGGAAGTAGATGAAAATGAAATTAAATAAAATTTAAATAATATTAGATAAATAAAATAAAATAGATGTGAACAGAATTGGTTGTTCTGAATAATGTATTGATAACACAAAATAATGTCAAACATGGTGTACGGGTGGTGTTTCTTACTTGCAGATGATAGATCTAACCTCATTATCAAAGTTAAGCCCGTTGGGTACTAATGTGTCCATCTCGATCATAAATCTTAGTTCCTCTTTATTTATGTGATGGATAAAGTCGCCCCCACGCCATTTGGGTTTCACTTCTTTCAATCCTATAAATGTGAGTAATGTGGGGTCGCTGTTATGAAATTGTATGAAATGTTTGGATAATGGATGTTCCTCTGTTCCTTTTGTTATGTTTCAAATGTGCACACTTAGCCTTATCTTGAGTTGTCTGACGGTCCTCCCTATGTACTGCTTGTGACATGGGCATTCAAGCATGTATATCACTCCCTTACTGTGGCAGGTTAGCATGGATCTTATTTGTATTGTTTTTTTGTTAGAGGTGGATGTGACTGTATGGTCGGGTTTGGTACTCCAGCTTCTAGTGGTTGTGCATGCTTTGCATACGCCACAATAGTAAAAGCCTCCTTTCATGGCAATTTTGTCGATGGTAGTCTTTTTCTGTGTTTTGGGTGCAACATGATTCTTCACAATTTTCTGCCTAATGTCAGGCGCCTTTCTAAATATCACTTTGGGTTTTGGTGGTAGGACGTTCGCCAGTGTTTCGTCTTGTAGCAGAATAGGCCAATATTTGTTAATGATTTTGCTAACTTGATGGGAATTCCTAGAATATTGCGTGATAAAGTATATGTTGTCATCCTGAACTTGTTTCTGCTTGGGGTTGTATTGTAACAGTGGTCCTCTGTCCAGTTCACGTACTTTATTGAATGTTTCATGTATGGTGGCACTGTCGTAGTTCTTTTCTATAAACTGACTCTTTAGATTTTGTCCCTGTGTGTCGTAGTCTGTCAGGCGTGAGCAGTTTCTCCGTAAACGTTTGAACTGCCCTGTGGGGATATTCTTCAACCAGTTATGATAATGGCCACTAGATGTAAGAATGTGACTATTCACGTCTACTGGTTTGTGGAAAGTGTTCGTGTGGATCGTATTATCTGTTATGAAGATGTTGAGATCCAAAAATTTGACTTTTTCTTTACTAAAACTAGTGGTGAATTGTAAGTTTTGATCATTGTTATTGATGTACCTTAAAAAGTTTTCTAATGATGCTTGACTGCCTTTCCATATGAAAAATATATCATCTATAAATCTTGACCACAGGACAAGGTTCGCGCAGAGCTCCGGCATGGACCAGATGGAAAGGTCCTCCCAGTGGCTCATGAAAAGATTTGCGTAGCTCGGCACGAACCTCGTACCCATGGCCGTCCCGGTGACCTGCAGGTAAAACTCTTCCTCAAACCATAAGTATTTATAGGTGAGTATGTATTGTATGCACTCGATGATAAAATCTCTCTGAGCTGGTGCCATTGTTTGATCTTTGGTGAGAAAGTAATGTGTGCTGGAAATGCCCTGATCATGATCTATTATTGTGTATAGTGATGTTACATCACATGTGACTAACCAAAAGTCTTCCTGCCATGTGATGTTTTGTAGTTTTTTCAATATATCAGTTGTGTCTTTCAGATACGATGGTTGCGCTGCTACATATGGTTGTAGAAAGGTGTCTATGTACTGCGAAAGGTTGGAAGTGAGTGAATTAATTCCGGATACGATTGGTCTCCCTGGTGGATTTTGTTTGTTTTTGTGTATTTTAGGGAGATAATAAAATACTGGGATTATTGGATGTGGTGTGTCTAAAAACAAATGTTCTTTGAGTGTCAGGATCTCCATCTCCAAGCCTTTCCTAAGGAGTTCCCGGAGTTCTTTTTGAAATTTAACTGTAGGGTCTGCGGGTAGTTTCCTATAGGTGGTGGTGTCATCCAGTATTCTATGTGCCTCCTTGAGGTTATCCTCACTGTTCAAAACTACTACTCCCCCTCCTTTGTCGGCTGGTTTTACTACTAAAGTGGCATCTTTACTTAAATCCGTGAGTGCTTTGAGTTCGGCTTTTTTCATGTTGGTCCTTTGTTTTGATGGTTGATCACAGATTTTGAATATGTCATGTTGGATCATGTTGGTAAATGTCTCTATCTATTTTCCCATTACATAGCTGGGATAAAAGGTGGATGATGGACGATGTTCAGTGTGTTTGTATATGTCTGTGACTGGTGGTTTATGCTGTGGTAATGGTGTTTGTTGAAATAATTTTTTAAGGGTGAGTTTACGTGTAAATTTCTGAATATCCAAATATGTGTTAAATTTATTCATGTTGGTTGTTGGGGCGAACTTAAGGCCTTTGTCTAGTGCACTGATGTGATTTTTGCTTAATGCTGCGTTGCTAAGGTTAAAAATTCCCTTTCCTGGAGTGACGTGGATCCTTGGTCCTGTCTTTTTGCAATTTTGTCCCCCTCTGCATCCTCGTCTACCTCTTCCTTTTTTCTTTTCAGTGGTTTCCTCTGTGTTGTGACGGGTTCCATTGACGGGCCCGTCTCCTGTTCTAAAAAATGCTGATTGACACATGGTTTGTCTGTGGATTCGACTATTTTGGGTCTGGTCCCGGTGTTGGTTGTGTGTGATTCTTCTGGCTGGGATGTGAGTACTGACTGTATGTCACGCCACCCTTGTTCTAGTGAGTGTCGTGCTGTCTCGAATTCTAGGTCATCTTCTATGTCATGTAAAGAAAATGAAACGTCAGTGGTCGAACTGATTGTGGATAGGTTATCAAGGTCTATCACTTCTTGGTCTCTTATGGTGTCGATGACTTTGGTATTGTGGAGTCTGGTCATGTATTGTTGATACGTCAACTTGAGTCTCTTGTAAATAGGTGTTGTTGGTTTGGCGGTAGTGTTCCTATTGGTACGTTGCGTGAGTCGCCTGTATCTGCCTGCTGTGTGTTCCTTAGTTGGGCTGGTGTGTTTGGTAGATTGAGTAGTGGATCTGTTGGTCTTTGTGCGGGATTTCTCAACTTAAGTCCTCAAGTACCCACAACAGGTCATGTTTTCAGGATTTCTTTCTGTGGAGAGTATTACTGACCCAGCAAAATAGATTGACTTACCTGCACTTACCTGTGCATGTTTAAAGAAAACCACTGGTTTCAATGAAGGGCTTGCACTGGGTAAGAAGTGTGAAGGGATTGTTCTTGTCTGGGTTGCTGGCAATCACTAGCCAACTGTGGCATCGTCTTGTCATTTCTAATGCTGTAATTACTGTGCACATGAAAGAAGTTGTAAATAATTCCCGTCTATTAAAAATATGGAAGGAGACCCTCTGCTCACGTGTTTTTATAGTGGGTTATTTATTTTACAGTTCACTTCAGATTGGCATTGGCATAATAAATCTGACTATGAATAGCAAACGCACTTTAGGTGGAAATTGTTATCTAAATCTATAGAACAGTGCTTTTGGCCATAAATATTTTAGTAGTGTACATAGATCATAAAGAGGTATCCAAAAGGGACACATTAAAAGTAAGGAACACTGTCTAAATCGATTTATGTATCATAGCCAATTACAGCAATATTTACAGCTGAGACTGATTTCCTGAAATACTGCCAGCTAAGGATCTCCTTGTGTTCACCTCCAAGACTGTGCCCTCTCCTACTACAGTAAATCTGCATCCTAATTATTCAAATGCAAATTAAATTCCTGTGTATAACAATTTTTACAATGTTTTGAATTAAAGGGGAATGCCTCAATATTATTGTTTTTAATATATATCTTGTATATGTATTTCTATAATTCTATTTATTGAGATGTTTAATTTAACAGGTAAAAAAATAAAGTAGATTTAGGGGTTGGATACTTAGTATAATAAGATTTTACTTACCGATAAATCTATTTCTCGTAGTCCGTAGTGGATGCTGGGGACTCCGTCAGGACCATGGGGATTAGCGGCTCCGCAGGAGACAGGGCACAAAACTAAAGCTTTAGGATAAGGTGGTGTGTACTGGCTCCTCCCCCTATGACCCTCCTCCAAGCCTCAGGATACTGTGCCCGGACGAGCGTACACAATAAGGAAGGATATTGAATCCCGGGTAAGACTCATACCAGCCACACCAATCACACCGTATAACTTGTGATCTGAACCCAGTTAACAGTATGACAAACGTAGGAGCCTCTGAACAGACGGCTCACAACAATAACAACCCGATTTTTTTGTAACAACAACTATGTACAAGTATTGCAGACAATCCGCACTTGGGATGGGCGCCCAGCATCCACTACGGACTACGAGAAATAGATTTATCGGTAAGTAAAATCTTATTTTCTCTGACGTCCTAAGTGGATGCTGGGGACTCCGTCAGGACCATGGGTATTATACCAAAGCTCCCAAACGGGCGGGAGAGTGCGGATGATTCTGCAGCACCGAGTGAGAGAACTCCAGGTCCTCCTCAGCCAGGGTGTGCCCCTGACCAAGTAGCAGCTCGGCAAAGTTGTAAAGCCGAGACCCCTCGGGCAGTCGCCCAAGATGAGCCCACCTTCCTTGTGGAATGGGCATTTATATATTTTGGCTGTGGCAGTCCTGCCACAGAATGTGCAAGCTGAATTGTACTACACATTCAACTAGCAATCGTCTGCTTAGAAGCAAGAGCACCCAGTTTTTTGGGTGCATACAGGATAACAGCAAGTCAGTTTTCCTGACTCCAGCCGTCCTGGAAATCTATATTTTCAGGGCCCTGACAACATCTAGCAACTTGGAGTCCTCCAAGTCTCTAGTAGCCGCAGGTACCACAATAAGCTGGTTCAGATGAAACGCTGACACCAACTTAGGGAGAAACTGGGGACGAGTCCGCAGCTCTGCCCTGTCCGAATGGACAATCAGATATGGGCTTTTGTGAGACAAAGCCGCCAATTCTGACACTCGCCTGGCCGAGGCCAGGGCCAACATCATGGTCACTTTCCATGTGAGATATTTCAAATCCACAGATTTGAGCGGTTTAAACCAACGTGATTTGAGGAATCCCAGGACTACGTTGAGATCCCACAGTGCCACTGGAGGCACAAAAGGGGGTTGTATATGCAGTACTCCCTTGTCAAATTTCTGGACTTCAGGAACTGAAGCCAATTCTTTCTGGAAGAAAATCGACAGGGCCGAAATTTGAACCTTAATGGACCCCAATTTGAGGCCCATAGACACTCCTGTTTGCAGGAAATGCAGGAATCGACCGAGTTGAAATTTCTTCGTGGGGCCTTCCTGGCCTCACACCACGCAACATATTTTCGCCACATGTGGTGATAATGTTGTGCGGTCACCTCCTTCCTGGCTTTGACCAGGGTAGGAATGACCTCTTCCGGAGTGCCTTTTTCCCTTAGGATCCGGCGTTCAACCGCCATGCCGTCAAACGCAGCCGCGGTAAGTTTTGGAACAGACATGGTACTTGCTGAAACAAGTCCCTTCTTATCGGCAGAGGCCCTGAGTCCTCTGTGAGCATCACTTGAAGTTCCGGGTACCAAGTCCTTCTTGGCCCATCCGGAGCCACGAGTATAGTTCTTACTCCTCTACGTCTTATAATTCTCAGTACCTTTGGTATGAGAAGCAGAGGAGGGAACACATACACCGACTGGTACACCCCTGGTGTTACCAGAACGTCCACAGCTATTGCCTGAGGGTCTCTTGACCTGGCGCAATACCTGTCCAGTTTTTTGTTCAGGCGGGACGCCATCATGTCCACCTTTGGTCTTTCCCAACGGTGCACAATCATGTGGAAAAAACTTCTCGATGAAGTCCCCACTCTCCCGGGTGGAGGTCGTGCTGAGGAAGTCTGCTTCCCAGTTGTCCACTCCCGGAATGAAAACTGCTGACAGTGCTATCACATGATTTTCCGCCCAGCGAAGAATCCTTGCAGTTTCTGCCATTGTCCTCCTGCTTCTTGTGCCGCCCTGTCTGTTTACGTGGGCGACTGCCGTGATGTTGTCCCACTGGATCAATACCGGCTGACCTTGAAGCAGAGGTCTTGCTAAGCTTATAGCATTGTAAATTGCTCTTAGCTCCAGTATATTTATGCGGAGAGAAGTCCCCAGACTTGATCACACTCCCTGGAAATTTTTTCCCTGTGTGACTGCTCCCCAGCCTTTCAAACTGGAATCCGTGGTCACCAGGACCCAGTCCTGAATGCATAACTGTGGCCCTTTAGTAGATGAGCACTCTGCAGCCACCACAGAAGAGACACCCTTGTCCTTGGAGACAGGGTTATCCGCTGATGCATCTGAAGATGCGATCCGGACCATTTGTCCAGCAGATTCCACTGAAAAGTTCTTGCGTGAAATCTGCCGAATGGAATCGCTTCGTAAGAAGCCACCATTTTTCCCAGGACCCTTGTGCAATGATGCACTGACACTTTTCCTGGTTTTTGGAGGTTCCTGACTAGCTCGGATAACTCCCTGGCTTTCTCCTCCGGGAGAAACACCTTTTTCTGGACTGTGTCCAGAATCATCCCTAGGGACAGCAGACGTGTCGTCGGAGACAGCTGCGATTTTGGAATATTTAGAATCCACCCGTGCTGTCGTAGAACTACTTGAGATAGTGCTACTCAGACCTCCAACTGTTCTCTGGACCTTGCCCTTATCAGGAGATCGTCCAAGTAAGGGATAATTAAGACGCCTTTTCTTTGAAGAAGAATCATCATTTCGGCCATTACCTTGGTAAAGACCCGGGGTGCCGTGGACAATCCAAACGGCAGCGTCTGAAACTGATAGTGACAGTTTTGTACCACGAACCTGAGGTAACCTTTTGTGAGAAGGGCAAATTTGGACATGGAGGTAAGCATCCTTGATGTCCAGGGACACCATATAGTCCCCTTCTTCCTGGTTCGCTATCACTGCTCTGAGTGACTCCATTTAGAATAGGTCTCACCGAGCCGTCTGGCTTCAGTACCACAATATAGTGTGGAATAATACCCCTTTACTTGTTGTAGGAGGGGTACTTTGATTATCACCTGCTGGGAATACAGCTTGTGAATTGTTTCCAATACTGCCTCCCTGTCGGAGGTAGACGTTGGTAAAGCAAACTTCCGGAACCTGCGAGGGGAAGACGTCTCGAATTTCCAATCTGTACCCCTGGGATACTACTTGTAGGATCCAGGGGTCCACTTGCGAGTGAGCCCACTGCGTGCTGAAACTCTTGAGACGACCCCCCACCGCACCTGTTTTTACGGCCCCAGCGTCATGCTGAGGACTTGGCAGAAGCGGTGGAAGGCTTCTGTTCCTGGGAATGGGCTGCCTGCTGCAGTCTTCTTCCCTTACCTCTATCCCTGGGCAGATATTATGGGGACGAAAGGACTGAGGCTGAAAAGACTATGTCTTTTTCTGCTGAGATGTGACTTGGGGTAAAAAAGGTGGATTTTCTAGCTGTTGCCGTGGCCACCAGGTCCGATGGACCGACCCCAAATAACTCCTCCCCTTTATACGGCAATACTTCCATGTGCCGTTTGGAATCTGCATCACCTGACCACTGTCGTGTCCATAAACATCGTCTGGCAGATATGGACATCGCACTTACTCTTGATGCCAGAGTTTCGCATATATAGAAATGCATCTTTCAAATGCTCTATAGTCAATAAAATACTGTCCCTGTCAAGGGTATCAATATTTCCAGTCAGGGAATCCGACCAAGCCACCCCAGCGCTGTCCAGGCTGAGGCGATCGCTGGTCGCAGTATAACACCAGTATGTGTGTATGTACTTTTTAGGATATTTTCCAACCTCCTATCAGTTGGCTCCTTGAGGGCGTCCGTATCTGGAGACGGTAACGCCACTTGTTTTTATAAGCGTGTGAGCGCCTTATCCACCCTAAGGTGTGTTTCCCACTGCGCCATAACTTCTGGCGGGAAAGGGTATACCGCCAATAATTTTCTATCGGGGGAAACCCACGCATCATCACACACTTCATTCAATTTATCTGATTCAGGAAAAACCACATGTAGTTTTTTCACCCTCCACATAATACCCTTTTTTGTGGTACTTGTAGTATCAGAAATATGTAACATCTCCTTCATTGCCCTTAACAAGTAACGTGTGGCCCTAAAGGAAAATACGTTTGTTTCTTCACCGTCGACACTGGAGTCAGTGTCCGTGTCTGTGTCGACCGACTGAGGTAAAAAAGGACGTTTTAACGCCCCTGACGGTGTTTTAGACGCCTGGACAGGTACTAATTGGTTTGCCGGCCGTCTCATGTCGTCAACCGACCTTGCAGCGTGTTGACATTATCACGTAATTCCTTAAATAAGCCATCCATTCCGGTGTCGACTCCCTAGAGAGTGACATCACCATTACCGGCAATTGCTCCGCCTCCTCACCAACATCGTCCTCATACATGTCGACACACAAGTACCGACACACAGCACACACACAGGGAATGCTCTGATAGAGGACAGGACCCCACTAGCCCTTTGGGGAGACAGAGGGAGAGTTTGCCAGCACACACCAAAAACGCTATATTATACAGGGACAACCTTTATATAAGTGTTTTTCCCTTATAGCATTTTAATATATATATACATATCGCCAAATAAGTGCCCCCCCTCTCTGTTTTAACCCTGTTTCTGTAGTGCAGTGCAGGGGAGAGCCTGGGAGCCTTCCCACCAGCATTTCTGTGAGGGAAAATGGCGCTGTGTGCTGAGGAGAATAGGCCCCGCCCCCTTTTCGGCGGGCTTCTTCTCCCGTTTTTCTGAGACCTGGCAGGGGTTAAATACATCCATATAGCCTCCAGGGGCTATATGTGATGTATTTTTAGCCAGAATAAGGTATTATACATTGCTGCCCAGGGCGCCCCCAGCAACGCCCTGCACCCTCCGTGACCGTTGGTGTGAAGTGTGTGACAACAATGGCGCACAGCTGCAGTGCTGTGCGCTACCTTCATGAAGACTGAAAAGCCTTCTGCCGCCGGTTTCTGGACCTTCAATCTTCAGCATCTGCAAGGGGGGTCGGCGGCGCGGCTCCGGGACGAACCCCAGGGTGAGACCTGTGTTCCGACTCCCTCTGGAGCTAATGGTGTCCAGTAGCCTAAGAAGCCAATCCATCCTGCACGCAGGTGAGTTGAACTTCTCTCCCCTAAGTCCCTCGATGCAGTGAGCCTGTTGCCAGCAGGACTCACTGAAAATAATAAACCTAAAAACTTTTTCTAAGCAGCTCCTTAAGAGAGCCACCTAGATTGCACCCTGCTCGGACGGGCACAAAAACCTAACTGAGGCTTGGAGGAGGGTCATAGGGGGAGGAGCCAGTACACACCACCTGATCCTAAAGCTTTAGTTTTGTGCCCTGTCTCCTGCGGAGCCGCAAATCCCCATGGTCCTGACGGAGTCCCCAGCATCCACTTAGGACGTCAGAGAAAATAAGGTGATGATGGGGTATGATAATGAAGCAAATTGGTGAACATTAAAAATAACTCCTTATTGCCAGCATTCATTTACACCTTGTGTCTTTGCCGTGTGCCCCTATAATGCAATGTGCATTTCAGTTCATAATTGGGGGCGGGGGGCTTATAGTCAACTGTTCACCCCAATTTCTTAGTGTTAATGTCCCGGAGCATGTTATTGTACCTTGCTGTCTCTTCTGTCATTTGACTGCTCATTGTAGTCCAGTCTGTACATATTGATTGCAACTTATCTAGAGACTTGGGTACAGGGTTGCACAATTTAAATCAAATTATTAAATCAACGATTTAAATCAAATGAATAAATCATGATTCAAATCAAAACGTTACAAAACTACAATTGCTTAGAAAGATATAGACGTTTAGGTGGGAGCAGTCCTTTTTTTTTTTTTTTAGCTCAGTTTGGGAGAATAATGGTGTATAGGAGATTCTACAAGGTATATACGCTGGAAGACTGTTTGGAGTCCTTTCTAAAAACTAGACCATTCTTGTTAGAGTATGTGATGAAAACAAAAATGATATCCCACAAGACATTATTAACAAAGTTAACTTTGGTGTTAAGCGGAGTGCTGAAGATTATTTGGCTCGACTGAAACCTGTAGCTGTAGCCCTGGATCGTGCACAAACATGCAACTGCACAATCAGTGAGGTCGTACAAGTGTGGAAGAAGCTGTTAGATGATCTTGAAGAGATTGGACACCACAGCAATGTAGTAAAGATGGCAAAGGCAAGAGCTAAAATTGCAGTCATAGATGCCCACTTGCTGGCTAATCTACTTGATCCTAGGTACAGGGGAAAAAAAGCTTAGTCCTGCTGAAATTGAGACTGCTATAGAGTTTGCTCATCGTGAAAACTTATATATACCTACAGCTAGAGATAAATCTCAAACTGTATATATATCTGGCGCTAAAATAATGTATGGTAGTAATTTACCAGATGGTAATCAGTGAAAATTGTGATCTCTAGGGCTGCTGAGCAAAAACAGCTGGTTAGGCTGAACAACTAATTGAAATACAAAGGAGAAAGAAATGCTCTGCGCACCAAAAATCACTTTGAATTGATTGATTGATTAATTAAGTGCAGTCTAGCAAGGAGAATGATTGACTCAATGAAACTTGACCTTTTTTATAGTGAAAAATATTTTATAAAACAGTTAATGACACAAAACAAAGTAAATAAGACAAACAATACATATATATATATATATAGCAGTATAAAAACCGGAGGTATTTCACCTCTTGCAAGTGTAAATAGAAACACTGTATCTAACTTTTATAAACGTGCTGTTTAAACAGCATACACTGTATCTAAAATGCAGATCGGATATCTTAAGTGAAAGAGGCTCTATACAAAGAGCAACAATCGATTCTAACACTGGCGTCCCAGTGTGGAATCAAATAAAATGTCCACAGATGGCTCCACAATAAAATTATTAGAAGCAAAGCAAGTAATAATAGTTACCCTCGTGCTGATTCCTGAGATGTAATGCAGAGTCCTGTATGCATTTGCACGGGGAGAATGTAAAGATTGGTAGTTGCTGCCACAATGGTAATTAAAAGACAGACTTGTTGGAATATTTATTCTCCGTAATAATAGCCGTCAGTTGACCGTCAGATGATGACATGTAGGGAGTTTCCCAGCAAGGGACCTGATCCGTATGGCTATCGGTAACAGCATGGAACGGCAAAACCGCTGATGGCTGGCGCCGCACTGGTGTCACAGCGGAGATCCGTCTATATCCAGCTTGTCGCAGCGGGATTCTGATGTAGAAGTGCCGTTAGCAGCTGGACTCCCTTTAACCTCACTGCGGAGGTATAATTACTGTAGGTCACTTGGCTTAGATGTGGACGGAACCGGAATAGCAGGACCGAGATGGTAGGAGCCCGTCTGTGGAGTAACTGATATCCACTGCACTGCACTCGTAGAAAGGGGCGTCAACGCGTTTCGTCTCCTAGCAACGGAGACGCGAATATACAAATCAATTATGTCCATGATTGTAGGTGAGAAGAACACGTTCAATTCAACATACACTATATACAAAGGTGGAAGCACAAGCCTCATCTATCTAATACTAAATACTGCACTTGTATAAATAATAATAATAATATAACTAGCAGTTCTTCTCACGACTGGATTAAGGGTCACATGGGCTTGGGGCTTAAAATAATCAAGGTCCTATAGCGAGAGGTGGAGCAGCTGTAACCGGAGATATGTGGGTGTGGTACACTATCACCACAGTGTCTCCTAAAATGTGCAAAAGAAGAAAAATTGCTTAATTTGTCAAGAAAATACAAGTTTAATATTATGATTTATGGCCAACTGTGTGGCAAGTTGGGCATCTAATGTTCATCTTGCCATCATGACGGTTGGCCTATTTTTATATGCAGGCATGCAGTTGTATTCCCATATACCCCATTGTTAATTTAGCCCTGGATAGGTACTATAGCAATCGCAACATCTAAGCAGGATGTCATTTTCACCTCCGTATGTTGATCATGTGACTTGCTCACCTCATAAACAGTGTCGTTACTCAGCATTGGTAGAAAGGTCATTGCTTTGTGGAAAACTGTCAAATATCAACTGTGTCTGCTGATATGACAGCTCACAATGGTAAGGTATGCTTATTTTAACATAAGTATCAGAAAATATACGTTATGGTAAGAACTTACTGTTGATTACGGTATTTCTCCTAAGTCCACAGGTTCCACAGGATAACAATGGGATATGATGGAGCGACAGCGGATTGGCACCAAACGATCAAAAGCTTTCCGGCCTCCCAGGATGCAACGGGCCCGTCCATAAATCCCGACCCTGGCTCAGGCAAATCAGTTGTATTCCAAAGCACAAGGCAGGAGCATCATGTAGAGCCCTAATCAGGCGAGAAGAACACACATGCACACCCTTCCATACAAGAAGGAAGAGGTTAGTGAGTAGAAGGATCCTCAAATCAGGTGCGTCAGGGTGGGATCCCTGTGGAACCTGTGGACTTAGAAGAAATACCGTTATCAACTGTAAGTTCTTACCATAACGTATATTTCTCCGGCAGGGTCCACAGGTTATCCACAGGATAACAATGGGATTTTCCAAAGCAATTTAGTGGTGGGGACGCTCCTGATTGGACAGGAGAACCTTATGCCCGAATTCAGCGTCATGAGAGACAAAAGTATCCAAGGCATAATGTCTAATGAATGTGTTAATGGAAGACCATGTGGCTGCCTTACATATCTGTTCTGCTGAAGCACCATGTTGTGCTGCCCATGAGTAGAGTAGAGTGAGCAGAGACATTAGCCGGAACAGGGAGATCAGCTTGCGAATATGCTTCTGAAATCGTCATTCGCAGCCATCTTGCCTGCATCTGTTTAGTAGTAGGCCATCCTCTCTTGTGAAATCTGTACAGAATGAAGAGAGAATCTGTCTTACTGATGGCACTGGTACGATCCACGTAGATCCTTAATGCATGGACCACGTCCAGCGACGCATCTCCCGCAAAAAGTCCCGATACCTGAAAAGCTGGGACTACAATTTCTTTGTTAAGGTGGAATTTAGACACCACCTTAGGAAGATACCCAGACCTAGTTGTGAGAACTGCTTTATCCGGATAAAAAATCAGAAAAGGAGAACGACATGACAGCGCTCCTAAATCTGATACTCTTCTAGCTGATGCCATAGTCAGTAGAAAGAGCACTTTAGCTGTCAACCACTTAAGATCCACTTTATTAAGTGGTTCAAATGGGGCAACTTGAAGAGCTTTCAGGACTAAACATAAGTCCCACGGTACTGTAGGTGGAACAAAAGGAGGTTGAATGTGCAGCATTCCCTGGTAAAAAAGTACGCCCATCCTGTAAATTGGCAATTTTCTTTTGGAACCATACAGTCAATGCCGATACTTGCACTCTCAAGGAAGCCACTTTCAAACCTTTATCCATTCCTGCCTGTGGGAATGCTAAGTCCCTGGAAACTCTGAAAGATTTCGGATCCACATTTCTTTCACTGCACCAATTCGGTGATAAATACTAGCTGAGGAGGGTTCCCTTGCTCTGAGCATTGTTTGAATTACCTGTTGTGAGAATCCTCTTGACTTCAGGATAGACATTTCAAGAGCCACACCGTCAAAGACAGCCGTTCCAGATGTCAGTGATAACAGGGACCCTGCATCAGTAGATCTGGACGTGGAGGGAGCAGAAATGGAGCATCTATTGACATTCTCTGCAGATCTGTGTACCAATGCCTTCTGGGCCAAGCCGGAGCTATTAGAATCATGGCACCCTTTGCTTGCTTTATTTTCCTCACCACCCTGGGTAACAGGGTGATCGGAGGAAACAGATAAGCCAGATGAAAGTCCCATTTCACCGACAAGGCGTCCATAAAGATTGCTCCGGGATCCTTTGTCCTTGACCCATATGCGGGCACCTTGTTGTTCAGATGGGATGCCATGAGATCTATTTCTGGCAACCCCCATTTGTCTACTAGAGTCTGAAAGACCTCCGGGTGTAGAGCCCATTCGCTTGCTTGAATGGTGTGTCGACTGAGAAAGTCCACTTCCCAGTTTAGGACTCCCGGAACGAACACTGCGGACAAGTCTGGAAGATGGAGTTCTGCCCACTTTAGTATGTGACTTACCTCCTTCATTGCTTTTTGGCTGTGAGTTCCTCCCTGATGGTTGAGGTATGCTACTGCCGTTGCATTGTCTGAGCGGATCTGGACTGGTTTTCCCTGAAGAGTGTCCTTTGCCTGAACCAGTGCCATGTATATGGCCCGAAGTTCTAACAGGTTTATTGGCAGGTAACTTTCTTCTCTTGTCCATTGTCCCTGGAACCATAATTTTCCGGACACTGCTCCCCAGCCCTGAAGACTGGCATCTGTTGTCAGGCTCTCCCAATCTGATATCCAAAAGGATCTCCTTTTGTCTAGATGGGATGTCTGTACCCATCAGGCTAATGACTTTCTTACCTTTACTGGAAGTACCATTGTCTGTTTCTTTATTGTCTGATGTACTCCATTCCATCTGGGCAGAATCAGAGGCTGCAGATGCCTCAAGTGGAATTGTGCATATTCCACCATGTCAAATGTTGACACCATCAATCCCATCACTCGCATGGCTGCGTGAATGGATACCATCTGACTGTGTAGCAAGTCCTGAATTCTTGACTGTACCTTGGATATCTTGTTCCGAGGTAAAAATACTTTCTGCAGACCTGAATCCAGTACAGCCCCCAAGTGAGTCATTCGTTGTGACGGCACCAAAGATGATTTTGCCCAATTTATGAGCCATCCGTGCCTCTGCAGACATGTTATTGTCTGTTGGAGATGGCACAGGAGTAATTCCTGTGATTGTGCCAGGATTAAAAGGTCGTCGAGGTATGGAAAAATTCTTATCCCCTGTTTGCGGAGATAAGCTGCCATAACCACCATAATCTTGGTAAATACTCTGGGGGCTGTTGCTAACCCAAAGGGTAGGGCCTGGAACTGGAAATGCTGCTGGAGGACAGCGAACCTGAGATAACACTGATGGGACAGTGCTATAGGAACATGTAGGTAAGCATCCTGAATATCCAGGGATACCATATAATCCCCTGGTTCCATGGCCAAAACTATGGAGCGTAACGTCTCCATGTGAAACCTCAGTATCCAAATATATTTGTTTAGCATTTTGAGATTGAGAATGGGCCTAAATGACCCATTTGGCTTCTGAACCAAAAATAGGTTGGAGTAAAACCCCTGCCCCCATTGTGCCAGGGGTACTGGAATGACTACTCCTGACTGAAGCAATTTCTGAACTGCTTCTTCCAAGGCTCTGGCCTTTGTCTCTACCCGAGATGGGCTGGTGCAGAAGAACCTTCGAGGAGGGTGCTTCTTGAAGGGAAAAACATAACCTAGAGATACCGCTTCTTGCACCCAGACATCTGTTGTAGACTGTCACCAGATGTGTGCAAACGGAAGAAGTCGGCTCCCCACCCTAGGATCCCCCAGGCGGAGGCCCGCACCATCAGGCTGATGGCTTCTGGTTTGGAAGCTCTCCCTCTGGTAGCCCAATGCTTTTTTTATTTACCAAACTTATTGTATTGAGGCTGCTTACGATCATTTTTTCCTTTTGGATTTCCTTGAGACCGAAAGGGCCGGAAAACCGGACCCCTAGGTTTGGGGTTATATGTGGAAGGAAACTTGACCTTCTTGGAGTGTGCTTCTGACTCCAGAATATCTGTCAATTCTTTTCCAATTCCAAAACCTTCTAGGATTCTTAGTCGGCTTTCCACGTACGTAACCAAACTGCTCTGCGAGCAGCTATTGTTGAGGCTGATGCCCTAGAAGCAATAGTACCCATATCTAATGCGGCTTTTTCCAAGAATACTGCTGCTTGTTTAATATGGGCTATATAAGATTTTTGCTATCAGCCCAGGCAGCCACTGCCTATTCTATCCAGGCCGAAGCCATGGCAGGCCTTATGACTGAGAATATGGTTTTTAGAAAACCATCCACTCTCTTATCTGTGACATCATTTAAGGATGTTGATGGCAAAGGCAATATAGATTTTCGCACTAATCTAATCACATGCGTATCTACTTTAGGAGCTACCTCCCTTTTTAAACAGTCCCCAGCTGGAAAAGGATAGTTGGATTCACATTTTTTGGGAATTCTATATTTTTTGTTGGGTGTTGCCCAAGCCTCTTACATGATTTCTGTCAGCTGGTCTGACCCTGGAATCTCAGTCTTAACTGTCTTGGGATGTTTAAACACAGGTGCCTTGGTTTTTAACGCAGGCTCTGCTGAATCTTCTAAGGACAGAATAACCTTCATTGCTCTAATTAATTCAGCTATATCCACTGAGCTGAGACCTTCTTCCTCCTCTTCGTATACTGAAGTAGAGTAAATAGAGCTTTCATCATTCAATGAATCATCATGTGTAGCCTGTGAAGGTGAAGATTTACTTACCATCAGTTTATCAGCTTGTTTCATTTGAGAAGCTGGTGGGTGAAATGATATACCGTAGATAGGGAGCTGCATGTATGGGTACCCTATTCCTGGTACAGAAGCTGTAGGAATTATCCGTTCAGCTATACTGGACAAGGTCTGTGCAAACATAGCCCAAGGTGGATCTATCTGTACCTGATGGTGTACAGGGATCTGCCTTGTGTTCTGCTGAAAAGCAAAACAATTTGCACATAAATTATCCTGAACCAGATCCTGAGAGGATAATACAGTTTTGCAAGACAAACTTTATATGAGTGTTGTTGTAAATGTACCTTCGTCACTTTTTCTGCTCTTAGACATGATAAATAATCAGCACTTTCACAGTGTTCTACACAATTTGTGACTGTAATCACTTTAACCTTCTAAAGTGATATCAATCTGACCCTACCCATGCACCAGCATTGAGGATCAGAAGAAACAACTGACAAACATATATGAAAGCCAGCAATCACACTAGCAGTCAGTCACATGTTCTATATTAGTCATATGAGCACATCATCAACTACAAACACTTTTTTAAGTATGTAGGCGAACATTTACTGAATCCTGTAAAACAGATCTAACGTATTCAGACGCAAATGCGAAGAAAACCACAGTAAATGTACACAGACTCATATGCAATAGGCACTTAAACTTAACTATTCTTACTGACAAAGTAAATAGAAGTTTAGTGCTGTATAACCCGTACTCAGTAGAGTGGGATACAGGGAGACTCACCCTGCTTCCAGTGATCGATCAATACGTTAGCGAACGCTGAGTGAATCCAGACGCTACTAGTGTACACTGCCGGTCCAGGAACCTATAGTGGACACAGACGCTCAGTGAACACAGACGCATCGGTCACACAGCCATCTATGCTGCGATCGAATCTCTTCACGGGTACGTTCAGTGAATACAGACGCAGTGGTCACACAGCCGCCTATGTTGCGAACTGATCTCTCGTGGTAACGCTCAGTGAACAGCGACGCAGAGGCCTTCTGCTGCGACCAAGTTCCCTCTGGTAGCGTCTGAGACGGAAGCGAGGAAACAGTTCATGGCGGGAGACTCGGCGGCAACTGGTCATGAACCGGGGGGGGGGGGTCGACCAGGAGAGCATCTGACTCCCCACTGCTGACATCAACCCTAGGGATCGCGACCTCATGCTATTCCTGGTGCTTATGATCCCTAAGACCTAGCGCTGGAGCACCCGTGGTGGTGGCGCATCAGCTACTGTTTTGTAGTCTCCTCCCAAAACAGTGCGGCTGTGTCCGTATTCCATGCATGCTACGCGGAACCGATGCCTTTCCTTCTCCCCGTGCTCCAGCCACAGCTTGGTAACGTCTGCTGGACCTGCTAGTATATCTGACACAGACGCCCGCCGAAACAGCACTGTACTCGTGGGTAAGCGGTGTCACGACCTGGCGGAGAGTTGTTGGAGCTCTTTCCAATATGCGTGTGAGACGCTGTTTAGAAAGATCACTCAAAGAAAATAGTAAGACTATAAAATAAAATAAGAAAGCTTGAGGCTGCTAAAAAACAGCAGCCCTCTCACCATGGTCCGGCTCCTGCCGCACCAAACAGAAAAACTGATTTGCCTGACCCAGGGGGCGGGATATATGGACGGGCCCGTTGCATCCTGGGAGGCCGGAAAGATTTTGATCGTTTGGTGCCAATCCGCTGTCGCTCCATCATATCCCATTGTTATCCTGTGGATAACCTGTGGACCCTGCCGGAGAAATAATGATAGATGGATTGCCATGGTGAAATGAAGGTAGTATGTGATTTATAACCTCAATAGGTTGATAATGTGACTTGCTATAGACCTGCCCATTAACAACTGTATCTGTTAAACACTTAGCTTTTTTTTTTTTTTTTTCAAGAACCAGTCAAAAATTGTTTTTTTCATGATTGAATTAGGTCAAGAACATCTATTTAAAAGTTATTCAACACAAATAGCAGTATTTATGGTATATTTTACAGATGGCCATCGACAGCTGCACCGTCATACCAATGGTTTCAAACCTTCTTTATGCAACATTTATGATTCCGGAAACGATAGTTTGGTTCTGCGCAAGTTGGGTTCCACTCATGTTCCCTTGACATCATGGCTGCAATCGATGGTTGATGGCTATCTCTAGTATACTGTGCATGAACTTTAAACACTTGTAAGCGAATTTGTCGCCATCCCTAATTGGAGGCCCTGTATCGATAGTTTAGATCAATATGAGACTTTCATAATCAAAATTATCTTTCACAATAATACCAATTTAAATTATTGTTTTTTTAAATGTTTCTTCTAAATGCATGGAGATACATTGAGAAATCAATAGATATTGATAATCGAGACTTGCTTGGGTAAAGAGGCACTACAATGCTTACATTTCCTCAGCGACTGCTGCTCCCCTGCAACTGCCAGTTATACACAGTGTGGGCAGTGCTGGATTTCCCCAGCTGCTGCTTCTATTAGCAGCCACTGGGCATCATCAATGGAGTCTGCCTTTCATCAACAGCTGCTGCTCTCTCCAGGGACAGGGTGTAAACCTTTGGAACAGACCAGCAGCGCTGGCTTTCCCTGGCAGCTTCTGCACTCTGTAGCCACTGGTTGTACGCAGTGGAGGCAGGCAGGCTGTGCTGGATCTACTGGCGGCTGCTCCCATCTGCAGCTGCCGGGAATGGGGTGCCACTGGGCTGCCAATCACTTCTGACCATGGTGACTGGGACACACTAGGGAATGGAGCCATGGGTGCAGAGGGGCCGAGAGGTTCTTCTGAGATTGTGGCTACTGGAAGGTCATCGACTGACTATGACATGTTGGCTTACTTACAGTGTGTGTGTGTGTGTGTGTGTGTGTGTGTGTGTGTGTGTGTGTGAAAATATATATTTATAATACGGTAGAGTCACATTATTATGACCACCAGCTAATAGCCAGAGTAACCTCCGTGTGCAGCATGGACAGCAGCTAGACAGGCTGAAGTGTCATTTTAGGCTCACGTCTGGTAGCCCTCAGGTTCATTTTGACGGTGAGCTGCTCCACTGTAGCGTGTCTGTTAGCCCTTACTCATCTTCGTAGCCGACGTTAACCTCTCACATAAATGGCACGTGGTGCTCCGTAGTTTCCATGTTGGTTATTCACAGTGGTGCCATTAGTCCAGTCACGATACACCTTCACCACATCAGCACACGAACAGTTCACAAACTGCGCTGTTTCAGAAACACTGCCACCCTAGGCCCGAAAGCCGATAATCATTCCTTTTTGCAACTCTGATAAATCGCCACTTTTACCCATGACAGCTATGAGTGATACTGTATGTGTGCAGACGGCCTATTGCACCCCTTATATACCCACCAAGCCAGTGCTCGACATGTGACGTACTTCATGGGCTTCGCGCTGCCGATATCAAATGTAGGAAGTGGTCATATTATCATATTATTGTAACTCAACCGTGTGTGTGTGTGTATATATATATATATATATATATATATATATATATATATATATATATAAACATGTCCATCCCCCAGCATCCGCATGTAGGTTTGAACAGAACCAGCACACTGTTCTATATTTGAACAAACAATTTAATTGAAGAGACTTGGTAAGATCCAGCATATACTCATCATGGTGCAGCAGAAGCAAAGCATCGGTGGCATCCCAAACAGCCGTTTTCGGTTTCAGACCTTCATCAGGGGAATTACCAGCTAAAGTGCCATGTGCCAAAGAGAGTAAAGTGTCTGTGTGCAGTGCGAAACCGAAAACTGCTGTTTGGGATGCCACCCATGCAAATATAGAACAGTGTGCTGGTTCTGTTCAAACCTACATGCGGATGCTGGGGAATGGACATGTTTTCATATCAATTTGATTTATAACCGGACACCTGTGATTTAGCTCTGAGAGTGTCAGTGCGGCTTCCCGGGACTTTGTTCTGTGATAATATATATATATATATATATATATATATATATATATATTTCTCTTATATCCTAGAGGATGCTGGGGACTCCAAAAGGACCATGGGTTATAGACGGGAGCCGCAGGAGCTTGGGCACACTAAAAAGACTTAAGACTGGGTCCTCCCTCTATGCCCCTCCTCCAGACCTCAGTTAGACTTTGTGCCCAGGAGTGACTGGATGCACACTAGGGGAGCTCTCCTGAGTTTCTCTAGGAAAATACTTTTTGTTAGGTTTTTTATTTTCAGGGAGCCCTGCTGGCTACAGGCTCCCTGCAGTGTGGGAGTGAGAGGAGAGAAGCAGACCTACTTCTGTGAGTTTCAAGGCTCTGCTTCTCGGCTACTGGACACCATTAGCTCCAGAGGGTTCGATCACTTGGTGCGCCTAGCTGCTTGTTCCCGGAGCCACGCCGTCACCCCCTCACAGAAGCCAGAAGTCAGAAGTCGGGTGAGTATGAGAAGAACAGAAGACTTCAGGACGGCAGAAGACTTCAGTGACGGAAGGTAAAGCACAGCGGCACAGGTAAAGCCGAGGCACTTTATTACAGACCCCCGTCGGGCATTTTTTGTATGTTTAAATTTGGCGGCCCGAAGCCGCCGGGAAGGGGGCGGAGCTTCGGTCCGCGGCTCACTCGCGTGCCATTTTCTCCCTACACAGCACCGCGGGAGAGACGCTGTTGGGACCTCCACGTTTTCTGCAAGTATAGGGGGCATCTCCAGTGGGGAGCCGCTGTGGGGTACCAGTTGTGAATTATAAGGCAGCGCTGGGTACACTTAATCTTCTGTGTCCCAATACAGGCGCTGGGGTGTGAGCTGGCATACTCCCTCTGTCTCCTCTTCTGGGCTGAATTGTGGGCCTGTCACCTTGCTGGGACGGTTCTGGGTGTTGTGGGTGTCGTTACTGCGTGTCGACATGTCGGAACCTGAATGTTATTCACCAGAGGAGGTTATAGGATGTGAGGATGCGGGGCTAGAGCTAGCACTGTCGACGCAGCCGACTCCTGATTTACTAGCAATCCTTACTACAATAAATTCCAATGTAGCTTCTTTATCTAAGAGGTTAGATAAGTCTGAGTCACAGACCCAGGTGTGGAAGAAATCTATGGAGGAGGCTTTATCTCAGGTACAGACCCCATCCGGGTCCCATAAGAGGCCTTTTACTCAGGTGGGGGATACGGATACCGACACAGACTCTGATTCCGAGGTCGATTTCACTGAGGCGGCGTTACATCCACGTTTAGTTAAGAGTATTCAGTACATGATTGTGGCTAAAAAGGATGTGTTGCAGATTTCTGATGAACCTGCGGTGCAGGAAACAAGGATTTGCTTATTCAAGGGGAAGAAACCGGAGGTAAAGTTTCCCCCCTCTCATGAAATGAATACTCTTTGTGAAAAGGCTTGGGAATCGCCGGATAAGAAATGGCAGATTCCCAAGAGGATTCTTATGGCGTATCCTTTTCCCTCTGATGACAGGGAAAAATGGGAGACATCTCCAACCGTTGATAAAGCTCTATCCCGTTTGTCTAAGAAGGTGGCACTTCCGTCTCCTGACACGGCAGCTCTCAAGGATCCGGCGGATCGCAAGTTGGAGACGTGTCTGAAGTCCATTTTCGCTAATACGGGTGCATTGCTCAGACCTGCTGTGGCGTCGGTATGGGTGAGTAGTGCTATTGCTAAATGGGAGGAGAATTTAGCTAATGACATGGATACTCTTGATAAAGATAATGTCCTTCTAACTCTTGGTTATATTAAGGACGCTGCAGATTACCTGAAGGACGCGGCAAGGGACGTCTGTCTCTTGGGATCAAGGACCAATGCCATGTCGATATCTGCCAGGAGGGCCTTGTGGATCCATCAATGGAATGCTGATGCCGACTCCAAGAGGTCTATGGAAGCTCTACCCTTTAAAGGTACGGTCTTGTTTGGGGACACCCTGGCGGACCTAGTCTCGACCGCGACTGCGGGTAAGTCCTCTTTTCTTCCTTATGTTCCCACACAACAGAAGAAGGCACCACATCAGCAAATGCAGTCCTTTCGTCACAATAAATACAGGCGTGGAAAGGGTTCGTCTTTCCTCGCCTCAAAGGGTAGAGGACGGGGAAGAAAAATTCCTGCAACCTCAGGTGCACAGGACCAGAAGTCCTCGCCGGCTGCTACCAAGTCCACCGCATGACGCTGGGGCTTCCCTGGGGGAGTCCGGACCGGTGGGGGGCCGTCTTCAGGTATTCAGCCAGGTCTGGATTCAATCAGACCTGGATCCTTGGGTGTTAGAAATCGTGTCTCAAGGATACAAACTGGAGTTTCAGGAGATGCCCCCTCACCGGTTCTTCATTTCGGCATTACCAGTGGTTCTTCCGGACAGGGAGGTGGTCCGGGCGGCCATTCAAAAATTGTGTCTACAAAGGGTCATTGTTCCCGTCCCTCCGTCCCAGCGGGGGGAGGGGTTCTACTCAAGCCTCTTTGTGGTACCGAAACCGGACGGTTCGGTCAGACCAATTCTAAATCTAAAATCCCTCAATCCATACTTGAAAGTCTTCAGGTTCAAGATGGAATCCCTTTGAGCGGTGATTGCCAGCCTGGAGGCGGGGGATTTTATGGCATCAGTCGACATAAAGGTTCCCTACTTACATGTGCCGATATATCCTCCGCATCAGGCTTCCCTCAGGTTTGCGATACAGGATTCTCATTACCAATTTCAGACGTTGCCGTTTGGGCTTTCCACGGCTCCGAGGATTTTCACCAAGGTCATGGCGGAAATGATGGTTCTTCTTCGCAAACAAGGGGTTTCAATTATCCCGTACTTGGACGATCTCCTGATAAAGGCGAGGTCCAAGGAACGATTGCTGACAAGTGTAGAGTTGTCTCTATCGGTTCTGCGACAACACGGATGGGTCCTCAATTTGCCGAAATCCCAGTTGATTCCGACCACTCGGCTTCCTTTTCTGGGCATGATTCTGGACACGGAGTTACAGAAGGTATTCCTTCCAGAAGAAAAGGCTCTGGAATTGCAGACGATGGTCAGAGAACTTCTGCAGCCGACGAGTGTGTCGATCCATCATTGTACTCGGGTTCTGGGGAAGATGGTTGCGGCATACGAAGCCATTCCATACGGCAGATTTCATGCCCGCATGTTTCAGTGGGACTTGCTGAGCAAATGGTCCGGGTCTCACCTACACATTCACCGGAAGATAAGTCTATCTCCCAGAGCCAGAATTTTTCTCCTTTGGTGGCTACAAGCTCATCACCTCCTGGGGGGACGCAGATTCGGTATCCAGGATTGGGTACTTCTGACAACAGATGCAAGTCTCCGGGGCTGGGGCGCAGTCACCCAAGGAAGAAATTTCCAGGGAAAATGGTCGCTCCAGGAAGCCTGTCTCCACATAAATGTTCTAGAGTTAAGAGCCATTTACAACGGCCTGCTCCAAGCAAGAAGTCTTCTTCAGGGTCGACCGGTCCTGGGACAGTCAGACAACATCACAGCGGTGGCCCATATAAACCGGCAAGGCGGAACGAGGAGCAGAGCAGCAATGGCGGAGGCCACAAAGATACTTCGCTGGGCGGAACAACACATCAGCGCACTGTCAGCAGTTTTCCTACCGGGGGTGGACAACTGGGAAGCGGATTTCCTCAGCAGACACGACCTCCATCCGGGAGAGTGGGCTCTGCACCAAGAGGTATTTGCAGAAGTGACAAGACGCTGGGGAATTCCGTTGATAGACATGATGGCGTCTCGGCTCAACAAGAAGCTCTTGAGGTATTGTTCCAGGTCAAGGGACCCACAAGCCACGGCGGTGGACGCCCTGGTGTCTCCGTGGGTCTTCCAGTCGGTGTATGTGTTCCCTCCTCTTCCTCTCATTCCAAAGGTGCTGGGGATCATTCGTCGAGCAAGGGTTCAGGCGATTCTCGTCGTCCCAGACTGGCCAAGAAGGGCCTGGTACCCGGATCTTCAGGACTTACTGGTGGAAGATCCTTGGCCGCTTCCTTTAAGAGAGGATCTGTTGTTACAGGGTCCATGCGTGTTTCTGGACTTACCGCGGCTGCGTTTGACGGCATGGAGGTTGAGCGCCAGATCTTAGCTCGTAAGGGTATTCCCAGGGAGGTCATTCCAACTCTCATTAAGGCTAGGAAAGAGGTTACAGCTAAACACTATCACCGTATCTGGAGGAAATATGTTTCCTGGTGTGAGGTTAAAAAGGCTCCTGCGGAGGATTTTCACTTGGGTCATTTTCTCCACTTTTTACAGGCGGGTGTAGATGCAGGCATGAAATTGGGTTCCATCAAAGTGCAAATTTCGGCTTTGTCTATTTTCTTTCAAAAAGAGTTAGCTGCCCTCCCAGAGGTTCAGACTTTTGTAAAGGGTGTAATGCATATCAATCCACCGTTTGTACCGCCTGTAGCGCCATGGGACCTTGATGTCGTCTTACGGTTCCTCATGTCTTCCTGGTTTGAACCTTTGCGGACGGTTGAATTAAAATTTCTCACTTGGAAGGTAGTTATGCTTTTGGCACTGGCATCTGCCAGGCGAGTATCGGAATTGGCAGCTTTATCTCATAAGAGTCCGTACTTGATTTTTCATGCGGATAGGGCGGAATTGAGGACTCGTCAACAATTTCTACCGAAGGTGGTTTCGTCATTTCACATTAACCAACCTATTGTGGTTCCGGTAGCTACGGAAGAAGTGGCGATTCCAAAATCTCTGGATGTTGTAAGAGCGTTAAAAGTTTACGTTTCTAGGACAGCTGTTACTAGGAAAACTGAAGCGTTGTTTGTTTGTATGCGGCCAACAAGGTTGGTCATCCCGCGTCAAAACAGACTATTGCACGCTGGATTTGTAGTACGATCCAGCAAGCTCATTCTTCGGTGGGGTTGCCGGTGCCGAAGTCGGTTAAAGCCCATTCTACCAGAAAGGTGGGCTCATCTTGGGCGGCTGCCAGAGGTGTTTCGGCACTACAGCTTTGCCGAGCGGCTACTTGGTCGGGTTCGAACACTTTTGCTAAATTCTATAAGTTTGATACCCTGGCCGATGAGGACCTGGCGTTTGCTCAGTCGGTGCTGCAGAGTCGTCCGCACTCTCCCGCCCGTTCTGGAGCTTTGGTATAATCCCCATGGTCCTTTTGGAGTCCCCAGCATCCTCTAGGACGTAAGAGAAAATAGGATTTTGGTACTCACCGTTAAATCCTTTTCTCCTAGTCCGTAGAGGATGCTGGGCGCCCGTCCCAGTGCGGACTATTACTTGCATTATATATTTTCTTACTGGTTAAGTTAGTTTATACACGACTTGTGTATTAGTTTGTTGCAGCTGGTTGCTGGAGTTTTATGCATACTGTTATCTGGTTTGGCGTTATTCCGGTTGTACGGTATGTTTATGGTGTGGGCTGGTAATTTGGTAGCCCTTAGTTAAGACAAAAATCTTTCCTTGTAATGTCCGTCTCTCCTGGGCACAGTTCCTATAACTGAGGTCTGGAGGAGGGGCATAGAGGGAGGAGCCAGTTCACACCCAGTCTTAAGTCTTTTTAGTGTGCCCAAACACCTGCGGATCCCGTCTATACCCCATGGTCCTTTTGGAGTCCCCAGCATCCTCTACGGACTAGGAGAAAAGGATTTAATGGTGAGTACCAAAATCCTATTATGTGTATATATATATATATATATATATTTATAGATAGCAAGATACAGGTCTGGATTTAGGGCATGGGCCTGGGGCTGAAAATGATCGAGTCTATAGTAAGAAGCGGAGGAGGTGTGACCAGTGCTGTGTGGGTTGAGCTAGAGCCATGTGGGTGTGTTCGCCCCCTACACTATCAGCCCCAATGTCTCCCTAAATATGTATAAAAGCAGAAAAATTGCATAATTTTTGTCAGAAAAATAGATATAAAAGTTTAATATTATGATTTATGGCCAGCTGACTGTGTAGCAAGATGGTCAGCTGGCCATGATCTTACCATCATGGCGATGGCCTATTGTTATATGAAGGCCTGGAGTTTTAGTCCCATCTGCCTGATTGTTGATCTGGCCATGTTTCTTCCAGCTGATAGGATATCACATATGTAGTTCAGCAGCTGTCCTGGGGAGTATGTATTGTCTGGGTATTTTCTGATTTGTAGAAGACTAGTACTTGAGAGGCATGAGGAAATTGACCATGGCCTTAAATGCGCAATCTATTTTTACCCCACCACATTTCAAAGCTAAACATTCATTCATTGTATTGTAATCAGGCTTTCATGCATTTATAACTTTATTTGACTTCTGTCCAGTTTCTAACAGCAACTCTGCTGCCAGTTAGTTGAAACCTTCCCTAATAGATGTCCTAGAGGCAGTGTTGTTCTTGAAATGGCGCAGCGTGTTTCTGCTTGTCCTGTGCAAATTTGCTGTTGAAACACTGAGCCTGATGCTTAGTTGGGAATAAGGGGCCTGATTCAGAGATGTATGCAGCTGCTGTGCAAAGTATGCTAATGCCGCAGGAGGCGCTTAAAGTCAAAAGACACCCACTGCCAGCATTGTAGATGGATGCATCACCATCGTGAGCATCGGTTACAGCATCGCCCATTTGTGTTTTAGATTTCTCAGAATGTCCGTCTCCTCCTGTATGTATTTGCTTTCCTTGCACTGCAGCATGGTTTGTCCAGGTGCACAGTTACTTGTCTTTCCTTTCCCTCCTCAGAAACTACCCCACAGTTGTATTAAATTAAAATGTAGTGTACAGTCCAATATAGGACTAGCTCTTCTACCCCTTCTTCGCACTGGAGGTGGTTCTGATTTTCACAGTTGTAAATATAGATAAGTGTTAATCAATAGAGATGTAAATTTGAGACATCTTAATGTAAGTAAATATTAATCCATGGTTCTTGTCGTTACCCGAGGAGATATGATAAAAAGTGACAGGACCATTTTTGTACTTTGTTAAATTCTAGCCACTGGAGGTGCAATCCAAATTTTGATCTGATTAGGGCTTATCATTCACACAACACAAGCCACGCATTGGTAGTGATGTCATTATGTCGATAAGGGGTCATGGGAGCCGCGATAAGACATGGGATCAGGGACTTATCCCCGATCCCATGTGTTTTTGTGCGATCGCACTAATTTCGTGCAATGAAAGCGGCCTCTAATTGTATACCGCGATAATGACCATCGGTCATTGGCCCTCATTCCGAGTTGATCGCTAGCTGCTTTCGTTCGCAGCGCGACAATTAGTTGAAAAAGCGTAATTTCTGCGCATGCGTACAGGCCGCAGTACGCACGTGCGAAGTACTTTCACACAAAACTATGCAGTTTTACACAAGGTCGAGCAACGCTTTTCTGTTGCTCTGCTGATCGGTGAGTGATTGACAGGAAGTGGGTGTTTCTGGGTGGTAACTGGCCGTTTTCAGGGAGTGTGCTAAAAAACGCAGGCATGTCAGGTAAAAACGCAGGCGTGCCTGGTGAAATGAGTGGCTGGCCGAACGCAGGGCGTGTTTGTGACGTCAAAGCAGGAACTAAACTGACTGAGGTGATCGCAAGGTAGGAGTAGGTCTGTAGCTGCTCAGAAACTGCATGAAAATTTTTACGAGCAGTTCTGCTAACCTTTCGGTCGCACTTCTGCTAAGCTAAGATACACTCCCAGAGGGCGGCGGCCTATCGTTTGCACTGCTGCAAAAAGCAGCTAGCGAGCGATCAACTCGGAATGAGGGCCATTAATCGCGATATCTGGTTGTTCTGATCGGCCTAAATGGCATCAGAGCTAATAGGATACTGATGATGGACCAATGGGGTCCACTGAACTCTAGAGGAACACTTCTATGCCATTGCATTTCATCTCCACTAGACTGTTTGCAGAAGTCTGTGTGTCATCAACTAAAAGTTCAGTGATATACATTACTTTCACCCCCTTGGTCCAACATAAACTGTTGTCCTTTATGTTACTAACCTTTGAAGGACATTTTACCCATTGGAGGGATTTTCTCTCTGTGACCAAATACACAAAATAAAGTTTGGTTTTAGATCCATCTTAGCTGGCATAACCAGTGATTTATTTGTTTTACCAGGCTAACTTTACTACACATATTATGGGCATTTGGGTGGTCATTCCGAGTTGTTTGCTAGCTGTTTTCGTTCGCAGCGCAGCGTTTATGCAAAAAAGTGGCACCTCTGCGTATGCGTATGCGGCGCAATGCGCATGCGCGACGTACTTTCACAACAGCCGATACTTTTTCACACCAGTTCTAGCAAAGCTTTTCAGTCGCACTGCCGGCCGCAGAGTGATTGACCGGAAAGGGGCATTTATGGGTGTCAACTGACCGTTTTCAGGGAGTGTGCTGAAAAACGCAGGCGTGTCAGATATAAACGCAGGCGTGCCTGGCTGAACGCAGGGCGTGTTTGTGATGTCAAAACAGGAACTGAACAGTCTTAAGTGATCGCAAGCTAGGAGTAGGTCTGAAGCTACTCTGAAACTGCTCAAAAATATTTTGGTGCTGCTCTGCGATCCTTTCGTTCGCACTTCTGCTAAGCTAAGATACACTCCCAGAGGGCGGCGGCTTAGCATTTGCATGGCTGCTAAAAGCAGCTACCGAGCGAACAACTTGGAATGAGGGCCCTGGTTTTGTACCTCTGAGGAAGTCCCTTGGGACGAAACGCGTTGGATTCATATTCTGTTTCACTTCTGTGTCGTAATTTGATTACACGACGGCAAAGGAATTTGCTAAACTGAATGTAAACTGGATAAATCCAAAACACTCTTCTGTGAAACTGTACAGATGTCTTTTATGTACCACTAATTATTTTAATAATGCTCTTGTGAATACATTTTCTAAATGGTTCTAATTTGGAAGAAACATTGTTGTTAGCGCCCTCAGATCAGATTGGTAGATATATATAATATATATATATATATATATATATATATATATATATATATATAAATTCATCTTTGTCTTCTATGGTATTTATGTGAAGATGTGTCAAACATTTTAAAGAGGAGCAGTGGAGGTGTCGCCCATAGCTTTTAATCAGTTTCTAGCTATCAAGATATAGAATGCACTAGATAAATGACAGCTACAGTATAACCTGATTGGTTTCTATGGGCAACACCTCCATTTATGCAAGTTAGAGGTTTGATCATTTTTCTCCTTGGATTAATACAACACATGGCATATGAATCAAGCTTTTTAATTTTAGATTTTAAATGTTGTCATACATGTATTTTATACTTGTCAAGGTAACACTAACGGCAAGAAATAATGATTGTTTTTTCTTTATTTTTGTACACACAGACTGCGGTTGTTTCGTTCAAAGAGTTGTGTGGACTGTCTCCTGTAGCTAATCTTATGCAGTGTATAATGGCTCTTTCAACCCGACTAGCTGGACCTGACAACACTCCAGTTGTTGTAATGAACCTCAGTGATCAGTATCCTACAATGGAGCTACAGGGCACAGTTCCAGAGGTCATGAAAAGGATTTTAACAGCATATGACTCCGTGAGTACCTCATTCACCATTGTTTAGTATGTACGTTTGTTTGTTTTTTTATAAAATCCCCATGGTTACTCTATTTTTTACAGCCTATTGAAACCGCATTTAGAGGTTAATTACCAGATATTATTCATTATAATTATTATTAATAATAAATTTAATTATATTTATCTGGCACTGCAAGTGGTCCGCAGCACCGTACATCTGGCAACAGTAGAGCAGTACAGGGTACACAAAACATTGCATCACATTACAGTAAGCAAAACATAAACAGAGCACAAGTAACAGTAATGAAACACCATACATTTTGTGGAAAATGTGCCTTAAATTATATCTAGATGACCCAACCAAGATCATATTTTTGCTATTCTTAAATAGAAGAATTGCACTTTATCGCTATTGCATTGAGAATATGGACAAGTGTGTTGCTAATTATCCTTATGATGGTATCATAGTTACACGTCAGCGCTACCAATTCCACTTCCTGATTGATAGTTACTGCAGATAAAAGTGTTGCTTTAATAGCAGTGTTTATATGATAATTGGGCTGCTTGTAACTTTTTTGGATACAGGATACAGGTCTATTGACCCATCGAATCGTGTGCAGGCAGCATGGCTGTGCCTACACACTGGCTAGTCCTCGCTGGAATAATGGTTATCTAGTACACTTTGAAAATCCCACTGGAGGAGGGCAAATGACTAGAAACGACTAGACATACGTTTTTCTAGTCAGAAGAATAATTTTCATTTTTGAGGTTTTTTTTGGGGAGAGGCCTTGGAGAGTGATAAAAATGGAGAGAGATAAACTGCCAACCAATCCGCTCCTAACTGCCATGTCACAGGCTGTGTTGAAAAATGAAAGGAGCTTATTGCATCTCACCCTCAATACCAGATTTCATAGGATATTGTCCTAGCAGGGGGAAAGATCGCATTATCCTATTCTGCAGTATAACAGTATAACTACTGTATTAGCTAAATTATTTCCAGTGTTGAATATTTGCTTTGCTTTATTGTTAACGTTAAATTTAATATTCTACATAACAGTCCAGACTAGGGCCGGACTGCCCATCTAGCCCTTATGGCAGATGCCAGAAGGGCCAATGGGCTGGTCTGGCTGTCCGGTCACACAGAGAGCAACGTAGGCTGCACACCGCTTCCTGCTCCCAGGTTTGTAGTACCAGAGGCCTGATGTGCCTGTTTCTAAGAAATATGGGGGCATGTCGCGAGTCCTCGCCCCTTTTACGTTGCGCACACACCCTTTCACATGTGCCTTCCACACACGCGTGTACACGAATGCCAGAGCCGAGAAACAGCCCCAGTCCGTCCCTGACCCTAACACTAAATTAGTTATTGTACAGTACATAGCCGAGAAATCATTCTAATCAGTTAACTGCTGTGCCTTATTTACTATCATTATTGGCAAACACTGATGTAACCCTTTCAATCCATAGTACTAAATCAACTTGTCATCTCTAAACCTATTTACTGCAATTTAGAGTTCAGACATCTACTACAATTCCCTGCTCTAAGATTCGCTACCTCATGAAGAATAATGAAATTAGGTTGACCTGATCAGTTTCTGTAAGTCACGCACTTATTTCCATGATCTCAAAAAGCTTAGAGATGTTCTGTAGTATTCCTCATGGCTTCCCTGCTACAATGTATCATAGCTCTCTGGCTGTTCCAGTCAGATGAATCTCTTTTGTGTTTCGTGCCATGTAAAATCTCCTGTGTTGTCCTTGATTGTGATCCATACATTTTCAGTGTGGAGGATTTACAGTATTGTACTCATGGAGGTATTCTCTTAGGTCATGAGGTCTGTAGAGGAGAGTTGGAAAGTGTGATTCTGTCACCATATCAATGTAACATATGTGCATATTGAGTGGCCTCAGAACTATTGTGTTCTCGTGCAGTGTTGGCTAAACTGGCATTCCTTTCCAATTCAATTACAGCACATATCAGATTAATAGCACATTGGACCTAAGTCAGATCTGATCGCAGCAGCAAATTTGTTAGCTAATGGGCAAAACCATGTGCACTGCAGGGGAGGCAGATGTAACATGTGCAGAGAGAGTTAAATTGCAGTGTACAAATAATGCAGCCTGTATTTACTTGCACAGAAACAAAATAACCCACCCAAATCTAACTCTCTCTGCACATGTTATGTCTCCCCCCCCTGCAGTGCACATGGGGGGTCATTCTGACCCGATCGCACACTGCAGTTTATCGCAGCGGTGCGATCGGGTCAGAACTGCGCATGCGCCGGCGCCGCAGTGCGCCGGCGCATGCCAGAAGGCCGTCGGCCCGCTACGATTGCCTCTACCTGATGGACAGGCAGAGGCGGTCGCTGGGTGGGGGAACGGTCCGGCCAACACAGGGGGTGGGCCGCAGCGGCTGCGTGACGTCACAAGCAGCCGCTGCGGGCTGGGGAGCGATGAGTAGCTCCCGGCCAGCACGCAAAAGCTGCGCTGGTCGGGAGCTACTCTTGAAGTGCAAAGGCATCACCACTGTGTGATGCCTTTGCACATCTGTGGGGGGGGGCCGGCACTGACATGTGGGGCGGGGTAGCCCTGTGCTGGGCGTCCCACTGCATGTCAGTGTGAATGATCGTAGCTGTGCTAAATTTAGCACAGCTACGATCATCTCGGAATGACCCCCATGGTTTTGCCCATTAGCTAACGAATTTGCTGCTGCAATCAACTCTGATTAAGCCCATTACCCATTAACTATTTGCACCTTTGATTCTATTCTTTTGTGGCCACACATACTGTACAGTATATATGATACATTCAATTTACTAGTCCAGTCCATGACTGGGTTTTCCAATAATTGTCTCTACGGGTTCGGTATATGTTATTGCCGCACGGGATGCCTAATGTCAGTATACCGATGTCGGCATCCCTAGTGATAGAATGGGGGGGGGGGGCGAGCGCAACGAAGCCCCTTGCGGGCTCGGTGGCGAGCTACGCTCTTCACAGGTTCTAATCTCCCTCTGTGGGTGCCGTTGTGATCCTGGCGGCGGTATTATAACAGCCGGGATCCCGACGAGCGGTATGTTAACCACATACTGTCTCTACGGCAACCTGTCTGTTAGAGGTCTTAGAGGTCTTACAAATAAGATCCACAAGAGTTAAGAGATATTTCGAAAGCTCTTTGCAGTTACGCTCAATTACAGAATTCCCTAAGCTTCTCTTTCTGTTCTACCAGACTAGTTTACACGTATTTATTTTACAAGTTTACCTGTGCAACCAGCTGTTCATAATGTGTACCCCGTGGATGGATTATACCAAATATACTAAGCCTTGGATGGAGATAAAGTACCAGCCAATCAGCCCATAACTGCCATGTCACAGACTGAGTTGAAAAATGACAGTTAGGAGCCGATTGGCTGGTGCTTTATCTCCGTCTTTATTCAGTAATTTGTAGGAAAAACGGCAGCTTCCGACAGGTTTAGGTCGGAAGGGGTTCCGACCTATTCAGTACGGGGCCGTTTTTTCCGACAAGTCGGGAATTCCTGACTTGTCGGAATGCACGCGAATCAGCCGCCGATCCGCGTGTATTGTCGGAAGCGTGGTCAAACCCAACAGGTTTCCCCCGTTTCCGACAATGTCAATCCGAGTTTAACAAAAGTCGGATTGCCATTGTCGGGACCGAGCCAAACCTGTCTGGTTTGGCCCAGTATTGAATACTGACTTGTCGGCTCCTTTCTGTCGGAAAGGATCCGACAGGTATTGAATACAGCCCTTTATCTCCATCCAAGGCTTAGTATATAGACCCGATAGTACTACAGGTTGAGTATCCCTTATCCAAAATGCTTGGGACCAGAGGTATTTTGGATATGGGATTTCTCCGTATTTTGGAATAATTGTACACCATAATGAGATATCATGGTGATGGGACCTAAATCTAAGCACAGAATGCATTTATGTCACATATACACCTTATACACACAGCCTGAAGGTCATTTTAGCCAATACTTTTTATAACTTTGTGCATTAAACAAAGTGTCTCTACATTCACACAATTCATTTATGTTTCACATACACCTTATGCACACAGTCTGAAGGTCATTTAATACAATATTTTTAATAACTGAGTATTAAACAAAGTTTTTGTACATTGAGCCATCAGAAAACAAAGGTTTCACTATCTCAGTCTTACTCAAAAAAGTCCGTATTTCGGAATATTCCGTATTTCGGAATATTTGGATATAGGATACTCAACCTGTATCTATATTTTATGGTGTTCTTTACAGATCATGCTATAGTTTTGCAGCGTATAAACAGCATGTGTGATTGTCTTGCAATTCCTTCCTTTTATTGCAATGAGTTTTATTTTATTACAGAAGTTATGATTAAAATGTATAAAGGAAATACTCATGCTTATTTACATGCTAGAAGACCGAACATGGAAATAAAGCTGATTTATTGTACTAAAGTACATGCATTTTCTATTAAGTGAGCCTCCTTTTCCTTATCTGGGTTAGGAGAAGGCTTGTGCTTTTATGCTGCATGGTCAATCCTGGAACTGTAGCTTTATGTGTCCCGGTGTTTCTCTCCAGTATCATGCTGACTGGCTGGCTAATTTTAGCCTGGGGAGAGCGCTCAAGACTGGCCATTGGGGGTAATTCCAAGCTGATCGCAGCAGGATATTTTTTAGCAGTTGGGCAACCATGTGCACTGCAGGGGGGGCAGATATAACATTTGCAGAGAGAGTTAGATTTGGGTGGCTTATATTGTTTCTGTGCAGGGTTAATACTGGCTGCTTTATTTCTACACTGCAATTTAGATTGCAGATTGAACTCACCACACCCAAATCTATCTCTCTCTGCACATGTTATATCTGCCCCCCCTGCAGTGCACATGGTTTTGCCCAACTGCAAAAAAATTCCTGCTGCGATCAACTTGGAATTGCCCCCATAGTGCATGAACAGCAGCCCATCTCTATGATGACTGTTGCACATGTATTATGTGCCTGCATTATGATCGTGTAACTGAGCACTCTCCAGCTAATTAGAAACAAGTTCCATCTTGCCTTCTGGCAGGACGTGCTGTGCTTTGTGGTTCTGTAACACTGAAGAGCCAGAGGCATTGGTAAAAGAAAAGTGTCATTGATTGAAGGCCAGCTACCTAGAAGCTTATATTGTGGCCTGTCGGCTTCACCTCTGAAGCTGCTCTGGAGCAGTGCAGGGGAGAGCAGCCTATCCAGATGGTGTGCTGTTATTGCTACAATATTCAAAGTTAATATGCTATGTAACATAGTAACATAGTATCTGAGGTTGAAAAAAGACAATTGTCCATCGAGTTCAACCTATTTGTGGTCTCCTATGCATGATGATTTGACTAAAATTTCTGACTGATGCTGCTGTCAGCCGTTACATTTATCCCTATTTATAGTAACTATAATGCATGACTATGCACCATACCCCTGGATATCCTTATCCATTAGGAATTTATCTAACCCATTCTTAAAGGTGTTGACAGATTCCGCCATTACAACTCCCTCGGGCAGGGAATTCCAAACATGTATTGTCCTTACCGTGAAAAAGCCTTTACGCCGTATTGTGCGGAATCTCCTCTCCTCTAACCTGAGTGAGTGTCCACGAGTCCTCTATGTTGATCTAACCAAAAACAGGTCCCGCGCAAGCTCTGTGTATTGTCCCCTTATATATTTGTAGATGTTGATCATATCCCCTCTTAGTCTCCGCTTTTCCAATGTAAACATGCCTAGTCTTTCAAGCCTTTCCTTGTATTCCATCGTCTCCATGCCCTTAATTAGTTTGGTCGCCCTCCTCTGTATTTTTTCAAGCTCCAGGATATCCAATATTAGGTAATCACCTAATATCTAGGTCTCTCACACAAAAAAGGAATCTATTGATTATCTACGTTTTTTATTTTAACATATTTTCGATAACATTTGACTAAACCAGTCTTGTTGTGAGATGAAGAGAACATAGTCAGGCCTTACATTATGGGTCCTATTCATTAAGCTGAAAATTTATTACATTTTTTCTATTAAGAAGCTTGGTAAAAATGCTTGAAATTATAGATGTTGCTAGAGCAGGGATTCCCAACCACGGACCCCCAGGCACACTAACAGTCCAGGTTTAAGTGATATCCATGCTTGAGCACAAATGGTTAAATCAAATTAACTGAGGTGCTAAGTCAGCTGTGCTCAAGTATGGCTATCCTTAAAACTTGGACTGTTAGTGTGCCTTGATAACTGTGGTTGGGAATCCCTGTGTTTAGGGGTAAGAGGAGACCAATAAAAGTGGTGAACAAAGAACAGCAGTTGGGAAGATAGAGATGCACATCCAAAATTAGATACAGAAAGATAAAGAGGGGGCGAGGAAGGGATAGATATAAAGGGTGGTACAGAGCACACATCAGGGAGAGCAGGTCACATTAATCAGTTCCTAAGTATCAATATATTGTATGGGGGTAAATGTAATAGGGTGTGCAAGATGCCGGAGGTCCTACAATACTGTATGGGGGTAAATGTATCCCCACACTGTGCTTGGGAATCCCACACAATTCCCACACTGTGCTTGAGGTGGAGGTAAGAGGAGACGGACACAATTAGAGATAGAACGAGGGGGTGAGGAAGAGATAGATATAAATGGTGGTACAGAGCACAAATTAGGGAGAGCAGGTCACATGAATCAGTTTCTAGCTATCAATATATTAGAGTAAATGTAATAGGGTGCGGGTCCTCTGGCAACTCGCACACCCTGTTAAATTCACCCTACAGTATTTATTGTACATAGGACCTGGAGTCAGAGAGGCAAAGACAATTGAAGAGACAGAAACATGGGGATTGAGCCAGTCACATGGAGCCACCTTTATCTTGGCCTTTAATAGGATTAATTGAGCCAAGGCAGTCGGACTTAATCCCCTGCTGTATTGTTCTCTCTGTATTGTATTGCAGATGAAACAATACATGAAAGGCTTATGCTAATAAACCATGGTGTGGCTGGCGCAGCAGAGAAGCCAAGATAAGTGTGGCTCCATCTGTATGTTAGGGGGCTGGCATCAGACCTGGATTAAAATCTCATGGAGCCCTAGGCAAGATATTGGTATGGGGCTGCCCAAATCCAATTTACCCATACCACTTCCTGCGCACTTGTAGAGACTGTATAGCAGTCTGATACATCATGGTCACCTGCCTTAAAAAGTAGAAGCCTTATAAATAATGTTTTTTTCCTGTTGATTTGTCTGTTTCTCTGATATCTCCGTGTGCTTGTATTTTCTCTGTCACTCCCATGAGGATGAGCGCTGGAGAGCTCAGAGGAGCATGTCAGGAGCTCTTCCAATCAGTTTGCAGCACAGGCTCCTCTGACCCTTAGCACTGAACCTCATGGGACTGAAGTAATCACTAGAGAAATGTAAACCATGAGACAATGCAAAGCAGGGATCCAATCTCTAGGTCGACAGTAACTAGGTCGACACTATCTAGGTCGACCACTATTGGTCGACAGTAACTAGGTCGACATGTTATATGTTAACAGGTCAAAAGGTTGACATGAGCTTTTCACGATTTTTTTCTTTTTTTGAACCTTCCCATACTTAACGATCCACGTGGACTACGATTGGAACAGTAATCTGTGCCGAGCGAAGCGGTAGCAGAGTGAGGCACCTAGCCCGAAGCGGGGACACAGTGCACTAATTGGGGTTCCCGGTCATTCTACGAAGAAAGTGACACCAAAAAAACATAAAAAACTTGTGTCGACCTAGACCATGTCGACCTAGTTACTGACGATCAATAGTGGTCGACCTAGACAGTGTCGACCTAGTTACTATCTACCTTCCATACCACACCCTGTAAAGCAGGGGATGAGAAAAGCTGCCTGGGAATTGTGCACCCAGGAGGAGCAGAGATAGCCAAGGCAGAGTGTGGGAGCATGCACATACAGTGTGCACATGATTTTGCAGCTCCAGTGCATACAGCGCATAGAGGAATGGGGTCGTGCACGCTTTCAGGGTGTGCAAATGATATGCCCACATCACATCTTCAGGGCCTATTTTCATAAATGTAGGAATAAAAAAAATATGGGGCCCACAGAACCAGCCCACTATGGGATAGGCTTAGGGGCCACATGCTTTTGACTCGACCTACCCCTGATGCTGATTGCTAAAACAAAGCCAGGACAGTTTATTATCATGCTCTGCTGCAGTCCTTCCATCATAGAAGTGTCTGATATGGTGACAGCAGTGTCACGTGAACTCCCCGGATCTAGCAGCTGAACTGACGTGAACCTCAATAGAGCCTCCAAACAATCCCGATCTTCATGTGATGACATTCCTCTCAGCCACAATGTCATTTCTCACTCCCTTCACAAATGTCCAAGTCCTCTATATTTGTGGGGAAATGGTTACGTTGGAGTGTAACCATCACTAAAGCTGCCTCCTGCTTATAAAGTTGTTTTATTTTTCACTAGAAAATATTTTCTTGTTATCATTCCATAAACTTTCTAATAGATCTTGTGTGTAGGTGATGGATCTACTTGGAAATGAACATTGTGATTAATATCATTTTTCGCTGAAGTTTTCATAAAATGTTCATGCCATTGCTCTAGTGAGATTTTGACATTACAATGGAAGATAAGTTAATATTTGAAAACCCTTGTTCAGTCATTTGTTGTACTCCAATATGGCTGACATAAGGTCAGCAGTGAGAGTGTTAGAAGTATACAGACATTTGTTTGCATAGTACACTGGTTTATAGATCATTGTGTTTGCTCAACAGTCTAAACATTCTTGTGTTATATTGTAGCACTATGGGAAGTAAAACATTTACATACACTCCTATGAAGTTGTTGGTAATTTAACTTTCAAGAACGAGGTTCATTATAACTTACATTGACTACATTTTCTTCTTGTTATTCATAGTCTATACATAAAACTGTTTTACCATACTGACATTTGGGAACGTGCAGTTCAATTTTTATTTTTTTTGCTAACTGTGCCGTGTTACTTTTCAAGCTCTAGAGTCTAGAGAGTATTTAGGGCTCTATATCAGATATACAGATGTGATATACAGGGTTCATCCTACAGGCTGATCGCGGCAAATATAGATTGTTTGCCGTGGTTAGTGTACCTGCACCCGTGATCTGTAGGATCGCATGGGTGCATGCGCATCTGTGAGCAGATCTTAGCCAGGGCACCTGTGACCCACCTGCAGGTAAGATTAGCCTGTCACGTCTGTATAACATGAATTTTCATATATTTACATGCATTAACAAGTACCAAGCAATTGTCTTTTGACATGCTTGTAATGTAAACTGTTGTACAAATATGGATGTACAGATATTAATCAGCAGTTCGATCAATAAATGGACACGTGAGCTAGAGATGGAAACTTCTAGTTCATTTGGCATCTGTGTGAGGAAGATTTCAGTTTAAGGGGTCTATTTACTAAGCCTTGGAGAGAGATAAAGTGGACGGACGTAAAGTACCAGCCAGTCATCTCCTAACTGTCATTTTTCAAACCCAGCCTGTAACATGGCATTCAGGAGCTGATTGGTTGGTACTTTAGGGGTAATTCAGACCTGATCGTAGATGTGCGAAAAAACGCATATCTACGATCAAATTCTTTGACATGCGGGAGGATGCCCAGCACAGGATAAATCCGCCGCGTATGCCAAATCCGGCCCCCCCTCCACAGGCGGCGATGCTTTTACATGTTTCGAGTAGTACTCTGCCTACGTAGCCAAATTTTTAGTTTTTACGTATACACACAGGGGAGGGCAGTTATTACTTATACACACAGGGAAAGGGGGGACAGTTGTCGCTTATACACACAGGGGAAGGGGGATACACAGTTATTACATATACACACAGGGGAAGGGAAGGAGAAAGTTATTACCTATACAGACAGTGGGGGAGGCAGTTACTATTTATACACATTTATACATCCCTCCAGTTAACTACCCAGCTCCTCTGTCCTATGGAGTTCCAACAGAGTAATATGGAAGAGGGGAGCACTTTAGAATTGCGGGTGACAGGGTGGAGGGTAAGAAGGGGGTGAGCCTAGTTTTCGGAATGAGCCAATTACAATATAGAGTGACAGCTTATAGAAGATAAACGGGGCTGGTCTGGTCCTGCAGGAGCTGCCCCCTACTCTTCTCCAGCCTGACTGTCCTATTCCGGCCCATGTCACCCTCATCCTGTATCACCCGTAACCACCTCTTGTCCTGCCACCTACCACTGGCATCTTTTTGCTTCTTCTGCAGTCACAGTTGTCTTGCTCCTGTAGCTCAACGAAGGGGCACCATGGTTTTCCTCATGTCACTGACCCCATGCCCTGCCCAGGGGTCACAGCCCCCAGCTACACTCGGCAGGCTGGATGATTTGGGTCCTGTGCTTGCGGAGCAGAGAGGGAGGCGATGCGGGAGATCACACTCCCCATAGTCTCCTTCCCTTTCAAGTTCCCCCCTCTGCTGTTGTGGAGACTGAAAGTAACTGACAGCACAGGACAGAGCTCTTGGTCAGAACGCATCTGAGGGACCCTGCATTTTCTTACTTTCAGGTCCCCCCCATCAATTCTCGAAAAAAATATGCGCCATAGCGTGTTACGTGATGACTGCACAGGTTCTGTGGCTGACTGACTTCAAACCTGCATTTTACCTAATTTTAATCGGCCACAGAGCCTGTGTAATCCATGAGCGTCCTAATTTAAAGGGATGTTATGGTAATCTTACATATGCCCATTATGGGAAGATTGGTGTAGACTATTGGATTGAACAGAAATAGGTAGACCGTCATTAGGACAATCCCATATGGTCGACATGCAGTAGGTCAACTGGATCAAAAGTCAACAGGGTCATTCAGTCGACATACAAAAGGTTGACATGGTGAAAATGTCAATATGGCAATGGTCGACACAATAAAGTTCGACAGGGTTTTTTGTGTGTGTTTAACCACATACAGTATAAGCCAAATTATTAGAAATGTACCTTTGCCACGCTTCGGGCAAGGTGACTGTTCCTAATCGTAGTCCACGTGGATGGTAATGGTAGGAAAAAATTACAAAAGTTAAAACAGCCAAAAATACTTGTGTCAACCATTGTCGTGGCAACCACTTGAACCTATTGACCTAAAAATTGTTCCCACTGCGTGCACCATGCTCATTACTAGCTGTATAAGGACACATCTGTAATTGGAAAAACAGAATGTGAAAAGTTTGGGGACCCTTCTTGCTGATTCATTAAAACTTATTTCTCTAACGTCCTAGTGGATGCTGGGGACTCCGTAAGGACCATGGGGAATAGACGGGCTCCGCAGGAGACTGGGCACTCTATAAGAAAGATTTGGTACTATCTGGTGTGCACTGGCTCCTCCCTCTATGCCCCTCCTCCAGACCTCAGTTAGATTTCTGTGCCCGGCCCGAGCTGGTTGCACACTAGGAGCTCTCCTGAGCTGCTAGAAAGAAAGTTTAAATTAGGTTTTTTATTTTACAGTGAGACCTGCTGGCAACAGGCTCACTGCATCGAGGGACTAAGGGGAGAAGAAGCGAACCTACCTGCTTGCAGCTAGCTTGGGCTTCTTAGGCTACTGGACACCATTAGCTCCAGAGGGATCGACCGCAGGACTCGTCCTTGGTGTTCGTTCCCGGAGCCGCGCCGCCGTCCCCCTTACAGAGCCAGAAGCATGAAGATGGTCCGGAAAATCGGCGGCAGAAGACTTCAGTCTTCACCAAGGTAGCGCACAGCACTGCAGCTGTGCGCCATTGCTCCTCATACACACCTCACACTCCGGTCACTGAGGGTGCAGGGCGCTGGGGGGGGGGGGGGGGGGGCGCCCTGAGCAGCAATAATATCACCTTGGCTGGCAAAATAACCACAATATATAGCCCCAGAGGCTATATATGTGGTAATTACCCCTGCCAGAATACAGAAAAAAGCGGGAGAAAAGGCCGCCGAAAAAGGGGCGGAGCCATCTCCCTCAGCACACTGGCGCCATTATTCCCTCACAGTTCCGCTGGAAGGAAGCTCCCTGACTCCCCTGCAGTCTACACTACAGAAAGGGTAAAAAAGAGAGGGGGGCACTAAATTTGGGCGCAGTTTAATACAATAAGCAGCTATAAAGGGTCATAATTCAGTTAGTCCCTGTATTATTATAGCGCTCTGGTGTGTGCTGGCATACTTTCTCTCTGTCTCCCCAAAGGGCTTTTGTGGGGTCCTGTCTCCTTTAAGAGCATTCCCTGTGTGTGTGCGGTGTGTCGGTACGGCTGTGTCGACATGTTTGATGAGGAGACTTATGTGGAGGCGGAGCAGATGCCTATAAATGTGATGTCACCCCCTGCGGGGCAGACACCTGAGTGGATGGATTTATGGAAGGAATTACGTGCAAGTGTCGACTCCTTACATAAAAAATTTGACGACATGCCAAATGCGGGACAGCCGGCTTCTCAGCTCGTGCCTGCCCAGACGATTCAAAGGCCGTCAGGGGCCCTGAAACGACCACTACCTCAGATGGCAGACACAGATGTCGACACGGATACTGATGCAAGTGTCGACGACGATGAGTCAAATTTAATGTCCACTAGGGCCATTTGTGGCATGATTGAGGCAATGAAAGAGGTATTACACCTTGCTGATATAGACCCAGGTACCTCAAAAAAGGGTATTATGTTTGGAGAGAAAAAACTACCTATAGTTTTTCCCCCATCTGAGGAATTGAATGAGGTGTGTGAAGAAGCGTGGGCTTTCCCCGATAAAAAATTGGTGATTTCAAAAAAATTACTAATGGCGTTCCCTTTCTCGCCAGAGGATAGGTCACGTTGGGAAACTCCCCCTAGGGTGGATAAAGCGCTCACACGTTTGTCTAAAAAGGTGGCACTACCGTCTCCGGATACGGCCGCCCTAAAGGAACCTGCTGATAGAAAGCAGGAGGCTATCCTAAAATCTATATACACACACACTGGTGTTATACTGAGACCAGCTATTGCTTCAGCCTGGATGTGCAGTGCTGCTGCTGCTTGGTCAGATTCCCTGTCAGAAAATATTGACACCCTAGACAGAGACACTATATTGCTAACCATAGAGCATATAAAAGACTCGGTCTTATACATGAGAGATGCACAGAGGGAGATCTGCCGGCTGGCATCTAGAATAAGTGCCTTGTCCATTTCTGCTAGGAGAGGCTTATGGACTCGGCAGTGGACAGGAGATGCAGATTCTAAAAGGCACATGGAAGTTTTGCCTTATAAGGGTGAAGAGTTATTCGGGGATGGTCTCTCAGACCTTGTTTCCACAGCAACAGCTGGGAAGTCTGCATTTTTGCCCCATGTCCCCTCACAGCCTAAGAAAGCACCGTATTACCAAGTACAGTCCTTTCGACCCCAGAAAAACAGGCGGGGAAAAGGCGGGTTTTTTCTGTCTAGAGGCAGAGGAAGGGGGAAAAAGCTGCAACACACAGCAGGTTCCCAGGACCAAAAGTCCTCCCCCGCTTCTTCCAAATCCGCCGCATGACGGTGGGGCTCCACAGGCGGAGCCAGGTATGGTGGGGGGCCGCCTCCAGAATTTCAGCGATCAGTGGGCTCGCTCACGGGTGGATCCCTGGATCCTTCAAGTAGTATCTCAGGGGTACAAGCTGGAATTCGAGGCGCCTCCCCCCCGCCGTTTCCTCAAATCAGCCTTACCGACGACTCCATCGGGCAGGGAGGCTGTGCTAGAGGCCTTTCACAAGCTGTATTCCCAGCAGGTGATAGTCAAGGTGCCCCTACTTCAACAAGGCCGGGGCTACTATTCCACACTGTTTGTGGTACCGAAACCAGACGGTTCGGTGAGACCCATTTTAAATTTGAAATCCTTGAACACTTACATAACAAAATTCAAGTTCAAGATGGAATCGCTCAGGGCGGTTATTGCAAGCCTGGACGAGGGGGATTACATGGTATCCCTGGACATCAAGGATGCTTACCTGCATGTCCCTATTTACCTTCCTCACCAGGAGTACCTCAGATTTGTGGTACAGGATTGCCATTACCAATTCCAGACACTACCGTTTGGACTGTCCACGGCACCGAGGGTGTTTACCAAAGTAATGGCAGAAAAAAGGGAGTTTTAATTATCCCGTACTTGGACGATCTCCTTATAAAGGCGAGGTCCAGGGAGCAGTTACTGGTCGGAGTAGCACTATCTCGGGAAGTGCTACAACAGCATGGCTGGATTCTGAATATTCCAAAGTCACAACTGGTTCCTTCCACTCGCTTACTGTTCCTGGGGATGATTTTGGATACAGAACTGAAAAAAGTGTTTCTCCCGCAGGAGAAAGCCAAGGAGCTATCATCTCTAGTCAGAGACCTCCTAAAACCAAAACGGGTATCGGTGCATCGCTGCACACGAGTCCTGGGAAAAATGGTGGCTTCATACGAAGCAATTCCATTCGGCAGGTTCCATGCGAGGACCTTCCAGTGGGACCTCTTGGACAAGTGGTCGGGATCGCATCTTCAGATGCATCAACTGATAACCCTGTCTCCAAGGACCAGGGTGTCTCTATTGTGGTGGCTGCAGAGTGCTCATCTTCTAGAGGGCCGCAGATTCGGCATACAGGACTGGGTCCTGGTGACCACGGATGCCAGCCTTCGAGGCTGGGGAGCAGTCACACAGGGAAGAAACTTCCAAGGACTATGGTCAAGTCAGGAGACTTCCCTACACATAAATATTCTGGAACTGAGGGCCATTTACAATGCCCTAAGTCAGGCAAGACCCCTGCTTCAAAACCAGCCGGTACTGATCCAGTCAGACAACATCACGGCAGTCGCCCATGTGAACCGACAGGGCGGCACAAGAAGCAGGATGGCAATGGCAGAAGCCACAAGGGTTCTCCGATGGGCGGAAAATCACGTACTAGCACTGTCAGCAGTGTTCATTCCGGGAGTGGACAACTGGGAAGCAGACTTCCTCAGCAGACAAGACCTACACCCCGGAGAGTGGGGACTTCATCCAGAAGTCTTCCTACTGTTGGTAAACCGTTGGGAAAGGCCACAGGTGGACATGATGGCGTCCCGCCTCAACAAAAAGCTAAAGAGATATTGCGCCAGGTCAAGGGACCCTCAGGCGATAGCAGTGGACGCTCTAGTGACACCGTGGGTGTACCAGTCGGTTTATGTGTTCCCTCCTCTGCCTCTCATACCAAAGGTACTGAGAATAATAAGAAGGCGAGGAGTAAGAATGATACTCGTGGTTCCGGATTGGCCAAGAATGGCTTGGTACCCGGAACTTCAAGAAATGATATCAGAGGACCCATGGCCTCTACCGCTCAGACAGGATCTGCTGCAGCAGGGGCCCTGTCTGTTCCAAGACTTACCGCGGCTGCGTTTGACGGCATGGCGGTTGAATTCCGGATCCTAAAGGAAAAGGGCATTCCGGAGGAAGTCATTCCTACGCTGATAAAAGCCAGGAAAGAAGTAACCGCGAACCATTATCACCGTATTTGGCGAAAATATGTTGCGTGGTGTGAGGCCAGGAAGGCCCCAACAGAGGAATTTCAGCTGGGTCGCTTTCTACACTTCCTACAGTCGGGAGTGACTATGGGCCTAAAATTGGGTTCCATTAAGGTCCAGATTTCGGCCCTGTCGATTTTCTTCCAGAAAGAACTGGCTTCACTGCCTGAAGTTCAGACTTTTGTAAAGGGAGTGCTTCATATTCAGCCCCCTTTTGTGCCTCCCGTGGCACCTTGGGATCTCAATGTGGTGTTGAGTTTCCTAAAATCACATTGGTTTGAACCACTTAAAACTGTGGATCTGAAGTATCTCACGTGGATAGTGGTCATGTTATTGGCCTTGGCTTCGGCCAGGCGTGTGTCAGAATTGGCGGCTTTGTCTTGTAAAAGCCCTTATTTGATTTTTCATATGGATAGGGCAGAATTGAGGACTCGTCCCCAGTTTCTCCCTAAGGTGGTATCTGCTTTTCACTTGAACCAACCTATTGTGGTGCCTGCGGCTACTAGGGACTTGGAGGATTCCAAGTTACTGGATGTAGTCAGGGCCTTGAAACTTTATGTTTCCAGGACGGCTGGAGTCAGGAAGACTGATTCGCTTTTTGTCCTGTATGCACCCAACAAGATAGGTGCTCCTGCTTCTAAGCAGACTATTGCTCGCTGGATTTGTAGCACAATTCAGCTGGCGCATTCTGCGGCTGGATTGCCGCATCCTAAATCAGTGAAAGCCCATTCCACGAGGAAAGTGGGCTCATCTTGGGCGGCTGCCCGAGGGGTCTCGGCTTTACAACTTTGCCGAGCTGCAACTTGGTCAGGGGCAAACACGTTTGCTAAATTCTACAAATTTGATACCCTGGCTGAGGAGGACCTTGAGTTCTCTCATTCGGTGCTGCAGAGTCATCCGCACTCTCCCGCCCGTTTGGGAGCTTTGGTATAATCCCCATGGTCCTTACGGAGTCCCCAGCATCCACTAGGACGTTAGAGAAAATAAGATTTTACTCACCGGTAAATCTATTTCTCGTAGTCCGTAGTGGATGCTGGGCGCCCATCCCAAGTGCGGATTGTCTGCGATGCTTGTATATAGTTATTGCCTAACTAAAGGGTTATTGTTGAGCCATCTGTTGAGAGGCTCAGTTATATTTCATACTGTTAACTGGGTATAGTATCACGAGTTATACGGTGTGATTGCTGTGGCTGGTATGAGTCTTACCCGGGATTCAAAATCCTTCCTTATTGTGTCAGCTCTTCCGGGCACAGTATCCTAACTGAGGTCTGGAGGAGGGGCATAGAGGGAGGAGCCAGTGCACACCAGATAGTACCATATCTTTCTTATAGAGTGCCCAGTCTCCTGCGGAGCCCGTCTATTCCCCATGGTCCTTACGGAGTCCCCAGCATCCACTACGGACTACGAGAAATAGATTTACCGGTGAGTAAAATCTTATTTTTTTAAAAAATTTCTGAAAACTTAATTGGCTTGTTAGGCCTGAAACTAAACCGTATGATACAATTGCAGAGTTGAAAAAAAAAGTGACCCATCTTACCTTCCAGGATTTTGCTTCTACTCTCAACCATATTGGGCTCCTCTAAGCAGCTGATGGAAGGCTGTAATGGGATTTACTGTAGTTATGTGACCGGCGGTCAGGAGACCTACCCATGCCACTGTAATATACAGCAGCAATGATTGCCCGTCAAAGCAGTCAAGGCCTTAACAGGATATTTAAATTCTTCCAGTCTGGAATTCCAATATATGAAATATAATTAGAAATTGAAGTTAAGGGGAAATGTTGAAGTCAAGGCAAGATTGGAACACCCCACTTAACATTCTCACAAAAGTAGACATCAGAAGTATGCAAAAGAATACATGGTGCAGTTTCGATTTGCTGCGGAAGCTGTTGTAATAGGTCCCAGCACATTAACTACAGAAGGCAGGTTCCTCTCGCAGTGTGAGCAGAATCTACCTCCCATTATATAATAGGCAGATTAATGCTGACGGCAGCTCATGGCTAATTGACACTTTATTGAACAAAGGGGAAAATCCGACCTGGTAGCTGCTGTGCGTTTTAGCACAACAGGCGATCAGGTCCAAACTGAGCATGCATATGCACCGCAATGCGCAGACGCGTCGCACGGGTACAACGTGTATCGCCGCTGGAGTGGGTTCCTGACATCAATTACGGTCCCGAACAGGCTGATGTGATCGCAGCGGCTGAGTAAGTCCTTGGATGCACAGAGACTGCATAAAATCTGTTTGTACAGCTCTGCTACACATGGGATCGCACACTTGCACAGCTAAAATACACTCCCCCTGTAGGCGGTGACAATCTGATCGCAGCAGTGCAAAAATCGCTTGCTAGTGATCAGGTCTGAATTAGGCCCAAAGTGCTGAGGACAAATCAGTTCACGATTGCAAATGCGACTGTACAGTTGAATAAAATCTGCTAAAGCATTTGAATAAAAGAACACTTTGCTAACTGTTATGCCTATTATACTTTGTTGTTCTGTGTCAGCCAATGACACAGGAAACATTATCTGGATGGCGAAAGGGCTAACTGCCTTCAAACGTTAAAGGCAAATGTCAGTGAATGAAGTAATCTGAAATGAAAATGGATATTTCAGCAAAACATCAAGCCAAAACGTACCTCAATATAAACATCAAGTTCTTGCAGGAATGAAAGATTACGGATTTGGAATGGCCTTCACAGTCCCTAGAGTTGAATATTATTGAAATATAAATAATATCTCTGTGGGAAGATCTCACAAGCAGTGCATGCAAGAAGACCTAAGAATATTTCTGTGCTAGAAGAGTTCTGTAAGGAAAAGGATTTTTCTCCAAAATTAGGATGGCTGTTTGCTCTCTAATGGGTTTGGGAGCTTTTACTATGTACTTTTTCTGTTACTATTTTTTCTTTTTTTGCTTTTCTTTTTTGTTTTTCCAATCTGTTAAATTCACCAAACAAATAGCAAATCCCCATTACAATATGAAGCAGTATGGCATATAGTTTAATCTTGTCCATGCAGTAGCTTTTGTCCTGCCGTGTGGCAGAGCACCAATTATAGAATCTACTAACAAGGCAGAGATCAATAATAACCTCATTACAGATTGGCTGAGTTGTGCTTAGTCAATTTGTAATGAAGTGTAATTGACCTTTTTTCTCTTGTTAAGGGAAAGAAAAAAGAAACTCAATTGATACCAGGACTGTTATGTGTTACTTATATTGTACAACAAAAATTTGTCAGTATCATTTGACAGATTTGAGTCAGCTTGGTGAATATCCGCACAGATCCTCTCGTAAGTATATCAGAGAAGCAGTGAAGAAAGTTATGAAATTAGAGAAATAAATACATCATAGAATTCTATTCTGTTTTTTCAATGTATTTTCTATGTATTACATTAATTTAACAATTCAATGGAAAAATCTTTGTCCATAAAAGTTTATTTATTTCTAAATCTAACCATGGGAAGTTACATACTAAAGGCCTGATTCTGAGTTGGGAATAAAGTGAGAAAGAGCAAGAGATTTCGCACCGTGGTGAAACCATGTTGCACTGCAGGTGGGGCAGAGGGATAAAGATTTGGGAGGGGCTTGTCCAAACTGAAATCTAAATAGCAGTGTAAATATGAAGCTGTCCAGCATGTGTGGCAGGGCGCATTAAGTGAGGAGGTGGGCCATTTGCAGTCTCCTCTCTCGCCAGCAGCACAGTTGACTCTGAGCATTAGGGTCACTAGGAGACCCTAGCACTGTACCAGAGTCTAGTGCGCATGTGCAGGTCTTCAGGGAAATGGAGAGGCGGCCATTTTACCGGTGCTTTCCCTACTGCACATGTGTGAAATGCTGCGTCATTTTCCTGGTGATTTGTGCAGTGCTGCTGCCGCTGACGTGGAACACCGAAGGGATAAGAATTCAAGAAATGGGTGCAGGGTGTGTGGTGTGGGCCCCCTATGCACTGCACACCTTGCACCCATTATAGATATGCCACTGATGTGTGGGTTACATGCAAAAGCAACAAAGAAAGAGGGCACGCTTGAAAAAATGACAAAAATAGTCAGATATAAGGAAATTTATGGTAGACTTACCATGGTTAAATCTCTTTCTGCAAGGTACACTGGGTTCCACAGGGAATACATCGAGGTGTAGAGATGGATCTTGATCCAGTGGCACCAACAGGCTAAAGCTTTAGACTGTCCCAGGATGCATTGCGAGGCCTCCTCTATAACCTCGCCTCCAGGCACTGTGAGCTCAGTTTTGGTAACCAGTCAAATGCAGAAGCAGGTAAAAGAGAAGGCAGATGTTAGTCACATTCTCACGACAGGAGAAGGGACTAGCGGCTAATGCCATACAAACCCAAAGAAACTAAGTGCTTCAGGGTGGGCGCCCTATGGAACCCAGTATACCTCACAGAAAGAGATTTAACCATGGTAAGTCTACTATAAATCTCATTTTCTGCAGCGGGGTACACTGTGTTCCACAGGGAATACATCGGGGATGTCCTAAAGCAGTTTCTCAGGGAAGGGGAAGCACCTTAGTGGGTATGAGAACCCGGCGTCCAAAGGAAGAATCCTGGGAGGCGGAAGTATTAAGGGCATAGAACCTAATAAACGTGTTTACTGAGAACCACATAGCCACCTGGCACAATTGTTCTGCGAACGCGCCACAACGGTCCGCCCAAGAGGGTCCAATAGACCGAGTAGAATGGCCTTTAATAGCAGCAGGAGCTGGGAGTCCAGCCTGCGCATAAGCTTGTACAATCACCATTCTAATCCATATGGCCAAGGTTTGCTTATTCGCAGGCCAGCCACGTTTGTGGAAACCAAACAGTACAAAGAGGGTATCTGACCTCTTGATAGAGGCAGTCCTCTCCACATATATACGGAGAGCCTGTACCACATCCAAAGACCGCTCTTTTTGGAGGACAATTCAGAAGAGATGAAGGCTGGAACCACAATCTCTTGGTTAAGGTGAAAAGATGACACCACCTTCGGTAAATAACCAGGGCGAGTTCTAAGAACTGCTCGATCATGTTGAAATATCAAAAAGTGGGGACAACAGGACAAAGTGCCTAAGTCTGACACCCTTCTAGCAGAGGCAATAGCCAGCAGAAACAAGACCTTGGCTGTGAGCCATTTAAGGTCCACTGATTCAAGAAGTTCAAATGGAGACTCTTGCAGGGCATTCAGGACAACAGACATAATCCCATGGAGCCTCAGGAGGGACATAGGGAGGCTGAATCCGCAGTATGCCCTGAGTGAATGTATGAAAGTCAGGTATAGATGCAATTTTTCTCTGAAACCACACCGACAAGGCAAATATGTGAATCATGAGGGAGGCCAGACGAAGTCCTAAATACAGGCCTTTTTGCAAAAAAGCCAGAAGTCTGGAAGTACTAAACTTGGAAGCATTGTAATTCTTAGCCGCACACCAGGTGAAGTAAGAATTCCAGACCCTATAATAAATCCGTGCAGAAGCCGGTTTGCGGGCCTTTAACATAGCTTGGATAACCGCCTTGGAGAATCCTTTGGCCCTCAGAAGCAAAGCTTCAAGAGCCACGCTGTCAAAGCCAGTCTGGCCAGGTAGGGTAGACACAAGAGCCCTGAACGAGGAGGTCTGGGCGTTGAAGAAGTAGAAGAGGACGCTCTGTCGATAGACCCTGTAGGTCTGAGAACCAGTGCCGTCCGGGCCACGCTGAAGCAACTAGAAGTAGTATTCCTCCTTCTTGCTTAAACTTCTGTAGCACCCTGGGCAGATATGACACTGGAGGGAACACGTAGGGCAGCAAAAAGTTCCATGGAATTGCCAATGCATCAACGAACGCTGCTTGAGGATCCCTTGTTCTTGATCCGAAGACCGGAACTTTGTGATTGTGTCGGGATGCCATCAGGACTACATCTGGTAGACCCCACTTGTCCACTAGGAGTTGAAAGTATTCCTGATGAAGACTCTACTCTCTGGCATGTACGTCCTGATGGCTGAGGAAATCCGCTTCCCAGTTGAGGACTCCCGGAATGAACACCGCCGATATTGCTGACAGATGGCGTTCCGCCCAACAAAGGATTTTTGTCAATTCCAGCATTGCCATGCGGCTTCGAGTGCCGCCTTGTTGGTTTATGTATGCCACTGTGGTGGCATTGTCTGATTGTACTTGAACAGGCCTGTTCTGTATCAGAAGCAGGGCAAGAGTCAAACCATTGAACACTGCCCGCAATTCCAGTATGTTTATCGGGAGGAGAGATTCCATCTTTGTCCACCGACCCTGGAGAGAGTGTTGCTCTAGCACTGCGCCCCACCCCCTCAGACTGGCATCCGTTGTCAGTAGGACCCAGTTGGGGATCCAGAAGGGACCAGTTCAGTGACAGACGAACCTCCGGAGTCAAGGAGATCAATTGAGACCTGATCCGATGAGGCAGGCCATTCCACTTGGAAAGGATTAATCTCTGTAGAGGGCGGGAATGAAATTGAGTGTACTCTACCATGTCGAAAGCCGACACCATGAGGCCTAGTACTTGCATCACAGAGTGTATCGACACTCTTGGGCGAGAGAGGAAGTATCTGATCCTGTCCTGAAGTTTCAGGACCTTCTCTGGAGACAGAAACAGTCTTTGGCTGTGTGTGTCCAGCAGTGCCCCCACGTGCACCATGCTCCGAGCAGCGACCAGCGAGAACTTCTTCCAGTTGACGAACCACCCGTGGGCTTGTAGGAAGCATACCGTCAGTTGCAGATGACTGAAGAGGACATCTTGGGAGTTCGTCAGGATCAGCAAGTCGTCCAGATACGGCAGGATCCTGATTCCCTGATGACGTAGATGAGCCGTCATCACGGCCATAACCTTGGTGAAGATCCGAGGGGCCGTGGCCAGTCCAAACGGCAGAGCCTGGAACTGATAGTGAAGGTTGCAAATAGCAAAACCGCAGATATTGCTGATGCGATATGGCAATAGGTATATGTAGATAAGCATCTTGTATATCCAGGGATAGCATATAATCTCCGGGTTCTATGGCCAGTACAATCGAGCGCAGCATTTTCCATACGGATCTTAGACACTCTCACAAATTTGTTCAGTGATTTGAGGTTGAGTATAAGCCAGAAAGACTCATTGGGTTTCGGGAATAGAAACAGGGTCGAGTAGTATCCTCCACCTCTCTGGGACAGGGGTATCGGCACAACCACTCCTGTATCCAGGAGGGAACGCACAAACAGGTGTAGAGCTTGCGCCTTCGGGTTCGAAGGAATAACCGTTGTGCAGAGCTGGTGAGGGGGACGTCTCTTGAAAGAGACTTGTGAGAGATGACATTTCGCACCCCTGCATCTGAAGTGGTCGCTAACGAGACCTGGGTGAACTGCAGAAGTCGGCCTCCCACACTGGGATCCACCAGGGGGTGGCCCGCCCCGTCATGCAGCAGGCTTTTCTTGTTTGGAAGCAGGCTGATGGGCGGCCCATGATTGTTTTGGGCTTAGTGGTTTTGGGAGCACAAGCTTGTCTTGGGTATGTCTGACCTTTTACTTTCCCTTGAGGTCGAAAGGAGCGAAAAGTAGTACTGTTTGCCTTCTGTGCAGAAGGATTAGTATTCGGGAGAAATGCAGTCTTAGCAGCCGCTAAGTCAGTCACGATCTTATTCAGATCTTCCCCAAATAGGATGTCTCCCTTAAAAGAAAGTACCTCCAAGGTCTTTTTGGAGTCCAGGTCCACCTTCCATGACCTCAACCACAGAATTTGGCGAGCCAAGATGGATGTAGTCGACGCCTTGGCCGCCATTACACCTGCCTTAGAGTACGCCTCCTGAATATATTGGGAGACGGTGGTAATATGAGACAGATATTGTCTGGCAGTGTCAGATATATACTGAGGCATCTCATCCTCTATTGCCTGAACCCATGCTTCAATTCCTTTTGCAGCCCAAGAGGCTGCTATAGTTGGTCTATGTACAGCACCAGTAAGGGAGTAAATAGACTTCAGGCAACCCTCCACACGCTTATCTGTCGGTTCCTTCAGTGAGGTGCCAGTGGTGACAGGCAGAGTAGATGACACCACAAGACAGGTTACATGGGAATCCACCGGCGGTGAATTTTCCCATTTGTTACACAACTCGGCAGGGTGAGGATAACAAGCTAGCATCTTTTTAGACAGGGAGAATGTCTTCCCTGGAGAAGACCAGAGTTCCTGACGTATGTCTACTAAATATTTAGAATCTGGTAAGACTACTTTAGCTGCCTTCTGATGTGTAAACGAATCAGGTTTCTAAGACGCAGTAGTGGGATCTACATCATCATCGATTTGTTGAAAAAGCTTAATAGCCTCCATTAGGTCAGGGACATCAACTTGAGTTGTAGGTTCCTCATCAGAAGCAACTGTATCAGTGTCTGACGGATCAGTATACTCCCCATCCTCATCAGAAGTATCATCTGAGATATTAGTGGATTGTGAGGAGGAAGCGGCTTGCTTAGATGACCCCTAGACCCCAGAGGGACGTGGGGTAGATTTTTGTCTAACCAAAGATTGATTCAATTGTTGTATCTGGGTAGAAAGAGCATCCGCCCATGGCGGATTTACCACAGGGACAATATCTGACTGCAATGGCACAGGAGGTCCTATAGGGGGTGTAAGGCGTGTCACAAGCGTATTAAGAATATTAGAGAACGCCACCCAAGGTGTCTCCTGATTGGCTACAGGAGCAGTGGGCTGACTGGGAGGTGTATGGCACATATTACACAGGCCATCCTTCAAAACCTCCCCCTCAGGCAAATCCTTGGCACATGCGCTGCATGATGCAGGAGCGTCCGCGGATTTCCTGCTCTTTGTGGTAGACATTATAGTGAATGTAACCTTAGAGTGTAAGAGTACGAAATAGCCAGACAAATATAACACCTGCAAATAAATCCCTTATTTATGTGACAGGACACAATCAGAGGACACAATCAGAGAATACAGTACACAATCAGAGAATAAATGCGGTATGAGGTGACTGAAATACACAGTAGAATACACTTAACTGTAAATACTGCGCAGCACTATATATTAGACCCTGACGCACCTAGTCCCCTAGGGTACAGAATACAGTGATAGCTGTAGCTGGGATACACTGAAAGTGAAATCCACACAGCAGATACAGGAACACACAGTCACAGTGACAATGCAGATAATTATTCTAGTCAGACAATAAAACTGCACTGGACTATTAAATATATATATATATATATATATATATATATATATATATATATATATATAAAACAATGCGCGGTCCGAGACCGGATGTATAGATCAGAATACTCGTACAATATATTCTTGTAGAGGTACACTTGTTCTTAACTAACGCTGTCTTAAAATGACATGTAGAACACTTAAGTGTCTGTAAGATCCAGCGTCTGCGGTGGTGTGTCTAGGAACCGGAGCGCCTCCACCGCAAGTACCAGAGAACAGAGCCAGCGGGAGTATGTGATGCCGCTGGGGAGGTGATGGAGCTGCAGCACAGTATGTCACACTGACATATGAAGTGCTGCAGCCCTTGAAGTCTTCTAAAAAGCTTTTTCAGGGCTGCCTAGCGCAGTTTCCCTGTTAAGTGACCTGCTTCATGCAGGCACCAACTCTAAAACTAAGCTCACAGTGCCTGGAGGCGGGGTTATAGAGGAGGCCCCGCAATGCATCCTGGGACAGTCTAAAGCTTTAGCCTGTTGGTGCCTCTGGATCAAGATCCATCTCTACACCCCCAATGTATTCCCTGTGGAACACAGTGTACCCCGCTGCAGAAAAAATACATTAAGGTTTATTGGTATACATTAAAAGTAAGTATTCATGTGGCTACCATATGACTAGGCAGAGGGTACTTTGGCAAAGGTACATAAGGAAATCACATGTACAGTAACAAAGGAACACATGCAACAGAAAACATATATCAGCAAAAATGTGGCATATCAATCACACCAAATATACATTGTCGCATGTAATGGTTTCTCAGTAATTATAATAGTATACAATTTTAATTACTATCTGAGGTAAATTTTCATTAATAACAATTATATGGTGTGTAACAGCCAGTGTTGTAGGTGACTTTCAGTAGAAAATGTTAGTCACTTTTTGTCATAGCTGTATTTGTTGGACATGTGCAGAAAAAGCATACAAAAGACAAAATTACATTTAATGATAAAATCTAGCGAAATAACTTTGGTGTTGGATATCTAGATAATATCACTCTATGATAGAGATGGTATTAATCATTAATATGTGATACCCATAATGGTTTGCCCTAACAGACAAGTCTAGAATGAGCATTTATAAATACATCAATTGTGTTGACTCTATGAAGGTATTGATAGGACAAATTTATGTGTCATAAGAAATGAATGATTGTGGTATGTCTGATACAGTGTACACTGTACATAAAGGTGGGCCTCCTGGTATACAGTATGTGTTACTCCCACAAAGATAAGTGGTTTAGACAGAGGCTCACTTAGCTCCTGTTCTGCATCTACTGCCTGCTCGTGTGTTACTGAAAACAGTGAACAAGCTGGGGAGATTACAGAGGATCAGGTCTAGAGTGAGGGAAGCAAGGTAAAATGCAGGGGATCTACTATTGAGCCTATGGCCAGTAACCCCCCTGGTGGGAATACCAGTGCAGGGATGTGTCCTGGTGCAGGTCCAATGAGAGTCCCCCAGAAAGTATGTGTGTGTGTGTGTGTGTATGTATATATATATATATATATAAAAGAATGTAAAATAAGTAGTGCACAAAAATATTGGAATCAGAAATTAACAATAAATTCATTAGACAATAGAAATATGGTATTGCATACTTATCAAAAGGACTTGTGTTATGTGCTATTCTGGTCCTGTGCGCTGGACCTGGAACTCCCAAACTGGGGCGCGCGTTTCGCCGGGTTGGCTTGTTCACTATGTGTCAACCTCCCCTTGCCTCCGAACTACATGCAAAAGCAGTCAGTATTTACTCCGCATGCAAAGTAATGTATGTATTTGCACCCCATGCATCACAGCATGGTTTGGTCAGGTGCACAGTTACAGTACTTGCTCTTTCATACTTTATTCCCAACACAAAATCAGGCCCATAGACGTTACCTGCAACGCATTCTAAATATATGTAGAAAATTTTGCCTGACCGAGCAATACGTCATAAACTGTGTGCATGATCCTTCTACCACACAATACTTGGGAATGGCTGTAGGCTGAGATGATGAGAATTTAGTGCAAAACAGAAGTTGTGCTGTCCATTTTAGAAACAACAGAGACTTGCATTGGAATTGTGGGAAACTGTAAGGTTTACGCTGTTTTTCTAAAATGGGAATAGGCTTGTACTATAAATTAGAGATGAGCGCCTGAAATTTTTCGGGTTTTGTGTTTTGGTTTTGGGTTCGGTTCCGCGGCCGTGTTTTGGGTTCGAACGCGTTTTGGCAAAACCTCACCGAATTTTTTTTGTCGGATTCGGGTGTGTTTTGGATTCGGGTGTTTTTTTCAAAAAACACTAAAAAACAGCTTAAATCATAGAATTTGGGGGTCATTTTGATCCCAAAGTATTATTAACCTCAAAAACCATAATTTACACTCATTTTCAGTCTATTCTGAATACCTCACACCTCACAATATTATTTTTAGTCCTAAAATTTGCACCGAGGTCGCTGTGTGAGTAAGATAAGCGACCCTAGTGGCCGACACAAACACCGGGCCCATCTAGGAGTGGCACTGCAGTGTCACGCAGGATGTCCCTTCCAAAAAACCCTCCCCAAACAGCACATGACGCAAAGAAAAAAAGAGGCGCAATGAGGTAGCTGTGTGAGTAAGATTAGCGACCCTAGTGGCCGACACAAACACCGGGCCCATCTAGGAGTGGCACTGCAGTGTCACGCAGGATGGCCCTTCCAAAAAACCCTCCCCAAACAGCACATGACGCAAAGAAAAAAAGAGGCGCAATGAGGTAGCTGTGTGAGTAAGATTAGCGACCCTAGTGGCCGACACAAACACCGGGCCCATCTAGGAGTGGCACTGCAGTGTCACGCAGGATGTCCCTTCCAAAAAACCCTCCCCAAACAGCACATGACGCAAAGAAAAAAAGAGGCGCAATGAGGTAGCTGACTGTGTGAGTAAGATTAGCGACCCTAGTGGCCGACACAAACACCGGGCCCATTTAGGAGTGGCACTGCAGTGTCACGCAGGATGTCCCTTCCAAAAAACCCTCCCCAATCAGCACATGATGCAAAGAAAAAGAAAAGAAAAAAGAGGTGCAAGATGGAATTGTCCTTGGGCCCTCCCACCCACCCTTATGTTGTATAAACAAAACAGGACATGCACACTTTAACCAACCCATAATTTCAGTGACAGGGTCTGCCACACGACTGTGACTGATATGACGGGTTGGTTTGGACCCCCCCCAAAAAAGAAGCAATTAATCTCTCCTTGCACAAACTGGCTCTACAGAGGCAAGATGTCCACCTCATCATCACCCTCCGATATATCACCGTGTACATCCCCCTCCTCACAGATTATCAATTCGTCCCCACTGGAATCCACCATCTCAGCTCCCTGTGTACTTTGTGGAGGCAATTGCTGCTGGTCAATGTCTCCGCGGAGGAATTGATTATAATTCATTTTAATGAACATCATCTTCTCCACATTTTCTGGATGTAACCTCGTACGCCGATTGCTGACAAGGTGAGCGGCGGCACTAAACACTCTTTCGGAGTACACACTTGTGGGAGGGCAACTTAGGTAGAATAAAGCCAGTTTGTGCAAGGGCCTCCAAATTGCCTCTTTTTCCTGCCAGTATAAGTACGGACTGTGTGACGTGCCTACTTGGATGCGGTCACTCATATAATCCTCCACCATTCTATCAATGTTGAGAGAATCATATGCAGTGACAGTAGACGACATGTCCGTAATCGTTGTCAGGTCCTTCAGTCCGGACCAGATGTCAGCATCAGCAGTCGCTCCAGACTGCCCTGCATCACCGCCAGCGGGTGGGCTCGGAATTCTGAGCCTTTTCCTCGCACCCCCAGTTGCGGGAGAATGTGAAGGAGGAGATGTTGACAGGTCGCGTTCCGCTTGACTTGACAATTTTGTCACCAGCAGGTCTTTCAACTCCAGCAGACTTGTGTCTGCCGGAAAGAGAGATCCAAGGTAGGCTTTAAATCTAGGATCGAGCACGGTGGCCAAAATGTAGTGCTCTGATTTCAACAGATTGACCACCCGTGAATCCTTGTTAAGCGAATTAAGGGCTCCATCCACAAGTCCCACATGCCTAGCGGAATCGCTCCGTGTTAGCTCCTCCTTCAATGTCTCCAGCTTCTTCTGCAAAAGCCTGATGAGGGGAATGACCTGACTCAGGCTGGCAGTGTCTGAACTGACTTCACGTGTGGCAAGTTCAAAGGGCATCAGAACCTTGCACAACGTTGAAATCATTCTCCACTGTGCTTGAGACAGGTGCATTCCACCTACTATATCGTGCTCAATTGTATAGGCTTGAATGGCCTTTTGCTGCTCCTCCAACCTCTGAAGCATATAGAGGGTTGAATTCCACCTCGTTACCACTTCTTGCTTCAGATGATGGCAGGGCAGGTTCAGTAGTTTTTGGTGGTGCTCCAGTCTTCTGTACGTGGTGCCTGTACGCCGAAAGTGTCCCGCAATTCTTCTGGCCACCGACAGCATCTCTTGCACGCCCCTGTCGTTTTTTAAAAAATTCTGCACCACCAAATTCAAGGTATGTGCAAAACATGGGACGTGCTGGAATTTGCCCATATTTAATGCACACACAATATTGCTGGCGTTGTCCGATGCCACAAATCCACAGGAGAGTCCAATTGGGGTAAGCCATTCCGCGATGATCTTCCTCAGTTGCCGTAAGAGGTTTTCAGCTGTGTGCGTATTCTGGAAAGCGGTGATACAAAGCGTAGCCTGCCTAGGAAAGAGTTGGCGTTTGCGAGATGCTGCTACTGGTGCCGCCGCTGCTGTTCTTGCGGCGGGAGTCCATACATCTACCCAGTGGGCTGTCACAGTCATATAGTCCTGACCCTGCCCTGCTCCACTTGTCCACATGTCCGTGGTTAAGTGAACATTGGGTACAACTGCATTTTTTAGGACACTGGTGAGTCTTTTTCTGACGTCCGTGTACATTCTCGGTATCGCCTGCCTAGAGAAGTGGAACCTAGATGGTATTTGGTAACGGGGGCACACTGCCTCAATAAATTGTCTAGTTCCCTGTGAACTAACGGCGGATACCGGACGCACATCTAACACCAACATAGTTGTCAAGGCCTCAGTTATCCGCTTTGCAGCAGGATGACTGCTGTGATATTTCATCTTCCTCGCAAAGGACTGTTGGACAGTCAATTGCTTACTGGAAGTAGTACAAGTGGGCTTACGACTTCCCCTCTGGGATGACCATCGACTCCCAGCAGCAACAACAGCAGCGCCAGCAGCAGTAGGCGTTACACGCAAGGATGCATCGGAGGAATCCCAGGCAGGAGAGGACTCGTCAGAATTGCCAGTGACATGGCCTGCAGGACTATTGGCATTCCTGGGGAAGGAGGAAATTGACACTGAGGGAGTTGGTGGGGTGGTTTGCGTGAGCTTGGTTACAAGAGGAAGGGATTTACTGGTCAGTGGACTGCTTCCGCTGTCGCCCAAAGTTTTTGAACTTGTCACTGACTTATTATGAATGCACTGCAGGTGACGTATAAGGGAGGATGTTCCGAGGTGGTTAACGTCCTTACCCCTACTTATTACAGCTTGACAAAGGCAACACACGGCTTGACACCTGTTGTCCGCTTTTCTGTTGAAATACCTCCACACTGAAGAGCTGATTTTTTTGGTATTTTCACCAGGCATGTCAACGGCCATATTCCTCCCACGGACAACAGGTGTCTCCCCGGGTGCCTGACTTAAACAAACCACCTCACCATCAGAATCCTCCTGGTCAATTTCCTCCCCAGCGCCAGCAACACCCATATCCTCCTCATCCTGGTGTACTTCAACATCTTCATCTTCAATCTGACTATCAGGAACTGGACTGCGGGTGCTCCTTCCAGCACTTGCAGGGGGCGTGCAAATGGTGGAAGGCGCATGCTCTTCACGTCCAGTGTTGGGAAGGTCAGGCATCGCAACCGACACAATTGGACTCTCCTTGTGGATTTGGGATTTCGAAGAACGCACAGTTCTTTGCGGTGCTTTTGCCAGCTTGAGTCTTTTCAGTTTTCTAGCGAGAGGCTGAGTGCTTCCATCCTCATGTGAAGCTGAACCACTAGCCATGAACATAGGCCAGGGCCTCAGCCGTTCCTTGCCACTCCGTGTGGTAAATGGCATATTGGCAAGTTTACGCTTCTCCTCCGACAATTTTATTTTAGGTTTTGGAGTCCTTTTTTTACTGATATTTGGTGTTTTGGATTTGACATGCTCTGTACTATGACATTGGGCATCGGCCTTGGCAGACGACGTTGCTGGCATTTCATCGTCTCGGCCATGACTAGTGGCAGCAGCTTCAGCACGAGGTGGAAGTGGATCTTGATCTTTCCCTAATTTTGGAACCTCAACATTTTTGTTCTCCATATTTTAATAGGCACAACTAAAAGGCACCTCAGGTAAACAATGGAGATGGATACTAGTATACAATTATGGACTGCCTGCCGAGTGCAGACACAGAGGTAGCCACAGCCGTGAACTACCGTACTGTACTGTGTCTGCTGCTAATATAGACTGGTTGATAAAGAGATGTCTATGTAACTATGTATGTATAAAGAAGAAAGAAAAAAAAACCACGGTTAGGTGGTATACAATTATGGACGGACTGCCTGTCGAGTGCAGACACAGAGGTAGCCACAGCCGTGAACTACCGTACTGTACTGTGTCTGCTGCTAATAATATAGACTGGTTGATAAAGAGATGTCGTAGTAGTATGTATGTATAAAGAAGAAAGAAAAAAAAACCACGGTTAGGTGGTATACAATTATGGACTGACTGCCTGCCGAGTGCAGACACAGAGGTAGCCACAGCCGTGAACTACCGTACTGTACTGTGTCTGCTGCTAATATAGACTGGTTGATAAAGAGATGTCTATGTAACTATGTATGTATAAAGAAGAAAGAAAAAAAAACCACGGTTAGGTGGTATTACAATTATGGACGGACTGCCTGCCGAGTGCAGACACAGAGGTAGCCACAGCCGTGAACTACCGTACTGTACTGTGTCTGCTGCTAATATAGACTGGTTGATAAAGAGATGTCTATGTAACTATGTATGTATAAAGAAGAAAGAAAAAAAAACCACGGTTAGGTGGTATACAATTATGGACGGACTGCCTGCCGAGTGCAGACACAGAGGTAGCCACAGCTGTGAACTACCGTACTGTACTGTGTCTGCTGCTAATATAGACTGGTTGATAAAGAGATGTCTATGTAACTATGTATGTATAAAGAAGAAAGAAAAAAACCACGGTTAGGTGGTATACAATTATGGACGGACTGCCTGCCGAGTGCAGACACAGAGGTAGCCACAGCCGTGAACTACCGTACTGTACTGTGTCTGCTGCTAATATAGACTGGTTGATAAAGAGATGTCTATGTAACTATGTATGTATAAAGAAGAAAGAAAAAAAAACCACGGTTAGGTGGTATACAATTATGGACGGACTGCCTGCCGAGTGCAGACACAGAGGTAGCCACAGCCGTGAACTACCGTACTGTACTGTGTCTGCTGCTAATATAGACTGGTTGATAAAGAGATGTCTATGTAACTATGTATGTATAAAGAAGAAAGAAAAAAAAACCACGGTTAGGTGGTATACAATTATGGACGGACTACCTGCCGAGTGCAGACACAGAGGTAGCCACAGCCGTGAACTACCGTACTGTACTGTGTCTGCTGCTAATATAGACTGGTTGATAAAGAGATGTCGTAGTAGTATGTATGTATAAAGAAGAAAAAAAAACCACGGTTAGGTGGTATACAATTATGGACGGACTGCCTGCCGAGTGCAGACACAGAGGTAGCCACAGCCGTGAACTACCGTACTGTGTCTGCTGCGACTGGATGATAAATGATATAAAAAATATATATATATCACTACTGCAGCCGGACAGGTATATATTATATATTATATAATGACGGACCTGCTGGACACTGTCTGTCAGCAGAATGAGTTTTATTTTTATAGAATAAAAAAAACAACAACACACAAGTGAAGTCACACGACGAGTGTTTAACTTTTTCAGGCAATCACAATATAAGTATACTACTAACTATACTGGTGGTCAGTGTGGTCAGGTCACTGGTCAGTCACACTGGCAGTGGCACTCCTGCAGCAAAAGTGTGCACTGTTTAATTTTAATATAATATTATGTACTCCTGGCTCCTGCTATAACCTATAACTGGCACTGCAGTGCTCCCCAGTCTCCCCCACAATTATAAGCTGTGTGAGCTGAGCAGTCAGACAGATATATAATATATATAGATGATGCAGCACACTGGGCTGAGCCTGAGCAGTGCACACAGATATGGTATGTGACTGAGTCACTGTGTGTATCGCTTTTTTCAGGCAGAGAACGGATATATTAAATAAACTGCACTGTCTGGTGGTCACTCACTATATAATATTATGTACTCCTGGCTCCTGCTATAACCTATAACTGGCACTGCAGTGCTCCCCAGTCTCCCCCACAATTATAAGCTGTGTGAGCTGAGCAGTCAGACAGATATATAATATATATAGATGATGCAGCACACTGGGCTGAGCCTGAGCAGTGCACACAGATATGGTATGTGACTGAGTCACTGTGTGTATCGCTTTTTTCAGGCAGAGAACGGATATATTAAATAAACTGCACTGTCTGGTGGTCACTCACTAGTAAACTCTCTGCACTCTCTACACTTCTACAGTACTCCTCCTAGTCCTAAGCTCCAGTAAATCTCTCTCTTTTATAATCTAAATGGAGAGGACGCCAGCCACGTCCTCTCCCTATCAATCTCAATGCACGTGTGAAAATGGCGGCGACGCGCGGCTCCTTATATAGAATCCGAGTCTCGCGATAGAATCCGAGCCTCGCGAGAATCCGACAGCGTCATGATGACGTTCGGGCGCGCTCGGGTTAACCGAGCAAGGCGGGAAGATCCGAGTCGCTCGGACCCGTGAAAAAAAACATGAAGTTCGGGCGGGTTCGGATTCAGAGAAACCGAACCCGCTCATCTCTACTATAAATAGATGCTCTTCATCTTACAAAGGCTCTGTTTGCCACCTCAGCAGAAGAAACCACTCTACCTTTAACTAATCCATTTTCACCAAATTAACTTTCTAGATTTCTCCAAACCTCCAACATTCCATAAATCTCCACACTCATTCCATAAATTACTCCACAACCCATGTATTCCTAAGTTCATTGTACAGTAGCTACAGTGGCAGCCCTATTATGGAGAGGAAGAAAAGGTGTATGGGCAAATCAGCACTGTCATCATAGTCTAAATCCAGGGCTTGCTTTTTCTTGTAATGTTTTATTATATTTCCACCTTCTTCCAGGTTAGGCATGGCTTTTAAATCATTAAAGCAAACCTTGTGTTGTACATTTTATAATTAGCCATTTCTGATGTCATATCAACTGTAGTGAACATTTGCCTAATGATGGGAGTGATGCCTTTCTCAGTGACATACACAGTAATTCTGTACTACCCTTGGATCAATGGCACAGCTGTAGCGATAAACATTAAACTGTTTTAATAACAGCAAAGTGTGTGAGGGGTAGATACAGGAGGTTTTATCAGTGTAGTTTGTCACTGGATCACTCTTTCTTCTGTATCCGCAGTCACACCAGATACTGGCTCACCAAACACCCTTCTAGGTCACATTTGGGACCTTACAAATGGCAGCATCCTGTCCACCCTACCTAGGATTGCCACCTCATCCATCATCAATTCCTGGAGATCCGCCCCGCCCCCATTCCAACCCCCCTTCCCCCCCCAGCGGCACCAAGCAATGTTCATGTAACTAAAATTAAGTACCATATTTATAAAATATTTTACGTACAAACAATCTAAATTAAACAGTATAGCTATATATATATATATATATATATAGGAATATAATAGCTGCCATTTGGCTAAATTATAGGCATTTGGTGCCTTAAAACTAGATTGTGTGAAAGAGGGAAAAACCATAGTAGTGTAAGTGTTGCACACAACCTAATCAATATCAAGCTTCAACCGGTTAAACAAACAAATGCACTGCTAAAAGGTGTCTGTATATAACTTGAGCCTCTATTTGTTTCATGCAAGCCCATTATATTATAAATACAGTATATGTGTGACATGCCTGTCAGCTCTCGTTGCTCTGCTCACATGAGCCGGGCCGGTATTAAAAAACATCTGAAACGCTGAGGAAGAGCTGCCGATGGCAGCATCACAGCAGCTTCGACTCAGTCTGGGCTGAACACAGTCTCGCGAGATTTGATGTCATCATCTCGTGAGACAGTCACTGCAGTTCACTGAGTTCCTCAGAGCAAAAATAATAACAAAATGTTACTGGCCAATGTGTTGATGAACATGTTTTTAAGAAGCGAATGTTTGTAATAGACACCTGCTGTCTTTGCTGGTTACAGGTCCTGTGTTTGCAGGCTCCTACATTTGTTGTTTTTTTCTTCTTTTAGAGCACTGCTGAGCCAATGAATATATTGTGTATGAGCATTATTTTCCATGATCCATATTCGGTTCAACAGCTGGAGAAAGTTATAAATTGTTTTCTTTCAGTGATTTCCCTTATGACAAGACAAATATAAATGGAAACGTACCATTCCCTTCAACTATTCCCAATAATTGCAGATGTTCATTAGCATTTTTTTTGAATAATTGAGCTAAATGAGGTCTATGTTTTAGTTGCACATCATGTCACAGAACTAATGCTGAGATGAATAGTCTCTTCCTCACTTATGTGAACAGTAGTCAGACTTCTGAAGACTGTGTTTGGTTAAGCCGGCTTCCAGTCTCCTTTTTTATTCTAGAAACCAGTTTGGTACATATGCTGCTTTCTGTTGTGTCTGCAGTTACTAGAGAATGGAGGAAATCACAGCGGGCGGGAAGGAGTTGGGAGGCCTGTGTGCAGTGTTCAGTCACTGGCTGTGCCTCCTCCTCTCTAGCCAGCCTCTGTGAACGCTAGTAGACTCTAGCGCTGTGCTAAGGTCTGCTGGGCATGCATGCGCAAGCCATAGGAATACATGTGGGCTGCGAGTAGTCGCAGCTCAACATACCTAGTTGCACCCGCAGCATGTGTGGCCATGTCACAGTATGGACGTACGAGGCTACGTTTGCTTGTAGCAATAAGTCTGTTTTCGGGTCCTAACTGCCATATTAAACAAACACATCTGATTGGTTGTATTGGGTAGCAGTACTTGTTTCCTTTGCACCAGTTTTTCTACATGTCAACCAAAATCTTATGGATAGAGGTTGCAAGAGGTGAAACTTACTTTATTCCAACCGCTGTCTTTTGTCAAGTGACTGTAAAGACTCCTCATGTTATTGTAGCGGAGACATGAGGCACTATGGATATATAGAGCTGTGGTGACTCAGATTGCAGGTGAGTTTGTAATATTTAAATATTAGTGACTAATCCAGTATTTTTCCGGCTTTATTTGATACTATAAACTCTAAATGCAGAATCCTCTGTCTTCCTAGTGCATAGACCAACAATGGGAAAACTTTCTAGCACTCTGTCTCAGTTACACCCCCCCCCCCCAACCCCCTCCCCAAACAAAATAAAAGTCAGTAGATAGAGAAGCATAACCAATTTCTAAATTGCGGTTAAGACATAACAGCAAATTAAATGACCCAAAGGGGCAACATATACCATGCCCAGCTACCGCATCTCAGGGTCGTGGATATTCTGCGTTTCCACTTGTCCACCTGATTTTCAGTCCCCATGGCAACCACATGCGGGGTGTAATTCCCATACCTCCGTGAAGAGATCCCTTCAGGACTACCATCAAGACCATGAGTTTATGTAGATGGTTTGTGTATTGTATATTGTTTGTGAAGATGTTCTGTATATGGCATAGAAGTAACTAGAATAGTCTGCATTGAATACTATTTAGTTGGGGCTGAGCTGTTTCTGACTGTAGCTCTGTGCTTTAACATTCTCAGTCTTAGGGGGGAATTCAAATGTTCGAAAAGTCGGTTGGTTGTCTGATTTTTCCTGTCTATTAGAAAAAACAGACACCCAACTGATTTTTCAAACAATTGAATACCCCCTTAGAGTAGTGCGAGTCCTGTGGAATGTCCGAGGTTTAACATTAGCAATGTTTCCCTCATTTATTTGAGAGCATAGCGGGATTTCCATACAGAAGCTTCTCCTTGCTCCTGCTCTTATAGTGGCCACTGTTCTCATGCGAGGATGCCAGAATGTCAGTCAGTAGGACGAAGGCTGTTTTGGAGGAAAAACAAAGGCTGCTTATAGTTTCACGATTGGGAGGCATAGACTGTAGTGTTGTGTTTAAAATTGGGGTGCACCCCAAATTCTAAATAATAAATAAAATAATTTCACATTAGCATATTCAAACTTTTAGGCGCTCTGTATTACCTGTAATTCCCATATACTGTATAAATATTATAACTTGGTGTTTTCCATTTAAAAGTAATGGAGCACTGTGACCGGGTGGTCTTACTTTTATTTATTGAACAACCTGAGTGGACTTACTTCACTCTCACGGTCAGTAACTATTTGTTACTGACTCCTGACACTACATCATGGATGGGTAACTTACTGCCTCCTACACAGGCACCTGGACCCAATTGTTCCACTAGGCTTCTACACTAGCACCTGAATCCCCTTCATTTCTGGTATGCTTGGTCATGCTACGACAACACCTAATGGATGGTGTTAGCTAATTCCTCTTTAGCCACTTACTATGGACCAGTGCTGCTGTTGGTAGTTGGCAGAGGGCAGAGCTTGTAGAGACATTCGGCTCAACTGCAGGATAGCCAAAGAAAGAGTCAAGTGTTAACTAGAAGTAACAGGATGCAAACAGATGTTGGGGACTTGATGCAGGAACAGTGTTTATTTGTCTCCACTAAAATGTCTTCACAAAAACAATTCCTTATCTGAAGAAGCTATTTATAATACAGCATACAGATGTACCTAGAAGTGCAGATGATACCCTATTATCACATGGTCAGGAGGATACACACAGAGAGCTCACAGAGCCTTTTTTTGTGGCACAAAATACAGCAGGGTGATAACTCAGCCTTTGCCCCTTTAACCAATTCAATGAGATGCTTGAACAGTGCACATATATGCTCCTGGAGAGATTTAACATTGAAACCAGTGGACAGAGGGGGTTCTACAGCTCTCTATGCACGAGGCTGTCTAGGGAGAAAGCCAAGCCCTTGAAAACTCCCAGACACCTGATACAAATCTTGACACTGTACAGTGGGTGAGACGACTTAATTACATAATTCATAGTGCATGTACATGCATTGTAACAGTCTGGGGTAATTGGTAAAGTTCTTGGTGGTGCAAATATAACAAATGGAGCTTTACTGTCTGTCAGCCTACAGCATTAACTGTAAAACAACCAAACAACCTAGCCCTCACTAAGGGCATTAGCTCACTTATTCACCCCTGTCTAAAATAGGCAACAAGTCTGCATCACAAAGTCTCTCACAGGTATAGTTAGCTTTGCCTCTGGTTTCTCACTTCTCAGCCCCACCTGGGCTCTGTACTTAGGGCAGCGTCTTTTGCTTTCCACAGTTTCTCTTGGACTATACTGGCCTCCCACAACCCCACCTGGACTGTATACACAGGCAGTAAGTACTTCACTTGACTGCCAGATCCTCTTTGTACTGTATCCACTCAGCAGCGATTAGATGTGGTCACATCTCCTTTTCTTCCCTGTGTAGGTGAATCCCTACAATGCCACACAAAATTGATGGCTGACTATCATCCTGATACTGCTGTAGTATACAGTACAGTAGCATATGGAGCCTATTGTATTGTTCAATATTGGAGTTACATTTTTTTTCTACAGTGCACAAGTGATCTTCTGTTTCATATTTTTTGTGACCTACAGTAAGGAAGCTAAAAAGTATTTTCTGCGGAAGAAGAACCTGCTGAGTAATGCATTAAAAAATAAAATGAAATCAGGGAAGTAAAAAAAAGTTACCCAACATCTAATATGTCTGGTGATAAATCCTCAAAAGGATAGTGCCAGGTGTTGATGGACTTTTGAAAATTTAGCCTGGAATTATCAGATACATAAATTTTGTCATGTTTTACAAATCTAGGACAAAGTCCTACAAAGCAACCTTAAACATTCTTAACTACTGAAGTTCTGTACTACACTACTGTATGTAGACAACAGTGATTGAACACTGAAAGCAAATAGATCAACGAGAGTTTACTAATGTCAGTACTTTGTAGGTTCACCACATGCACTGATTACTCCAGACACCCTTCTTGGCAAACTGTCTGCAAGTTCCTGAACAACGGGATGTGGTATGTTTTGCCATTCTGCCTTAAGTACAGTGACCAACTGTGACACTGAAGAAGGTTGAGTCGGTCTAGAATGCATCCGATGCTCCAGTTCATTCCAGAAGTTCTCAATGGGGTTAGGATCTGGACTCTGAGCTGGCCAGTCCATCCGGGTTAACAAATTTTCTGTATACCAGTCCAGTGTCATCCCGGAAACCTGACATCGGACATGCTACGATGATCCCCTTTTAAAACTTGGTTAGCTCCTTCCGGCAAGCCATTCCGTTAGCAAACGACCTAATTAGTACCCCTCTACCCATCTTATACCTTCACGGACACCTATCTGCCGCAGAAGCACACCATTTCGCTTTTCACGGAGTGTGGGGGAGGGGGGTTATTCTCATTAATGGCTCTTAATAGCAAGCAGAAAAAATCCCATCTCCCGAACTGGAAGAAACCTTCTGATCCTTCGCTACATGCCACCCTTCTCAGGATCTGGCATGTTTATTAAATTAGATTTATTACAGTAGTATACTCAGCACATCCCTATTTTAAAAACTAAAAAACCAAAACATTGGACAATTGGTCTTCAAATTTTGTGTCCAACCCCTCTTTGTCTAAGAAATGTACTTTCTATTTGATGTCCCATCTTGATCAATAAATCTACTTCACTATCAACCTTCTTTTTTCCTCCCTTTCCTACCCTCCTTCTGCAGATGGCCACTCTGCTGTTTTTGCTCCTTCCTTTCACCATGTTAAAATTTGGTCCAACACTGTAAACCAGAGGTTCTCAAACTCGGTCCTCGGGGGCACACACAGTGCATGTTTTGCAGGTCTCCTCACAGAATCGCAAGTGAAATAATTAGCTCCACCTGTGGACCTTTTAAAATGTGTCAGTGAGTAATTAATACACCTGTGTACCTGCTGGGTTACCTGCAAAACATGCACTGTGTGTGCCCCCGAGGACCGAGTTTGAGAACCTCTGCTGTAAACAATTTGCTAGTCATGCAATTTGCACCGTGGCATGGTGATACCAGTTGAGTGTGAGAATTACACAATGTACCAGAGCCCAAAGACCAGTAATTTTTGGGCAGAACCACCGTATATAAAATATAACCCAAGGAACACCTCTCCCCACATTTGGGGAAGAATATTCATTTTGATGGCGTTCTTACGGCCAATCGATGAGAAAGTGTCCAGACCTCTTAATAGACAAGTGGCTTTAAGAAGGTGCAAGTTGAGGGGGTGGAGGGGGTCAGGTTCAAAGGGAGGGCCTCTGTTTTATCACGGTTTATTTTGAAGTTAGAGAGCTGTCCATATTACAGATGCTCTGTAAGCAGAGCGTGGAGCGAAGTGAGGGGGTTAGTGACCCTGAATAGGACCCCATTAATCCTTTCTGTGATAGTCACGTACCCTTTAAAAGATGATTGCAAGTCCACAAATCTTAATATCCTAGTATAATGCATTCTACACATAAAACATTTTATATTTAAAAGAATGTGTGGTTAGGTGTACACCCACATAAGCTTCTGCAGTGAAATTATCTAGCATTTATTTAGCAACCTGCAGTGAAATATGAGATTTAATGTTTAGTAAAAAAGTATCCATGAAATACACTCCATTCTTTAAAGGTTGCAGCGTGGGCAATGCCGCAGCTTTTCTTTAATGGTATTTTGAGTTTCTTAAATGCAATTTTAGCTGAGGTTAAATGTTGTTAATGCAAGTGGCAAACATACTATTCAGACTATCCCCCAGCCTGCATTGCTTCAAGTGGGCGCTGAAAACCCACCTGTTCATTAAAGGATATCCGTCCACCATGTCACCACCAAGGGGGAACTCAGTTAGATGTAGTAATTTACTGCGGACTAAATGATTCCCTGAAGGCCGTTCAGTTAGCCCCCGTTGGCAGCTGCTTTATTATCTTGGGGGGAGGGGGGGTTGTCTGGGACCCCAGCAGGTCTTGTAAAAAATAAAAAATAAATTATGAAAAATAGCCCATTTTCCATGTGTTTTTGCCCAAAAAGGGATATTTTTTGGGGGGGCGCAAAAAACGGGGGCTAATTGAATAGCCCAGACAAAATATAGCTCTTGAAAAAATATCGGGGCTAATTGAATTCCCCCCCTCCCCCATATAGTCTACCTCATTCTCTTGCACCCTCCAATTTTCCCACTCCTGCTTCATGCGCCTAGCTTACCTTACACTGGCTGACTTATTACAGTATGTCTGCCGATTGTCTATCCCTTCCCTATAGTCTGTAAGATCCAAGGGCAAGGCCCTCCTCCCTGCTTTTCTCATTACCTACATTACTTACACACCAGCTACACTCCACACCTACTTCTTGGACTCTCTGCCCCCTGATTTGTCATTTCTTCATATAATCTAGACCTGTTACCTGCGTCCACGCTAATAGGTATAGGTTTAGGCACGCACACTGGAGGGGGAGGGGGGGTGCTTTATAAAATCTCACTCAGGGTGATTGTAGGCCTGGAGCTGGCCATGCTTTCATCAATTTGTAAAATAAGGCCCACTAAGAATGGGTTGGGTCACAATACTGATGGCGGGATCCCGGCTGATGGATGGCCGGCGGAGAAACGATCACAATGAAGCCACTTGCTTCCCACAAGTGGGAATAGTCCCTGTTGTTCAGCATGCCGACCGGCGGCATTTTCAGATGCCGGGATCCCAGCGTCGGTATTGTGAGGAGACCACCGGTCACATAAACACAACCCCTAAGAATAGTGAGCTAAGGGGGTAATTCAGATCTCATCGCTGCTGTGCGTTTTCGCACAGCGGTCGTTCTGATCCGAACTGCGCATGCGTATGCACCGCAATGCACAGGCATGACGGTCGTCTGCAGAGGGGATCGCTGGTCAGCAATGGGTTTGTGCACAGGATCCATTCGCACAGGCGTTCGCAAGGAGATTGATATGAAGAGGGCGTTTGTGGGTGGCAACTGACCGTTTTCAGGGAGTGTCTGGAAAAACGCAGGTGGGACCAAGCATTTGCAGGGAGGGTGTCTGATATCAAGTCTGGTCCCGGACAGGCTGATATGATTGCAGCGGCTAAGTCCTGGGCTGCGCAGAGACTGCACAAAATCAGTTTATGCAGCTCTGCTACACATGCATTCGCACACTTGCACAGCTAAAATACACTCCCCCCGTAGGCGGCGACTGTCTGAACGCAGGACGGCAAAAATCGCGGCCTAGCGATCGGATCTGAATTACCCCCTAAGGGTGACAGAATAAATACAAATCAAAACATAGTAGCTATAGAAACACTGTTTTTGTTATAGAGCAGAATTTTTTTGGTAGGCTTAAAACTTAAGGTGCATACACACTAGGCGATTCACTCCAGGAACAACATCGCCTAGTGTGTCCCCTCCCTGGCTGGGTCTCCTGACGTGGGCATACACACCGTGCAATATCGCTAGCGATATCACACACAGTGACGTCATGCCGCGCCCAGTCCAAACATGCAGCCTCTATCGTCAGATTGAGCTGCATGCACAGATGACAGAGTGGGACGTTAAAACGTTACCGCAAATCGCTATCATCTGCAGCATACACACTCGGCGATATAGTAAGCGATATCACTCAGGAGGGTAAAAATTATCTATATCGCTTACTATATCGCCTAGTGTGTACGGGCATTTAGACCAATGGCAACCAAAGATTTTGTACATACTGTGTGGGGCCGCAAAACAACTGGGACTGGTCTGAGAAGCACAAACTTCCAATTGTGATTTCCAATACATGCTGTGCACCTTTTAGACAAGGTTTTAGAACCCAAATGAGCTGGTGAAATGAAGGGTGCAGTAAAAGAATTTAAAGAATTCAAAATTCTAATGTGTTTAATACTGGAATATTACATGAATTTTTGAGACACTGTAATTATTAGATAGGAAACAGTAGTGACTGGCAACTTTCAGCCCCAGGGGAAAAGTCCATATAAGCAGCCCAGAATTGGCATGGCAAGTCACAGAGGGGACATGCCTAGTATTAGACATAGACTATTGCATGTTACTTACGGTCATTTTTAAAAGAATAAAAAAAAGTATGTATTTATGGTTAGATTATTAAGGCTGGCTAACACAGTTACTCTATTTTACAGCATAATTGTTGACTTTCTGGCTGCCCCCTCCAGGTCAGCACAGTGGGGTGTGGTCCGGCATAGGTGGGCTGTGCCCAAGCTTTTTGGTGTGATTGCATCATCATAGCTCCAACACCATTGTGAGATTGCTGGCAGTGTAAATGGAGGTGTGTGGTTATAATGATGCGATGCGGGCTGTCCACTTCTTGAGAAAAGCTGTGGAATCGTGAATGATGTACCAAGTAGCCGGGAGCCTCCCAGCCGTTCCAAGAGAGTAGGCAAATATGCATATACACACGAGAACTAACATCAATCAAATATCTGTATATAAATAGATACCTGACTAAAGATGGTCCGATAGGCTGGGTCCTATAGTACAGTGTGAATCAGAGGAAAGAGGCTGCTTCAGTAGCAACACATTAGGACAGAATCTAGTGTGCTGCAGTCTTCTCACTGATGCTCAACAAGGGAACAGCCAGTCATCTTGAATGTAATGGTAGTGGTATTTGGTGAAACAACCACAGCAGCGTCCATACAAACTGATCAGTGAACCTCTCTCATCATGCAGGGACCCTGTGACGAGCAGATACCGCAGCCCACCAAAACTGCGATCAGATACCCTGTGATCACATGTAATGAACAGTGGCCATTCAACTAATTCTCCTTCTACAAAATCAAGTCACACAGCCCCAAGGTCAATGAATAACTCCATCCAGATCTTACCTACTTAATTCACGTCATGCCCAAACTTTATTTCATGCTTTCTGCATGTCAGGTAGTGACCCAGTGTAATGACTTTTTAATTAACATATTACATGTTTAAATAAAAAGCAACAATTTCTGGATTTTTTGTTTGTTTTGTTTTTTTTAAATAGCCAGTTAAAGGGTTAAGTAGACACAATATACAGCAGGCATCTCACATGGTGACCAGGAATCCTCCACCTCTTTGAAAGGATTCTCCCTGGAATCACCAGGACTATTTGCATTCTTTTTTTGGGCTACATTGTAGCACTTTGTGTACAGATTCAGAGACTCAGTCACACACCGATATACAGGAGTCATAAATCAAATTAATCAGCACAATCTCCTCGTGCATCCTACTCAGCAAAAAAGACGCCCGACGCTAGAAGATTCTCACGTACCCTGGTGTTCCAAGAGGGGCTGTTTGGCGTGACTGCAACAAAGATGAATGAGGACACATCTGTAGGTTCTCGCATACAGTCACTCAGCTTGTCACACATGTGATACAGAAGATAGACAATAAATAGATAGGCAGTCATGGGTTGGGTATGTTTTACCGGCGGCCGGAGTCCCGTCGGCCAGCATCCCGATGCTGGGATCCCGGCTGCAGAATGCTGGCGTGGACAGATGAGCGCAACGAAGCCCCTTGCGTGGACATCCACGAGTGGGAATAATCCCTTTTAGTCGGCATGCCAACTGTGGGGTATGTGAGGCTTCTGGATGTAGGGGGAGGTATTGTGACCGGCGGTCTGCTGACCGCTAGTCACATAACTACATCCTGCAGTCATTAGGTCTACAACAAAGACAGGTCGACAGCGTCAAAAGGTCAACGCACACATTTTGTTGTTGTTAATTTTGTGTTTTTAAAGATTTTTTCTCTTACGTGCTAGAGGATGCTGGGGACTCCGTAAGGACCATGGGGTATAGACGGGCTCCGCAGGAGATAGGGCACCTAAAAAGAACTTTTACTATGGGTGTGCACTGGCTCCTCCCTCTATGCCCCTCCTCCAGACCTCAGTTAGATCTTGTGCCCAGAGGAGAATGGGTGCACTGCAGAGAGCTCTCCAGAGTTTTCTGTGGAAAAAAGAATTTTGTTAGGTTTTTTATTTTCTGGGAGTCCTGTTGGCAACAGGCTCACTGCATCGTGGGACTGAGGAAAGAGAAGCAGAGCTGGCTTGTCAAGTTGGGCACTGCTTCTAAGGCTACTGGACACCATTAGCTCCAGAGGGAGTCGGAACACAGGTCTCACCTGGGGTTCGTCCCGGAGCCGCGCCGCCGTCCTCCTCACAGATGCCGAAGATAGAAGCCGGGTGAGTATGAGAAGGCAGAAGACATCTTAGGCGGCAGAAGACATTAGATCTTCATGAGGTAAGGCGCGCAGCGGTAAGCTGCGCGCCATTGCTCCCAGTCACACACACAGAGCAGCACTGAAGGGTGCAGGGCGCAGGGGGGGGCACCCTGGGCAGCAATATTCCTCACTTTTGGGCAAATTCAGATAGATTAGGCTGCGGAGGCAGTAAATCTAAGATCCCCCGCCATTTTAATAGAAAAGTCACTGGGACCGAAGCCTGCCGTTGGGTGGGCGGGGCTTGATCCTCAGCACTAACCAGCGCCATTTTCTCCACAGAAGCTGCATGCATGAACGCTGACTCCCTGGTCTCTCCCCTGCTGAACTTCACAGGCTGGAAAAAAGATGAGGGGGGCACATTAGCGACGCAGTGAGTGGGAATTGGTATATTATATATAAAAAAGCGCTATCTGGTCATATTTTTTCCAGTGTTTTTAAGCGCTGGTGTGTGCTGGCATACTCTCTCTCTGTCTCTCCTAAGGGCCTGGTTGGGGTTTTGTCCCCTTATAGGTTAATCCCTGTGTGTGTGTGGGGTGTCGGTACGTGTGTGTCGACATGTCTGAGGCGGAAGGCTTCTCCAAGGAGGAGGTGGAGCAAATGAGTGGTGTGTCCCCGTCGGTTGTGCCGACTCCGGATTGGATGGACATGTGGCATATGTTGAATGCAAGTGTGGCATCTTTACATAAAAGGCTTGATGAGGCTGAATTAGGGGGGACATCAGGGGGTCAATCCTCGGATTGGACCGACTCACAGGACCCGTCGGGGTCTCAAAAGCGTCCCTTAACACAAGACACTACTACCGACACGGATTCTGATTCCAGTGTCGACTACAACGAAGTAAAATTGTACCCTAGGGTGATTAAAACCATTCAGTGTATGATTGTGGCAATAAGGGATGTGTTGCATATTGAGAATGAACCCTCGGTCCCCGACACAAGGGTACACATGTTTAAGGGAAAGAAACAGATTATTAATTTTCCCGCATCTCATGAATTAAATGATTTCTTTGGAAAAGCTTGGGAGACTCCGGAAAAGAGACCGCAGATCCCCAAAAGAATTTATATGGCATACCCCTTCCCTAAGCAGGACAGGGAGATTTGGGAATTATCCCCCACTGTGGACAAGGCCCTGACGCGCTTGTCCAAGAAAGTGGCGCTACCGTCTCCTGACACAGCGGCCCTTAAAGACCCTGCAGATCGCAGGCAAGAAACTACCTTAAAGTGTATTTATTCTCATACGGGTGCTGTGCTAAGACCGACAATTGCGTCGGCATGGGTGTGTAGCGCAATTGCAGCTTGAACAAAAGAAATGCTCTGCGCTCCCAATCACTTAGAGTTAATTGACCAATCAATTAAAGGCAGTCTATCATGGAGAATAATTGACTCAATGAGGCTTGACCCTTTTTTTTTAAATATTTTATCAAACAATTAGATACCACATAAACACATAAAACAAACAATACATGAAAAATTGACAATTTAAAAATTCAGAGGTTAATACCTCTAGCATATGTAAGCAGAAACACTGTATCTATAATTGTAAATGTGCTATTAAGACAGTATACAATGTAACTAAAGTGCAAAATTGAATATCTTGAGAGAGAGGCTCTCTATCAGAATGTCAATTGATTCTACCACTGGCGTCCCAGTATAAAATCATATATACTGTCCACAGAAGGCTCCGCAAAAACTAGTATGGGACTATTAAGGCAAAACAAACAATGATAGTTACCCCCGTGCTGGTTCCTGGAGTTTATCACAGGGTCCTGTATGCAAATGCACGAGGTAGATGTAATGATTTTTAGTTGATGCCTCAGTGATAATTGGAAGGCAAACTTGCTGAAGTGCTCTCACCTTCGTTAGAGAAGCCGGCAATTGACCATATGATGATATTGTATTAGGAACTTCCCAACAGGGGATGTGATTGATTCAGCTGGTGATAGCAGTTCCTAATACAATATCATCATATGGTCTCTCTCTCTCAAGATATTCAATTTTGCACTTTAGTTGCATTGTATACTGTCTTAATAGCACATTTACAATTATAGATACAGTGTTTCTGCTTACATATGCTAGAGGTATTAACCTCTGAATTTTTAAATTGTCAATTTTTCATGTATTGTTTGTTTTATGTGTTTATGTGGTATCTAATTGTTTGATAAAATATTTTTTAAAAAAGGGTTAAGCCTCATTGAGTCAATTATTCTCCATGATAGACTGCCTTTAATTGATTGGTCAATTAACTCTAAGTGATTGGGAGCGCAGAGCATTTCTTTTGTTTGTGTTTCATAGTGTTTTTCAGCCTAGCCAGCTGTTTTGCTCAGCAGCCGTAATTTCACTATTTTTGTATCGATCACCAGTTGGTTAATTTATTACTATTATCTATAGCGCCAGATTTATACAGTTTGAGATTTATCTCCAGCAATTGCAGCTTGGACAGATGAGCTGACAGATCAATTTGATAATATGGATAAGGATAGTATATTCTTAACTCTAGCCCATATAAAAGACGCAGTCTTATTTATGAGGGATGCTCAAAGGGACATTGGATTGCTAGCTTCTAGGGCCAATGCCTTGTCTATCTCAGCGAGAAGAGCCTTATGGACTCGCCAATGGACGGGTGATGCGGATTCCAAAAAACATATGGAAGTACTACTATAAGGGTGATGTATTGTTTGGGGATGGGCTGACGGACCTGGTTTCCACAGCTACAGCAGGTAAATCAAATTTTTTACCATATATTCCCCAACAGCAAAAGAAAGTAACAGTCCTTTCGGTCGCACAAGTCCAGAGGAGGTCGGGGATATTCTTTCCTCGCCAGAGGTAAGAGCAGAGGCAAAAGAGCACCTGCTTCGGCAGGTGCCCAGGAACAAAAGTCCTCCCCGGCTGCTCCAAAACCCACAGCATGACGCTGGGGCTCCCCTGACGGAGTCCGCACTGGTGGGGGCACGTCTTCGACTTTTCAGTCAGGCCTGGGTCATGTCAAAGTCAGAAAAATATCTCTATGCACACTACCATATTTGCACCTCACACAGGTCCGTGCTGCGCATGCGTGCGCTCTCCCGTACGTGCGCATACTCACAGTCGCGGGCACCCGCAGGCGCACGGTATGCGTATTTACGGTAGAGTTTATGTGATCGTAGCGTGCGACTCAATCGTTACATATTTTCACTATATAATGTATTTTGTAGATCATGGTCCCTTTGATAGATTCTGAAAGTTTAGTTAACATAGCATGTTCCTGAACAGAGAGATCCCTCTTTGTATTGTACGAAGGGTCTAACAGGGGTCATACAGTGGTGTTTGGTACCCATCGGAAGAGTATTTAAATAGCAATATTCCGGTGTTGGTTTGGAGCGGATTAATCGCTCGTGCGAATAGTTATGGACATAAGAAGTTTATGTCCATTTACTATTATTTGTTCTTATTTAGTCATGCGGCGGGAAACTCACTGTCCCACCCACCTGAACAGTTGGAAGCAGTCACAGCCCACCTGTATGAATCAACCTATGACCTTTTGTTATAATGCGAAGCCGAATTCCTGTGTCCAATGAACAATGAGATTGTAGGGACCATTGAATTGCATTGTGTGTGGGGCATAAATAGGCAGGCCGACCATATCCAGTTCACTCTCTTCAACGGTTCTCATTGCTGATAATCGGGAGCTGGATATCGAGGCGCATGCGATCGTTTCCCCTTGTGCGTAAGTGTTTCTCCGCAACTATATTGATCTTCTTGTTATTGTGGGCCAATTTCTCTCTCTCTCTCTCCCCTCCTCTTTCTCTCTTATTTTCTCTTAAATAGTAATTGTATTATATTTCCTGTGTAGTTATCTGGTTAGGTAGTCTATGTTATATTGTAGTGTATGATTTGTATTTGTATTAATTCTTTTGCAAGTATATCATTCAAAATATATATATTAGGCGTTGGACCCTAAGCACGGTATCTGTGTATTTCTTATAGTGTTTAGTATTCTCAGAGCGTCGGTGACGCTCAAACAGCTTTTAAGTTAATAAGGTTACACTAGGTTGCATCTACACCCAATCTCTACACTAAGGTTTTACAGCATACTGCATTTTATATGGTTTAGATACAAAGGTTTAACATTGTGAGCGTCAGCGCCGCTGGTGATCTCCTCGTGGTCCCGAGCGTCCGCTACGCTATAGCGAATCATTACGTTAGTCAGCAGCCAATAGCGTGCCTGCCAGTGATCTCTTGGCCGTGAGCGAACGTGACGCTTGAGCGTCTCGACTACGGCTAAGCGATTGTTACGCAACGTGCGTACCCTTACGGTACTTCATACGTAGATAGCGTACAGTGTTCTTAGACCTCATAAAGGGTATTATATAAGATAAATATTTAGCTTTATCAATTGCGGGCTCGTCCTGTCCTTCACATATCTGCACTAGGTAATTTCAGCAGACATTATCCAGCAGCAAAGGGCGGGAGATCATATTCCTCGTAGTGCTGTTTGGATAAGCGTCTGCTTCTCTTAGTAAAGGGTGCTGAAGGAATCCGGGAACCGGAGGTAAGAACAACACGCTAGTCTCTTTTAAAACTGTTTATTTTTCTGTCTTGCGTACACACGCACGCACACATATATATCTGCATTTCTTTTTTTCATTTGTGTATTTTCGTATATCACTCTCCTGTTTGCCAGTTTTATAGTTGATAAACGTGCTAAGAGAGATTTGCCGCTATTTAATAGTTTAAGAGTAAAAAGGTAATATAGTTAAAGTATAGACAAACACACAGCTGTGCCTGAGAGACAAGGCGAAGTCAGTGTGGTGCGTGGTAGATGATAAAGGATCATCTACATTGATAAACGTATAAATTGTGTTACGGTGGATCTTTGCTTTGCGTACACGTGTCTCTAACAAAGGACTGAGATTTGTGTACGCAATCCAAGGGCCGACGCACGCAGCGTATATTACGCAACAGAGCGTACGGGTACGCCCACGTAACTCAAATCACAAGTGTTAATTTTTTTTTTCCAACGCGATAAATAGCGCAACGCGGTAAGTAACGCAACAGGCGATAAATCGCGCAAATCTATTTTAACATTCAAATTTTAAATTAATAGATCCTTCTCCTAATTTGTAACACATCTGGTCTAAAGAGAAATTTCTGCGCAGAAATAGAAACAAAAGTGTATATGTGGTGAGTGAGTGTTTGTTTTTACAATTTTTGAGGTTGAACCACAAGAAAAGTCGAGTTCTCGTGAGGTACATGCGTGTAAGTGACGTACATGGTGGCTAGGGAGGCATCCCTGGTTAAAACATACAATTTGAGCATTAGAGTGTAGCAGACCAGGAGGTCATACTGTAACAGACCAGGAGGTCATAGCAGACCAGCAGGTTCAGGTACAGCAGACAAGGAAGTCCGCTATACAGTCCACAGGCACAACACCAAGAAAGGGTTGGTGCAACACCCATATAGGCCATACAAGCTCTGGCTGAAGGAATTCGCAGCCGCAATTTTCGATTCCACTGGTCGCTCCGTACATAAGATTAGTTGCTTATGTGCTGAACGATTGTACCGCACGTAATTGTGTACATTAGTAAACCTGACCGGTACTATTTGTGTACGAAGGTCATAAACGCTATTTGTACATTCTAACGTGATTTGTGTAATTTTTTTTATTTTAAGGGAGGTTCGCTGCTCACTCAGGAACTATCCAACAACCAATAGTTACTGGAAAGAGTAAGTGTTCTTCGGATCACCCTCACAGGTTCCAGTAAATAGAGGTTCAGGTCGCAGGGGCCCTGGGTCGAGTACGCCAGCACCATATCGGTGTGATCAGGTCGTATTGGTCGGCGTGGGCGAGTGAGTGGGGTACTCGGTAAACCGCCACCGTCAGCCTATTTTGAACATTTTGGTTTGCGTAAGGGTTGGTTGAATAAAGCAGCACCTTCGAACTATGGGGGCCACTTGTTCAGGTAGGGGGCGATCAACCTCGGTTCGGGTTGATTCAGTGAACCGACCAGTCGGGTCGGCAAGATACGTAATGTGTGAGAAATACGGAAGTCACACAGAAGCTTTATGTGATGAATGGGAGAGAATGACGGTACATGACGGGGAGAAATTCCCAAGAGTAGGTAGCTTCAGCACAGAAGTGTTAACGAATTTAAGGAGAAGGATATGTCTCATTAAATCAGCCAAGAGACGAATCAAACATTATGATTATTTACAGTTGTGGCAACAGGAGGGTGACATACAGAGAGGATTGGCTCAGGCGGCGGGATCTGGCTCGATCAGAAAACTGATAGCCACGGCCCCACCGCCACCATATATATCGGGAGAAAAATTGGTTGCGGAGAATGACGCATTAAGGTGTAACAAACAAACACTTAGCAACTGTGTAAATGTTAAAGATAATGTTAACCAATTAACCAATGCAAGTATTAACCCGTGCAAGTTGTACCCTGTTTTGAACTTTCCTCAGGAGTGTGATCAAGAGGACGAATCGGCAACAATTTCAGCGCTCTCTCTAGCAGCCACCATAGCAGAGACCACTGTAGGCACAGCTCAACCCCCGAGATTAGTAACGAAAGCCCCTAGCGGAGGGATAGGTGAGGTCGTATCAACGGGTAAGTATGGCACCATACACTATGCTGAAACTATTTCACCACAGCCTGTAGAATCTACACAGGATGAGGTTGTTAGAGTTAATCCTGTTAAGGTAATAGTAGTTCCAAATGGGAAAACAGACACTTCAGGAGTCACTCCTGTTAGGAACATTGCCATGTACAGCCCATTTTCCCGAATGGAATTAAGGACCATAGTGTCGGAATTCCCTGACCCTAGAAAAGACTTAGTTGCCAGCCAAAAATACATCAGAGACCTAGGTAACACTGTAGAGCCCAACAATAAAGACTGGCAGATATTGCTGAGAGCATGTTTACCCTCCAATGTCGACGCAGCTCAATTTTTAGCTGACTGTGGATTAGATCAGGATGTACCTCTTACAGATGTGTACAACAAAGACAATGTAAAAAGAATAAGCTTACAGTTAAAAGAGTATTTCCCAGCCGTAGTTAAATGGAACAAAATATTCTCCATTAAACAGAAGGAGTCAGAAACAGCTGCAGAGTATTTTCACAGAGCATTATCAGAAATGGCAAAATACACAGGCATAGAGGACATTAAAACAAACATAAACCATCGAGAAGTAGCAGTATCGGTACTGATGGATGGTTTAAAAGAGTCATTGAAGACTAGGGTACAGACCACACAACCATGTTGGCGAGGTCTGTCTGTGGCTACTTTGAGAGAGGCTGCTATTGATCACGATAGGAACATCACCAGACACAGGGAACAACAAGGTGATAAGTTAATGGCAGTAAGTATACAGGCCCTGACCACAAGGCAGCCTTTGTTTATATCACCAAACCCTGTGGGTAAGTCAAATGTGGTTACTTGTTATTCTTGTCATAAACAGGGACACATGGCACGAGATTGTAGAATGAAGAATTCACGAAACTCACACCAACCCCCTAGACAACGACACGACACACGACATTGGGAGCAAGGTCCGCAGAAACGGAGTTATGAGCCACATACAGGGGAAACAAAAAGATACCCCCCGAACAGAGACTGGCAAGCCTCTGGTAGCTCCCAATTAACTCCATCACAAGTAGTTGCTGCCAGCGGGATTCAGGGAGGTCACCATACCCAATAGGGGTGTGGCCATACCTGTAATCTGCAGCCAGTAAAATTGATTGCAAGTCTTGAAAGTGAGCCAGAAATTGCAATCAATGTAGCTGGTAAATCATTAAACTTTCTTGTAGACACAGGGGCGGCCAAATCAGTGATAAATTCGACAGTGGGCATGAGAACCACTGGTAAGACAATTCCAGCCATAGGGGTAACGGGAGTAGTCCAGCACTACCCTGTTAGCAAACCAGCCGAGATTACAGTAGGGCCTTTACATACCAAGCATTCCTTTTTGCTGGCTGCATCGGCACCGACTAATCTCCTGGGAAGAGACTTACTGTGTAAAATGGGGTGCGTCATTTATTGTACTCCTGAAGGTGTATTCTTGGACATACCTGAGAATCACGCTCAGGAAGTGCGAGACATGTTAGACTCCCCGTCAAAATTAATGTCACATACCATTATGACAAATAGGACTCCCTCCCAAGTAGAAGAAATGACATCTCAGATACCAGAGTCACTTTAGACTAAAGATGGACAGGACACTGGATTAATGGCAAACGTAGCTCCGGTAGTTGTACAAGTAAAAGATGGTAGGATAGCTCCAAAAATCCCACAGTACCCTCTGAAGCCAGAGGTGGAGTTAGGAGTGTATCCCGTAATAGAGCGCTTGCTACAACAGGGCATTCTGGTAAGAACGTCCAGCACTGCCAATAGTCCCATGTTCCCTGTTAAAAAAAAGTGGGGGGAGGGGTTACCGGCTAGTGCAGGATCTAAGGGGGATTAACAAAATAGTTGAGAGTCAGTTCCCCGTAGTGCCAAATCCAGCTGTCATCTTAATGCAAATCCCTCCCACTGCGAAATTTTTCACTGTTATTGACCTCTTCTCCGCTTTCTTTTCGGTACCTCTGCACCCTGACAGTCAATATTTGTTTGCATTTACATACAGAGGAGTCCAATACACATGGACTCGATTACCACAAGGATTCATAGATAGCCCAAGTATATTTTCTCAGGCTTTGCATGATTGTTTACAGTCTTTCCAACCAGTGAGTGGATCAGTATTAATACAGTACGTGGATGATCTACTACTGTGTTCTGATTCATTGGAAGCATCGCTGAAGGATACGAAACAGCTCCTGTTTCATCTTTCAGACACAGGACACAAGGTTTCCAAAGACAAGTTGCAATTATGCCAAACTAAGGTAAAATATTTGGGACACTGTTTAACACAAGGACTGAGACACCTGACCGCTGATAGAATTCAAGCAATTAGAGACATGACTCTGCCACAAACCCAGCAACAGATCAGAACATTTTTAGGAATGTGTGGGTATTGCCGTAACTGGATCCCAGGGTTTTCCATCCTAGCGTTACCCTTGCAGGAGATGGTCTCCTCAAACAAACCTGATCGGATTTCGCATACAGACGAGTCTGAGACAGCATTTGAGAGACTTAAACAGTGCCTAACGCAGGCACCAGCATTAGGTATGCCTGACTATGGGAAACCCTTTGAACTATACGGAACAGAAAGTGCTGGTTGCGCGGCAGGCGTACTAACCCAAAAGCACGGTGATGCCAGCAGGCCGGTAGCATATTACAGCGCTCAGCTAGATACGGTAGCGCGATCCCTCCCCACATGCTTGCGAAGCGTTGCTGCAATAGCATTGCTAGTAACGAAAAGCGAAGACGTCGTGCTAGGTCACAACCTCACAATTCATACACCACATGCAGTGTCAGCCTTGTTGAATTCTGCCCAAACCAGACACGTCTCATCAGCGCGGTTTACAAGATGGGAATTGGCACTAATGGCCCCCGTAAACATCACCATAAGGAGATGCAGTGCATTAAATCCTGCAACATATCTCCCAGGTGTGCCTGGACAGGCACAAAGGGTGGAGGATGAGAGTGGTGGGGAAGGAGGATTTAATACAAAGGAAGACACTCATGATTGTATGGAATATTTGACCCAAAATTTTACCGCAAGGCCTGACATCAGTGACAATCCACTGGAAGATGTAGAACTTACGTTCTACACGGACGGTAGTTGTCATAGACAGTCAGACTCGGGAGACTTGTGTACTGGATACGCAGTCGTAGATGACCAAGGCACCATAGAAGCGGAACCGCTAGGCCCACCTCACTCAGCCCAGGTTGCTGAACTGGTCGCCCTAACCAGAGCATGTGAATTGGCTAAGGGCAAATCAGCCAATATCTACACCGACTCTAGATACGCATTCGGGGTAGTCCATGATTTCGGAGCCCTATGGCGCCTCAGAAATTTCATGACGGCAGCTGGTACACCGGTAGCGCATGCAGCTCACATAAAAAGGCTTCTAACAGCGATACAGGAACCCGACAGAGTGGCTGTTATCAAATGTAAAGCACACACATATAGCCAAGACCCAGTATCACTTGGTAACAGCCGAGCAGACGAAGCTGCTAAATTAGCAGCTGCTACCCCCAGACAGACAGACACCACACAACTGATGGTATTTAATACCATCAACACACAGAAGTTGTGTGAGATGCAAAATTTGTGTTCCACACAGGAAAAGGCAGTCTGGAAGGCAAAGGGATATGGTCAGGAGTCCTCAGGACTCTGGATGGATGGACACGGTAAACCAGTGGCCCCCAAAGCATACCTTCCATGCTTAGCTGAGACAGCTCACGGGCTGACTCACCTGGGCAAGGAAGGGATGTGCAAGTTGGTAAGAGCATATTGGTGTGCCCCAGGATTTTCTTCTCATGCGAGTAAAAGGGCAATGTCATGCCTTACCTGTCTGAGAAAGAACATCGGAAAGGCAATACCTACAGAACCATCTCATATCCCACCTGCCGGCGGCCCTTTCCAGGTAATACAGATTGACTTTATTCAATTACCCCCTTGTCGAAATTTGAAATATGTACTTGTTTGTATAGATGTTTTCTCAAATTGGGTCGAAGCATTTCCAGCGGCCACAAATACCGCTATGTTTACTGCTAAGAAAATTGTGCAGGAATTTGTATGTAGATATGGTATCCCTAGAATTATCGAAAATGATAGGGGTACCCATTTTACAGGTGATGTCTTTCAAGGAATGTGTAAATTGATGGGAATTGATAGCAAACTGCACACTCCATACCGTCCACAGGCGAGTGCGAAAGTGGAAAGAGTGAACAGCACTATTAAAAATAAACTGAGTAAAGTGATGGCAGAGACAGGATTGACATGGCCAGAAGCTTTACCCATTGTACTGTACAGTATCAGAACCACTCCCAGGTCCCCTCTTAATCTGTCTCCCTTTGAAATCTTGTTTGGTCGACAACCGCATGTTATGATTAACCCTCAGGATGATTTGAAGTGTAACAATGAAGTGACTGTAAAATACTTGATTAACATGAGTAAACAGTTGAGGTATCAAAATGATAATCTGAAGTTAGTGATTCCTGATTTACCAGATAGTAATTGTCATGACATTGAACCTGGGGATTATGTAATGATACGGAATTTTCTACGCTCAGGTTGCCTTATTGACAGATGGGAAGGACCATACCAGGTCTTATTGACTAGCACTACAGCATTGAAGGTTGCTGAGAGAGAGACTTGGGTTCATTCGTCCCACTGTAAAAAGGTCGCTGATCCATAGAGGTCCCGTGATAAGGAACAGACGGTAGAGGTTGTATCACTGGAGTGTCTGTTCCAGGAGGATTGAGGCGGCACCTGAGCATTAAAAAAAAAAATCGCAAGACCAAAAGCAGTTGTCGATCCCCTGTTCCCTTTTATTGTTTTTCTCCAACTCCCCATCCCCTCTCCCTCAAATTATTTTTTTTCCCCCTTCTCATTCTTCTCCGTTTCCTCCTACAAGATGGACTTGCCCCAAGAGACTGTGATCCGGATTTTCCTGTTGACCATGATGTTGACCAGAGCAGTCTGTATCGGCGAGAGTACCATGGAGGTCGAGAGAGGTTCTGGAATGGGTTCTGATGACAGAGATGGAGGCGTAGCTTTCCAAGAACAACCTAATCAACAAGCAAAGGCGAGTATCAGAAAACGATCCGATAGCATTGACCATAGAAGGAATTGTGAAGGATTGTTAGCTGAAGAAAACTGTATCTGTCGGCTCTGTAACAATGTCATTGAGGATGGGTGCATAAAGAAATGCCAATCCAGTTTTAATATCCATATGGACCGGCATCCATTGAGTGACTATCACTCCTTAGTGGGTAGTGTGTTAAATAAAACAGATTGTTGGGTATGCTCTCAAGTACCTCAAGGTCATAGCAAATCAGGGCTAGTACCATTTCCTTTAACGTTAGGGGAGGTACTTGAGTTAAGTGGTGGGAGACCGGTGGACAGGAGGTTTAATATCTCCAGCCCTCCTAGTTTGAAGCTCCACCAATACCATGTGGATAGGTCCCTATTATGTTTTAACATCTCCAATCCCCGAAAGCCGGGAAATTGGGAAGTGTCATGGAGTAATCAAACCATGACCTTTTCACATAGAGCAGATAGAATGCCTACAGATACAGAGCTTATACGCCACATAGCCAGTAGAGGAAAATCTTTCCGGTATAGGTATACCATAGGAAATAGGATTACGAGAGTTGGAGAGGTATCACCAGGATACTGTGCACATATCGTACAACCTGATACGTGTACTAAGCAGATGGAAGAATTAGGGTCAGGAGATTTCACATGGAAGGTGTGTAATATGGTTATGTCCTACTCCGTCCCATATGTTCTCCCCGATGATGCATATTTCATATGCGGGAGAAAGGCGTATAAGTGGCTTGCCCCAAACTCTGAAGGATTGTGTTATATTGGAAAAGTACTGCCTGAAGTAATGACTGTATCACATGACAAAATGAAAGACATACACCGTGTTGCCCAAACTCCTTATACTCACACCCATTACGAGCACGTAGTTAAACGACACCTGATAGAAAGAACAGAGCATCCGGCCTCTGACATGATCCATGAATCCACCGGGATTCAGTTTCTAATCGCGTTAGACATCACCGCACCGCTAGAGGAGTGTTGAATTATAAATACATATCTGCGCTCGCCAATTTGTTAGATAATATCACTGAAATGTATGATGACACGTTTAGGTATACTGGAAGAGAACTTCAGGCTTATAAAACAGAACTGGTACAGCATAGAATGGTTCTTAATTACCTCACAGCAGTGACAGGCGGATATTGTGTCACACTGGCAACACAATACGGCGTGAAATGTTGCACATATATTACGAATAGCACCGAGGACCCGGTCGAGGTCATAGACCAAAAGATGGACGATATTCTCCAACTGAAGTGGGAATTTCGCAGGAGACACAATCTCACTCTTGCTGCTGTAGGTAATGAGCTGACTGGTTGGGTGTCATGGTTGAACCCGCGAAATTGGTTCTCTGGTTTAGGAGACTGGGCTCAAGGAGTCATAATGGATGTTGGGAAGTTTCTCCTATGTATCTTAGGTGTTATCATAACGATTGGTTTGATATTTAGATGCGGTCAGGCTTTAATGAGGTGCAATCGTCGTACTAGGGTAATGAGTTTAAGGAGCAGGGAAACTGTAATTCCAATGGACTTGATTTATGACCCAAATGTAGAAACAATGGCCCTCATTCCGAGTTGATCGGTCGCAAGGCGAATTTAGCAGAGTTACACACGCTAAGCCGCCGCCTACTGGGAGTGAATCTTAGCTTCTTAAAATTGCGACCGATGTATTCGCAATATTGCGATTACTAACTACTTAGCAGTTTCAGAGTAGCTCCAGACTTACTCTGCCTGTGCGATCAGTTCAGTGCTTGTCGTTCCTGGTTGACGTCACAAACACACCCAGCGTTCGCCCAGGCACTCCCACCGTTTCCCCGGCCACTCCTGCGTTTTTTCCGGAAACGGTAGCGTTTTCAGCCACACGCCCCTGAAACGCCGTGTTTCCGCCCAGTAACACCCATTTCCTGTCAATCACATTACGATCGCCGGAGCGAAGAAAAAGCCGTGAGTAAAAATACTATCTTCATAGTAAAGTTACTTGGCGCAGTCGCAGTGCGAACATTGCGCATGCGTACTAAGCGGATTTTCACTGCGATGCGATGAAAAATACCGAGCGAACAACTCGGAATGAGGGCCAATGATGTGATGAAAATGCGATTTCTACAGTCCGTTTCTTTCACCTGTTTTTCCGTTTCCTCCAAGGTAAAAAGACCCACTTGGACGAGGAATTTGATGAGCCGATATACAGACAACAGAGGGATTAAAGAAGAAGTTTTGACAACCTGATACACAGATTTTTGATGAACTATGCCATGGATCCCCAGTTTCCCTAGAAATTTTTAAATTACGCTAGCCCAACACTTTTGTAAATCTATGGACATTGACAGCTTTTGCTCGCACCTTATGGGCAAAAGCACAAAGAAGACTGCATTCAACAGACACCAAACAAGACCTCAATCGACAAATGTACATTTACCTGACATAGAATACCACCGCATTTACCGTAATTATGTCTTTTCTTCATTTCTACAACCCTCAGGTAATGACACACATAGTCGATAGGGAATACAGGCACAGATATCAGCAATCACATATCTCCCCCATTCATGTATCATCAACTAAAATGTGCTCCCCCATTTTGTTACAACCAAAGCCGAAAAGAGCTCGGTAAAGTTTGACAGCCCATCCACAGACCCGTACCACGGGATAAGAAGGAATTCAAATGTATACTTCGCAATACCTCGAAGCTTGATTTAAAACACGTACGGCACGATGATACATGACCCCCAAGCACGGATTCATACACACATGCTTCTGCTATCTCACTAGGTCATACCCTTTTCCTACCTTCTCCTCTCCTCCCCTACCCAACCATGTAAATTAATTAACCCCTGTCATATATTTTTCTCTTTTTGAAATGTTTTAAAAGGTGGCAGTTATTGTTGACTGCCAAAGGGTGGACTGTCAAAGTCAGAAAATATCTCTATGCACACTACCATATTTGCACCTCACACAGGTCCGTGCTGCGCATGCGTGCGCTCTCCCGTACGTGCGCATACTCACAGTCGCGGGCACCCGCAGGCGCACGGTATGCGTATTTACGGTAGAGTTTATGTGATCGTAGCGTGCGACTCAATCGTTACATATTTTCACTATATAATGTATTTTGTAGATCATGGTCCCTTTGATAGATTCTGAAAGTTTAGTTAACATAGCATGTTCCTGAACAGAGAGATCCCTCTTTGTATTGTACGAAGGGTCTAACAGGGGTCATACAGTGGTGTTTGGTACCCATCGGAAGAGTATTTAAATAGCAATATTCCGGTGTTGGTTTGGAGCGGATTAATCGCTCGTGCGAATAGTTATGGACATAAGAAGTTTATGTCCATTTACTATTATTTGTTCTTATTTAGTCATGCGGCGGGAAACTCAGTGTCCCACCCACCTGAACAGTTGGAAGCAGTCACAGCCCACCTGTATGAATCAACCTATGACCTTTTGTTATAATGTGAAGCCGAATTCCTGTGTCCAATGAACAATGAGATTGTAGGGACCATTGAATTGCATTGTGTGTGGGGCATAAATAGGCAGGCCGACCATATCCAGTTCACTCTCTTCAACGGTTCTCATTGCTGATAATCGTGAGCTGGATATCGAGGCGCATGCGATCGTTTCCCCTTGTGCGTAAGTGTTTCTCCGCAACTATATTGATCTTCTTGTTATTGTGGGCCAATTTCTCTCTCTCTCTCTCCCCTCCTCTTTCTCTCTTATTTTCTCTTAAATAGTAATTGTATTATATTTCCTGTGTAGTTATCTGGTTAGGTAGTCTATGTTATATTGTAGTGTATGATTTGTATTTGTATTAATTCTTTTGCAAGTATATCATTCAAAATATATATATTAGGCGTTGGACCCTAAGCACGGTATCTGTGTATTTCTTATAGTGTTTAGTATTCTCAGAGCGTCGGTGACGCTCAAACAGCTTTTAAGTTAATAAGGTTACACTAGGTTGCATCTACACCCAATCTCTACACTAAGGTTTTACAGCATACTGCATTGTATATGGTTTAGATACAAAGGTTTAACATTGTGAGCGTCAGCGCCGCTGGTGATCTCCTCGTGGTCCCGAGCGTCCGCTACGCTATAGCGAATCATTACGTTAGTCAGCAGCCAATAGCGTGCCTGCCAGTGATCTCTTGGCCGTGAGCGAACGTGACGCTTGAGCGTCTCGACTACGGCTAAGCGATTGTTACGCAACGTGCGTACCCTTACGGTACTTCATACGTAGATAGCGTACAGTGTTCTTAGACCTCATAAAGGGTATTATATAAGATAAATATTTAGCTTTATCAGTCAGTTCAGACCTGAATCCCTGGGTGTTGGAAATAGTTTCCCAGGGTTACAAATTGGAATTCGAGAAGGTGCCCCCGCGCCGATTTTTCAAATCGGCCCTACCAGCTTCCACATCGGAAAGGGATATAGTGTTAGCTGCAATTCAAACGCTGTGTATAAAGCAAGTGATAATCAAGGTTCCCCTGCACCAGCAGGGAAGAGGTTACTACTCAACCCTATTTGTGGTCCCGAAGCCGGACGGTTCGGTCAGACCTATTTTGAATCTGAAATCCCTAAACCTGTACATAAAAAGATTCAAATTCAAAATGGAATCACTCAGAGCGATAATAGCCAACATGGAGGAGGGGGAGTTGATGGTATCTCTGGACATAAAGGATGCGTACCTTCATGTCCCCATATATGCCCCCCATCAGGAATACCTGAGATTCGCTGTACAGGATTGTCATTACCAATTTCAGACGTTGCCGTTGGGACTTTCCACGGCCCCGAAGATTTTCACCAAGATAATGGCGGAAATTATGGTGGTCCTGCGCAAGCATGGAGTCACAATTATCCCATACTTGGACGATCTCCTGATAAAAGCGAGATCAAGGGAGAAATTGCTGAGCAGTGTGGCGCTCTCTCTGAGAGTGCTCCAGCAACACGGTTGGATTCTAAATCTACCGAAGTCACAGTTGATTCCGACAACTCGACTACCGTTCCTAGGTATCATACTGGATACGGAACAAATTAAGGTCTTCCTCCCAATAGAGAAAGCCCTGGACATCCAGAACATGGTCAGAGACCTGCTAAAACCGAAAAGGGTGTCAGTTCACCAATGCACTCGAGTTCTGGGAAAAATGGTGGCGGCCTACGAGGCCATTCCCTTAGGAAGGTTCCATGCAAGGACTTTTCAATGGGACCTTCTGGACAAGTGGTCCGGGTCCCATCTGCACTTACATCGGAAAATAACTCTGTCCCCAGGGGCCAGAGTGTCTCTCCTGTGGTGGTTGCAAAGTACTCACCTGCTGGAGGGTCGCAGGTTCGGAATTCAGGATTGGATCCTGGTTACCACGGACGCGAGCCTCCGAGGATGGGGAGCGGTGACACAGGGAAAAAAATTTCAGGGTCTTTGGTCAGACCAGGAGTCCTGTCTACACATCAATGTGTTGGAACTCAGGGCCATTTACAACGGCCTTCGACAAGCGGAGAGTCTTCTTCGAAACCTACCGGTTCTGATTCAATCAGACAATGTCACAGCAGTGGCTCATGTGAACCGCCAAGGCGGGACAAGAAGCAGAGTCGCAATGGCGGAAGCCACAAGGATTCTTCGCTGGGCGGAAAATCATGTAAGTGCTCTGTCGGCTGTCTTCATTCCGGGAGTGGACAACTGGGAAGCAGACTTCCTCATCAGACACGATCTCTATCCAGGAGAGTGGGGTCTTCATCAAGAAGTCTTTGCAGACATAACACGTCTTTGGGGAACTCCTCAAATAGACATGATGGCGTCACGCCTCAACAAAAAGCTTCTGAGGTATTGTGCCAGGTCTCGGGACCCTCAGGCAGTGGCAGTAGATGCTCTGATAATACCGTGGCTGTTCAAATCGATCTACGTGTTTCCTCCTCTTCCTCTCATCACAAAAGTATTGAGGATCATAAGGCAAAGAAACGTACAGACAATACTCGTTGTCCCAGACTGGCCTCGAAGGGCCTGGTACTCAGATCTACAAGAGATGCTCACAGGAGATCCCTGGCCTCTTCCTCTGAGGGAAGACCTGTTGCAACAGGGGCCCTGTGTATTTCAAGACTTACCGCGGTTATGTTTGACGGCATGGCGGTTGAATGCCGAATCCTAGCGAAAAAGGGGATTCCGGAAGAGGTCATCCCTACTTTAATAAAGGCTAGGAAGGAGGTGACGGTTAAGCATTATCACCGTATCTGGCGAAAGTATGTGTCTTGGTGTGAGACCAAGAATGCACCTACGGAAGATTTTCATCTGGGTCGTTTTCTCCACTTCCTACAGACAGGAGTGGATATGGGCCTGAAATTAGGCTCTGTTAAGGTACAGATTTCGGCCCTCTCGATTTTCTTTCAGAAGGAATTGGCTTCTCTTCCAGAAGTCCAGACGTTTGTAAAGGGAGTGCTGCATATCCAGCCCCCTTTTGTGCCTCCTGAACACCTGAACGTGGTGTTGCAGTTCCTAAAATCACACTGGTTTGAACCGCTTAACAAGGTTGAGTTGAAATTTCTTACCTGGAAGGTGGTCATGCTGTTGGCCTTGGCATCAGCAAGGCGAGTGTCTGAATTGGCGGCTTTGTCACACAAGAGCCCCTACTTGATTTTTCATGTGGATTGAGCTGAATTGAGGACACGTCCGCAATTTTTGCCTAAAGTGGTTTCTTCATTCCATATGAATCAACCTATTGTGGTGCCTGTGGCTACAAGTGACCTGGAGGATTCCAGATCCCTGGATGTAGTCAGGGCCTTAAAGATTTATGTAGCCAGAACGGCTAAAATTAGGAAAACAGAGGCTCTGTTTGTCCTGTATGCTGCTAATATGATTGGCGCACCTGCTTCGAAGCAGACTATTGCTCGCTGGATCTGTAATACGATTCAGCAGGCTCATTCTACGGCTGGATTGCCGGTACCAAATTCGGTTAAAGCCCATTCCACTAGGAAGGTGGGCTCTTCTTGGGCGGCTGCCCGAGGCGTCTCGGCATTACAGCTTTGCCGAGCGGCGACTTGGTCGGGGTCAAACACTTTTGCTAAATTCTACAAGTTTGATACCCTGGCTGATGAGGACCTAGCGTTTGCTCAGTCGGTGCTGCAGAGTCATACGCACTCTCCCGCCCGATTGGATGCTTTGGTATAAACCCCATGGTCCTTACGGAGTCCCCAGCATCCTCTAGGACGTAATAGAAAAAAAGATTTTAAACCTACCGGTAAATCTATTTCTCCTAGTCCGTAGAGGATGCTGGGCGCCCGTCTCAGTGCGGAAACTCTGCAAGACTTGTATATAGTTGTTGCTTACATAAGGGTTATGTTACAGTTGGAATAGGTCTTGGACCGTTACTGTTGTTTGTTCATACTGTTAACTGGTTATGTATGTTCCAGGTTACATGGTATGATTGGTGTGGGCTGGTATGAATCTTGCCCTTGGATTGCTAAATCCTGCCTTGTATTGTCCATCTCCTCTGGGCACAGTTCTCTAACTGAGGTCTGGAGGAGGGGTATAGAGGGAGGAGCCAGTGCACACCCATAGTAAAAGTTCTTTTTAGGTGCCCTATCTCCTGCGGAGCCCGTCTATACCCCATGGTCCTTACGGAGTCCCCAGCATCCTCTACGGACTAGGAGAAATAGATTTACCGGTAGGTTTAAAATCTTATTTTACCCAAATTTGTTGAAATGCTTATGCTCGTTTCGGGCTCGGTGGCTCACTCCGCTTCGCTCACCACGAGGTTACTAAAATAAATAATAGTTTGTGACATGTATAGTAAATGCAGCAAAAGTTGTAAAAATATGAAAAAAAAACTTTAAAAAAAAAGTGTCAACCATATACAGTATGTATCAACCTTTTGACCCTGTCTACCTTTAGACTGCTGACCCCATGGTGTCAACATTTTAACCTTCTATCAACTACCTCCCACACATACATTAAATGCAGTATACAGTGCCACACTAAGACATACAGGGACAGATTTATCTTGGAGAGCGATATAGTGGAGAGAGAGAGAAAATACCAACCAGTCAGCTCCTAAGTGTTTTTCTAGCACAGCCTGTACAATAACGGTTAGAAACTGATTGGTTGGTACTTTAGCTTTCCCCACTATATCTCTCTTTGATAAATCTCCCCCACAGAAAGTCAGTATAATGTACACCATCCTTTTTGCGTCACAAGCAGAGTTGTTAACATAATTAGCTGTGCACCTACTCTATCCAATGGTTCCAAACTACACGGCAGGCTGGCAGCTAAAAAAATAGTGGCTGGGTCATTGTCTTGGGGGACAGATGTCCTCCTGCTAGCTTACCCCCCAAAACCTTAATTGTCGCATCAGAGGTATAATTGGGCATGCCAAATACAGAAATCAATGTTATGTGTATACCAAATAAGTATAAATGCCAATAAATAAGGTACATACAGTACGTCAAGCTAGAATTGGTAATATATGTGTGCAACCTCAGACATTACTTTCAGTAACCCTGACCTACAGTACACAAATGTGCTGGTTTCCATTGATGCTTTGTTTTCTTTTAATACAACTTCATCAGGAAGATCGTTAGAAAGACATGATTATTCTTTTGAAATGACACATAGCAGCTCTGAGCGTTGCCCTTCATGGTTGAAGAATGTCTTCGCTGCGTTTTCCCATGATGCTAAACAGCTGGTATCAGGATCTGTGGAAGACTGCATGTGAGATAGAATAGGTTACAATATTAAGGTGCTTGTGCTTGGGAAGATAAGCCCCTAGGTCTTTTATAGCAAAGAAACTAATTGAAAAATATATTAATGATTACAGCATTGTCTTGTGCTCACTAGAGAGAAAATATTGCTGTATGAATACATAATATATTTTATACCGACACACCCTGTCGACAATTGTCTGTTTCTAAGTTTTGAATGAAAAAGTAAATTTTTTCAAATACAGGTTGAGTATCCCATATCCAAATATTCCGAAATACGGAATATTCCGAAATACGGACTTTTTTGAGTGAGAGTGAGATAGTGAAACCTTTGTTTTTTGATGGTTCAATGTACACAAACTTTGTTTAATACACAAAGTTATTAAAAATATTGTATTAAATGACCTTCAGGCTGTGTGTATAAGGTGTAAATGAAACATAAATGAATTGTGTGACTGTAGACCACACTTTGTTTAACGCACAAAGTTATAAAAAATATTGGCTAAAATTGCCTTCAGGCTGTGTGTATAAGGTGTATATGTAACATAAATGCATTCTGTGCTTAGACTTAGGTCCCATCACCATCATATCTCATTATGGTATGCAATTATTCCAAAATACGGAAAAATCCGATATCCAAAATACCTCTGGTCCCAAGCATTTTGGATAAGGGATACTCAACCTGTATAGTCAAGCTGTGCAAATCTATAAATGAAAATGGATCATTATTTTATCGAGTTGACACTGGTGTCCCCATAAATTGACCCAAGTTTCGGTGATATTATGCTGTTATTCTGAAGTGAATCATTATCACCTTTCCTCAGTGCACATATTAATTTTTCTCTGTTCACAGTTTCTCTGTGTCTATTAGAATATGTATCCCTATCAATATTTATAAATAACGAACTAAGTAGTAACAATCTATATCAAAAGATTAATTTTAGATTGTAATTTCATGCTTGGAAACATTTTTTGCACAGTGTGTAATTAATTTGAAACTTAGTATTATAAATAGTGTTACGTGCAATGAATGTTAGTGTTCCCGCTAGGCAGTTTTGCATGCCATCTATTCACAGTCCATGGAGAATTTGGGGACGGCCCAGCACCTCAGAGTGATGAACAGGGGTGTGTGTCACAAGGCCATGACCCTCCGTGAGTGGTCAAGTCTCTTTTCGTACAGGTGTGGATCATAGGGTCGACAGTCATTATGTCGACCACTATTGGTCGACAGTGACTAGGTCAACACGGTCATTAGGTCGACGTGGAAATAGTTTTTTATATATTTTTTGTGCCATTTTCTTCATAAAAGTGGCCGGTAACCCCAGTTAGTGCACCGTATCCCCTCACATGGCTCACTTCGCTCGTCATACTTCGGGCTAGGTGCCTCACACTGCTACCGCTGCGCTCGGCGCAGGTTACTATTCCCAATCGTAGTCCACGTGGATCGTAAAGTATGAAAAAGGTTCTGATGACAGCCATTGACATAGTTATCCTTCATAACACAAAATTTATTTTGCTTACCCTAAAAATACCTGACGTCCTAAACACTTAAAAAAATGCCCTGGAAAAACCTCACTCCTTTACTTTATCTGTGGTATGCAACCATATTTGTCATGTAATGCTGTGATGTTACTGGTATCCTGATGAACTTACCTGTATATTTTCATAAAGTTTGGGCTCCCAGACCACATAATGGTGTTCTATGAGTACTAGAATTGAGTTTCAATGAATAGGCTGAGATGTGATTTACCAATGGCCTGTTAGGTGGCCATTTGCACACAACATAAAGCACTGTGAAAGAAGCCTTGGGGTAAGAGTGGGTAGATGTTGGATTGAGTCTTGAAGCAGAAATTCTTAAAGAGTACCTGAACTACATATATTGATGACAACTGTAAGCATTACTAAAAGCTCCACCCCCTACGAACAGAATCAGAATCCGCTTTATTGGCCTTGCGTATACTAGGAATTTGTCTTCGGTTTGCTATACGACAGCCAAGTAGATAACAGGTTTCTTGCGGTTTCAATATTCTGTCTGCATCTTCCTGAGCATCACTTCTGAAGCCAAAAATTGCATAGCACTGGCATGGATATGTACATAGCCAGATTAGGGGAGCAGGGGCACAGGGGATACTTTACTTTGGGCCCCCCTCTGTCTGCCCCCCCCCTCCCTCCAGCTGGGGCACGCTAACAGCACTAGCTCTCCCTCTTGTGCAGCAGCAGAGTCAGGCTGCCAGAGTGCAAGCAGGGCATTATTAAGTGTAGGCAGAGACACAGGAGTATTATGTGTCATGAGCTACAGTACCATTGGAGCTTCCCAACCAGCGGAGAGATAGGAGGGAGGAGAGATCTGTAAGTGACACAGGCATCCCAGCTTCTCCTCCTCACCGCCTGGGTGTCTGTAATCTAATGAGAGCCTTCAGTTCTAGAGAGAGAGACACATAGAGGGTCCTCATGAGTCTTGTCCCAGTGTGTAAGTAGTACAGAAGCTACTGCTATTCTTGCATGTGACAAGATAAATTATAGATTTTATTTTTCTATGTGTATTTTAAGATTGCTTAAGTTATCTTTGTTTTACTACAAGAAAACTGTAGTTGTCTCTCACTTAGGTGGTGCTATGAACAGTACTAGGCATTATTAAACTATTAGTTTAAATTTAATTTACACCATTGGTTTAAATATAATATAGACAAAATGCTCTCTACCTAGACTTCTCTCTTCATTTATGATTGCAATCAAATGTGTTGTATTACTTTTCTTATCAATTAAATAGTTCAACACATGTGGCACCAATCATATGTTAAGAGGGAAGTCCAGGTAAAGAGCATTTCTCGATTAGGATTATCTGTGCATAGATTGTGTCTATGAATGCATGAAAACCTATATTTTGAAGTGAATCTTAAATGCCGTTCTCTAGCCAGATCATATGCCAGGTGTGGTATGTTATGTTGCTGATCAGAATGTCAACAATTGGCATTGTGACTGTCCAAATCCACATTGTCAGCTTAATGACCAAGTCAACATTGTGTGTGTCGACATGTCACATATGACATAACATCCCTGTTGACATTCAGAACATGTTGGCATTCTGGTGTCGGCATCAAGGCTGTGTTATGCACACCAGTGCCTGCAGGAATGTACTGGTGTCTGAACGGATAGGGATGCAAAACAAATTAACTCACAGACAGACTGGGGAATATGACATTACGTACACAGAAGGTGATAGGGTAACAAAATAAACACAAAGTGAATAGAGAAGCCCAGAGGCTAAGAAACTGGGTGTCTCCCTATTATTAGGAATGCTCAGATGAAAAAAGCAAGATGTTGTGTTTTAATACGTAGAGAACCCGAAATGCTGTTGCTAAGGGCAACAGCAAAACCCTAAAGGGTTACCAACGGGTGTGGCAGTAAACTCCTTGGTCAGAGATGGAATGATAGACACAAGGAGAGTCTCCACAATCCTAATCATCACTTGCAGTGCACAGGTTCAGCTTACTGCCACTAAACTGAATACCTGAACACCTTGCACAGTGAGACAGGATTTAGGCAGGCAGTCTGAGAATACAGCCGCAAACCTGCTAAGTTCACAGAGTAGCAAAAGAACCCCAGCAGGTTAAACGACTGACTCCAGTCTTACTGCTAGGTCTGGATTGGCAGAGTGTAGTACCAAATCCCCAGGCCTATTTGCAGTAAGCAACAACAAATACAAAGCTACACAGTACTGGCTAACTTTCAGGAACTGACTAACCAACAAAGATTCAGCAGCATCTGCTTAACCTGAGAAGAGGCCTTATAAAGCAGGTGCTGTCCACGCCCCACTCAGACCTCGCAGACTGTGAGCACAAAAACCAGCACCGGATCCCCTGCCGTGCACAGAGCCTGTAACCACTGCACAGCAAAAGACCCGAACCGGAGTATCAGCTGCGCTCAGGTTACTCCGCTAGCACTTGTCTCCCGGTTGCCATGACGACGTGGCAGCACAGGGCAGGAGACCCTAACAGTACCCCCCCTCTGACGAGGGGTCAAAGAACCCCTACCACCGGGTTTATCGGGGAACTGCGAGAAGAAAGAGCGTATCAGTCTGGGGGCATAAAGATCACAACTGCGCACCCACGACCGCTCCTCCGGGCCATACCCCTTCCAGTGCACCAAAAATGACAGCCGACCCCGAACCATCTTGGAGTCAAGAATCCTTTCAACAACAAACTCCTTCTGGCCACGTATCAGAAGAGGAGAAGGTCTTCCACTGGAAGAAGGATTTCTAATCGCCCGTTTTAAAAGGGAACAATTAAATGTTTTATTGATACCCAAAGAACGGGGCAGGTCTAACTGAAATGCCACCGGATTGATTACCCTGGTGATCTTATAAGGGCCGATGAACCGGGGGCCTAACTTATGAGATGGCTGTCTCAACTTCAAATTCTTGGTAGACAACCAGACGAAGTCTCCTAATTTGAAGCTGCAGGGTCTTTTCCGCTTATCAAAAACCCTTTTGGTCACTAATGACATAGACACAAGGGCTTTCTTCACTTTCCTCCAAATACCTCTAAGGACAGAAACCACAGAGGAACCACCAGGCGTGGAGTCCAGGGGGTCAAAAGAATTGGCCTTAGGATGATGCCCATACACACAAAGGAAGGGAGAGATCCCTGTAGCAGAGTGAGCCGCGTTGTTATAGGCAAACTCCGCCATGGACAGATGAGCAACCCAGTCAGTCTGACACTTGGAGACATAACACCTGAGGAACTGCTCCAAGGACTGGTTCACCCTTTCAGTCTGCCCATTAGACTGCGGATGGTAGCCTGACGACAAGCTGACAGAAATCTGGAGATCGGAACAAAATGCCCTCCAGAATTTGGCCACAAACTGGGATCCGCGGTCAGAGACCACATCAAGTGGCAACCCGTGGAGACGCACAACATGCAGCATAAATAATTCAGACAGGCGTCTGGCCGATGGCAGCCCAACCAGTGGAACGAAGTGCGCCATCTTCGAAAACCTGTCAACGACAACCCAGATGGCTGTCATCCCCGAGGATTTGGGCAAGTCCACCACAAAATCCATTGAAATGTGGGTCCATGGCTTAGATGGGATAGAGAGTGGATGTAATGGGCCAACAGGAACCCCTCTAGGAGTCTTATTTCGGGCACAGATGTCACATGCCCGAACCCACTGATCCACATCCTTAGCCACTGAGGGCCACCACACCGCCCTAGATAGCAACTCCCGAGTTCTGGCAATACCCGGGTGACCTGCCGACTTCTTGGCATGGAATTCCAGGAACACTCGCTGTCTTAACCTAGGAGGCACAAACAAAAGACCTACCGGAAGGTCTGGAGGAGCCTGCTCCTGTGCTCTAAGGACTAATGACAAGAGGTCCTGGGTAATGCCCACTTTAATACATGATGGGGACACAATGGGCAACGGCTCCTCTGTGGTCTCCTGGATTGGAGCAAAACTCTGCGAGAGCGCATCAGCCTTGATGTTTTTTGACCCAGGGCGATATGTTATCAAAAAATTAAAGCGAGCAAAAAACAAAGCCCATCGTGCCTGCCTGGCATTGAGACGCTTCGCTGACTCTAAATATGCCAGATTCTTATGGTCGGTGAGAATTGAGACCACAAACTTAGCCCCCTCAAGCCAGTGTCTCCACTCCTCGAGTGCATCCTTAATAGCCAACAATTCCCGGTTACCCACGTCATAATTCATCTCGGCAGGCGAAAATTTACGGGAAAAGTAAGCACAGGGATGAAGGCGATTATCAGACACTACCATCTGAGAGAGCACTGCCCCAATACCCATCTCAGAGGCATCCACCTCCACCACAAAAGGACGCTCTGGATCTGGGTGTCGCAGCACCTTGGCCGAGACAAATGCCCTTTTGAGACGGGCAAAAGCCGCTTTAGCCTCACAAGACCAGTGAGCAACATCCGCCCCTTTCTTAGTGAGTGCCACCAAGGGCGCCACTATAGACGAAAATCCAGCGATAAATCGTCTATAAAAATTCGCAAAGCCCAGGAAACGCTGAAGCGCCTTCAAACTAGTGGGCTGCACCCAATCCAGGACTGCCTGTACCTTGGAACCCTCCATTTGGAAACCTTCTGGGGAGATAATATATCCTAGAAATGCGATTTGCTGAACTTCAAATTCGCACTTCTCCAGCTTCGCCCCAAGCCGGTGGTCTCTGAGTTTCTGGAGGACTAAGCGTACATGCTTCCGATGTTCCTCCAGGGAATGGGAGAAGATTAGGATGTCATCTAAGTATACAACTAAGAATCTATCCAAATATTCCCTGAGTACATCGTTCATGAAATCCTGGAAGACTGCCGGGGCATTACAGAGCCCAAAAGGCATCACCAAATATTCATAATGCCCTGAGTGGGTATTAAAGGCAGTCTTCCATTCATCCCCCTCTCTTATTCGGATTAGATTGTACGCCCCGCGTAGGTCAATCTTAGAAAAAATGGTGGCAGTACGAAGCTGGTCAAACAAGACCGAAATGAGAGGCAGTGGGTATGAGTTTTTAATCGTGATACGGTTCAATTCCCTGAAGTCGATGCAGTGTCGCAACGAACCGTCCTTTTTACCCACGAAGAAGAACCCCGACCCAACTGGAGACTGTGAAGGTCTGATAAATCCCTTAGCCAAGTTCTCCTGAATGTACTCTGCCATAGCCTGAGTCTCAGGACGTGACAGGGAGTACAACCTGCTCTTGGGAAGCTTAGCATTTGGCAACAAATCAATGGCACAGTCATAGGGGCGATGGGGAGGTAGTACCTCTGCAACTTTTTTGGAGAACACGTCCGCAAAATCTGCATAACACCCTGGCAATCCTGGCAAACTTAGCTGCGAGAGCCTGACTGGAAGGCTCAAGCAACTCCTGAAACAATCAGTACCCCAACTAAGAATCTCCCCAGAGACCCAGTCAAATTGAGGATTGTGGGCCCTTAACCAGGGTAACCCCAACACCAATGGGGCAAAAGTACAGACAGTCACATAAAAGGACAATTTTTCAGAGTGTGTGGCTCCAATAAACAAAGAAATCTGGCTAGTGCAAGAGGTAATTTTACCTTGGGATAATGGTTCCCCGTTTAACCCACAAATCTCAATTTCCGATGCCAAGGGTACTAAGGGAACAGAGTGTTTCAGGGCGAATTGGCGGTCCATAAAAACCCCGTCGGCCCCACTGTCCACAAAGGCCTCAGTCTTGACAGTTTGACCGAGGATCTTCAAGGTCACCGGAATGATAAAAGTCTTCTTGGGAAATTCTGACTTCTGGCCTGACAGGATATTTCCCATCACCCTCAGGCCCAGAAGTTTTCCGGCTTTTCTGGGCATGATACTACCACATGACCTTTATTCCCACAGTACAAACACAACCCCTGCTGTCTCCTCCGCGTCTTCTCACGCGAGGAGAGGCGGGTAGCCCCAATCTGCATAGGCTCCTCGGAAAATTCCTCAGAGTCTGAGGTTCCCTTGGGAAAGAAGGAAACCTCGGTCTCCCTTTCAAGCCTACGCTCTCTCAGCCGCCTATCCACCCGGATGGATGACTGCATGAGCTGATCCAAACTATCAGGCAAGGGATATTGTACCAGTTGGTCTTTTATCTGGTTAGAAAGACCTCTTCGGTACTGGTGTCTCAGGGCTGGGTCATTCCACTGGGTATCATGGGCCAACCTCTGAAACTCCGTACAGTAAACCTCAACTGGCCTTCGCCCTTGCTTAAGGATCGAAATCTGAGCCTCGGCTGAGGCCGTCTTGTCAGGGTCATCATACAACATGCCCAGTGCCGTAAAAAAAGCATCAACACTTTTAAGCGACGGACAGTCAGGCTGCAACCCATATGCCCAGACCTGTGGGTCTCCTTGTAGCAAGGAAATCACTATGCCCACCCGCTGAATCTCCGACCCTGAAGACTGAGGCCTAAGCCGGAAGTACAGCTTGCAGCTCTCCTTGAAACAAAAGAACTGCGAGCGATCTCCAGAAAAACGATCCGGGAGATTTACTTTCGGCTCCTTAACCCCTGAAGGTGCTGCTGCTGCGGGAGTTCCGCCAGTGGCCTGGGAGGTGTGCATTTTAATGGACAAATCATTAAATTGTCGAGTCAGGACCTGCACCTGATCGACCACCTGTTGCAACGTATTTTGAGGGGTATGCTCCATATTCCCACAAAATTTCAACAGGAGTATTGGCTGCTGAATATGTTATGCACACCAGTGCCTGCAGGAATGTACTGGTGTCTGAACGGATAGGGATGCAAAACAAATGAACTCACAGACAGACTGGGGAATATGACATTACGTACACAGAAGGTGATAGGGTAACAAAATAAACACAAAGTGAACAGAGAAGCCCAGAGGCTAAGAAACTGGGTGTCTCCCTATTATTAGGAATGCTCAGATGAAAAAAGCAAGATGTTGTGTTTTAATACGTAGAGAACCCGAAATGCTGTTGCTAAGGGCAACAGCAAAACCCTAAAGGGTTACCAACGGGTGTGGCAGTAAACTCCTTGGTCAGAGATGGAATGATAGACACAAGGAGAGTCTCCACAATCCTAATCATCACTTGCAGTGCACAGATTCAGCTTACTGCCACTAAACTGAATACCTGAACACCTTGTACAGTGAGACAGGATTTAGGCAGGCAGTCTGAGAATACAGCCGCAAACCTGCTAAGTTCACAGAGTAGCAAAAGAACCCCAGCAGGTTAAACGACTGACTCCAGTCTTACTGCTAGGTCTGGATTGGCAGAGTGTAGTACCAAATCCCCAGGCCTATTTGCAGTAAGCAACAACAAATACAAAGCTACACAGTACTGGCTAACTTTCAGGAACTGACTAACCAACAAAGATTCAGCAGCATCTGCTTAACCTGAGAAGAGGCCTTATAAAGCAGGTGCTGTCCACGCCCCACTCAGACCTCACAGACTGTGAGCACAAAAACCAGCACCGGATCCCCTGCCGTGCACAGAGCCTGTAACCACTGCACAGCAAAAGACCCGAACCGGAGTATCAGCTGCGCTCAGGTTACTCCGCTAGCACTTGTCTCCCGGTTGTCATGACGACGTGGCAGCACAGGGCAGGAGACCCTAACAGGCTGGATACTCCTCTCATTTAGGTAAAAGCAATTATTTGGAAGCATTGTTATTACTTAAATTTGTAATTGTTGAAAAACGTTTAAATGCAATGCATGTGGTTATTTGTGCAGCACATATGTTTCAACAATTTAATAAGTGAATCATTTTTATAGCTGTTACAACTTTGTAGCTGCTACAACTAATAAGTAACAGAAGAATGTGAGCTCTCAGACTATTATTATTATCCTTTATTTATATGGCCCCACAAGGGATCCACAGCTCCCAATTACAGACTACATAAATGAATAAGCAAAATAGGAAAACAGTGACTTACAGTTGAAGACAATTTAGGGACAAGAACAGGGTACATAAACAGATCTGCATCTGTAGACGACACTGAAATATTGTAAGTATCAGGATGGCAGAAAACCGTGGGATTTGGTGCAGTTGAAGATGGTTTAAGTAAGAGAAGGAAAAGCACATGAGGGAACAGGGCACTGCTCGTGAGAGCTTACATTCTAAAGGGGAGGGGCAGTCAGGCAGGGTTGACACAAATGGGGTAGGCAGTTAGCGTTGAACAGAGGGGTAGGATGAGATTTGGCTGAGTTTGGTGAAGAAGTGGGTTTTGAGAGACAGTGTGAAGCTTTGTAGAGAGAAGGAGAGTCTGAGGGGGATGTAGAGAATTCCAGAGAAAGGGAGCAGTACATTAAAAATTTTTAGAGGTAGGAGTGGGAGGAAGTAATTGATAGGAAGGAGAGGCAGTGTGCATTAGCGGAGTGAAGAGTCCAAGTGGGAGTGTAAAGGGAGATAAGGTCAGAGATGTAAATGGAAGAGGAGTTTTTGAGGGCTTTGTAAGTGTGAGAAGTTTGAATTGGAAAGGGAAGGGAGCCAGTGAAGGTTTTGTAGAAGGAGGTGGACGTAGTGCGTTTGGTGAGGGAGGTGATCCGGTCGGCAGCATTGAGGATAGATTGGCGTGGAGAGAGGCATTTGTCAGGGATGCCAGTAAGGAGTGTCACAACTGAGGGCCTGAGCTGACGGGAGGCAGCCTCAGTTGTAGGGGCTGAGATGTACCGGAACCTGGGAGGTTGTATCAGACCCCTGGACATGTAAGTAACATGAATAATAACTGCCCGAAGGCGTGACCACGACAACTTGAATAAAAGTCAATGATGTTTATTATGACAACTCCGCAACACAGCAGCAGTAAAAGAAAACGTAAAAGTCAGCAAAGAATAAATACAGTTCCTGGGTACTACAGGATGGCAGGAGCCACAGGGCACTGGTAGTGTGAGATAGTTCTTATGATCTTCTAGATGGAAAGTCCTTACCAGGCCCGACTGTAGCAATGGAGATAACCCAGGTTTGTGCCAGCTGGTGTTCCAGGAAAAGCTGGGTTGCTGAAGATAAAACAGCTGCTGTGGATACTGGCTGGAACCAGACTGTTGTTAGCACGGAGTGGATACTGGCTGGAACCAGTTAAATAATAAATGAACTTGGGAGCGATGAAATATGAACTGAAATGTAGAACTTGAGAGCGGAGAAATAATAATACCGGTGGAGAGTGGTAAAGTGTAGAAAGGACACCGGCCCTTTAAGGGAAGCTGGACTCTGCTGGAAGCAGGTAATGTTGTAGCTGGAAACAGATGAATCCACAATGGATTGGAGAGTCAGGCTACACCGCAGGTGGAATGCTGGTGCGGGTCTCTATGGTGGAAGTCTTGAGACAGGAGCTGGAACCTGGAAGACAATCACAGGAGAGAGACAAACAGGAACTAGGTTTGACAACCAAAGCACTGACGCCTTCCTTGCTCAGGCACAGTGTATTTATACCTGCAGCAAGGAAGGGATTGGCTAGGCAATTATGCAGATTATCAATACTGAGAACAGATTGGTGGAAATGATCAGCTGACAGAATCCAAGATGGCTGCGCCCATGCAGACACTTGGAGGGAAGTTTGGTTTGTAATCCATGTGGTAATGAAAACAGTAATGGCGGCGCCGGCCACCGGAGACAGGAGGCGCCAGGCTGACAGATGCACATCCAACCACGCGGACACAGCGGAGGCCGCGGCTGACGTAATCGCCACTCAGACACTCTGCATGCAGAAGTTCAGGGACGGCGGCGGAGGCCGCGGGAGACGCCATGCCAGGTGTAATATGGCGTTTACTGTGACAGCTTCCCAGAGTGACAGGAGAGGATACAGGAATGTACACATCAGGATAACAGATGGGATCCGGTCCTGGAGCGCTGAGCCAGCCTTAGGAGGCATCTGATGGGTAAGAAATGGCGTCCAGATACCCGGATCGTGACAAGGAGGAGATTACAGTAGTCCAGGGGAGATGACCAGTGAGTGGATAAGGGTCTTAGTAGCATCCTGGGTGAGAAAGTTTGACAAAGCTGCAATACCTGTCAGTGACACACGTTAGCCTACTCCTACATCACACACCTGGTCTGAATATTGCTGCGCAGGAGCTCCACACCAGCCACCACAGTTAATACGGACCTGCAATCCTTGAAAAGCTGGATTGGGAACCCACCAGTAAGGAAAGGACTATTTCATCCTCTAACGGTGGACATTGGTAAATATACCTCCTACTGGATTTAATGCACATATGGGATTATCTGTTCCCATATCATCCAGCCATTAATAAGGTGGCATTTTAGGAATGGACACTCCTGCACAAATGTATCTGAATTAACACTATATCTCCAAGTGTTATGATCATTTAATATTGAATTTGAAATATTCATTATCATTGTTATTTTAGATCTTAATGTGTAATAGAAATTTGATTTTTTAAAGAAAACAAATATCAATTGTTCCATCTGATATATTCACTTTTAGCACTACCATCTCCCCCTTTCCTTCCCAGAAGGAGAAAGGTAGCGGAGGAGGCGTGAGGGGATAGGGTCAAGTAAGGAGGTGGTAGGTGTATCTTTTATACAAGCAAATTATAATATCCATCTCACAAGTAGATAAGTTGGAAATGACAGCTTTCTTGGTATTAGGCTTAACAGGCATTTCACCAGAAGATATTATTAATCAGAGTTTTTGTGGAGTTTCTTTTTAACAATTGAAAAAGAAGAGCCTAAACAATATAACTGTGATTTTGAAATAATCAATTTGTGAGCCAATTATAATATCCATCTCACAAGTAGATTAAGTTTGAAATTACAGCTTTCTTGGTATTAGGCTTAACAGGCATTTCACCAGAAGATATTATTAATCAGAGTTTCTGTGGAGTTTCTTTTTAACAATTGAAAAAGAAGAGCCTAAACAATATAACTCTGATTTTGAAATAATCAGTTTGTGAGCATTGTTAAAGTAATGCTCCAGAGGAAGTTAAAAAACGAAGCACATTTTGCAGTGACCAGTAAGGACTAAGGGGGGTATTTAGTAAAGCTTGGAGAGAGATAAAGTACCAACCAATTAGCTCCTAACTGTCCTTTTTCAAACACAGGCTGTAACATGAATGTTTGGAGCTGATTGGTTTGTGCTTTATCTCTCTACACTTTATCTCTCTCCAAGTTTTGGTAAATCTCCCCCTAGGTCTGATCAAGTGGAGGAGAAATTAGGGCACAGGAGGAATCTGTACTGTTAAGGCTCCAGTTTGGCAAATACCTGCATTTGGAAACTAAGATGGAAGGGTTTACTACTATTAAAGTTGTGTTTTTATACATTATCTTACCATTATGCGTCCCCTTATTTGCTCATTCTCCTAGAGAACCTGAGGCCTAATGGAAAGAATTCAGTTTAATACTGGCCGGTTCACAGATTAAAAACATTAAAACATACATCAAATACTTCTACATCTGGATAGCATGATATTGTTATGAGCACTTAAAGAAACAGTCACTGTAGCAATTTGTTAGTAAATATTTTGCTTAAATTAGTAAAGATAGTTACTGGTGTTAAAGCTTATATTTCACTTTTTGCGCCTATAAAATGGTCATGCACTTACAGCTTTCAATTTATAATGTTACACAGTGGTTCTTATGGATTCCAGATAAAAACAGTTAAAATGAACTTGTATTCACCTCCGTCCAGATATATTCCTGGCCAGGCAATAAATGGTTGGTGCTGGGTAGATGCGTGCTCGTGGTAGTGTTTAATCCCAATAGGTAATGGGCATACAACCGCTACCGTGCTATAGACTGGTGTCTCCTGACTACTTACTGGTGCTTGTACCTGCTTCGCAACCTTCACTGGAGTGACCACATCCCTTGTATATAGATGGTAGCAAAAACCACTGTAAAATGCCAGCTGGTACAGTGTTAGAGTGTCTTTAATGCGTTTCTCCGCCTCTCATTACGTTTGGTGGCTACCTCAGAAGGATATATCTATGTGCTGTGTTCTGCGTTCAAATACTGACGTTTTCCAATTTGCGCATCCACAGAGCGAATTGCATCCAGGCCTTGTTCTGGTTTGGAACGTATGTGGATGCGCAGTTATCGATCTTGCGTTCCACCATATTTCTGGCCACCAAGCCTCATTTTAACTATTTCCTTGTATTTTCAAATGGTGTACAGACTTCGCAGCTTAACCGTGACAAATATACAACCTGTTTCACATACAAATATTAATTAACTTCTACATAGCTAAATATGTGTATGTCATTGAAAAAATATTCATGTTTCTTTTATTTTAACCAGTGAATTTATTGGTGTCTATTTTAGAACAGAGTTATTAGAACTATATATTTTATATATACTTTAAATGGAGTTAGGAGAAGTACATATTCACAAAGAGAAGCATATCAAGGGGGTAGGGGGAGAAAAAAGGAGAAATGAAATAACCCAACACATACAAGCAGCATATTAAATCATTAAGTAAGTAGGTGCGCCATGCAATTCGGGCTGTGGTCCAGAGGGAACTCATGTGACCACTGGTCTACCTCAGATCGCGCACCCAACAGCATATTGCAAAGGAAAAAAACAAAAAAAAGAGAGAACGAAGTGAACCGGCTGGTATTAGATTTAATTTATTAGAAAGTAAGAAATACTAATTAATATACCTGACTCTTGAGCACCCTGATTACCTCTTTTTCTTTTGCTAAACATTTGGGGGCAGAGTGTCCCCCCATCAGTGGCAGCTAGAGACACAGGTGTGTATATAAATTCCTTGTAATATTTTCAGCGCCAGATTTTCTTTTGTTTTTTAATGGAAAGATTATTTGAAAGGGGAACTGCCATCTTACTTGGGATACTCCACCTGGGAAGAGAAGTGAATATTTCAGGAACTATTGCGTTGGACATTGCTGAACAATTGTTTTAAATCCAATATTCCTTGAGAAGCAAAAAAATAAAAATAAATATTTCCATACATCCACATTGTTATTCCAGAATAATCATAATAAAATACCTATCAATCAACTGCATGCATATGTAGTATATATCTTGTATGCTTTATATTTTACATTTTGTAACACTTAATCCACAGATAATCCAAAGCAGCAAGGCACTAATTGAGAATGCAGATGGTGTTTATGAGAAAATAGCACAGTGTCAGAAGACTGGTAAGTGAAATTGCTTGTTTATACTTCCTTTTTACTATTCTATTTTTAGATGTACTATAATGTTTTAAAGGCAAAGGAAGAAACTACAGTAAGGATAGCTATAGGAAGGATTTAATAAGCACAGCATTTACTTGACATACATACAACGTGGGCTACAGTAATACAATGCTGACATGCTATTTGTTTGTGGCTTGGCTTAGTTTATTTATAGGATCAGGGCCGCAACAAGGGGATGGGGGTACGGATTTGAGGGGATGTTGAGACCTCTGGCCGGCTCACTCGGCCAGCTGCTCTTTCTCCCCCCACCCACCCACAATTGGACGTGGGGTCACGGGCTACTATTCCCAATCGATGTCCATGTGGATAGTAAAACTGCTGGCCCAGTGGTCCCATGCTCTACACTTTAGCCAAAGGGCATTACTACTGTGAGGCATAACATGTATAAGAGGTACAGATGTAGCCACCTTTATCTTGACTGGCTGAGGCGTTTGTCCCGATCGAGCATACGCAGCGTCTCGGGGTGTAGGGAGGCGCGCCTAGTCACAGAGAGGCGTACCTAATCGCACGGAGATCGTTTGGCGTTACCTTTACATGTAATACCTGTGATCATCCACCAGATGTCGCTTTTTACAATCACCACTGCGCATGCGTGTGGTCTCCCGTAAAATACAATACTGAAATATATAATAAGGACTACTTTACTAAGGCGTCTCATTACACTGCATACAGTAAATACTTATTACGCTGCATTATTTAATACAGTAAATACTCATTACGCTGCGTTATTTAATACAGTATATACGGTACAGATGCAAATAGTACAGCATACAGTATATGATCCATCTACAGTACTTTATGAATATGTGAGCGTCCAAGTCCCGCAGACAAAACAACATAAAACCAGTAGTGTACACTGTCGCAAATGGACGTGTTAGAAGTTCACTATTGCCTCTTGAGATTAGGAATTTTGTACAGTATGTTAGCGTCCTAATCCCGTAGCCATTACAGCATAATCAAAACCAATGGATTTATTCATCTGTTTGCGGCGAAGTGGTGAAGTGTTCCGCTTCCTATACTCATAGTCCCGGGTTCGATTCCTAAAGTACGAATGCATGTTAGTTTTTTCCAGACACCTGATTATTTTTATTCACATAAACCAGGGCAAAGCTGCAGGAGCGGTTCTACTGTTGAGGTTCTATGCTCCGTACAGTACACATACAATTCTGTAGCAGGGTAGACTCAATAGAAATGGCTACCACCTATGACTCCTTGCCCCATGGAGGCCCTAGGCTACAGAGCAAGTAGCAGTCCAGATTTTGCAGGCTATGGGGCAATGCTGAAGGAGCGTCACAATCCCCTAGCTAAAATACACAGGGGCGATAGGAATAAGTGAGGTCTATGCACATTACGGTACACCGGACTCGATCGCATAGCACACTGGCAAAATGGCCACTGCCCCTGAACCCCCACCATGTGGCAGGCAGCGCTCGGATATGGAGTGAGAGATGGTATAAGTTTTGCAGGCTACGGTGCAATGCTGAAGGAGCGTCACAATCCCCTAGCCAAAATACACAGGGGCGATAGAGATAAGTGAGGACTATGCACATTACGTTACACCGGGCTCGATCGCATAGCAAACTGACAAAGCACAAGTTTTACATAAAGCAGGGCAAAGCTGCAGGAGAGTTTCTACTCTCAAGGTTCTATGCACTGTACGGTACACATACAATTCTATAGCAGGGCAAACTCAATTGAAATGGCTACCGCCTGTGACTCCTAGCTCCATGGAGGCACTCGGCTATGGAGCAAGTAACAGCACAGATTTTGCAGGCTACGGGGCAATGCTGAAGGAGCGTCAGAATCCCCTAGCTAAAATATACAGGGGTGATAGGGATAAGCGAGGTCAATGCACATAACGATACACCGCAAAGTTCCCCATGGTTTTGATTATGCCTTTTCTTTGAACACTGTATTTTCCACTGCCTCGCCCTACCCCCATCCCACTTTCCCCTTCCCCCCTGGGAGCCTGCAAAGTACATGCAGTAGACAGGGAGGGAGTTCCGATCAGGTTACAAGACATGTGCAACAGTATACTACTGTATGTAGGAAAATCCCCCGCCCACTCTGATTTATGTGAAACCTGTGTGCACCCTTTCATTGAATGTATAACAAAGAAAAAAAATAAAGTGAATGTCACGGGAACATATAAAAAAAAAAGGTTGGCACTTTGGGACTCCCAGCGTGGGAGGTGGGAGCCTTCATCGCTAGGTTGGTATGGAAGGGGAGACAATTAGCTACCGGAGGGTACCAACCCCAAGTTTCTGTGACCCCCACAAGGCTCATGGCAAGCGTCGGAACCCATGGTGGGTCTGAATTAACGGGCCCATTATAGTCTAAGGGAAAATGGGTCCACTTTGCGTACTGATATCTCTGGTTCTGGGTGTCCCAGAGACTCAGGACTGGTACCATACAAAAGAGGAGACTCTTGGCTTTCGGGGCAGACCAACCACTAGTTTATGTGACACTGGAAAGGGAAACGGGAAGCAACCGTGTTTCGGGTCCCCTCCTGTTGTCCGCCTACTGTAGCTTGCACAGGATGCAGGGTTTCTGGCTAGATAGGAAATACTGTACAGAAATGCTAAGCATGGTAATTTGACATCCAGGAACATAGGGAGTTATGTTACCACTTGCCACTGTACGTTACAAGCTGTTCGTGCTAATTAGTACACTAGTAGAACATACTGTACAGAGATACTAAGGACAGTGATTTGGCATCCACGAACTTAGGGAGGAGCTTTAATCTCTCTCCATTGTAATCTTTCTAAGTATAATGGAGAGAGATAAAAGCTCCTCCCTAAGTTCCTGGGTACCAAATTACAGTCTTTAGTATCTCTGTATTCTATGTTCTACTAGTGTACTAATTAGCATGAACAGCTTGTAACGTACAGTGGCAAGTTTAATATTTCTATGTATAATGGAGAGAGATAAAAGCTCCTCTGTAAGTTCCTAGATGCCAAATCACCGTCCTTAGTATCTCTGTACAGTATGTTCTATTAGGGTACTAATTAGCACGAACAGCTTGTAACGTACATGGCAGGTTTAATCTTTCTATGTATAATGGAGAGAGATAAAAGCTCCTCAGTAAGTTCCTGGATGCCAAATCACTGTACTTAGTATCTCTGTACAGTATGTTCTATTAGGGTACTAATTAGCTGTTTGTGCTAACTAGTACCCTAATAGAAAATACTATACAGAGATACTAAAGACGGTGATTTGGCAACCAGGAACTTATGGAGGAGCTATTATCTCTCTACATTATACATAGAAAGATCAAACCTGACACTGTACGTTACAAGCTGCTCGTGCTAATTAGTACACTAGAAGAACATGCTGTACAGAGATACTACGGACAGTGATTTGGCATCCATGAACTTAGGGAGGAGCTTTTATCTCTCTCCATTATACTTGGAAAGATTACAATGGAGAGAGATAAAAGTATAGTATTTTCTATTAGGGTACTAATTAGCACGGACAGCTTGTAACGTACAGGGGCAAGTTTAATCTTTCTATGTAAAATGGAGAGAGATAAAAGCTCCTCTGGAAGTTCCCAGATGCCAAATCACCATCCTTAGTATCTCTGTACAGTATGTTCTACTAGTGTACTAATTAGCATGAACAGCTGTTTTACCGGATGCCAAAGCACAGTACTTAGTATCTATGTACAGTATGTTCTATTAGGGTACTAATTAGCTGTTTGTGCTTGTTCACGGGAACACATTAAAAAAAAAAAAGGTCGGCACTTCCTTCCCATTGGTGTTGGTTTATGCCTTAGGGGACTCAGACGCTCGCATTTGTAAAGCACGGTATTTTCCACTGCCTCCTGCTAGCCCATCGCCCTTCCCCCCTGGGAGCCTGCACAGATCATGCAGTGGACAGGGAGGGAATTCAGATCCTGTGCAATACACAAACGCCGAAGATCTACAGTACTGTTTTGCTCACTCAGAATACACTCATTTCTACTCATTACCGCTGTGTAGATGCATTTAGCGTAATGAGTCGCTCCTGCAGATCTACTCTGATTTATGTGAAACTTGTGTGCATCCTTCCATTGGATGTATTAGAGAGAAAAAAAAATATTAAAGTGAATGTCACGGGAATACATTAAAAAAAAAAAGGTTGGCACTTCCTTCCCATTGGTGTTGGTTTATGCCGTAGGGGACTCGGACGCTCATATAATTGCATTTCAAAGGCACAGTATTTTCCATCGTCTCCCCCTACCCCCATCGCCCTTCCCCCCTTGGAGCCTGCACAGATCATGCAGTAGACAGGGAGGGAATTCAGGTCCTGTGCAATACACAAACGCCGAAGATCTACTGTACTGTTTTGCTCAATTCGTTGCGTCAGAATACACTCATTTCTACTCATTGCCGCTGTGTAGTTGCATTTAGCGTAAAGAATCGCTCCTGCAGATGTACTCTGATTTATATGTAACTTGTGTGCACCTTTCCATTGACTGTCTTACAATGAAAATAAAATAATACAGTATATTATTACAATAATAAAAAAAAGGCACATCAGGTCTCGAACCCTGGACCGCCAGCGTGGGAGGTGGGAGCCTTCATCGCTAGCCCACAATGCCTCATGAGAGATTCCCAATTTCATGTGTAAAAGTACAGCAAACAGCGCCCGGCCCCCTCCCCATTGGTGTTGGTTTATGCCTTAGGGGACTCAGACGCTCGCATTTGTAAAGCACGGTATTTTCCACCGCCTCCCGCTAGCCCACCATTCCCATTATGCCTTAGGGAACTCAGACGCTCATGTACTGTACATGTATTTTAAAAGCACAGTGTAGGTCACCATCTTTTTCCACCGCCTCCCGTTACGCCTACAGTATTAACATTACAGTCGTCACTGACCAATTGCCAGAGCTGTAGATCAATCCGCCACTAGACTGTACGATCGAAAGTACTGGATTAGTGGAGCATTAGCCACCCAGTGGTGGAGATGTGTAATGCATGCTGAGTATCTAGAATCGCCTCAACGCGCCTGCCTGTGATTAAACTCAGCTATCACCTTAGCGTGACTAAACGTCCGTCTTGGCGGAGAATCGGTCAAGATAAAGGTGGCTACATCTGTACTACTGTGTGGCATTATGTGCTATAAAGGGCATTACTACTGTGTGGCATTATGTGTACAAGGTGCATTACTACTGTGTGGCATAACATGTATAAGGTGTAATAGTGTGCTATAAAGGGCATAACTACTGTGTGGCATTATGTGTACAAGGTGCATTACTACTGTGTGCCATAACATGTATAAGGTGTAATAGTGTGCTATAAAGGGCATTACTACTGTGTGGCATTATGTGTACAAGGTGCATTACCACTGTGTGGCGTAACATGTATAAGGTGTAATAGTGTGCTGTAAAGGACATCACTACTGTGTGGTGTGGTGTACTGTAAATAAGGGGCTCTACTTTGTGGCATAACGTGTATAAGGGGTACTACTGTATGGCGTAATATGTGTATGGGGTACTACTTTGCGGTGTAGCATGTATAAGCAGTACTACTGGGCAGTGTAGCGTAAATAAGGTTGCACTACTGTGTGCCATAATTTGAGTATTTTTTTTAAATTGGGGGGTGGGGCAACAAATTACTATATTACCCCGGGTGTCAAAAATCCTAGTTTCAGCCCTGTTAGGATGAATTGGTCTGTGCATTCAGTGTAAACAAATGTATACCGTACGTATAGTTGTTAGAAAGAATGAGATAATAATAATAATATACAGTACTTATATCTGCTGAATTGGCAGTCTTGTTTTCTAAATACCTATAATGATTATATTTGTTACATAAGTTAGCTGGGAAAAAGTTAAGTGTATACTTTTTGCATTACAAAATTGAGCCTACATCTGATTCATCTTCAGAACTCACAAGCTGAACCCTCCACATCTACGCTGTTAATTATGAGTTCTGGCAGTAAGTTGCATAGCTACAAAGAGTAAAGTTGTGGCTTTAATCACCTCTGAAATGTAAGATGCTTCTATGCCGTTATCAATTCGCTCCATCACTTTTTTTTTTTTTTTAATCATTTCAATAAGTTGTTTACATGGCGACATTCTTAGCCACTTAAAGACCAGTAAGAACTGTTCATGTCCAAAGCAATTGTGTTTTTGTGATGCTGTGGTTACACTGCAAATAAAGCAGCGCTGTTGTATTGAAGCGTAAAGAGAAGAGGTATAGTATACACAGATAGTGATAACAGAGCAGTTACTGTAGTGGTACAATACAGTACTTGTTACACTGCAAAAGCCAGCAAATCCTGATACTAGCAGGGGGTTCTCCAGCGATTGCAGTATTATTGGCGGTGCAACCCTTTCACATATGAGGTGAAACAAAAAAAAATCCCTATAATTGACTTTTTGACCATTTTGATAAGAGAGTTTGAAAAACTTATTACATATATAAATAATGAATACATATATGATAAATATATAATAAATACATATATAAATTGAAAAGAACTGTATACATACATTTAAATAAATACTGTATGTGTATTTATAGGTTTACTGTGATGCAATAAAATGAAAGGGTTACTTGGAGCAATTAACTATAGAAGAAATACCTTAAGCCAAACAGGAGCTGCTCCAGTCATTTCAGAGTATCTCATGTTTAAGGACCTCTTCTTCTTTCTTTTCTTTTGTTTCGTTTTTTTACCATAAGTTCACAAATACAGTAGTAAAAACTCTGGTGATGTCCGTAAAGTTTACATTCCACATGTGTAGAAGGATTGAGGTAGGGAACTAGAGGGATTTTAAAGATAAGAAAGAAAAAAAACACAGGAAGAGAGGTTCTCTACATATCACACAGGTCAGGTCTCTTAGGACTGATTTGTTAAACTTGGAGTACTGAGTGTAATAGGGACACAAGACACTTTGTAGTTGCACATACCAAGATTAAGTATCGAGATCAAGTATTCACAAGACATTACTTAATTACATCACTTCCTGTTTTAAATAGCTCATAGGGAAGGTCAACCATTACCAAATTTCAGTACTGAATGATCATTATTATTATTATCCTTTATTTATATGGCGCCACAAGGGTTCCACAGTGCCCAATTACAGAGTACATACAGTTGATGACAATATAGGACAAGTACAGGGTAAATAAACATAGCTACATCAGCAGATGACACTGGAATAAGTATCAGGTGGCAGAAGACTGCTGGATTTGGTGCAGTTGAAGATTATTAAAGTAAGAAATAGGATAAGCACATGAGGGAAGAGGGCCCTGCTCGTGAGAGCTTACATTCTAAAGGGGAGGGGTAGACAGACAGGGGTGACACAGATGGGGTACATAGAGAGCGTGAAACAGAGGGTTAGGGTGAGATTTGGCTGGGTTTGGTGAAGAAGTGGGTCTTGAGACCCCATTTGAAGTTTTGTAGAGAGGTGGAGAGTCTGAGGGGGAGAGGTAGGGAATTCCAGAGAAGTGGTGTAGCACGTGAAAAATTTTGAAGGTGGAAGTGGGAGGAAGTAATCCATAGGCAGGAGAGTCGGCGTGCATTAGCAGAGCGAAGTGGACGGGTGGGAGTGTAAAGGGAGATAAGGTCAGAGATGTAGATGGGAGAGGAGTGGGTGAGGGCTTTGTAAGTGAGTGTGAGAAGCTTGAAATGGATTCTGAAAGGGAAGGGGAGCCAGGGAAGGCCTTGTAAGAGAGGAGAGGTGGACGTAGTGCGTTTGGTGAGGAAAATGAGCCAGGCAGCAGCATTGAGGATAGATTGGAGTGGAGAGAGTACATCAGGTGAGTGCATCAGATTTTGATTGTTCCTACTGGTAGTTTTAATTGGTAAAATATGGTGCAATATTGGGCCATATTGTTTGTAAACTACTGAATTTACTTCTAGCGTGTTGCCAAGTTTACATTAGCTATAAGTACAATTTAGATAATAAACACATCAGAATAATTATATAAATATTTGTACTTTATTAAGTAGCCAAAAAATCAGTAGCTCAATCGGCTAGCCATCTCCTCCTTGCTGGTGTAGCATACTTGCCTACCCTTTCAGAACGTCTGGGAGACGCCTTAATTTCGGGGAGTCTTCCTGCTCTCCAAGGAGAGTAGGCAACCCTCCTGGATACTAATTCTCTTCTTGTTTCTCTTTACTTTTTTTCTGTAATAATTGCGCTGTATAGACACGCAGTAATTCTGACCTTCTTGTCAAAAACATAGGTTAGAAATGTATCAATGTGCATCTGTTCTTGAAAAAAGACCATCTGCATCAAGTCCCATTTATTCTGATAAATTACCGACCCTAGCTGTAGTAAATCCTTATATACCAGCTCCTGTGTTACCACTCAAGATATTCCCACCACTGGGTGGGGTAGTTAGTTTGTGTAAAGTCTGTAGGATAGTTAGAATATATTGAAAGAATATAAAGAATATACTCTATAATTTATTAAATTCAGGAATTGTACACTGGCATACATCAATGCATATATTTAATATATAAACAGCTGGTTTCTTTCTACACACTTTCTTTAGTTTCTGATTCTTTAATACTATTTTCCCTTTCTGGGTTTAATTTTCAACAAATCTGTACCTTTTTGCAACAACTTCTCTTCCCAATGACTACATTCTCTTCTCCTAATCTGTCATTACTGTGTCTTAATCACACTCTAACATCAGCCCTTGATCAAGTGTCTCCAGATAACCTTTACTAAGCATGAGCCATAATCCCAGTAATACACACTAATGAAACATGCTGCTTTCAAAGCTTTTCTTGTGAAGTGGAAACCTATTGGTGTGACCAGGGACCTGAGCCATGAAGATAAGGTGGCCACCAATGCATAAACATTTGTGCTGCATCAACGAGGAGAAATGTTGAGGCTATGCACCTACAGTGCTGTGTGCCGCAAGATGTGATGATGTTGTCAATATACTGACAACGGCATCCCGGCCGCCTGTATGCTGGCAGTGTGGAGAGCGCAAATAGTCCCCTTGCTAAAAGAGTTCATGTCTAGCGCTAGGCACTGGGAATACAGAAATTGTTGTTTTAGAAGTATTCAGATGTTGGGAATGCATGTTTAATGCATTGTAATGTTTTATATTTTGTGCGCTGTGCACAGTTGTAGAATTGTAGATATGTACAGTATGTTTAAGTGTATGGGCTGTTCACTTGTACAAATGTGTTTTGATTTATAAGGCATTGCCAGTCTGGTGATTAGTTTGCTTTGTGACATTCACAATTATTCTAGTCTGGAAGGTATAGTGTTAGTTGGACCAAACAACACCTTTGTTTAGCTTGAATGCACTCCAGGCAGGGTTATTCCTGTATTTTGGACTGTTTCAGACATGTCTGAAGTAAGAAAGGGCACAGTTACAGTATGCGTGAAACCAAATGCCGTATAAAACCAGATAATTTGATTCCATGTGACAAATATTGAGGCTGAACACAATGAACAGATTCATGTTGATTGACAGGCTATATTTAATTTTGCTTTCCTCATGCTAATTTTAAATCTAGGAAATGTTTACCCCCTGCCAACATGTGTTATTTTACACCCTGCCAACTGCTGTGTCCTAGATAGATAGATAGATAGATAGATAGATAGATAGATAGATAGATAGATAGATAGATACCATCTGAAATATCATAGTGTATGTGTTTGTATTCCTAAATCATCTGGTATGCTGTGAAACCCCTAAGCATCTTCAGCTTTGGAATTGTCTTTTTGAAGAGCAGAACTGGCCATAGCAAATGGGCAGTAGGTATTAGCTAACAATGAAAAGGAGGTGCTGCAGTAGCTTTACCACACATACTGTTACCAGAAGTAAGTTTCAGGTCCACTCGTAGGAGCCTAGGAGAAGATGTTCCAGGAGGCGATGTAGGAGCATGTTAAAGGCAATGAGGTACCTGTCCATAACACAGTGGGCGCAGTCAATAACAGCAGGTTACTGGCGGTGAGAGGGAATCCTTATATCCAAGTTGAGGTGAAGTAAACAGGAAGAGTAACCTCTTGCCTGGCAGAGTGAGGTCATCTGGTCACAAATGGGCAAAGTCTCATACTTCTACGGACTACCTCAAATAAACTCCTACCACAATGCTGAGAACGCTGACAAGCATATATTCAGTCTTTTATCTCTGTCCAGGCCTCTTATTTCTCTAAAACCACCAGTGCCTAAGATGCATCTCACTATGCAAAGGATAACATGGACAAGATCTAGGAGCCTATTCTATCAAGATTTTTTCTATAAAATTATGTAGAAGCTGAAGTTTCTGCATAATTGCATAGATTATTTCTTTCACAGAAATCTGCAGAATTTCTAATTAGCACTACAGATCACAGTTCCCATTGTTATCAATGAGGACTACGATCTGATCCATATAGCCCCCAGATGGTGTAAATTGCTTTAAGTCTATGGTGGCGCTGGCCCCAATTACTGAAACAGACACTCGTCCAAAACGCTGGGGAAGTATCTTGCAAGGACAGCGGTTATCACCACTGTTGTCCCTGCAGATTTCCCTATGTACATAGTAATACATATTCCCCCTAATATGAAATGTTATCTCCTTTTCAGAGCAACAACACCATATATTATTGTCCTATACCTTCTGGCAACTTCTCTTCGGTACCACAAATGAAGATGAAGTTTCTCATCTCTTCTTCCCATTCTACTACCTGTTCACTTGACTCTGTAAATTGATTTCTTTTCTGCTCATCCCAGCTTTAACTCGTACTCTCACTCCATTGTTATATTTTCTTCAAACAAGTGACTTTATGTCACAACAGGCTGAGGACTGGGCTCTGACGAGTGGGCGTCAGCTGAAACAGCGGATGTCCCTGCAGGAAGTAAACGAGGAGGCCGAATGTAGTTCTTTCTCATATACTTCGGAGTTGAAAGATGAGCTGCCTGAAGAATAGAACTTGAAGAGTAAAGAATAAATGCTTGTACAGCGTGGACGGAGAATAATGAAGATTGAAGTCATGAAGAATGAATATTTAATAAACGTGACTTAAGAACACTGAGGAATGAAGACTTGGACAATGGAGACTTGGTGAACGAGGTTTGTGAACACTGAAGACTTGAATAATGGATGCTCAGTAAACTAGATTGAAGAACACTGAAGAATGAAGACTGGAATGATAGATGCTTTTTTAAACATGTCTGAAGAACACTGGAGACTTGAAGACTTGAATAATGGCTGTTTAATAAACGAGATTCAAGAACATTGAAGACTGAAATGATGGATGCTTGTTAAACGTAGCTGAAGGACACGATCAGAACCCAGGGTTCCCTCTACGGTTATGGAGCACTCGAGGATGCTGTTTGGAGGTGGCGATATGCGGACAGCGAGACTGCAATTGTGCAGCGGGAGGTAACAGAGGTGACAGGTTCGTGGAGCCAAAGATCTGCTGGAGCGCTATAATAACCACATGAGAATCCTTTGGTGAGCTTAGAGCTGGAGCACCTGCATTTAGGCAGTAACATAAAGCACTGACAAGGTTCAAGGCTGAACCGACCCCTTTTAAAAGAAGAAACTGCATGTGATTGGCTGAGAGGAACAAGAAACCAAAATCCATTGGCTCAACGAAAATTGGTCTCCAATATGGCTGCCCCCAGCACTGCAGACACGCCAGGATGCAGGATCTCATGTGAGCAGCTCCCACACACCAGTGCTCCAGTGGCCGCACCACACCAGCGGTCCCAGCAATCCTCAACCGCCGCAGCACTGGCAGCAATCGTACGGGCAAGCCTCGGTCCCCGCCACCGGAGGTAAGACTCCGGATTCTGACACTTTAGCTTAAATTGTGGAAAATAAAATCTTATCCAGGTCTTTATGATTGCTATTAGACCCCTTAAATGCTGTGCCACTCCAATGTTCTCTCCTCACATGCTTTGGCGCCTCACACAACCTATTGGACTCGCTTCAGTAAGGCTTTCATTGCCACAACTGCACAGAGCAGGCTCTAAGTCTGTAATCTTATCACTGCTAAATCCACAGGAAACTATTCAGCTTAAATGTTCTTGTAAAGCTGTGCTGCATTGATATAGTTGATAATGCACATCTCATACAGACATTACAGACCGTTCCATTGGTTTTGTTTTCACCTGACTCTGTTAGTGTTCATTTTCTCCGGATCCTTTTACTTTCTGCCTCCTCTGTCATTTTGAGTACCATTCAGTTCAAGGCCCCCTCTGTTCTCTATGCCGTTTCAATTGGAAACTAAAAGTCTTCTTTTGGATTTCAGTATTTTTCATGTGGATTCTTCTCTAATTTACTATTCTCGGATCTCTTGCCATCAGAGTTGGCTCTCGCTACTCACTGTCTTGAATGTCTCAATCTTTCAAACCCAGAGTTAATATTCCTGCTGGCCAAGAGAAGCTACTTATCTGACCAGTCTATTTCTGCTGAAAACCGTAACCCCTAGCGCCAGACTCACCTCCTAGATTCCATCCTTGACACTGAATTGTACCTTGTTCCCCATAACCATTCTGTATCAAAATCCTGTTGCAGAAATTGAAGAAATATGTCCAGAATACAAGACACTGCAAAATTTCAAATTCATGAAATCATTATTTCCAACGTTAATCATTGAATTTCCCTTCTGACTGGTCTTCCCCTAACAATCTATTGTTAAAGCAGTGGCTGCAGTAATTTTCCCTCCTAAAAGTTCATGTACAGATGTGTCCATGCTCAGCTTAAACACTACCACAACTGATTTGCTGCGAATAGTGTGCCTGCGAATGTCCACAGGCACTTGCGTACACACCTGCTTTCATAGGAATGTATGGTGCGTACACATGCTGGCGGTAGTTGTGGCAGGTTTCGAGTAATCGCGTACACACACGGCAGGCGATTACCGACAAGATGAAGACGGACACATCTGTACTGCTGTTCTGCTCTGTCATTCTCTTCATTAGATGTTTGTGTTATCAGCTCTGATATAAAATATGTATATGAAAATACAAATACACTGACAAACCAACATACATCACTTGTCTCAAAATATCTCCTAGCTTGACCACTCCAATCTGGCCATGATCTGCACCTTTCTTTTACATTTGTTACCTGATCCTATTACTGGGTAATGGAACTTCTTTCCCCTCACACAACGAGATTCTAGTCTCCAAACATTTGTGTTTCCTGAAAACTTACTATTCAGGCAAGCTTATCAAATTCCCAATTGCAAAGTCATCTGCACAGCTCCCTCAAAGCTTCCATTTTTAGACTTTCAGTCTTTAGTACTGTACATCAGTGGATATAGCCCCGCTAAGCACTTTTCCTCATTGCAGTCTGTCTGGAGCAGTATGCACTGCATGGAACTTTACCTTATCTACCATACTTCTATTAGCAGTTCCTCTTACTTTTTGGGGGTATTCAGTTGTGTCCGATAATTTCTCAGATGAAAAAGGCTGTTTTTGAAATTTTTGCTGGATGTGATCACAAAAACAGGTCAGTTTTCTGGGGTTTCTTTTGCCTGCCTCTGAGCAAGTGAGAGAAAAAATTCAGGGGCTATCTAATTTTGGGGCTTACGAAATTGGATAGCCCCTGGGGGATCAATTAACCGCTTTAATTTACCGCGGCTAATTGAATTCCCCCTTGTGTCTATTAATACCAACACTTTACAACATTTTAGACCACCAGGAAATTCCAGAGGCGAGGTTCAAGGCTCCAGTGCGCATCACAATGTGATTCACATCATCTTGGCCCTGCTCCACTGTGACATACAAGATCGTAAAGAGCGTCGGTGGGCCTGGGTACTATAGGGTTGTAGCCACACCTCCTTCAAAAACCTATATAGTACAAAAAAAAGTAATTATCTTACACTGTACCTTGCTAGCACATGTGAATTAGATGTGAATTAGAGAGCAAAGACTCTGTAACAGTGCTAGAGTCTTTGCTTTTACTGTGTTTCTCCATCTTACCAAAGATGTCTCTGGGAAGATGGCGCCACGGAGGAGTCTGCACCCACTTCCCAGAGCAAGGTAAGTATACCTGAGAGAGGGGGCAGTGGATCCAGGCCCCTCCAACAAGCCCGTACCTGGGTAATTAGTACCCGCTCCCCCCTCCTCTCAGCATCAGCGGAGACAAACGAGTGATTTGCATCATTGAGCAAATGAGGTTGCATGTCACCATTCATGCCGAGTCCCATCATCAAACCCCACCCACTTATCTGGGGTGTTGAGCAGAATAAGAAGTGTTACCTGCTCTTTCAGGAGTCAGTATACAAATATTGTTAATGTCCTTGTTTTACTGCTGTGTATATCTATCAGATAAGAGTGCATTACACTCTGTAAGCCAGACCTCAGAAACTAAGCACCTTTACAAAAGATTTGTTGATTTTGTACTGTATCACAGTAATACAGAGATTTACAGCTATACTGCATAATGTGTATAATTTATGTTGTTTTTTAATCTGTAACATGTTACCATGAACCGGCTCCTTCTCTAAAGGCCCGTACACACTGACCGAAATATCGCCCGTTCTATTGAACGGCCGATATATTGCGGGTCCGTCGGCCAGTGTGTACGGGCAATATGTCTGTGAACTCCGTCGTTCACAGACATATCGCGTCGGCCCCGCAGCACAGCCGTCGGACAATATATCTACCGATATATTGGCGCATCACTGTGTGTGTACGGGCGGTCGGCCGACCGCCCGTACATATGCTGTGGCAGCCGGCAGTGATTGACAACTGAACTGGGCGGGCGTGTGTTCACGCCCGCCCATTTCATGACGTCAGTCCCTGACGGATCGGGCAGTGTGTATGCACAGCACACTGACCGATCCGTCCATAGATATATCTGCCGATCAATTGATCGGCAGATATATCTATCAGTGTATAACCACCTTAAGATGCCTTATTAGTTTTTCCATCCTTTTGTGTATATCACTTCTCCGTAAAAAACAAAAACAAACAAACATACAACATATTACAGAGTGTTAACACATAAGAAATAGACTGTACCACATTAAAAAATGTAATTGCACCACTAAAACTTCTATTGTGTGGAAAGAGCAAGAAAATAAAAAGCAGCACGTAAGAACGCCCGCTCAGTTGGTTTCATGTGTCTTGTAAAGCTTGTGTGAAAACTGTGGTTTGATGTTTGAATTGAAGTTGCCAAGTGATAAGGATGATCAGAGCGGAAATGAGTATGCTTGTGGGAACAATATTATTCCACTAAAACAAGCATGGAGAGTAATTATAAAAGCTGTGGTTGATTGATGGAAGATAATAAAGATTACACATAAATCGCACTGTGGAATCTCACAAGGGATCAAGCATACTTTAGTCCAAGAAGGAGAAATAGTAACAAATGCCAAATGTCCTCCTCTTGCCATATGGCCAGTTGGGATGTCCACAGTCGGCTACTGGCTATCTTCACCTTTAACACTATTTTTTCCTCCTTCAATTGAAAGTTAGCTTATTCACACATACACACCTAACAGGGAGCCTGATGTTTATTTATCTGTTAACATTGATACTGCTATATGCTTATTATGTGTATTCAAGGCCGTTTTAAGTCACTAATGAGCCTAAAGCATTTACAGTATGTGCCCCAATTAGGATCAATGGGGCAGATTTATTAAGCTTGGTGAAGTGATAAAGTGGAAGGTGATAAAGGACCAGCCAATCAGATCCTTACTGCCATGTCACAGGCTGGGTTTGAAAAATGACAGTTCGGAGCTGACTGGCTGCAGCGTTATCACCTTCCACTTTATCACTTCACCGAGCTTAATAAATCAACCCCAGTGTAACATATTTGTTTGTCCCAAAGACACTTATCACTCACCTTATGTCATCTTCCATACCAATCTTGTTCTCCTTTCCAATGCTAAGGTCTGACACCCAGTGCAAATCACAAGGGGTTACTCTGTCAATGGAGATCTCAGGATTATTTATGAACATTGCTTTTAAGTTCATAAATTGCTCCACACAATAGCAATTTGCCCATCATTGATTTAAAAACCTAACTTGCACTAGACACATAAACGCTATCTGCTAATCTGTTCTTGTGTTTAAAGCCCTGACATGTATTGTTAGTATGAGTAGGGTATGTTCATGTGTTACATTTGCATTTGCAGTGTGTTTACCCCATTATTTAAGGCTTTATACATCATTTCCATATTAGTATTCAGGCTCTTTCAAACACTTTTAATGAACAAGAAAGTGCACTAATGTACAGTATAACACTATATGTAATGCTGCATTGTAAAAATATAGCAACAGCAGCTCTACTATGTGCCCTGCTCTGTTGGAGGCAAAAAAGAGCCATTTATAAAGCCCTCTGGAGAGAAGGATCTTGTAACCTACTGTATAGCAACAAGTCAGATTCTTACTATATTATTATGGTAGATTATATACAATATATGAAATAGGATTGAATGCACAGAAAGGTGCTGGTAATTGCAACTAGTTGTAACATATATCCCTCACTGTGTTTTTGATATTTTCATGGAAAAATAAATAGCAAGGACACTAAAATATGCAGAAACCATTTTTTTCCACATGGTTTAGACTTTGTATAAGGGCACGTAATATTGCAGATTCTTCCTAGATTAAGAAATAAACCTACCTTCTATATCAGTGGTCAGGGAACAGGGGTAAATTACCCAAAATGGGGTTAAAATGAAATTCCTGGGGGTAATGGACAGTCACGCTGCCGAGACACAGCCCCGTCCAGCAACGGCCAGCTCGCGATGTGACATGCTGACGTCACACCGCACTCCCTCTTGCCCGCACTGCGCTGTCCTCCCGCCCACGGCCCACCAACCCACACACAGAACTTGAAGTGTTTTGTGGCTGACCATTCACGGAGTTCCGCAGGATCAAACAGTGGCCCACATAACAGTGGGAAATTCCCACTGACATTACTGAGGTGAGGATGTGACCATCTGTCTCCTAAAAGTTGTGTCCCCTCCCCCTTCCCCCCACATCCATCTTTCTTACATTCATTCTGGTGTTTTGGGGAGAAAGTGTTAATTAACCCATTCGTTGCCAAAAATTAATTGGCAAAAATAATTTTATATATATATATATATATATCTATCTGGGAAGGGTGACAGTAGGCGCTACTCCTTTCTCTGTATATGGATAATCCCTTTTAGTATATCGTAAATGTTGAAATTCTTGAAAACACTCCCCCTATCCTTTTTAGGGGTGGCCGCCTTTTTTCCAATAGGTATGTTGTTCAGACAGTACCTCCAAATTTCTGAAAAAAAAACAAATGAAAATAGGCGCCTCCTAGTGTAATATTGTCAAATCTTAGGTACCCTTCACCAATAGCCACACTCTAGTGAATTGAAGGAGTACCGTATTTGGTGGAATTCCAACCACCTGATGATAAGTTGTGTATCACTCTGTCACAAATCTGTTATCTCCCTTGGTATCAGTATCGTCTAGGCAGGAAATAACTTGGTGGTGTTCTGACATATGACTAGTCTCATGCATAAAAGATAAAAAGCAGGAGCACCAATAGTGTAATACGTTTAAAAACACATTTATTGAAACAAAATTCCTAGGTATGTAGTTGCCCGTACCATATGAAATAATAAAATCAGCTTATCTGTAAAATGTAGTCTCAGTCCACAGGATAAACCTCACTCAACGCGTTTCGTCCGATGCATGTAGCTGGACTTCCTCAGGAGTGTAGTGGACTGTGTCCACTGTGCATGTATTTATACCCTGTTAATTAGTCCTAATAATGGGCTGGACCAGAACCTTCATGTTACAGGAAGTGACATCACTTCCTGCCGGGAGCGACATCACTTCCGGCCGGAATTAAAATAATATGTGTATAGGAATAAATTGAAAGGGAATAGATAAATGTATTCGAATAGACATTAGGTATCCCATGGCGCTAGTGACCCGCGCCGCACTACTCTGTAGCCATCAGTGTGGGCGATCATTTTCCCCGGCCCGCCGCGACCGCCGGAAGTCAAGGCCGGGCCGTACGTCACTTCCGCCCCCACTGCTCCCGACTTCAGAGCGCCCATGGCGCATGCGCCGGTTCGGCCGGTCACAGTGCCGCCTTACCTCGCCGCGCCCGGACACTCCCCCGGAAACAGGATAGCTCAGGATGTGTGTCAGCACAGGAACAGCGCCATGTTTTTGGAGACCAACGAAACATGTTAGAAACACTAATAGGATTGGGCAAAAAATAGCAGTGCTAATTTGACAGTAGTCACCGTAATTGTTTAAGTAAAGAGATGCCCAAGTTCAATTATATACTGTAAACATAGATACTCATTATTGTGCAAAATAACACATGAAAACTATTAATTAAAACAAGCTGAAAATTTGCTATGCAGTGACCTCAGTAAACATTAAACAAGACAATATTGTTGTGTAAATGCAGTGATCCTGAAATATGTGTACTCGCATAGTTCTTAGCTTGGTTTTTCATAGATTAATGGAGGTAATGTGTCAAGATGATAAATATTATAATAGAGTGAAATATAAAAATATGTAATAATGTAGAAAGGAAGCATAATTAGTTAGTGAGACAAAACATAATATATATAGGTTAGTGAAGGTAAAAATATGAGTGGATGTATAAACATTCAGGCAGAGTAAGAATTGATCACAACTAAAAAGCCAGGCTCATAAAAATACATATAAAATTATATGAATATATAAAATAAACATATAAGATCTGGATAAAATTTATAAAAATGGAGCAATTTCATAATTGTCATTTAGTCCTGTAGGCATTAGGGTTTTAAGTTTGTGTATCCAGAACATCTTTCTCTGAGACAATTTCTTCTCTCTATCGCCTCCTCTTGGACCCAATTGGACATTTTCAAGAGTTCTGACCGTAAGGCCCTTGACTTCTGAGCCGTGGAAGAGTTTAAAATGTTTTGGGACAGAGTGAAAGTCTTGATTGTTTTTAATGCTTCTTACATGTTCCTGTATGCGTAGTTTTAACTGGCATTTCGTCTTCCCTATGTACCTCAATTTGCACGGACATTCAATCATATAGATTACCCAAGTTGTATTGCATGTGGTCCTATCTTTTGGCCTGTATGTTTTAGAGCTGTCTGAGTTCATAAATGTTTTTGGTTGAGGATGAACATACTGGCAAATGTTGCATTGTTTACATTTGAATAGTCCTTTTGCTAGCTTATATATAAACTAGCAAAGCAATTCTGTCTGCGCAAACGTCCTGCACTCCACGGTGCTCCAGTAAAGTGCTGCACCCCTTGTTTTCCCTATCCACTGGGCTGTGTCTACAAAGCAAGAAGGAATAAGGAGGCGCGCAATAGTGAAGTAAGTCTTCTAAAAACGTTTATAGTGTATTACTGTAGGTAAAATATACACTCACAATATATCACATAAAACAAGCATCTCACAATAGCGACAACAGTTGGACTCTCAGCTCCATGTGGAGGCTCTACTCCATTCAGAGTCCCGGAGATCCCTGGCGCTGTCCCGGAAGTGAGTCACAAACCAAGCCTCAATCTCAGCGATACGCAGACGTCACCTCAGCTCAGTCATCAAGTTCCCAGACCGGTTTCGTCTTCCGACTTCCTCAGTGGGCACATGAATGCAGTGTGCATGGTGGTGTTTAAATAGAGCTGTGCTTTGAGCCATTAATCAGTTACCTCGCCACAGGTGTACTTTACTATGTTTACCCCATACTTACTCATAAGCAAATCACAAATGTGAACAGTACTATCACAGTCAGTCATAGTACACATATACATATTACATCATTACATATATTATACACATACAAATTCATAAAACATAAACCAGAAAATCTAAAACAAACTGTCCGGTTACGGTCACCATTTTATGGAAGACCAACTGCAGTATATAGCATAACCTTTCTTTAAATTGCTTAAGCTAAAAATGCTTTTGTTAAAAACACCTGATTTGTATGCAAAACTTTCTGTGGCATAACCAATTTTTTTGGGAATAATTACATACAATCGGGCGGATTGGGACGCCGGGATACAGGTTTAGTCCGAGGTCGGCTGGTAGCCAAGCTCCACTCAGCAGCCGTTCTCTCCCCCCTCTCAGCACAACATAGACAACTGCAGCAGCCACTTCTACTAGTGGAGCTTTTGCGCATGCGCAGAGGCTCACTGTCAGACCCGCCGTGATGTGCTGTCTCTGTGGACAAAGCACTCAGCGGCAGTCCTGACGCAGCTCCACCTCCCCCAGCTCCCGCACACTGTATGCTGAGTACCGGGCATCGAACGAGGAGCCCGGCAAGCAAGGCGGCTTCTGTGCAGGTTGCTAGCGGCTTTTGGTAAGTGAATTGTTCCTGAGGGGGGTGGCTCACTAACTCCTTTCAAATTTATATTTTATATTTCTGTCCACAGTCCACAGTCCACCAATAAGTTATAACATGTCGCCAGTGGGGTTTTTTTTTTTTTTTTTTTAAAGTTTATGAGACATTTATTTCCTGAGGAGAATATCTTAATGCACAAAAAAAGTGTTTTATGTAATAAAAAATAAAACACAGTAAAATATAGCAAATATAAAAATATATATAGCAGGTGAACAATATGTAAGAGATATTTACAGTATATCCAAATAATTAATGCATGCAAACAGGTATGTTTCAATCAACAATACTATATTGTATCCATGGCCATAGAAATGCTGGTGGATGCAAACAGGTGTATCTATCTTCTATGGGATTAATTTCCCTGTCTTCTAAGTTAAAGAAGAAAGCATTTGGGAGCAATCAGGAGTTATCTCCAATCCCGCCGTCACAAGGACTGCCAAGCTGCCAGCACGCGCCAAAAAAATCTGCACTTCACACCCTACCGAACCAATGTTGCGCAGGCAAACTCAGCAGCCAGAAAGGAGAGGAACTGGCGGTGTGTCCACATTTGGGAGCAGAGGCTAGACTGAAAGGAAGCTTCGTCTGCACCCACCGGGCCAACACGGAGCTGGTAATCAGCACATCCGGATGGGAGAGGTCAAGCATCACTATACAGCACACCATCTCGCAACAGTGGAACAAAACCTTACCGGTAAGGAGGATAGAGAAGCGGGACGCCACTAGGTCTGTTATGGACTGAATACATGTATTCTGTTTTCCGTTAATTTGTTCCTTGCAAACAAAGATCCTTTAAGTCAGAAGACTGGGAAATTAGTCCCCTAAATGTCTGGACTATTTTAAAGAAATACAAGTTAACCTGACATTTTAGATACACCTATTCGCATGCACCAGCATATCTGTGACCACGGATACAATACAGTATTGTTGATTGAAACACCTGTTTGCATGCATGAATCATTTATATATATATATCCATATCGTCTCTTAAATATTGTTCACCTGCTATATATATCTTTATATTTGCTATATTTTAAAGTTTCTTTTCTATTATATAAAACATTTTTTTTGTGCATTAAGAAATTCTCATCAGGAAATAAATGTCTCATATCCTTTAAAAAAAAAAAATAAATAAATAGGTGAATACATTTTTTAAATAATTTTACACCCTTTTTGAATGGCTGCACCTGTGTGACATCTGAGGTGGCGTGAATGTAGTATGCATGTAATGTAGTATGTTTGTCAGTTGCGTAGTTTTTAGCCTTTGTGATATCAAAATCTTCATCTCTAATTGTAAATTTGATTTATTTGCTACCTGACCATTAAATTTAATCCCCTATTTTATGGAATTTATCTTAGGGGTCTGTTTACTAAGCCTTGGACGGAGATAAGGTACCAGCCAGTCAGCACCTAAATACCATGTCACAGGCTGTGTTTGAAAAATGACAGTTAGGAGCTGGTTGATTGGTACTTTATCTCCGTCCCCTTTATCTCCATCCAAGACTTAGTAAATAGACCCCTTAGTCCTATAAAAGAGCCCTGTCAACAACAAAAAACATTGGCAGTTTCAGTTTTGTAAAAACTCTATCATCTGAGGTAAGCATGCCCCACCCCTCTCAACAGACACCACCCATCACCAGATACCACACCCTCAACAGCCCCACCCCCACTAGGGGCTGCTTCCTGCCATTTCTCGGGCTGGTTTTCTAGCCCAATCCGCCCCTGCATACAATGATGATCTCGGAGAGGGGCAGTATAACACGCATCATAGGGATACATGATCCAACTACTATGATGCCCCCACCCATACCCAGCATTCACCAATACACAAGAACTTTCATAAAATGATGATACCGGAGAGGGGCGGTAAAAAGCGCATCACAGGGATATGTGATCCAACTGTGATGTCACCGCCCACCCCCAGCATTCACCAATATACAAGAGAAAACAGCAACAGAGAAGAAAAATTACTAGTATAATAGCAGCAAGAGTTAATATAAAAAGGCAAAACAAGGAGGACAAAAGGCAAGATTAATTCTACTAAATCCTACATTATGTACAAACCCTTCTCTGGTCGATGGGATGCGTGGAAGGAGACTAGGAGCCAATTTATCTTTTAATGATTTTGCTTTTCTAAAAATAATTTGGGGGGCATTGGGTAAAACTTTCCCAAGTACAGGATCAATGGTTAAAATACCCCAATGTTTAGTTAGAATCTCTTAAATTTCCTTTTCTTTACTATTACAGGTTGAGTATCCCTTACCAAAATGCTAGGGACCAGAGGTATTTTGGATATCGGATTTTTCCGTATTTTGGAATAATTGCATACCATAATGAGATATCATGGTGATGGGACCCAAGTCTAAGCACAGAATGCATTTATGTTACATATACACCTTATACACACAGCCTGAAGGTCATTTAATACAATATTTTTAATAACTTTGTGTATTAAACAAAGTTTGTGTACATTGAGCCATCAGAAAACAAAGGTTTCACTATCTCACTCTCACTCAAAAAAGTCCGTATTTCGGAATATTCCGTATTTCGGAATATTTGGATATGGGATACTCAACCTGTATAAGAAGTCACAAAAGGTACAAAAAAATAATTATCCTTATAGCCCCTTGACTTATCCTTATATTCAAGCAATATTGTCTAGGAATATTTTTGGCTCTCAATACTCCCTTCTATTAAATCATATGGGTATTTCTTTTCCCTGAACCTGGCACCATATATATTAGCTTGTGCATCAAATTTTGAATCTTGTGCACAATTACGTCTTAATCTAACAAATTGTGAGAAAGGAATAGACAGGGAAGAGACAACTAAAACTGCTCATTTTAGAGCATATGCGCAACATTTTAAATGGGGTTAAAAACCACAGTGTGCCACGTCATTTTGCTGAATGTCAGAAATCCTCGGTGTAAAACTTCTCGTTGAAAGCCATTGAACACATAACACTGGATGAACTAAGGGGAGATATTTTGAAAAAGTTAGCAAGACGAGAAACCTTTTGGATATATAAGCTTGACAACTTCTGTCCCTCTGGTTTAAATGAGGGTTGTGACATAACTCCCTTTCTGGTTGATTGAATCTAGTAGAATTAATCCTGCCTTTTGTCCTCCTTGTTTTGTCTTTTTATATTAATTCTTGCTGCTATTATACTAGTAATTTTTCTTCTCTCTTGCTGTTTTCTCTTGTATATTGGTGAATGCAGGGGGTGGGCGGTGACATCACAGTTGGATCACGTATCCCTGTTATGCGCTTTTTACCGTCCCCCTCTCCGGTATCATCATTTTATGAAAGTTCTTGTGTATTGGTGAATGCTGGGGATGGGTGGGGGCATCATAGTAGTTGGATCATGTATCCCTATGATGCGTGTTATACCGCCCCTCTCCGGGATCATCATTGTATGTAATTATTCCCCAAACATTGGTTATGCCACAGAAAGTTTTGCATACAAATCAGGTGTTTTTAATAAACAAAAGTGTTTTTAGCTTAAGCAATTTATATAAAGGTTATGCGATGTACTGCAGTTGGTCTTCCATAAAATGGTGACTGTAACTGGACAGTTTATTTTAGAGTTCCTGGTTTATGTTTTATGAATTTGTATGTGTATAATATATGTAATATGTATATGTGTACTATGACTGACTGTGATAGTACTGTTCACATTTGTGATTTGCTTATGAGTAAGTATGGGGTAAACATAGTAAAGTACACCTGTGGCGAGGTAATTGATTAATGGCTCAAAGCACAGCTCTATTTAAACACCACCATGCACACTGCATGTATGTGCCCACTGAGGAAGTCAGAAGATGAAACCGGTCTGGGAACTTGATGACTGAGCTGAGGTGATGCCTGCATATCGCGGAGATCGATGCTTGGTTTGTGACTCACTTCCGGGACGGCGCCAGGGATTTCCGGGACGCCGATGGAATAGATCCTCCACATGGAGCTGAGAGTCCGAATGTTGCCGCTATTGTGAGATGCTTGTTTCATATGATATATTGTGAGTGTATATTTTACCTAATACACTATAAACATCTTTAGAAGACTTACTTCACTATTGTGCGCCTCCTTATTCCTTCTTGATATGTATGTATATATATATGTATATATATATACACACAGTATCTTAGAAGTACCATATAAACAGTGATAACCAGTATATATGCACAATAATATATGATTTTCTTCCTTTCAAATCAAGGGGGTAACGTTGGTGTATCTAAATATATTTTGGCGTAAAAGGTGAAAAAGTTCCCTGACCATTGTTCTATATGGTCTCTGTTGCTGACTTTTGTAAGGCCCCTTATGCAGACTATTGCACTTATGTAATAACCTGAGAGTAAGGGGAACTGGTGTGATCCCGTACACTTAGCCCATACAATACATTTATAGCGGCAATAAATTAAAAGGCAAACCTAACCTGGTTTTACCTTTTAAAATCATTACTGTTTTAAATCTACTAATCTAAATAGCCATAGTAGCGCCATTTCCTGCAAATCACAAGTGGTTACATAAGGGCCTATGACAGTGGTTTCCAAACTTTTTTGAATCACGGCGCCCTAGAATATCAGAATTTTTTTCACGGCACCTCTAGGCCAAAAATTTCTTATTTAGAAAGAAATATTACATTAAGTAGATCGCGTTTATATATGTCATCCTTAGGGTCAGTTGTGTGGTGAGGGACAAGATTTGCTTCAGTTTGGCCACATATTTCATGACTGGCAGCCACCAATACTGGTTTTGCCTATTATATTGCCAATGGATAATTTGATTTGGTCCTGGACCACCAACCCAGGGCACCCCTGCAAGTGTCCCAAGGCACCCCAGGGAGCCACGGCACACAGTTTGGGAACCTCTGGCCTATGAGTTAATACTACATATCAGCCTATAGGCCCTTATGTAATAGCCTTCTATCTGCTGCTTGCTTAATCTTCACTTTCTAGTTTTTTAGAGCATTTGGCTGGATGACTGTAATTAACAGTACACTGGCTTGTGACTCGCAGGGGAAAAATTGCATTTTACACTTTTCAAATCCATTGGGAATGATGAATTCACTCATGTGCTAATTGTGCTATGACAGCTTTTAATGTTTGTTAGAAAACAATTGATTGCAAAAACAAAGGCCATTTTTTGAATAATTTAAAACATGAGCTAGTATTTATTGATTAATTTACAATCTGCCAGTAGTAAAAGTGACATGGTAATGTGGAAATAACATTCTGCAAAGTATGGTGTTGTGGTAAGAATCAGAGTTATACAGTGGTAAGAAATGGACGTGGAATGAACGACTAATTACTTTGCAGTTATTCAGCCTTAGAAAATAGGGACACTAGCAAACGCAATAAATTTCAGTGGTGAAATTTCAATATCTGTGATCAGCAGACAAAATTGCCCTCCCAAACATTTGGAGCACAGTTAAGTAACAAAGAAGCATTGTGCAAACAACACAATGCATTTTTCAGTGGTGCAGGGCACCATCTTGTTATAGTAAGCTTCCAAATATTTGCCTGTTCTTTGCGATTCGTTTTAATTTAATTGACTCAATTTAATTTAATTTAATTGAGTCAAATCAAAGTTATACAAACAAAATGCTTGTGTGCTGAAGCTCTTATGGCTTTATTATTATCGGCCTGATTCAGAGTTGTAGGCTAATGATCTCATACTCAGGGGATGTGCAAATATATGCTAATGCTGTAGCTGCCTGGGAATAGATTGTGCCCACCAGCAGCTTCACAGATCCAAGCAACTGGGTACAAACGTAGCAACAGTCATTGAACAATGATAATCGACCATGTGATTAACCCTATGGTTGCGCAGGATGGGTGCAGGAATTGAGATGTTGACGCAGTGCATTGTAGGTATGGGATCGCAGTCATAGGCACTACCCATTACCTCCTTGAAACAATCCCCGACTGTCAATGAATTTGCAAATAAATCCTCACTGCAAGTGACTTTGGTAAGGTACTTTAACAAGTGCGCAGGGTGACACCAATGCATGCGCAGACGTCCGATATTTGCTGAACTGTGTAAATATTGTCAGCGGGTACATCTCTAAATCAGGTGCTGTATACAGTGTTAGAGAAACGAAAGGATCACCACAGCCAATAGCAGTGTTTGATGAGTCTTATAGTGTTTATATATATATATATATATATATATATACACACCCCCACACACTCGCGCGCGCCCACACACAGATCAGCCAAGGGGTGGGATATATTTGCACGCTCAGTTTTTAAAGTTGATGTCGGAAGAAGAAAAAATGGTCACGCATAGAGCTCTATCCAATTTTTTGACGAGAGACAAATTGTGATGACTAGGCTGCTTCAGAGCATCTGTAAAATGGCAAGTCTTGTGGGGTATTCCCAGTATGCAGTGGTTAGTACCTACAAAAGTTTTCCATGGAAGAACAGACATCAGGGTCATAGGCACCCAAGGCTCACTGATGCCCATCTGGTCCTATCCCACAGAAGAGCTACTGTAGCACAAATTGCTGAATAAGTTCATGCTGTCTATGATGGAAAGGTGTCAGAACACACAGTGCATTGCAACTTGCTGGCTATGGGGCTGCGTAGCCGCAGACCAGTCAGAGTGGTGATACCTGTCCACTCCCAAAAGTACTATAATGGTTACGTGAGTATCGGAACTGTACCAAGGGGCAATGGAAGAAAGTGTCTGATGAATAATTTTTCCTTTCACATCATGTGGACAGTCAAATGTGTGCATCATTTACCTGGGGAAGAGATGGCACCAGGATGGACGTTGGGAAGAAGACAAGTTAGTAGAGGCAGTGTGGTGCTCTGGGCAATGTTCCGCTGAAAAACCTTGGGTCCTTGCATTCATGTGGATGTTACTTTGACACGTACCACCTACCTAAATATTGTTCAAGACAAAGTACACCCCTACATAGCAACGGTATTCCCTGATGACAGACCCTTCCATACTACAATAATTGTTCAGGAATTGCTTGGCGAACATTACTGATAGTTCAAGGTGTTGACTTGGTCTCCAAATTCCCTAGATCTCAATCCGATCAAGCATCTATGGGATGTGCTGGAAAAACAAGTCTGAGCCATGGAGGCCCCACCTTGCAACATGCAGAACTTAAATGGATCTACTGGTAACGTATTGGTGCCAGATACCACAGGACACGTTTAGAGGTCTTGTAGAGTCCATGCCTCGATGGGTCAGAGCCTTTTAGGTGGCACAAGGGGGACCTACACAATATTAGGCAGGTGATTTTAATGTTATGACTGATCAGTGTATTTTTATATTTTTATCCTATTTTGACATTTTATTTTTATCAACCAATGTAACTGAAAACCAGTTACCAGTTTGCATGCAAGTAGTTGCTACAGATGTGTCTTCTTACATATATTTTCCATGCGCTACAAGTCGCGTTACACATAACGTGTGAGTGCCATTTGACTTGGTAGCACCTATCGTCTTTGTTTTGCTGTTTCAAATTTTTTTTGTCTTAGATGCAAAGTAATATAATACCAGCAGCTTCTGATGATTAAAATAATATGCGGCATGCCTATATTCTGTGTGTGACTGCTATTGTATTTGCATACAAAGTGCTATGCTACAGTGTTTTCATGGAAAACACTGTAACGTGGCATTTCGGATGCAGATACAGCCGCAGTTACACACAGAATATAGACATGCCACATATTTTAAACCGCATAAGCTGCTTGTGCATCCTATTTCATTACTTTGAGTCTAAGATACATTTTTGCGGAACAAAACACATTAAAAGATGCTCTGCGTTACTGAGTCCCGCCACGGCATGGCGCAACTTTAAGGGCTGTTTAGCGTGACTGCAGCAAGGATTGAAGAGGACACATCTGTATTTGGGTCACACATGTGAGTATTACCTGTAATTGGCCTGGCCCCCCGATGTCATCTACCTTGACGAGATGTGTTTGATAGTGAGAAGTGTTTTTTTGTGCTGAAAAATGATGCCAATAGTTGTTTTTTCTATTGCTGCAATAATCAGTGATAGATAACTAGCTCTGTTGCCAGATCTTAATAAATAAGCCTATTAAAGATTAGCATAGAGAAAGTCAGGGTCAATACATGTTGACAGAAACCATCCAGTTCCTCAAAAGGTGCTTCAGGTTCTAATAAAGTTTTAGTTCCATTGCACATACATTAACCGGGTTACCTGTGTCACACATGTGCATATCCCCGAGCATGGCGAAGCAGTGCGATAACTTACTTGACTGCTCTGCAATATTTTATTATAATTTGTGGCAATACAGGTTGAGTATCCCATATCCAAATGTTCCGAAATACGGAATATTCCGAAATGCTGACTTTTTTGAGTGAGATAGTGAAACCTTTGTTTTCTGATAGCTCAATGTACACAAACTTTGTTTAATACACAAAGTTATAAAAAATATTGTATTAAATGACCTTCAGGCTGTGTGTATAAGGTGTATATGAAACATAAATGAATTGTGTGAATGTACACACACTTTGTTTAATGCACAAAGTTATAAAAAAATATTGGCTAAAATTACCTTCAGGCTGTGTGTATAAGGTGTATATGGAACATAAATGCATTCTGTGCTTAGACATGGGTTCCATCACCATAATATCTCATTATGGTATGCAATTATTCCAAAATACGGAAAAATCCGATATCCAAAATACCTCTGGTCCCAAGCATTTTGGATAAGGGATACTCAACCTGTATATTAATTTAGAAAATCATCCTCATCACCAGAGATTAATAAAAAAAGCCTGCAAAAAATAGTGTAGCTTTAAATATAGACTCCTGATCAGATGTTGTATATTTTGTCTACATTCTCATGTTGACACAAGAATGTCGACCTGGTCATACAGTTTTTCTCTGACGTCCTAGTGGATGCTGGGAACTCCGTAAGGACCATGGGGAACAGACGGGCTCCGCAGGAGACTGGGCACTCCAAAGAAAAGATTAAGTACTATCTGGTGTGCACTGGCTCCTCCCTCCATGCCCCTCCCCCAGACCCCAGCCAGTTAGAATCTGTGCCCGGCCAGAGCTGGGTGCTCCTAGTGGGCTCTCCTGAGCTTACTAGTAAAGAAAGTATTTATTAGGTTTTTTATTTTCAGTGAGCTTCTGCTGGCAACAGACTCACTGCTATGTGGGACTAAGGGGAGAGAAGCAAACCTACCTGCTTGCAGCTAGCTTGTGCTTCTTAGGCTACTGGACACCATTAGCTCCAGAGGGTTCGAACACAGGCACCTATCCTCGATCGTCCGTTCCCGGAGCCGCGCCGCCGTCCCCCTCGCAGAGCCAGAAGAACAGAAGCTTGAAGACGACGAAATCGGCGGCTGAAGACTCCTGTCTTCATTAAGGTAGCGCACAGCACCGCAGCTGTGCGCCATTGCTCCCAGCACACTTACACACTCCGGTCACTGTAGGGTGCAGGGCGCTGGGGGGGGGCGCCCTGGGCTGCAATTGAAGTACCTTTTGGCATAAAAATACATATATACAGTCTGGCACTGTATATATGTAAAAAACCCCGCCATTTTTTCACACAGAAAGCGGGACAGAAGCCCGCCACTGAGGGGGCGGGGCCTTCTTCCTCAGCACACCAGCGCCATTTTCTCTTCACAGCTCCGCTGGAAGCAGCTCCCCAGGCTCTCCCCTGCAGTATCCAGGTACAAGACGGGTTAAAAAGAGAGGGGGGCACATAAATTTAGGCGCAAATAAGACATATAAAGCAGCTATTGGGTAAATCACTTATTATCAGTGAGAATCCCTGTGTTATATAGCGCTGTGGTGTGTGCTGGCATACTCTCTCTCTGTCTCCCCAAAGGACTTTGTGGGGTCCTGTCCTCAGTCTGAGCATTCCCTGTGTGTGCGGTGTGTCGGTACGGCTGTGTCGACATGTTTGATGAGGAAGGTTACGTGGAGGCGGAGCAAGGGCAGATAAGTGTGGTGTCGTCCCCGTCGGGGCCGACACCTGATTGGATGGATATGTGGAAGGTCTTAAATGACACTGTAAACTCCTTACATAAAAGGTTTGATGACGCTGCAGCCTTGGGACAGCCGGGGTCTCAGCCCGCGCCTGCCCAGGCGACTCAGAAACCGTCAGGGGCTCATAAACGCCCTCTATCTCAGATGGTTGACACAGATGTCGACACAGTCCGACTCCAGTGTCGACGATGGTGAGGCACATTTACAGTCTAAAATGACCAAGGCCATCCGATACATGATTATTGCAATGATAGATGTATTACACATTTCTGAGATTAACCCTGTTAATACCAAGAGGGTTTATATGTTTGGGGAGAAAAAGCAGCCAGTGACTTTTCCCCCATCTGATGAATTAAATGAATTGTGTGAAGAAGCGTGGAGTTCCCCTGATAAGAAATTAGTGATTTCTAAGAGGTTACTGATGGCGTACCCTTTCCCGCCAACGGACAGGTTACATTGGGAAACATCCCCTAGGGTGGACAAGGCCTGACACGCTTATCTAAAAAGGTGGCCCTGCCGTCTCAGGATACGGCCGCCCTAAAGGAGCCTGCGGATAGAAAGCAGGAAGCTATCCTGAAGTCAGTGTATACACACTCTGGTACTCTACTGAGACCTGCTATTGCTTTAGCCTGGATGTGTAGTGCTGTAGCAGCGTGGACAGATACTCTGTTAGACGACATAGATTCCCTCGACAGAGATACTGTTTTGCTAACCCTGGGCCATATCAAAGACGTCGTCTTATATATGCGGGATGCTCAGAGGGACATTTGCCTGCTGGGCTCTAGAATTAATGCTATGTCCATTTCTGCCAGGAGGGTCTTATGGACTCGGCAATGGACAGGAGATGCTGATTCTAAAAAACACATGGAGGTTTTGCCTTATAAGGGTGAGGAATTGTTTGGGGACGGTCTGTCGGACCTCGTGTCTACAGCGACAGCTGGAAAGTCGACTTTCTTGCCTCAGGTTTCCTCACAGCCTAAGAAAGCACCGTATTATCAAATGCAGTCCTTTCGTTCCCAAAAAGGCAAGAGGGTCAGGGGCGCATCCTTTCTTGCCAGAGGCAGGGGTAGAGGTAAGAAGCTGCACCATGCAGCCAGTTCCCAGGAACAAAAGTCCTCCCCTGCTTCCACTAAGTCCACCGCATGACGTTGGGGCTCCACAGGCGGAGCCAGGTGCGGTGGGGGCGCGTCTCCGAAACTTCAGCAACCAGTGGGTTTGCTCACAGGTGGATCTCTGGGCTGTACAAATTGTATCTCAGGGATACAAGCTGGAATTCGAAGCGACTCCCCCCCGCCGTTACCTCAAATCAGCCTTGCCAGCTTCCCCCATGGAAAGGGAGGTAGTACTGGCGGCAATTCACAAGCTGTACCTCCAGCAAGTGATTGTAAGGGTCCCCCTCCTTCAACAGGGAAGGAGTCACTATTCCACAATGTTTGTGGTACCGAAACCGGACAGTTCGGTGAGACCCATTCTGAATTTAAAATCCTTGAACACTTATATAAAGAAATTCAAGTTCTAAATGGAATCGCTCAGAGCGGTTATTGCAAGCCTGGAAGAGGGGGATTTTATGGTGTCGCTGGACATCAAAGATGCTTACTTGCATGTCCCCATTTACCCACCTCACCAGGAGTACCTCAGGTTTGTGGTACAGGACTGTCATTACCAGTTCCAGACGTTGCCGTTTGGCCTGTCCACGGCACTGAGAATATTTACCAAGGTAATGGCCGAAATGATGATACTCCTTCGGCAGAAGGGAGTTATAATTATCCCGTACTTGGACGATCTCCTCATAAAGGCGAGGTCCAGGGAGCAGTTGTTGATCAGCGTAGCACTCTCTCAGGAAGTGTTGCAACAGCACGGCTGGATTCTGAATGTTCCAAAGTCGCAGCTGATTCCTACGACGCGTCTGCTTTTCCTGGGCATGATTCTGGACACAGAACAGAAGAAGGTGTTTCTCCCAGTGGAGAAGGCCCAGGAATTGTCATCTCTGGTCAGGGACCTCCTGAAACCAAAACAGGTATCGGTGCATCACTGCACGCGAGTCCTGGGAAAGATGGTGGCTTCATACGAAGCCATTCCCTTCGGCAGGTTCCATGCGAGGATCTTTCAGTGGGATCTGTTGGACAAGTGGTCCGGATCGCATCTTCAGATGCATCGGCTGATCACCCTGTCCCCAAGGGCCAGGGTGTCTCTTCTGTGGTGGCTGCAGAGTGCTCACCTTCTCGAGTGCCGCAGGTTCGGCATACAGGACTGGGTCCTGGTGACCACGGATGCAAGCCTCCGAGGGTGGGGGGCAGTCACTCAGGGAAGAAACTTCCAAGGGCTGTGGTCAAGTCTGGAGACTTCTCTACACATAAATATACTGGAACTAAGGGCCATTTACAACGCCCTGAGTCAAGCAGAGCCCCTGCTTCGAAACCGGGCAGTACTGATTCAGTCAGACAACATCACGGCGGTCGCCCATGTAAACCGCCAGGACGGCACAAGAAGCAGGATGGCAATGGCGGAAGCCACAAAGATTCTTCGGTGGGCGGAGAATCACGTGCAAGCTCTGTCAGCAGTGTTCATTCCGGGAGTGGACAACTGGGAAGCAGACTTCCTCAGCAGTCACAACCTCCACCCGGGAGAGTGGGGACTTCATCAAGAAGTCTTCACACAGATCGCAAAGCGATGGGAACTGCCACAGGTGGACATGATGGCGTCCCGCCTCAACAAAAAGCTAAAAAGATATTGCGCCAGGTCAAGGGACCCTCAGGCGATAGCTGTGGACGCCCTAGTGACACCGTATGTGTTTCCTCCTCTTCCTCTCATACCCAAGGTACTGAGAATAGTAAGAAAGAGAGGAATAAGAACAATACTCATTGTTCCGGATTGGCCAAGAAGAACTTGGTACCCGGAACTGCAAGAAATGCGCACAGAGGACCCATGGCCTCTGCCTCTCAGACAGGACCTGCTGCAACAAGGGCCCTGTCTGTTCCAAGACTTACCGCGGCTGCGTTTGACGGCATGGCGGTTGAACGCCGGATCCTAGCTGAAAAAGGCATTCCGGATGAAGTTATTCCGACACTGATAAAGGCTAGGAAAGACGTGACAGCAAAGCATTATCACCGTATATGGCGAAAATATGTTGCTTGGTGTGAGGCCAGGAAGGCCCCTACAGAGGAATTCCAGCTGGGTCGATTCCTGCACTTCCTACAGTCAGGGGTGACTATGGGCCTAAAATTGGGGTCCATAAAGGTCCAGATTTCGGCCCTATCCATTTTCTTTCAAAAAGAACTGGCTTCACTGCCTGAGGTTCAGACGTTTGTTAAGGGAGTGCTGCATATTCAGCCCCCTTTTGTGCCACCAGTGGCACCCTGGGATCTTAACGTTGTGTTGGATTTCCTGAAATCCCACTGGTTTGAGCCACTTAGGACCGTAGAACTAAAGTATCTCACGTGGAAAGTGGTCATGCTGTTGGCCTTAGCATCGGCTAGGCGTGTGTCGGAATTGGCAGCTTTGTCATGTAAAAGCCCATATCTGATCTTCCATATGGACAGGGCAGAATTGAGGACTCGTCCCCAATTTCTCCCAAAGGTGGTATCATCGTTTCATTTGAACCAACCTATTGTGGTGCCTGCGGCTACTCGGGTCTTGGAGGACTCCAAGTTACTGGACGTAGTCAGGGCTTTGAAAATATATGTTTCCAGAACGGCTGGAGTCAGGAAGACTGACTCGCTGTTTATCCTGCATGCACCCAACAAGCTGGGTGCTCCTGCTTCAAAGCAAACTATTGCGCGCTGGATCTGTAGCACGATTCAGCTAGCTCATTCTGCGGCTGGATTGCCGCATCCAAAATCAGTAAAAGCCCATTCCACAAGGAAGGTGGGCTCTTCTTGGGCGGCTGCCCGAGGGGTCTCGGCTTTACAGCTTTGCCGAGCGGCTACTTGGTCGGGTTCAAACACATTTGCAAAGTTCTACAGGTTTGATACCCTGGCTGAGGAGGACCTTGTGTTTGCTCATTCGGTGCTGCAGAGTCATCCGCACTCTCCCGCCCGTTTGGGAGCTTTGGTATAATCCCCATGGTCCTTACGGAGTTCCCAGCATCCACTAGGACGTCAGAGAAAATAAGAATTTACTCACCGGTAATTCTATTTCTCGTAGTCCGTAGTGGATGCTGGGCGCCCGTCCCAAGTGCGGACTTTCTGCAATACGTGTATATAGTTATTGCTTAAATAAGGGTTATTGTTATGAGCCATCCGTTGAGTGAGGCTCAGTTGTTGTTCATACTGTTAACTGGGTAAGGTTATCACAAGTTGTACGGTGTGATTGGTGTGGCTGGTATGAGTCTTACCCTGGATTCAAATTTCCTTTCCTTGTAATGTCAGCTCGTCCGGGCACAGTTTCCCTGGCTGGGGTCTGGGGGAGGGGCATGGAGGGAGGAGCCAGTGCACACCAGATAGTACCTAATCTTTCTTTGGAGTGCCCAGTCTCCTGCGGAGCCCGTCTGTTCCCCATGGTCCTTACGGAGTTCCCAGCATCCACTACGGACTACGAGAAATAGAATTACCGGTGAGTAAATTCTTATTATATTCTCACAATATTGACATTGACCAGGTCAACACTGATGAAATATCAACATGATTAGAACATCAAAACAATGGGGGTCATTCCGACCCGTTCGCACGCAGAGGTTCGTCGATGCGGTGCGACGGGTCGGAACTGCGCATGCACAGCGACGGTCGTTGCCGGGCAGCTGCCAGAATAAAGAAGAAAGTGATCGCTAGCGCGATCGCAAGAAGATTGACAGCGGGGAGGCGTTCCGGGGCGTCTACTCACCGTTTTCCGGGTGTGGAGATCCAAACGCAGGCGTGTCCAGGCGTTTGGAGGGCGGATGTCTGACGTCAAATCCGGGACCTTCATCGCTGGATCGTAAGGGTAAGTAACTGCAGGGCTGGTCTACTTCTGCACAGAACTTTTTTAGCATAGCAGGGCTGCACAAGCGAACGCAGCCCTGCTATGCTAAAATACACTCCCCCATAGGCGGCGTCTAGTTGATCGCACGAGCAGCAAAAAGTTGCTACGTGCGATCAACTCGGAATGACCCCTAATGTCCCTTGTGGTCTAGTAGTGACTTACCTAGTATGACGGGTCCGTCGGCTACAGTGAAATCTTCTGGGTCTGGCAGTCAGCTGATGATGACTGCTAGTGCTTCTGGTCGGGAGTTTGCTTAACCACTAACCCTCCCCTCCCGCAGCCTAACACTACCCCCCCCCCCCACACACACACACCACACACACACAGTCTAACACTAAACCCTCCCACAGCCTAACCCTAACCCTTCCTTCCCGCAGCCTAACCCTAGCTCTCCTCTCCCGCAGACTAACCCTAACACCCGCAGCCTAACCCTAACTCTCTCTATAGTCTATGCCCAGAATCTGCCCCCTCTTCTCTCCCCAGAATCTGCCCCCCTCTTCTCTCCCCAGAATCTGCCCCCCTTCTCTCTCCCAAGTATCTGCCTCCCCTCCTCTCTCTGCCCAGCATCCCCCCCCCACTCCCCAGCATCTGCACCCCCTCTCTCTGCCCAGCATCTGTCTCCCCCATCTCTCAGCCCAGCATCTGCCTCCCCTCCTCTCTCTGCCCAGCATATTGCTGTCCCCCATCTCTCAGCCCAGCATCTGCTCCCCATCTCTTTGCCCAGCAGCTGCCGAGTCTCCTCTCTCTGCCCAGCAAATGGCTGTCCCCCCACTCTCTGCCCAGCATCTGCACCCCCTCTCTCTGCCCAGCATCTGTCTCCCCCATCTCTCAGCCCAGCATCTGCCTCCCCTCCTCTCTCTGCCCAGCATATTGCTGTCCCCCATCTCTCAGCCCAGCATCTGCTCCCCATCTCTTTGCCCAGCAGCTGCCGAGTCGCCTCTCCCTGCCCAGCAAATGGCTGTCCCCCCACTCTCTGCCCAGCATCTGCCCCTCTTCTCTCTACCCAGCATATGGCTCCTATCCCACCCTCTGTCTGCCCAGCATCTTTCTCCCCCCACTCTCTGCCTAGCATCTGGCTGCCAGCTCCCCCCTCTCTGCCCAGAATCTGGTTGCTTTCCTATTTCTTTGTACAGCATCTGGCTGTCCTACCCTTTATCTACACAGCATCTGGCTGTCACACACATTTCTCTACCACCATTTTCCAACAACAACCACTTTTCCCTTGTTGCCCTCACAACCCACCTTTGAAATGTCGCTGGCGCTGGCTGACTCGCTCTGTCTCCGTGGCTGCCCAAAGGTTAAGTTCTACATTAACCTTCTTGGTAGCAGAGATCTCAGCTATATACCAAGGTACTCGCTGCCTCCACATGTCCTGCAAACTTCCAGGACTTTGTAAGCTCCTTGGGGGTTGTTAAAATACAATGCAAGTGTACTTTTAATAATGTATGTCTTATTGGAGTTAAGTGTCCTAACCCCTCCCCCCGTCTACCCCCCTAACCCTCCCTATCTGCAGCCTCACCCTAACACTCCAATCCCTGCAGCCTAACCTTAACCCTCCCTCACCGCATTCGAACTTAACCCCCCGCCTTTAGTGCCTAGCCCTCCCCCTTAGTGCCTAACCTTCCCTCCCCGCAGCCTAACCCTAATCCTCCCCTTAGTGCCTAAACCCCCCCCCCCCTCTTCTCCGCAGCCTAAACCTCCCCACCCCACTGCCTAACCCTCCCTGGGGGTGCATAACCCTAATCCCCCCCCCCTTCCCGCAGTCTAACCCTCCCCGGGGGTTGCCTAACCCTAACCCCCCCTTCCTGTTGCCTAAACCTAACCTTCCCCCTCACAGCCTAAACCTAACCTCCAACCCCTCCACTTTCACCCTCTGTGGCTTACCTCTCCGGCTGCCCAGCACACAGACATCCAGGATCCGGCGCCGGTATTGTGATCCTATTCAGGATGCCAACGCCAGCATTACGAGCAGTGTCGGGATTCCGGCGTAGGTATTTCGACTGCCGGGATCCAAACCAGATCCCGTGCTTACCATGTTGCTGGTAATGCTAATAATCATAATGATGCCCCGACACATGTGCCTTTCATGTCACCCACTGTCACAGTGTGCTGGGAAGCTAAGGGCGCCAAACTCAGATTATATCTTGCCCCCCACCCAACCTAAAAACGTTCTGACGCCCCTGACACAGACTAATACCTTTACAATGCAATTAAGGTTGTACTATTGATAAGATTATTAATAACTAGTAACTACATGACCAGACCACCTTAATATTTGGGGGTGCCCCTTTGAAATTAACCTTAACAATTGTTCAATTTAAGTGAAGTCTCTAATCATGGTAAAATTGATTTGTGTTTATTAAAGTATGTTCTAAATCCTTTGCTTTAAAAGAGAATATGTATCGTTCATTAGTTTTTTCTTTACTCCATTGGGGCTTGAATGAAAAAAATATATATATTATTTTTGGCAATAATAAATTCATATTCACTTTAAAGTGGATCTAATAGAGCAATTTTGATTACATGTACGTAATAGTGCACGATACATGTCTGTCCTGCACTGCCTTGGGTCAGTCATCTGCTGGGAGAGTGAGTTCCCTGCAGTGATAGAACATACAGTATTTCCCTTCAGATGTAGAATATGTCCTTCCCCATTGAACAGCTATGGCTCTTGTATCCACAAACCTTCCTTAAAGTAATAAAACTGTTACTGTGATCCTCAGCTAGAGAACTGATTATGGTGATGGTTTTTTTTGTGCTGAATATCCTCCTTTAATTCCACTACTGTACAGCATGCATTATAGAACTATAGAAGCATATTTTAATACATTCCTACGTTGTCACATGTTACTATTTATACACCGCAGATATTTTCCCCAGGCAAATAGCTGCCAAACTGGGTATCCTCTTATTCGTGTTTGTCTTCAAGCTGTTCTAGGTTTAGCACTGTTTACTGTTCTCTGATTATGTATATTTCATTCTGGAGAATGTATGTACTTTGGGTCTGATTTGGATTTGTACGCAAGATTTTTTTGATTTGTACGCAAGTTTATTTACATTTCAGATATGTGGGGGTCTGCGCAGTGCACATGCACAAGACCCGTTCTGCACATGCTCAGTATCGCTCCCAGTCCCCCCTTAGCCACAGCATGACCATACCTCCTAACTGTCCCGATTTTCGCAGGACAGTCCCATTTTTTGAGGACTGTCCCACACGCGTGCCGCAGTGTCCCGTGGTGGTGGTGGGGAGGGGGGGGGGGGGGGGCAGTTGGGAGGCTCATGCACTCGCTGCCCTGCTTAGCGTCTATTCATTGGAGTCAGTGGGAGAGGGGGCATGCCACCGGCTCACAGAGCGCTGGGCATGCCCCCTCAGTGACGAAAATGGGGGGGTGGCTCGTGATAACGGGTCCTACCATGAAGCCACGCCCCTTTTATTAGGCCACACCCCTTTGTGTGTGTCCCTTTTTATAGAAATGAAAAGTTAGGAGGTATGGCATGACTGACATGAGTGGGGGTGGTGACTGGCCCGTTTTTACAAAATGAGTAGGCGCGCCAGGCCCTAGGTCGTTGGACGCAGACTTCCTGAACCTGATTGGCCAGTCTAAGTAAGCTTCAGCTTACGTAGAATGAGTGTGGTCTGCTAACATCGCAAGCTGTGGCTGATGGTTGTGCTGGTGATCCGATGCTGCATCCTCAGACCCGGCATTTGGATCTCGCAGATGCATATAGCAGGTGTCTATCTCCTACAGATTCCTCCTGCAGCATTTGCATTTTATTTGTACGGTATTGGACAGCTGCTTTCCTGCAACCTTGCAATACCATACAACTCAGTTTCTTTCTATATAAACTTTCCTGATCCTTTGCTACTGTAAGGGGTGTGGTTACAGCTACTTAGAGCAGGGGAGGTTGGATGTATCCCTGTCTCCAGTGTGTGCAGCAATAAAACGGCATTTATTGGGAAAAAATATTAAATGGCCGATCGGTCATATGGTCATATCCCCTATCCCAATTCCAACCTACGTACTATGGGGGTCATTCCAAGTTGATCACTCGCTAGCTATTTTTTGCAGTGCTGTGAACAGATAGTCGCCACCTATAGGGGAGTGTATGTTTGCTTTGCAAGTGTGTGATTGCATGTGCAGCCGAGTACTACAAAAAAGTTTTGTGCAGTTTCTGAGTAGCTCAGAACTTACTCAGCCGCTGCGATCACTTCAGCCTGTCCGGTCCCGGAATTGACGTCAGACACCCGCCCTGCAAACGCTTGGACACACCTGCATTTTTCCAAACACTCCCAGAAAATGGTCAGTTGCCACCCACATTCGCCTTCTTCCTGTCAATCTCCTTGCGATCAGCTGTGTGAATGGATTCTTCGAAATCCATCGCTCAACAACGATCTGCTTTGTACCCGTATGACGTGCCTGCGCATTGCGGTGCATATGCATGCGCAGTTCTGACCTGATCGCAGCGCAGCAAAAAATCCTAGCGTGCGATCAAGTCGGAATGACCCCCTAAGGGCCTTATTCAGGTTTGTTAGCAAACCAAAAAAGTTAGCAATTTGGCAACACCATGTGCACTGCAGGTGGGGTAGGTGTAAGGTGCAGAGAGAGTTAGATTTGGGTGGGGTGTGTTCGGACTGAAATCTAAATTGCAGTGTAAAAATAAAGCAGCCAGTATTTACAATGCACAGAAACAATATAACCCACCAAAAATAGGATTTTGGTACCTACCGGTAAATCCTTTTCTCGTAGTCCGTAGAGGATGCTGGGGTCCACATTAGTACCATGGGGTATAGACGGGTCCACCAGGAGCCATTGGCACTTTTAAGAGTTTGAGAGTGTGGGCTGGCTCCTCCCTCTATGCCCCTCCCACCAGACTCAGTCTAGAAACTGTGCCCGAGGAGACGACGTACTTTGAGAGAAGGTTATTACACAGATAGTGGTGAGATTCATACCAGCTCACACATACAAGGCATGTCAAGTCAACTAGCTTGAACTACTCAGCAACAGCTGAAACATTACTTACCAAGTAACAAAGCAGTAATCAACTAAAATGAAGTTGTACTGAACCAAATAACAATTGCAGGAAAACGAAACACTGGGCGGGCGCCCAGCATCCTGTGCGGACTACGAGAAAAGGATTTACCGGTAGATACCAAAATCCTATTTTCTCTTACGTCCTAGAGGATGCTGGGGTCCACATTAGTACCATGGGGATGTACCAAAACTCCCAGAACGGGAGGTAGAACGCGGAGGCTCCTGCAGAACTGATTGACTGAACTTCAGATCAGCAGCAGCCAAAGTATTAAACTGGTGCAGCACTCATTTTACACTCCTATCGCCTTCTCTTCCCCTGTCCCATATTAGCTTTCATTTGAGAACATCAAAGAAGAGCCCCATTACAGCTGAGCACTGTACAGAATTGCAATAGTATCTAGTGTCGTTAAGAGAGGTGGAATATACCTACTGAATCAGGATTTGCTATATCACAATACAAGGTGATATTTGGTGGAAAACTCCTACTGGATAAAGGACTGATAGGCACGAACACAAGTGGTTATCTGGTACGGACCTTTTCATTTATTATATATGCAACACATTATTTAAAAATACTGCACCATATGGTGCTTGTTCTTCTTTCCCAATACTAAAGTATTAAACTTGTAAAACTTTGCAAACGCATTCGACCCCGACCAAGTTGCAGCTCGGCAAAGTTGCAATGCCGAGACACCCCGGGCAGCCGCCCAGGAAGACCCCACTTTACGAGTAAGGTGGGCCTTAACAGATTTTGGACACTGCAGTCCTGCCGTAGAATAAGTGTGCTGGATAGTGAACCTAATCCAGCGAGAAATAGTCTGCTTAGAAGCAGGACACCCAATTTTCTTGGGATCATAGAGGACAAACAGAGAGTCCGACTTTCTGTTACGAGAAGTTCTCTTCATATATATCTTCAGAGCCCTTACAACATCCAAGGACCTTTGAAGTAATTGAGGAGTCAGTAGCCACTGGCACCACAATAGGTTGGTTGATATGGAATGCCGACACAACCTTCGGAAGAAACTGCTGACGAGTCCGGAGCTCAGCTCTACTTCATGGAAGATTAAGTAAGGGCTTTTACATGATAAAGCCCCCTGCTCGGACACACGTCTAGCAGAAGCCAAGGCCAACAAAGTGACCACCTTCCATGTAAGAAATTTGACCTCTACCTCCTGTAGAGGTTCAAACCAATCTGACTGTAGGCGGTACAAAGGGAGGTTGGATATGCAGAACTCCCTTCAATAAGTCTGAACCTCAGGGAGGGCAGCCAATTGTTTCTGAAAGAAAATGGATAGGGCTGAAATCTGGACCTTTACAGATCCCAAAATCAGACCCATATCCACTCCTGCTTGCAGGAAGAGGAGGAAATGTCCCAGTTGAAACTCCACCGTAGGAAATTTCTTGGACTCACACCAAGAGACATTTCTTCCAAATACGATGGTAATGTTTAGATGTAACCCCGTTCCTAGCCTGTATGAGGGTAGGAATAACCTTCTTCGAGCAAGAATCAGGCGCTCAACTTCCATGCCATCAAACCTAGCCACGGTAAGTATTGATAGGCGAACGGCCCCTGCTGCAGCAGGTCCTCCCGAAGAGGAAGAGGCCTCGGCTCTTCTTGCAGTAGATTCAGAAGGTCTGCGTACCAAGCCCTTCTTGGCCAGTTTGGGGCAATGAGGATCGCTTGAACCCTTGTTCTCCTTATGAGTTTTAGGATTCTTGGGATGAGTGGGAGTGGTGGAAACACGTACACTGACTGGAACACCCACGGAGACACCAGGGCGTCCACTGCCACTGCCTGTGGGTCCCTTGACCTGGAACAATAACGCTGAAGCTTCTTGTTGAGACGAGAGGCCATCAGAAGACCCCAAAGATCTGTTACTTCCTTGAACACCTCTGGATGGAGTCCCCACTCTCCTGGATGGAGATCGTGTCTGCTGAGGAAGTCTGCTTCCCAGTTGTCTACTCCCGGAATGAAGATGGCTGACAGCGCCAACGCGTGCTTTTCTGCTCAGAGGAGTATTCTTGTCACCTCTTACATCGCCGCTCTGCTCTTCGTTCCGCCCTGTTGGTATATGTAAGCAGGGCCGAAACTAGGATTTTCGGCACCCGGGGCGAGGCAGTAGTTTGCCGCCCCCCCCCCCCCCCCATACAAAAAACAATAAATCCAAATTACGCCACACATTATATTACACAATAGAGCCCCTTATTCACAATATACTGCACATTAGTATCCCATATACCTATTGTGCTACACAGCAGTAATGCGTGCAGGCAGGGGCGGATCTAGATTATTGTTTTAGGGGGGTTGAACAGTTAATCCTGACAGTGCGATCAGCGCAGCAACTAATGGAGCAGTGGTGGTTTAAGAAATATATGTGTGTGTGTGTGTGTGTGTTTGTGTGTGTGTGTGTGTGTGTGTATATATATATCTATATATCTATATATCTGTTTAAAGGCGGCGCTATTAGACGCACTGCCTGAGGGCAGCACAACTGGAGAACACTTGGCGAAGTATTCTATGTGTGAGCATGTGAGTGCCGGTATAACAGAGAGAGAGAGAGAGAGACTGCATCATACAGAATATATTAAATTAGCTTTAAAAAAGAAAGTTAGTGAATTTAAAAAAAAATCCCACTGCATAGAGCCATCTAATGACCCTAATAAGCACTAGAGATGTTTGCAGCTACAGGTATAGATAGTATGCAGATACTGATAGAGGACCCATATAATAGCACTGTACATACATGGTTTACGTCTGTAGGATAGGAGACTGCTGCCTGGGATGTGGGCTGTGCTGCTACAGAGAGCTTCATAGGACATCCTGCACGCTGTCAGTGTGATATATGCTGCTGCTGCTGGCCGGGATCTGGCACGCTCACTATACGCTGCTCTGCAGTCGATTGATCTAGACTGCAGCAGACAGCATAATGGATCCGTAAATCTCTGATGCCGGCAAAGGAGAAAGCAGAGATTTCAGACAGCGGGGACTTACTGCAGCTGTCTGAGGGTGCTGAATGGGAATCTCGCGCCCATACAAATCCGGCGCCCAGGGCGTATGCCCCCCTAGCCCCCCCCTAGTTTCGGCCCTGATGTAAGCCACTGTTGTTACGTTGTCTGACTGAACTTGAATGGCCCGGTTTCTTAGAAGAGGGGCCGTCTGAAGAAGACCGTTGTAGACGGCTCTTAGTTCCAGAATGTTGATGGGCAGGCCAGCTTCCAGGCTTGACCACCGTCCTTGGAAGGTCACCCCTTGAGTGACTGCTCCCCAGCCCCGGAGGCTCGCATCTGTTGTTAGCAGGACCCAGTCCTGAATTCCGAACCTGCGGCCTTCCAGGAGGTGAGGCAATTGGAGACACCAGAGGAGTGAGATCCTTGCCCTTGGCGACAGACGAATTCTCTGATGCATGTGGATGCGAGAACCCGACCACTTGTCCAGGAGATCCAGTTGGAAGGTCCGAACATGGAACCTCCCGTGCTGGAGAGCCTCATAAGAGGCCACCATCTTTCCCAATAGGCGAATGCATTGATGAACCGACACCCGGGGTGGCTTCAGGACATCTGGGACCATGGATTGGATCACCAACGCCTTCTCCCACAGAAGGAACACCCTCTGCACTTCCGTATCCAGGATCATTCCCAGAAATGACAATCTCTGGGTTGGTTCCAAATGTGACTTTGGAAAATTCAGAATCCAACCGTGACTCTGGAGCAGTCGCGTCATTAGAATAATGGACTGCAGCAGCTTCTCCTTGGATGATGTCTTTATCAGGAGATCGTCCAGATAAGGAATGATGTTCACACCCTGCTTGCGGAGTAGTATCATCATTTCCGCCATCACCTTGGTAAACACCCTCGGTGCTTTGGAGAGGCTGAATGGCAGGGCCTGGAACTGAAATTGACAATCCAGCAATGCGAGGCGGAGATAAGCCTGATGCGGCAGCCAGATTGGAATGTGAAGGTACACATCCTTGATATCCAGTAATACCAGGAATTCCCCCTCTTCCAGACCTGACATCACCGCCCTGAGAGACTCCATCTTGAACTTGAACTCCTTTAGAAAGGGGTTCAATGATTTTAGGTTCAGAATGGGCCTGACCGAACCATCCGGTTTTGGTACCACGAAAAGTTTTGAATAGTAACCCTTGGTCAGCATGTGAGGTGGTACTGGCACAATGACCTGTGCCTCCACCAGCTTTTGGACAGCGTCTTGAAGCACTGCGCTGTCCTCCAACAGAGTTGGTAAGGCAGACTTGGAAAAAACGATGAGGACGGAGACTTTGAAATTCCAGCCTGTATCCCTGAGACACAATATCTACTACCCAGGGATCCAGGCCGGACGGTACCCAGACATGACTGAACTGTCTGAGTCTCGCTCCCGCAGGCACCACCACCGGGCCGTACAGTCCACCGTCGTGCGGAGGACTTTGGGGTACCTGAAGCAGGCTTTTATTCCTGGGAACCTGCAGCGGCAGGTTTCTTGGACTTAACCCTACCTCCTCTAAAGAAGGTATTGGATGATCTTGCCTTTCTAGGCTTGTTAGGCCGAAAGGACTGCTGCGCAGCTGAGGAGAAGGATTTCTTTGGAGCAGGTGCTGCTGAGGGAAGAAACGGAGACTTACCCACTGTAGCGGTGGATATCCACGCGTCAAGAGCTTCCCCAAAGAGAGCCTGACCTGTATAGGGTAGCGACTCCACGCTCCTCCTGGATTCCGCATCGGCTGTCCACTGGCGCAGCCACAGTCCCCGATGAGCTGAAACAGACATGTAAGAAATTCCTGCAGCCATGGAACCCAGGTCTTTCATGGATTCTACCATAAAACCTGCAGAATCATGTATGTTGCGTAAATATAATGCAACGTCATCCCTATCCATCGCATCCCAATCCTCATGCAAGGTAGCCGACCACTTCACTATTGCCTTTGCAATCCATGCACTAGCAATAGTGGGACGTAATATGGCCCCCGAAGCAGTATACAGTGATTTAAGTGTGTTATCAATCTTTCTATCTGCCGGCTCCTTTAAGGCGGTAGATCTCGGACCAGGTAAAACCACCTTTTTTGAGAGTCTGGATACAGATGCGTCAACAATCGGCGGGTTTTCCCACTTTTTCCTGTCCTCTTCAGGGAAAGGAAAGGCCACCAGAACCCTCTTAGGGATCTGAAACTTCTTTTCAGGGTTAACCCATGCTATTTCAAATATAGCATTCAGCTCCTTTGACGCAGGGAAGGTTAGCAAGGCTTCCTTGTTTTCAGTGAAAAAAGTCTCCTCAACCTGGTGTGGTATCATTTACATTTAACACATCCCTGATAGCCTCTATCAACAATTGCACCCCCCTTGCAAGAGATGCGGACCCCGCAATACATCCCCATCTCCATCTGTAGTGTCAGACTCGGTATCCGTGTCGTCTTGTGTGACATGCACCAGAGCACGGGGTATATAGCGGGGTGTCCTGAGGTAGCAAACATGGGCCAAACAGCCATAGAGCTCTGCAATACCTGGGTTGCAGATTCATTACTAGCAACCCTGTCAGAAATCTGAGAAATCCAAGTTTTGATAGAGGAAAACCACTCTGGTTCCCTTGCTGGTATCTGTGCTAAACCAGTGCTAACCTGATTACATGGAATGGGATCATCCTGGGAGGATAAATCCTCTGCAGCTTATGACACAGTATCCCTGGACATAGCTAAAGGTGACCACCAAACACTCCACACAAACACACACAGGTGGGGGCAGACAGAGTTTCTCCCCCAAGAATGGCAAGAGAGACACAGAGATCGGAGCCAACCCAACACACAGCGCTTTCTAGCAAAGGGAGACCCTTTGTTAGCGCTGACTGTGCTCCTTAATAGGACACACAGTCTAATTACAGCCCCCCCCCTTCTACTCCCCCTGGTACCGTGTACTGACAGTTGGGTGGAACAAAAGTCTGGTAATGTACAGTATGGGCGCAAAAGACCATTGACCACTGAAAAACAGACAAAAATGGCCAATCAGACAAATTGTTTAAATCAATTTGATTAACCAGTTTGTCTGAATTACCATTTTTGTCAGTTTTCCGGCATTTCAGAGCAAATGGTCAGTTGTCATTTGCTCCCATACATTACCAAGTTTTCGTTCCAACCAGCCAGATTGGACACTCAATCTTTAGGTGTATAGCCAGTCAGATCTCACTGTGAGTGCAACCTCAAAAGTCCCTCTCTGCGTGTGCCCTGTGATCGCAGCATATGCGCTGTCTGCTGATAATCGCTCTGTTGCTTGAACATTGGCCATTGTGTGCGAACATGAATTAGGCTCTTAATTCTTTGTTGTATAAAGAGTGTGTATTCTAGGAACAGATTTGTTTTTTTCTGGAAGTTCTTGTACCTAAACAGTGTCCTTGACAATGCCCCTGGCTCTTATTATGGACAAACTGCAGATAATGACTTTTCTATTTGTATTGTATATCATATGCAGAGAGCAATTTATGTTGTACTACGTTTGTGTCCTCCTTCACCTTTTGTGCCATATGGCGCAAGGCTATTGGCGAGACTTGCACTCTTTCCCATAGGTAGCGATTTCCCTACATTAAGTACTTTTTCAGAAATGTTGTGTCTCAGGCACATGTTAAAAATGTGTCCACGTACATCTAGCTTCCCTGCACGTTAAACAGCCCTTCTAAACACACCATGCCGTGCGACTTTTTTCCATTAAAATGTGTCTTATTCGCAAAATGATGCAAATAGCATGCACAAGCAGCTTATGCTTGTATACAGTGATATGTGGCATGCCTATATTCTGTGTGTGGCTGTATCTGCATTCCTAGAAAACACTGTAACGCAGCATTTCGTATGCAGTTACAGCCGCAGAAGCACAGAGAATATAGGCATGCTGCATATCATTTTAATCCGCATAAGCTGCTTGTCGGAGTTGCACAGAGTTACACTGGATTTGTCAGCTCACTCACACCTGCGTGGATCTGCGATCACTCTGTTCTGCGATGCTGGCAGGAGGTGTCTCTTTCCTCAGATGCCTCCTGCAGCATTAGCATATTTCCCAGAGCCACAGAAGCATTGTGGACCGTGTCCATCTGTGAATCATTCCCTTAGTCACACACAGAAGTACATTACATGTCAGTGCTCCCTTGGATTGCTCTTTTGTCACATTAGCGATGTGATTAATTCACACATTTGGGAAAAAAATATCTGGCGAGATGCGCGGCTTGGCTAATGGGCCCTACACACTAATAGATCCGCCGCCGAGCTGCCCGACGGTGGATACGGCCGACGGGTGGCGGGGGGGGGGGGGGCAGTGACGGGGGAGTGAAGTTTCTTCACTCCCCCCGTCACCCGGCTCCATAGCGGTGCAGGCAAATATGGACGATCTCGTCCATATTGGCCTGCATGCGCAAGCGACGGGCACCAGCGATGATCGAGCGCGGGGCCGCACATCGTTCATCGCTGGTGCCTCCACACTGCACGATATGAATGAACGAGAACGTTAATATCATGCAGTATGATCTGCCAGCGTGTAGGGCCCATAAGTTGCAAAGGCCGTGGCACACCAAATGGGGCTATTTAGCTTGATTCGACCAAAGGTATATTAGGACCCATCTGTATATACTGTAATTATTGTCCTTCTCTGTATCTAGTTTACTAACAGTTACATACTGTACCCATGAAACACTTTCTTATTTGCTCCTTGCACCAGCAGGGTAAAAATCATTCTCAAGCCGCACTCAAGAAATTATGACTTGTGATTGGTCCTGCTGCTCACACACAACAGATATTTAGAGATGACTAGCAAAAGAAATGTTGTGTTTCTATAGTACGGAGACATAACACTGGAGAAATTTCTTATTCAAAGGTGATCCCTCCCTCTGCTTCAGCTGAATGTGAGTGGTCACTGTATGGCTAGTGTTTTCTAGGTGGCACCACAGCTTTAAGTTAAAATGAACACAATTAATATGACTATTGCCTGTTATGACAGTTATTTTGTTACTGTATGCTACTTATATATGTTGTCATAACGGAATCAGTCTGGAATACCGGCGGCCGAGATCCCGGCATTAATACCGACCCCAGGATCTCGATGTATGGAATGAGTAGAGGCTATTCCCCCTGTCCCCTACCCCCTATCCTTAACCCTCTGTTTCCGCAGCCTAACCCTAACCTCACCCTTAGTGCCTGACCCTAACCACCCCCCAGAGGTGCCTAACCCTAACGTACCCCACCCCCGCAACCTAACTCTAACGCCCCGTGTGGCTCCTAAATCTAACCTGTCTGCAGTTCTTACAGTCGGTATGCCAGCTGTCGGGATTTCGGTGTCGGCCTCCTGCCCCTTTCAGGGTTCTGGCGTTGGGATTCCAACAGGTCTCGGGATTCCGGCATCAGTATTTCGGCACCCGGGATCCCAACAGCTGTCATCTTCACTGCATCCCTGTTAGGATCTCCTGCTCTGTGCTGCCACGTCGCCATGGCAACCGGGAGGCAAGTGTTAGCGAAGTAACCTGAGCGCAGCTGATACTCCGGTCCGGGTTTTTACTGTGTAGTGGTTACGGGCTCTGTGCACGGCAGGGAATCCGGCGCTGGTTTTGTGCTCACAGTCTGTGAGGTCTGAGTGGGGCGTGGACAGCACCTGCTATATAAACCATCCTCTCAGGCTAGGCAAATGCTGCTGAATCTTTGTTTGTTAGTCAGTTCCAGAGAGTTAGCTAGTACTGTGTGACTTTGTATTTACTTGTTGCTTACTGCGAATAGGCCTAGGGATTCGGTACTTCATTCTGCCAATCAAGTAGACTGGAGTCAGTTGTTTGACCTGCTGGGGTTCTTTTGCTATTCTGTGAACCCAGCAGGTTTGCGGCTGTACTCTCAGATCTGCTTGCTTAATCCTCCCTCACTGTGCAGGGCGTCCAGGTGTCAGTTTAGTGGCAGTAAGCTGAACCTGTGCCCTGCAAGTGGGGGTTAGGATTGTGGATACTCTCCTTGTGTCTATATTTCTATCTCTGACCAAGGAGTTTATTCCCACACCCGTTGGTAACCCTTTGGGTTTTTTTCTGTTGCTCTTAGCAACATCATTTCAGGTGCTCCACATGTTAAATCACTACACATCGCTTCATTGTCCGCTCTATTCCATCTGAGCATTCCTGACACTAGGGAGACACCCAATTCCTGAGCCTTTGGGCTTCTCCGTTCACTTTGTGTTTATTAGTTATTCCATCACCTCCTGTGTATGTTATGTTATACTGTCTGTGAGTTCGTTTGCTTCGCTTCCCTCTCTGTTCATACACCGGTATACTCCTGTTAGCACTGGTGTGCGTAACATATTCAGCAGCCCTACTCCTGTTGAAATTTTGTGGGAATATGGAGCATACCCCTCAAAATACTTTGCAACAGGTGGTCGATCAGGTGCAGGTCCTGACTCGACAATTTAATGAGATGTCCATTAAAATGAACACCCCGCAGGCCGCTAGCGGAGCTATCACAGCAGCAGCGGCAAGTTCAGGGGTTAAGGAGCCGAAAGTAAATCTCCCGGATCGTTTTTCTGGAGATCGCTCGCAGTTCTTTTGTTTCAAGGAGAGCTGTAAGATATATTTCAGGCTTAGGCCCCAGTCTTCTGGGTCGGAGATTCAGCAGGTGGGCATGGTGATTTCCTTGCTACAAGTAGACCCACAGGTCTGGGCATATGGGTTACAGCCTGACTGTCCGTCGCTTAAAAGTGTTGATGCTTTTTTTACGGCACTGGGCATGTTGTATGATGACCCTGACAAGATGGCTTCAGCCGAGGCTCAGATTACGGTTCTTAAGCAAGGGCGACGGCCAGCTGAGGTTTATAGTACGGAGTTTCGGAGGTTGGCTCATGATACCCAGTGGAATGACCCAGCCCTGAGAAACCAGTACCGAAGGGGCCTTTCTGACCAGATAAAGGACCAACTGGTACAATATCCCTCGCCTGATAGCTTAGATCAGCTCATGCAGTTATCCATCCGGGTGGATAGACGGCTGAGAGAGCGTAGGCTTGAAAGGGAGACCGCAGTTTCCTTTTTTCCCAAGGGAACCTCAGACTCTGAGGAATATTCCGAGGAGCCTATGCAGATTGGGGCTACCCGCCTCTCCTCGCGTGAGAAGACGCGGAGGAGACAGCAGGGTTTGTGTTTGTACTGTGGGAATAAAGGTCATGTTGTAGTATCATGCCCAGAAAAAACGGAAAACTTCAGGGCCTGAGGGTGATGGGAAATACCCTGTCAGGCCAGAAGTCAGAATTTCCTAAAAAGACTTTTCTCATTCCGGTGACTTTGGAGATCCTCGGTCAAACTGTCAAGACTGAGGCCTTTGTTGACAGTGGGGCCGATGGGGTTTTCATGGATAGTCAATTCGCCCTGGAACACTCTGTTCCCTTAGTACCTTTGGCATCAGAGATTGAGATCTGTGGGTTAAACGGGGAACCATTGTCCCAGGGTAAAATTACCTCCTGCACCAGCCAAATTCCTTTGTTTATTGGAGCCACACACTCTGAAAAATTGTCTTTTTATGTGACTGTCTGTTCTTTTGCCCCATTGGTTTTGGGGTTACCCTGGTTAAGGGCCCATAACCCTCAATTTGACTGGGTCTCTGGGGAGATTCCTAGTTGGGGTAGTGATTGTTTCAGGAGTTGCTTGAGCCTTCCAGTCAGGCTCTCGCAGCTAAGTTTGCCAGGATTGCCAGGATGTTATGCAGATTTTGCGGATGTGTTCTCCAAAAAAGTTGCGGAGGTACTACCTCCCCATCGCCCCTATGACTGTGCCATTGATTTGTTGCCGGATGCTAAGCTTCCCAAGAGCAGGTTGTTCTCCCTGTCACGTCCTGAGACTCAGGCTATGGCAGAGTACATTCAGGAGAACTTGGCTAAGGGATTTATCAGACCCTCACAGTCCCCAGTTGGGTCGGGTTCTTTTTCGTGGGTAAAAAGGACGGTTCGTTGCGACCCTGCATCGACTTCAGGGAATTGAACCGTATCACGATTAAAAACTCGTACCCACTGCCTCTTATTTCGGTTTTGTTTGACCAGCTTCGTACTGCCACCATTTTTTCTAAGATTGACCTACGCGGTGCTTACAATCTAATCCGAATAAGAGAGGGGGATGAATGGAAGACTGCCTTTAATACCCACTCAGGGCATTATGAATATTTGGTGATGCCTTTTGGGCTCTCTAATGCCCCGGCAGTCTTCCAGGAATTCATGAACGATGTGCTCAGGGAATATTTGGATAGATTCTTAGTTGTTTATCTAGATGACATCCTAATCTTCTCTCATTCCCTGGAGGAACATCGGAAGCATGTACGCTTAGTCCTCCAGAAACTCAGAGACCACCAGCTTGGGGCGAAGCTGGAGAAGTGCGAGTTTGAAGTCCAGCAAATCGCGTTTCTAGGGTATATTATCTCCTCAGAAGGTTTCCAAATGGAGGGTTCTAAGGTACAGGCAGTCCTGGATTGGGTGCAGCCCACTAGTTTGAAGGCGCTTCAGCGTTTTCTGGGCTTTGCGAATTTTTATAGACGGTTTATCGCTGGATTTTCGTCTATAGTGGCCCCCTTGGTGGCACTCACTAAGAAAGGGGCGGATGTTGCTCACTGGTCTTGTGAGGCCAAAGCGGCCTTTGCCCGTCTCAAAAGGGCATTTGTCTCGGCCAAGGTGCTGCGACACCCAGATCCAGAGCGTCCTTTTGTGGTAGAAGTGGATGCCTCTGAGATAGGTATTGGGGCAGTGCTCTCTCAGATGGGGGTGTCTGATAATCGCCTTCATCCCTGTGCTTACTTTTCCCGTAAATCTTCGCCTGCCGAGATGAATTATGACGTGGGTAACCGGGAATTGTTGGCTATTAAGGATGCACTCGAGGAGTGGAGACACTGGCTTGAGGGGGCTAAGTTTGTGGTCTCAATTCTCACCGACCATAAGAATTTGGCATATTTAGAGTCAGCGAAGCGGCTCAATGCCAGGCAGGCACGATGGGCTTTGTTTTTTGCTCGCTTTAATTTTTTGATAACATATCGCCCTGGGTCAAAAAACATCAAGGCTGATGCGCTCTCGCGGAGTTTTGATCCAGTTCAAGAGACCACCGAGGAGCCATTGCCCATTGTGTCCCCATCATGTATTAAAGTGGGCATTACCCAGGACCTCTTGTCATTAGTCCTTAGAGCACAGGAGCAGGCTCCTCCAGACCTTCCGGTAGGTCTCTTGTTTTGCCTCCTAGGTTAAGACAGCGAGTGTTCCTGGAATTCCATGCCAAGAGGTCGGCAGGGCATCCGGGTATTGCCAGAACTCGGGAGTTGCTGTCTAGGGCGGTGTGGTGGCCCTCGGTGGCTAGGGATGTGGATCAGTGGGTTCAGGCATGTGACGTTTGTGCCCGAAATAAAACTCCTAGAGGGGTTCCTGTCGGCCCATTACATCCACTCTCTATTCCGTCTAAGCCATGGACCCACATTTCCATGGATTTTGTGGTGGACTTGCCCAAATCCTCGGGGATGACAGCCATTTGGGTTGTCGTTGACAGGTTTTCGAAGATGGCGCATTTCGTTCCACTGGTTGGGTTGCCATCGGCCAGACGCCTGTCTGAGTTATTTATGCAGCATGTTGTGCGCCTCCACGGGTTGCCACTTGATGTGGTCTCTGACCGTGGATCCCAGTTTGTGGCCAAATTCTGGAGGGCATTTTGTTCTGATCTCCAGATTTCTGTGAGCTTGTCGTCAGGCTACCATCCACAGTCTAATGGGCAGACTGAGAGGGTGAACCAGTCCTTGGAGACATAACACCTGAGGAACTGCTCCAAGTGTCATACTGACTGGGTTGCTCATCTGTCCATGGCGGAGTTTGCCTATAACAACGCGGCTCACTCTGCTACAGGGATCTCTCCCTTCCTTTGTGTGTATGGGCATCATCCTAAGGCCAATTCTTTTGATCCCCTGGATTCCACGTCTGGTGGTTCCTCTGTTGTTTCGGTCCTTAGGGGTATTTGGAGGAAAGTGAAGAAAGCCCTTGTGTCTGTGTCATTAGTGACCAAAAGGGTTTTTGATAAGCGGAGAAGACCCTGCAGCTTCAAATTAGGAGACTTCGTCTGGTTGTCCACCAAGAATTTGAAGTTGAGACAGCCGTCTCATAAGTTTGGTCCCCGGTTCATCGGCCCTTATAAGATCACCAGGGTTATCAATCCGGTGGCATTTCAGTTAGATCTGCCCCGTTCATTGGGTATCAATAAAACATTTCATTGTTCCCTTTTAAAACTGGCGGTTAGTAATCCTTCTTCCAGTGGAAGACCTTCTCCTCTTCTGATACGGGGTCAGATAGTGTTCACTCTAGGATTTTTTTAGGGCAGGGTGCTGATCACGGGGAGGGCACATTTTTCATTCGTGAGGGCACATTTTTCATTCGTGAGGGCACATTTTTAAGTTAGAAGGGCCAAATCAGGTACATACTATAATGCTTGGTGCTCCCATTCCTATAGGTGAAAGCATGGACAGTGCGCGCCGGAGGCATGCAGCAAAAATTTAGGGGAGTTGTTTCGTGGGGAAGGGGCGTGACCACATAATAGTACCAAATCACATTATACCACACAATAGTGCTGCTTATACACATTGCACCAGGTAGAACCTCCTATACACACTGCGCCAGGTAGAGCACGTTATACATATTGCGCCAGATAGAGCACGTTATACACATTGCACCAGGTAGAACCTCCTATACACACTGCGGCAGGTAGAGCACGTTATACATATTGCGCCAGGTAGAGCACGTTATACACATTGCACCAGGTAGAACCTCCTATACACACTGCGCCAGGTAGAGCACGTTATACATATTGCGCCAGATAGAGCACGTTATACACATTGCACTAGGTAGAACCTCCTATACACACTGCGCCAGGTAGAGCACGTTATACATATTGCGCCAGGTAGAGCACGTTATACACATTGCGCCAGGTAGAGCACGTTATACACATTGCACCAGGTAGAGCACGTTATACACATTGCACCAGGTAGAACCTCCTATACACACTGCGCCAGGTAGAGCACGTTATACATATTGCGCCAGATAGAGCACTTTATACACATTGCACCAGGTAGAACCTCCTATACACACTGCGGCAGGTAGAGCACTGAGGCACACTGCACCAGGGAGAGAACACTGAGGCACACTGCACTAGGGAGAGAACACTGAGGCACACTGCACTAGGGAGAGAACGCTGAGGCACACTGCACTAGGGAGAGAACACTGAGGCACACTGCACTAGGGAGAGAACACTGAGGCACACTGCACCAGGGAGAGAACACTGAGGCACATTGCACCAGGGAGAGAACACTGAGGCACATTGCACCAGGGAGAGAACACTGAGGCACACTGTAACAGGGAGAGAACACTAGGAGGAAGGGGAGGACGGGCACAGGGCAGATGCAGAGCGGCACTCACAGTTGCGGAGGAAAGCGCTGTGCCGGGTCAGCGGGGTCGGTCTCTTGATGCTGACGGCGGAGCCCAGGTCAGCGCGCAGCGCCATGGTGAGGGGGAATCAAACCATGCCGGAGGACTGGCGGGAGACACCGCAGGCTCTGATTGGCTGCTCCTCCCCACTGCACGCTGGCCCTGTCTCCGCCTTCAGCTGAGAGCTATCAGCGCGGCGGGGGGGAGAAGTGCCAGCGCGGCGGGGGGGAGAAGTGCCAGCGCGGCGGGGGGGAGAAGTGACAGCGCGGCAGGGGAAAGAAGTGACAGCGCGGCGGGGGAAAGAAGTGACAGCGCGGCGGGGGGAGAAGAGCAGTCCTTAGCAGGGCGGCAGGGCGGGCACAAACGGGCAGGGCGGCATTCTGTCACTCAAAAAAGGGGCAGGGCGCAGCGCCCTGCAAAAGAAGCTTAGAGTGAACACTAGTCAGAGGGAGTTTGTGGTTGAAAGGGTTCTTGACTCCAAGATGGTTCGGGGTCGGCTGTCATTTTTGGTGCACTGGAAAGGGTATGGCCCGGAGGAGCGGTCGTGGGTGCGCAGTTGTGATCTTCATGCCCCCAGACTGATACGCTCTTTCTTCTCGCAGTTCCCCGATAAACCCGGTGGCAGGGGTTCTTTGACCCCTCGTCAGAGGGGGGGTACTGTTAGGATCTCCTGCTCTGTGCTGCCACGTCGCCATGGCAACCGGGAGGCAAGTGTTAGCGAAGTAACCTGAGCGCAGCTGATACTCCGGTCCGGGTTTTTACTGTGTAGTGGTTACGGGCTCTGTGCACGGCAGGGAATCCGGCGCTGGTTTTGTGCTCACAGTCTGTGAGGTCTGAGTGGGGCGTGGACAGCACCTGCTATATAAACCATCCTCTCAGGCTAGGCAAATGCTGCTGAATCTTTGTTTGTTAGTCAGTTCCAGAGAGTTAGCTAGTACTGTGTGACTTTGTATTTACTTGTTGCTTACTGCGAATAGGCCTAGGGATTGGGTACTTCATTCTGCCAATCCGGACCTAGCAGTAAGACTGGAGTCAGTTGTTTGACCTGCTGGGGTTCTTTTGCTATTCTGTGAACCCAGTAGGTTTGCGGCTGTACTCTCAGACCTGCTTGCTTAATCCTCCCTCACTGTGCAGGGCGTCCAGGTGTCAGTTTAGTGGCAGTAAGCTGAACCTGTGCCCTGCAAGTGGGGGTTAGGATTGTGGATACTCTCCTTGTGTCTATATTTCTATCTCTGACCAAGGAGTTTATTCCCACACCCGTTGGTAACCCTTTGGGGGTTTTTCTGTTGCTCTTAGCAACATCATTTCAGGTGCTCCACATGTTAAATCACTACACATCGCTTCATTGTCCGCTCTATTCCATCTGAGCATTCCTGACACTAGGGAGACACCCAATTCCTGAGCCTTTGGGCTTCTCCGTTCACTTTGTGTTTATTAGTTATTCCATCACCTCCTGTGTATGTTATGTTATACTGTCTGTGAGTTAGTTTGCTTCGCTTCCCTCTCTGTTTATACACCGGTATACTCCTGCTAGCACTGGTGTGTGTAACAATCCCATCATAACAGTTTGAAATAAAGTACTAATGTATTTTGCTTGCAATCTAGACTCTTATATACCCAAAACATCATTACCTCTGCAGTGTTATTGGTTGCTGCAGAGTAGCCAAATAAATCCTGGAGAGAGTTCATTGTTTGAAATGTATTGACTGTCAGATCTGAGATAACACCTATTAAAATCCCAAGAGACTGCAAATGGAGGGCCCGATTTTATTATTTTACTAAATATACTGTATCTGTATATATATACTGTGTGTATATATATATATATATATATATATATATATACCGATGCCAGGATTTGCCTTTAAAAATATATAGCATTTTTAAGGCCACTTGAAAAATATCAGCAACCTTCAAACTACAGTATGTCCTGGGAGTTATTCGTCAATATTGCTGAAATATGTGAATCCGCACTAAAAAGCATAATAACAATCATTCAGATATTTCTTAATTGATATCCACTAGTCTGATAAATATAAATTTACTGATTGGTTGCTATGATTTTAGTGCAGATTTGCACTTTGAGCAATGTTAGTAAATAGCCTTCGATAACTGGGTAGCTGTAAAGTAGCAGATGGTTGCAGTCAATTCTCTATTCAGTATAAACAAGGAGAGTGTGCTAATTGCTAAATCTATATTCAGCGTAAAGCGTATCACCACAACAACATGGCCGCCAATGGTGCTGATTTTCCCAGTACCGTTACAATTTCCACCTATCAGGAAGGTTGTAGCCTCACGTAAAACTATTGTGGCAGAGCAGGGATGGATTTGCCAGATTCCGATGTGGCCTAATTTGCAGTAGGTTCATTTTACAATCAGATATTTTGGAGGCATGCAGTACCTACAGTACAGTATTTAATATAGTTTTTGCTATGTCATGCTTAGCTTATTACTATATGCACATAAACTGTATATAACGGACATTCCTGTGTTGTTCACAGTCTGACTCCAACAGACTAGTTTAGAGTTACTGGGTTTTATTCTTGACTTGGGGCACTAACCAAAAAATACCATAAAAAAAAACTGAACAAGCAATTTAGTGCTATATGCTACAATTATACGTTACCTACTGAAGTTTAATTTACTATTATATCAGAACATGTTAATTAGTGACTGTTACATCCTAAGGCAGGCATGTCAAACTTAAAATCCCAACTGGACCGAATAATCAAGGTCTAAGTCATGTGTGAGCCGCCAAAAAATGAAAGTCTTATATGCCATTTTGAAAGGTTTATTAGAAAAAACAATAATAAAGTATATTCAAAGAGATGTCAAGTATCAGGATGAAAACAACTTTAATAGTCTAATCTGGGAGCTGTGTTCTTCCCCCTCATATATCACTGTGCGGTCCCCTCTCTCTATAATACATATCAGTGTGAGCTATTTAAATATGTCACTTCCAGCCCCCCTCTGTCCCTCCAGTCCAGCCATATACCCTCTGGTATCCCCTCTTGTTCCTTGTGTCCCCTCTAACCACAAGTACTCTGTTCCTCCTGTGTCCATTCAACCTCCAACCCCTGTGTCAGCCACCTCCACATTATTTACTTCGTTAAGAGACATTTTTCTATCCAGATTCCAGAAGAATCCTCCTGCAATTAAGGCAGCTGGGTACATAGGGCCTTTGGGCACAAACACACACAGGGTGTGAAGGCTTCAGGGATGCTGGGCAGGGGCACAGCTTTGCAAACGCAGCCGGGCACGTGCAGCAGCTCCCCCTGGTGAGATTTCCCCATCTTTTATCATTATCTTCTGCGCATGTGCAGAGGTGAATGCTTCCCGATCGTAGCTAAGCTCTGACTACAGCAGATGGGACAACAGTAACTCATCCGGCAGTGGCAGTCTGCTTTCCATTGTTTTAAAAAAAGTAAGGTTGGGCCACAAAAATATGGGTTATGGGCTGAAGGCGGCCCCCGGCCTGCGAGCTTGACATGTCTGCTCTAAGGGGACGATCCTATTAGCTGTGATGATGTCGCTGGTGCGAATCATCAAGGCAGCGGCCACACTTTATGGCGACCTGAATTCGCTGCTCCAGTGGCTCAAAGCACTTTTGTGCAAGTTCAGGCAGAAACCATCTCATGAAGGGTGTGAGATTGGGTGCCGTTGCCAGCTTTTAAACACCGCAGCAACAGCACATCACACCCTTCACCGGTTGACCCCTTACAGTTTAAGGCCAGAATTCAATTACCCGCTGTAAATTACCGCAGCTGAAACATGGAGGTAGCCTCGGGCTTTAACGTCTGTGGCTGTTCAGTTGCACTCCATATTTCACCCAACGGCATTGTTAACAATGGTTAAAGCGTGTTAACACACACAATCCATGAAGTTCACGGATTTGTGTGTTCACAGGGTCGCAGCACCTGGTAACCAGTCAGTTATCAGGGGGTAGGGGGTGTTTGAGCCACTGAGGCTAGTGAAAATAATCCATGATAACTCCATGCTTTGGGGCTAATTGGATAGCCTCAGGAGATCAATTAGCCTGCGGAAATCTACAGCAGCTAATTGAATACCAGCCTAAATATAGTTTGCATCAACAATCTACGTTGAGTAATGTATAAACATGTACAGCATTTATTTAAGTAATCATACCATTTACACTACAGTATGTGTCAACGTGACCATTTGATACTGTCTGGGTTTTGTTTGTTTTTTACTTCCTTGACTTTAATAAATTAAATCTGGACTTTTCATTCCTTTATTTAAAGATGTTTCTTTCCAATCTGCCTTCAATCTTAATTCTCAAAACCTTCTTTTTCTTAATGAAGTTCAGATTATGCAAAAGCAGATGACTTTAAAAATAATTTAAAGACAACAACAAGAAAACAGATGAAATGATGCACGGAAAAGCGGCTCTTGTCTCACATACTTTGTATCTGTTTCAGCCATGGAATTCCATGAGAACATCAACTCCATTGGCGCTAAAGAAGGTTTGAAAGAGAGGAAGATGCTTAAGGCCGTGGAGAGCTTTACATGGAACATAACCATCTTGAAGGTAGATATTAGCCAGTGTTTCAAATGCATTCCTCTTTTCCAACTCACAACCATGTTCCCTGTGCATTTCATCGTTGTCTATCCATATGGTGCTGAGCTGTTCTGTGGACGGAATACAGCTCTGTTCCTAGCCAACTTCTTCACTGTTGTAATTAAAAAAAAATGCCACCAGTCTCCTTAGGTTACATGTAAAACAGCAGAGAAGAGAAAGTATTCCTTTGTTAGATAGCTTGCAGCTCAGAGCTTGAATTAATATCTTGTTTTTGTACCTTTTATTTCCATATCCAATTTATGTTAAGATAATATAAAATATGTCCCCAGGAGTACATTATAAGGTGAGCACAAATCATTTTAGAGCTTTGGATTTGTAAATTGTGATATCTTTGAAAGCTACAGTAATGCATACTTGCTGACTTCTCCTAGAGATGAGATGCAGCGGACAGATTTGGGGGTGGGGTGGGCTTTCCAGGGAATTAGGCACAGGAAAATGCCGTGATTATCAAGTCCGTGTGGAGGGGGCAGGGCAAATAACGTAATTCACATAATTTAGCCCCACCCACTCCACACGGGTCCGAATTTTCCTGTATTGTCTCCTCATCCTGCCCGCTTCATTAGGAAGTGGGTGAGATTCGAGAGAGCTGCCTACTCTTGCGGACGTACAGAGGACTACCTGAAAAATCCTGATTTCCCGCACTTCCGGGAGGGTAGACAAGTATACAGTAATTGAGTTAACTCTGATGGATAACCCATCCTCTCTGCGTTTGTTTGTTGTACAGTAAGTGTATTGTAGGTCTAATTATTTATTTAATAATATTTTATGTACTTGAACAAGTTGTGATGTCCAGTGTGTCCCGTATAGTAGTACTTGTCACACTTACGTATGTTCTTTTCTCTACCCCTATGAAATTACCAGCTGGCGTCACAGTTCGCTGAGCATGAAACATATCCCACTGACTCTAAGAAATGTGCCAGATGACATGAAGTAGCTCTCAAGTGGCTTGTAGCACAGTGACAAACATGATGATGACCACATTACTATAATGGGCAAGATGGCACTTAGATATCATAACAGCCTGGATGGGTGCCACCCTGACAAACATGAAACCAATGCCACCAATGAATATAAAGTATCTGGAAAGATGGCACTGACCCAGCATAACATTCCGAACTGGTGTCATAGTGCCTGGCATTAAATCTCTGCCAGAAAAACAATTCTAATTAGTCACCCCTGCCCGCACTTGCCCTGACATGTCTCTTCTGTGCTCTGGGCACCTGGGCCCAGCCACTTCTTTTGTCACCACTCAAGAAAGATGCTTTGGACTCAGCAGTTGTGAGCTGCTAAGTAATCTGCTGCGTAATTTATTATACACACTTTTTAGATATAAATACATGCATCTGAATATATATTTATTAGTGTTCATTTTTTCTGGACCTTCTTGACAGTAGATTTAGATAAGAACAGTGCCCTACGTTACGCAGTGGCAAATTTTCCCATGAGGCACGTGCCTACAGGCGGCACTTGTTTGGGGGCAACGCCTGGAGGCTTGTGTTGGTAATGTGAGCCCAAAAAGTACAAGTAACTGCAAATATTTCCACTGTATTGTACCATATACCATCTTGAATGGAGTGTAAACGGGTAGGACATGCACATACTGTCCATGTAAGCTGCCCCACTTAGTATAATTAAAAATAAAAACATATCATAGTTAGCGGCTTTTCTTATTATTCTATTAAATTGGCTATCATCAAATGAGGGCTTATAACCAATCTGAAAATAATAAAATTAGGCAGGCGTAGGAGGAGGCCATTACTGTTTTGTATAGGAGTGCCCTCACCCCTAAACCCCTCCCTGGGATTTAGTTAATTGAGTTAACAGTCTTTCCAACATAAAAGCTTTTGTACGTCAAAAGACTACTTTTTTTCCATTCACTTGATGAGGTGATGGAGCAAGTTAGAAACATTTAACAATTAGTACAAAACAAAAAAAAAACGCAAAATAAAAAAGCTGCATTTGATTCCGGCCTCAGTACCTTCGTCAGCATGAAATGATTCTACCTTATGTAATGACAGCTGCGTGTTTTCAAAACTGCAGAAACCCCTTCTAATTAGTGTTTTTGGACATTTCAGCCACACCCAATGCCAATAGGTGCAATATCAAGCATAGAGTCATGCCATCTCCCTAGCAGCGGCGGCTCCTACCTCGGTGGAGGAGGCGTGCTGCCGCGTCCCTTCTCCCTTGTCCCATGCGCAGTATCGGCGATGGTACTGCGCAGGTGCACACCCCCAGATTCTATGGACTGTATAGGCTGCAGCCCATAGAAGCCGGCTAGGGCTGCCTGAAAGGCAGCGAGTGGCTTCCTACAGGAAGCAAGCTCCCTGCTATTCGCAGTCCTCCCAATGGGACTGCCTATAGTGTCTGTGCCTGACAGGTAGGACTTCCAAGAGGAAGTCACTGCCAGTCACAGTGAAGCCAGTGCAGTCTGAGCTGAGGTGGCAGACTATACCTGGGGTTGTGCAGGCCATAGGTATAATCTGCCACTGCTCCCTAGTCACACATTAGAAGTAGAATGGGTCAAATGGAAGAGCTCAAAGACTTTTATTGTGCTGTTGCCATAGGATACAATCTTTACAACAAGTCAGTTCTGCAAAGCTCTGCTGTGCAAGAGCTTAACCAGTCAACTGTACGTGCTGCTATTGGGGATTGGTAACATCTAGGATAAAAAGTCTAATGCAAACTGTCAGCTGGAGCAGCAGAGTGATAAAACAAAAGTCGCATAGGTAAATTTGGGTTTCCTGGGTGCCATGAGAAATCTTCCTGCACCAACATCTGGTGGAGGAGGAATTAAGGTCTGAAGCTGTGTACTATGGCTTGGCCTTAGACCATTAGTTCTAGTAAGTGGAAATCTTAATGATACAACATAGAATGACCGAAAGAAAAGTGGACATATCCCATATGCAGCGTTCTACACATCTATTGGACTAAAATGCCTCCGTACCTTTGTGCAAGAGATCTGCCTACAATCAGATGAATATCTGCATACACCCAACTCTGCTTAGCCTGCAGTTCTGTCTGAATGGCCTCATTAAACTTGGCTATGTGTGACTGCCCTGTAACTAGTCAGTCACCCCTCTAGATGCTAGTGGAGAGTTGCATATAATTCTGCGTGCGCTCAGCATAGGGGTAGATTTATCAATGTTGTAACCAATCCTCTCCTAACTGTGTAATGACAGCAGCTGACTGGTTACCACTTTGGGATGTAATGACAGCCGAGATCGCCGGAGGTGCAAGATGCTGGCCAATCTATGAGTTTATTTTAAAGGGTCGATCACTTACAAGGCAAAACAATGTCTTGTAAGTGATTGCCCCTTTAAAAGAAAGTCAGAGATCGTCTGGCATCTCAAATCTTGGGCGTGATTACATCCGGCCTTTTATCTCTCTCCACTTTCTCTTACAGGCTGGGGGACACTGAACCATTGGATTGCAGGTTGGGCTGGAGCTTGGCACTTAAACTACTTAACTTTAAAAGGAAAGCTCCCCCCCCCCCCAAGCAACCCCATAATACCGGACTTGTTTAGGTGCTTCGCAGAGCAGGGCACAACAGGGCAGCCACGCAGAGGGCGCACTGCTGGTCTCCCCTGATCATACTGACATTATTGGTATAGTCCTGCTAAGCAGCAGTTGGGGAAGTGAGGCTGTGACTGTTGGCTGGTGCAAGTCTTCTGTGCTCCTCTCCTGCTATTGGCATCTCTGAAAGAATAAGTATTTGTATATTTCCTTATTATTATTGCCTCTGCTGTTCTTTTGAAGTGGAAAAAAGGGTGGGGTGGGGGGGATGGTGGCTGAATTGCACACCCTATATCTAAAGATATTAAGATGTGCTATCATGCTGAAGCTTCTAATACTATGCTGTGGAAGAGAAATGCTGATGCACACCACTAGCATTAAGAACACTGATAGTAAAAATAATTTAGATAAACCCTTAACATGAAGTATAATTGAAGTTTTCAGCACACATATGTGTAGATATGTGCAGGGCCGGAGCTTCCTTTAGGCAGCCGCCTAGGGGCGCCGGATCCTGAGGGGGCGGCCGGCTACAGCTGCCTGAAAAAGGTAGCGTGGTCCTATCTCACAGTCGTCGCAATCCCCCCCCCCGGCACTTATATCTTACAGCAGTCGCGACTGGCAAGCTCCCATATTGCAGTCTCCAGCTCTGCCTCCACCTGGCACAGACAGTAACTTGTACAGCTCCTGGAGTCCTGGCTGGGGGTAACATGCAGCGCTGCTCTTCATTCCAGACTCTTTCGCAGATTGCTCAGTCCCAACTCTAAATCGCAGCCTGCAGGTAAGGTGGCTGCACAGTGCACTCTCTGCATTTGATAAGGAAAGAGGGGGAGAGCAGCAGTCTGGGGAGGGGGTGGGGCGGAGATTAGCAGCAGGCATGCACACTGTCTGGGGGGGAACGTGCAGCAACACACACACAGATGGTGGGGGAGATGGAACAGCAGACATTTAACAGAGTGTGTGGGGAGGGGGGGGGTGAGAGCAGCAGGGCACCCACACATACTGGGGAGATGGGGAGAAGAGAGCAGCCATGTAACAGACTGGGGTTGGGGGAGGGCAGCAGTATGTCTTTAACCTGGGGGGCAGATAGGTGGAAGGGGCAGAAGTTTTGCCTAGGGTGCCAAGAAACCTTGCACCGGCCCTGGATATGTGGGCCCATGTACTGCAACCAGGTGATTTCATAGGTTTACCCTTCAAATAGAGCACTTATTAATGTGTGATCTGAAATGTAGGAACCTTTTGAAGTGTGCAGTTGCTCAGTGACCTGAGATATTTGTTTCTGTATCTGTGATTTTGTCTTTATTGCGTCCGCTATAACAGACTTTCACTGACAAAGCCAAACTCATCAAAGTGAAGATGTTATTATGGCTTTGTTTTTCACTTCTGCCCAGTGTAATCTAAAATTTGCGCATGTGTCTGCCACAGCCATGTCTGACCTTGTGCAGCCAACGTGGGCACATGCTCTCGGTCGATCAGTCTCTGACTTGGTAGGCTTGTAGCACTTCGGATCAAGATAGGGCAGCTGCTGCACCTGTGCCCTCTACTGTATGTGTGGTTTGATTCTCCTGCTCCTGGCCGGGCGACTCCCCAACTGGTGTTTGATCCACCTTGGCTCCGTACCATAGGGCATATGTTGTCAGGGTTTGAAAACACTTCCTCTTATTTAGAGTGCTTTTTTGAGGACCATCTGCTGTGCACGGTGCATAAGCCTCTTCCTCCCTCCTGGGCTTCATTGGAAGTTTCCGATTCAGTGAGGAGAACGGTGAACTTCCAGAGATGAACGTCGTCCCGGAGGGTGTCGACCTAGAGTCTTCCTTCAGTCATGGTGTGAAATACCTCATTGTGACACTTGCGACACTGGTTACATGTGGATGCTGTGGATCGATTCATGCGTTGGTTCAAGAAGGTCGTAATCTCCATCTTCTCTCCAGTCTCAACGAGGAGGTCTGGAAGGTGCCTCATTTTGTCTACTTCCAGACGATCATGTATCCAATTGTTAACTACCTCCCAAAGTTGGCTCTGTAGAAGCGAGTTAAACTAAACACATGGCTCTTCCTATTCAGGGCTCTGCAATCTTCAAACATCCTCTTTTCAAAAAAGTTACCTCAAGTCCATTTTTATGGGCTCCGGTGTAAACCAACGTTTATTAGCCTTGGCTTGGATGGCTCAAGCCATGGAGACTTAGGCCAGCAAACTTATTGAGGATCTCAATAGTTATTTGACTTGGAATTCCCTTCTGGAAATTGGCAGTGGAATATGTGTTAGAGGCCATGCAAGATGGCGCTCAGGCGCTTTTACAAGATTTCAGCTAGGGTTGTCTAAATCCAACGGGCTCTTTGGCTGCGTGTTTAGATTGCAAATTTCATAATTGAAACGTTCCTTGGAAGCTCTTCTGTTTGGAGGCATTCACTTTGGACCAGAACTGGATATCATCATTGCCCAAGCTACTAGAGCAGGCATTCCCAACCACGGGCCTCAAGGCACACCAACATTGCAGGTTTTAGTGATATCCAGGCTGCAGCACAGATGGTTAAATCAAAATAACTGAGCTACTAATTAAGTCACCTGTGCTGAAGCCTGGATATCACAAAAACTTGCACTGTTAGTGTGCCTTGAGAACCGTGGTTGGGAATGCCTGTACTAGAGGAAGAATAATTTTTCTTCTGGTGGCTGCCCCTAAACAGCGGGGTCCACATTTCCGAGCCTTTTGCTCCTCCTTTCATGGTGGAGCGTTCATTACAGGTCAGTCAGCCAGAGGCCACTTCTTCCCCAGCAGAGGTTGGCATCAAAGGGCAGATTTTTTTGGTGCCAATCGTAGCTTAGGAGCCAAAACTCCAGAGAAGCCTAGCGACTCTCCACCCAGTATGGTCACCAGATGGAGGCCGGTTGCTCCGATTCAAATACCGTTGGGTAGAGTCATCTTCAGACACCTGGGTGCTGGGCATCATTTCCAGAGGTTACATCATCGACATCAGGAATCCGCCACCATGGCAGTTTTTCTCCACCACTCTTCCCGGGGATGCGGAGGATAGGGTGGCATTTGACCAGGCTTTCAGTGCACTGCTTTCTGATGGCATCATTGCTCCAGTTCCTTTGCTGGAACGGAAACGGGGGTGTTACTCCAACCTGTTCCTTGTTCAGAAGTCGAAACGGCTCATTCAAGCCAATCTTAAGTCTTTGTACCTTGAATGGCAGGTTGTGGGTAGTTTATTTTCAGATGGAATCTCTTCAATCAGAAATCCACATCATGAAGGCCAACAAATGTTTGGCCTCACTGGAGGTCAGAGACAGGTATCCCAACGTTCCGATTTAGGTAGGTCATCATTCTCGCCTCCAATTTGCAGTCTGTTCCGATCACTACCAATTCAAGGCATTACCATTCGGAATACCAATGGCTTCGCGAGTTTTCACCACAGTCATGTTGGTGATGGCAAGTATACTATGCAAAGAAGGTGACGTGGTCGTACCTTGAATCCTACCATGACTCTAACTGTGTGAAATTTGTATATTCTCCTCAAGCTTGCGTGTGTTTACTCTGGGTACTCTGGTTTCCTCCCATAATCCAAAAATATACTGGTAGGTTAATTGGCTCCCAACAAAACCCCAAAATCGACCCTACATGAGGGGTGATTCAGACCTGATCGCAGATGTGCTAAATTTAGTGCATCCACGATCAGCTTACCTGACATGCGGGAGGATGCTCCCCCCCGCACAAGTACAAAAGCATCGCACAGTAGCTCCCAGCCAGCGCAGCTCCTGCGCGCTGGCAGGGAGCTACCCATCGCAGCCCGGGTCACATCGGCTGCCTGTGATGTCACGCAGCCGCCGCGGCCCACCCCCCATCGGTCTGGGCACGCCTGCGTTGCCCGCACCGCGCCTCCTAAACGGCAGCTGAACGCCGCCGGCCCACCTCCTCCCGCCCATCGACCGAGGCAATCGCAGGGCTAAGACTACCGTCGGCTGTCTGCCATGCGCCGGTGCATGTGCAGTTCAGGCCTGATCGCTGCTATGCGAACACGCACAGCACCGATCAGGTCTGAATTAGCCCCATGGGCAGGCTAGATGGCATCAAATTCTATGTTTCTAAAGGTTTTGAGTATGAAATCCATGTTTTGTCTTGGGGGGATTGGGGAATGTGTTCTTTGAAAGTACAAATTTTGGCCATGTCAATTTATTTCCAGAGGTCCTAACCTTTTTATAGGGTATGATGCATATTCAACCACCGTTTCATCTGCTGGTAGCACCGTGGGATCTTAATCTAGTCCTGTTAGCTCATATGCAGATTCCATTTGAGCCTTTTGCATTTGGTGGATCTTCGTTTTGTTGCTTGGATGCTTCCTCTCGCGTTAGGGGTTTTGTCTTGCAAGCCGCCCTTTCTCGTCTCCCATGGCAATAGAGAAGTTTTCCGTACGTTTCCCAATGTTTCATCCAAATGTTGTTTCGTTTTGTCTCTTCAACCAGTGATTTGTCTTTCCAGTTTTTCCTACTTCAGCAACTTTCTGAGACCAGGATGACCCAGCTCTACTAGACTTAGTTTGCACTTTGGCGATTTACTTGGCCAAGACTTCTGTCGGCCGCACAGATTCTCTGCTTCTTCTTTATGACCATTGCGTGATGAAACCACTTGCTCATCACTTGAGCCTATCTAGTGCAGGGCGGCCTGCACCACATCGGGTGTCGGCGCATTCCACTAGGGCGGTGGCAACTTCCTTGGCAGTGCGACACCGGGCTTCTGCAGAACAGGTCTGTCGTTTTTAGCTACCTGGTACTCGCACAGCAAATAAAGTGCAAACAGTGCAAAGTGAACATATATATACTGTGTGTGTATGTGTGTGCATATTTGTTTACTTTGCACTGTTTGCACTTTACTTGCTGTGTTTCATGACGAAGGGGACTAGGTCCCTGTAGCATTGAAATAAAAATCTCACGTCTTTTTCACTAAAACTACATCTCTACATGTGCTGTGTGATGTATTCCAGGTGCATGATACTGGGATACATCACACAACACACTGGATGGTTGACTCACTCTGCAACTGCCCTGTGGGTTTGACTTGCCAAGTATCATATGTTTTTTCCAGACGTTATCATGCATAAATGCTCTTTGGTCTGACAACGTGAGATCTGTTCAGAAATAAAGGTGTTCTAGAATACTATGGGGTATATGCAATTGCGGTCAAATTGCTGCAAATGTCGAAAAACGGGGCATTTTCGACAAAAAAAACTTGTCGAATTAGATTCAACAATGCAATACAGTACTTTTCGACAAAAAACCTGCCATTTCAGATTCGACTTTTTGCAATTCGACATTTCTCAAATTCGACATGTCTACAATGGTAAAAATAAGAATTTACTCACCGGTAATTCTATTTCTCGTAGTCCGTAGTGGATGCTGGGAACTCCGTAAGGACCATGGGGAGTAGCGGGCTCCGCAGGAGACTGGGCACTCTAAAAGAAAGATTAGGTACTATCTGGTGTGCACTGGCTCCTCCCTCTATGCCCCTCCTCCAGACCTCAGTTAGGGAAACTGTGCCCGGAAGAGCTGACACAATAAGGAAAGGATTTGGAATCCCGGGTAAGACTCATACCAGCCACACCAATCACACCGTACAACTCGTGATACTATACCCAGTTAACAGTATGAATAACAACTGAGCCTCACGAAAAGATGGCTCATAACAATAACCCTTTAGTTAGGCAATAACTATATACAAGTATTGCAGACAATCCGCACTTGGGATGGGCGCCCAGCATCCACTACGGACTACGAGAAATAGAATTACCGGTGAGTAAATTCTTATTTTCTCTGACGTCCTAGTGGATGCTGGGAACTCCGTAAGGACCATGGGGATTATACCAAAGCTCCCAAACGGGCGGGAGAGTGCGGATGACTCTGCAGCACCGAATGAGCAAACTCAAGGTCCTCCTCAGCCCTGGTATCAAACTTGTAGAATTTTGCAAATGTGTTTGAACCCGACAAAGTAGCAGCTCGGCAAAGCTGTAAAGCCGAGACCCCTCGGGCAGCCGCCCAAGAAGAGCCCACCTTCCTCGTGGAATGGGCTTTTACTGATTTAGGATGCGGCAGTCCAGCCGCAGAAAGTGCAAGTTGAATCGTGCTATAGATCCAGCAAGCATAAGTCTGCTTTGAAGCAGGAGCACCCAGCTTGTTGGGTGCATACAGGATAAATAGCGAGTCAGTTTTCCTGACTCTAGCCATCCTGGAAACATAGATTTTCAGGGCCCTGACTACGTCCAGCAACTTGGAATCCTCCAAGTCCCGAGTAGCCGTAGGCACCACAATAGGTTGGTTCAAATGAAACGCTGATACCACCTTAGGAAGAAATTTGGAACGAGTCCTCAATTCCGCCCTATCCATATGAAAAATCAGATAAGGGCTTTTACATGACAAAGCCGCCAATTCTGATACACGCCTGGCCGAAGCCAAGGCCAACAGCATGACCACTTTCCGCGTGAGATATTTTTGCTCCACGGTTTTAAGTGGCTCAACCAATGCGACTTTAGGAAATCCAACACCACGTTGAGATCCCAAGGTGCCACTGGAGGCACAAAAGGGGGCTGAATATGCAGCACTCCTTTAAACAAAAGTCTGAACTTCAGGCAGTGAAGCCAGTTCGTTTTGGAAGAAAATCGACAGAGCCAAAATCTGGACCTTAATGGAACCCAAGTTGAGGCCCATAGGGTCACCCCTGACTGTAGGAAGTGCAGAAATCGACCCAGCTGAAATTCCTCCGTTGGGGCCTTCCAGGCCTCACACCAAGCAACATATTTCCGCCATATGCGGTGATAATGTTTTGCGGTCACATCCTTCCTAGCTTTAATCAGCGTAGGAATGACTTCCTCCGGAATGCCCTTTTCCTTTAGGATCCGGTGTTCAACCGCCATGCCGTCAAACGCAGCCGCGGTAAGTCTTGGAACAGACAGGGCCCCTGCAGTAGCAGGTCCTGTCTGAGCGGCAGAGGCCAAGGGTCCTCTGAGATCATTTCTTGAAGTTCTGGGTACCAAGCTCTTCTTGGCCAATCCGGAACAATGAGTATAGTTCTTACTCCTCTCCTTCTTATTATTCTCAGTACCTTGGGTATGAGAGGAAGAGGAGGGAACACATAAACCGACTGGTACACCCACGGTGTCACTAGAGCGTCCACAGCTATCGCCTGAGGGTCCCTTGACCTGGCGCAATATCTTTTTAGCTTTTTGTTGAGGCGGGACGCCATCATGTCCACCTGTGGCCGTTCCCAACGGTTCACAATCAGCTGGAAGACCTCTGGATGAAGTCCCCACTCTCCCGGGTGGAGGTCGTGCCTGCTGAGGAAGTCTGCTTCCCAGTTGTCCACTCCCGGAATGAACACTTCTGACAGTGCTATCACGTGATTCTCCGCCATCAAAGAATCCTTGTGGCTTCTGCCATTGCCACCCTGCTTCTTGTGCCGCCCTGGCGGTTTACATGGGCGACCGCTGTGATGTTGTCTGACTGAATCAGAACCGGTTGGTTTTGAATTAGGGGTTCTGCTTGACTCAGGGCGTTGTAAATGTCTTTTAGTTCCAGAATATTTATGTGTAGGGAAGTTTCCTGACTTGACCATTGTCCTTGGAAGTTTCTTCCCTGGGTGACTGCCCCCCAACCTCGGATGCTTGCATCCGTGGTCACCAGGACCCAGTCCTGTATGCCGAATCTGCGGCCTTCGAGCAGATGAGCACTCTGCAGCCACCACAGCAGAGACACCCTGGCCCTCGGGGACAGGGTGATTAACCGATGCATCTGGAGATGCGATCCGGACCACTTGTCCAACAGATCCCACTGGAAGATCCTTGCATGGAATCTGCCGAAGGGACTTGCTTCGTAAGAAGCTACCATCTTTCCCAGGACTCGCGTGCAGTGATGCACCAACACCTGCTTTGGTTTCAGGAGGACCCTGACCAGAGATGATAATTCCTGGGCCTTCTCCTCCGGGAGAAATATCTTCTTCTGTTCTGTGTCCAGAATCATGCCCAAGAACAGCAAACGCGTCGCAGGAATCAGCTGCGACTTTGGGATATTCAGAATCCAGCCGTGCTGATGCAGCACTTTCTGAGATAGTGCCACGCCGACTAGCAACTGCTCTTTGGACCTCGCCTTAATAAGGAGATCGTCCAAGTACGGAATAATCATGACTCCCTTCTTTCGGAGGAGCATCATCATTTCGGCCATTACCTTGGTAAATACCCACGGTGCCGTGGACAGACCAGACGGCAACGTCTGGAATTGGTAATGACAGTCCTGTACCACACCCTTGAGGTACTTTGAACTTGAACTTTTTTATATAAATGTTCAAGGATTTTAAATTTAGAATGGGTCTCACCGAACTGTCTGGTTTCGGTACCACAACATTGTGGAATAGTAACCCCGTCCCTGTTGAAGGAGGGGTACCTTGATTATCACCTGCTGAAGATACAGCTTGTGAATTGCCGCCAGTACTACCTCCCTTTCTCTGAGGGCAGCAGGCAAGGCTGATTTGAGGTAACGGCGGGGGGGAGTCGCCTCGAACTCCAGCTTGTATCCCTGTGATACTACTTGCAGAACCCAGGGATCCATCTGTGAGCGAGCCCACTGGTCGCTGAAGTTCCGGAGACGCGCCCCCACCGCACCTGGCTCAGCCTGTGGAGCCCCAGCGTCATGCGGTGGACTTAGAGGAAGCGGGGGAAGATTTTTGATCCTGGGAACTGGCTGTCTGGTGCAGCCTTTTTCCTTCTTCCCTTGCCTCTGGCAGAAAGGAAGCGCCTTTGACCCGCTTGCTTTTCTGAGGCCGAAAGGACTGTACCTGATAATACGGTGCTTTCTTAGGCTGTGAGGGAACCTGAGGTAAAAATTTTGACTTCCCAGCTGTTGCTGTGGATACGAGGTCTGAGAGACCATCCCCAAACAATTCCTCACCCTTATAAGGCAGAATCTCCATGTGCCTTTTAGAATCAGCATCACCTGTCCACTGCCGGGTCCATAATATCCTCCTGGCAGAAATGGACATTGCATTAATTCTGGATGCCAGCCGGCAAATATCCCTCTGTGCATCCCTCATATATAAGACGACGTCTTTAATATGCTCTATGGTTAGCAAAATAGTATCCCTGTCGAGGGTAACACTATTATCTGACAGGGTATCAGACCACGCTGCAGCAGCACTACACCTCCATGCTGAGGCAAGTGCAGGTCTCAGTATAGTACCTGAGTGTGTATATACAGACTTCAGGATTTCCTCCTGCTTTCTATCAGCAGGCTCCTTCAAGGTGGCCGTATCCTGAGACGGCAGTGCCACCTTTTTTGACAAACGTGTGAGCGCCTTATCCACCCTAGGGGATATCTCCCAACGTGACCTATCCTCTGGCGGGAAAGGGTACGCCATCAGTAACTTTTTAGAAATTACCAGTTTCTTATCGGGGGAAACCCACGCTTCTTCACACACTTCATTCAATTCATCTGATGGGGGAACAAAACACTGGCTGCTTTTTCTCCCCAAACATAAAACCCTTTTTTAGTGGTACTTGGGTTAATGTCAGAAATGTGTAACACATTTTTCATTGCCGAAATCATGCAACGGAAGCCCCTAGTGGATTGTGTATATGTCTCAACCTCGTCGACACTGGAGTCAGACTCCGTGTCGACATCTGTGTCTGCCATCTGAGGTAGCGGCCGTTTTTGAGCCCCTAATGGCCTTTGAGACGCCTGGGCAGGCGCGGGCTGAGAAGCCGGCTGTCCCATGGCTGTTACGTCATCCAGCCTTTTATGTAAGGAGTTGACACTGTCGGTTAATACCTTCCACATATCCACCCACTCTGGTGTCGGCCCCGCAGGGGGTGACATCACATTTATCGGCCCTGCTCCGCCTCCACATAAGCCTCCACATCAAACAAGTCGACACAGCCGTACCGACACACCGCACACACACACAGGGAATGCTCTGACTGAGGACAGGACCCCACAAAGTCCTTTGGGGAGACAGAGAGAGAGTATGCCAGCACACACCACAGCGCTATTTAATCAGGGATTTACACTAATAGAAAGTGATTTATCCCTATAGCTGCTTTTTATATACAGTTTGCGCCTAAATTTAGTGCCCCCCCCCCCCTCTTTTTTTAACCCTTTGAGCCTGGAAACTGCAGGGGAGAGCCTGGGGAGCTGTCTTCCAGCTGCACTGTGAAGAGAAAATGGCGCCAGTGTCCTGAGGGAGATAGCCCCGCCCCTTTTGCGGCGGACTTCTCCCGCTCTTATAATTGTATTATGGCAGGGGATTTTTACACATATATATAGCTTATTAGGCTATATTATGTTAAGTTATTAAGTTAAGGTACTCTAATTGCAGCCCAGGGCGCCCCCCCCCAGCGCCCTGCACCCATCAGTGACCGGAGTATGTGGTGTGCATAGGGAGCAATGGCGCACAGCTGCAGTGCTGTGCGCTACCTTAATGAAGACCGAAGTCTTCAGCCGCCGATTTCCAGGACGTTCTTCTTGCTTCTGGCTCTGTAAGGGGGACGGCGGCGCGGCTCCGGGACCAGACGACCGAGGCTGGGCCTGTGTTCGATCCCTCTGGAGCTAATGGTGTCCAGTAGCCTAAGAAGCCCAAGCTAGCTGCAAGCAGGTAGGTTCGCTTCTTCTCCCCTTAGTCCCTCGTAGCAGTGAGTCTGTTGCCAGCAGATCTCACTGAAAATAAAAAACCTAACAAATACTTTCTTTACTAGGAGCTCAGGAGAGCCCCTAGAGTGCAACCAGCTCGGGCCGGGCACAGATTCTAACTGAGGTCTGGAGGAGGGGCATAGAGGGAGGAGCCAGTGCACACCAGATAGTACCTAATCTTTCTTTTAGAGTGCCCAGTCTCCTGCAGAGCCCGCTATTCCCCATGGTCCTTACGGAGTTCCCAGCATCCACTAGGACGTCAGAGAAAATGAGGCTTTTCGACAAAAGTATATTCAATTGAAGAATGTCGATTCGACAACAGTGCTTTTCGACAGTCATTTCGTCAATTTCATTCCGCCTCATTTTGCTGTCGTGATCTAATAAAAAAATGTAAAAACATGTTTTTTTTGTGTTTTTTTAATTGCTAATAGCATATCTATTTATATTAGAAGGGATTATCTACTTGGTTTGTCTATTGAGGAGCCACAAGTATTATTTAATATATTTTTAAAAAGAATATATATATTTTTTTTACTGACTAAAATAATATGGAGAGATCAGTGCATGTTTTTCAGTGGGAATGGGTTAAAATTCCTGAAAAAAATTGCGTGGAGTCCCCCCTCCTAAGCATAACCAGCCTCGGGCTCTTTGAGCCGGTCCTGGTTGTAAAAATATGGGGGGGGAAATGACAGGGGATCCCCCGTATTTTAACAACGAGCACCGGGCTCTGCGTCCGGTCCTGGGGCCAAAAATACGGGGGACAAAACACGTAGGGGTCCCCCGTATTTTTAACACCAGCACCGGGCTCCACTAGCTAGAGAGATAATGCCACAGCCGGGGGACACTTTTATACCGGTTCCTGCGGCCGTGGCATTCAATCCCCAACTAGTCACCCCTGGCCGGGGTACCCTGGAGGAGTGGGGACCCCTTTTAATCAAGGGGTCCCCCCTCCAGCCACCCAAGGGCCAGGGGTGAAGCCCGAGGCTGTCCCCCCCCCCCCCCCCCATCCAAGGGCGGCGGATGGGAGGCTGATAGCCAAGTGTCAAAAAAAAGAATATTGTTTTTTTGTAGCAGAACTACAAGTCCCAGCAAGCCTCCCCCACAAGCTGGTACTTGGAGAACCACAAGTACCAGCATGCGGGGGGAAACGGGCCCGCTGGTACCTGTAGTTCTACTACAAACAAAATACCCAAATAAAAACAGTACACACACACCGTGACAGTACAACTTTATTACATACATGCACACCGACATACACACACACATACTTACCTATGTCGACACGAGGCTCGGTCCCCTTGTCCACGTAGAATCCACGGGGTACCTGTAAATAAAATTATACTCACAACAATCCTGTGTAGATCGGTCCTCTTCTTAGTGTGTAATCCACGTACTTGGCAAAATAAAAAAACGCAAAACATGATCCACGCATTGAAAGGGGTCCCATGTTTACACATGGGACCCCTTTCCCCGATTGCCGGCACCCCCCGTGACTGCTGTCAAAGAGGGTCCCTTCAGCCAATCAGGGAGCGCCACGTCGTGGCACTCTCCTGATTGGCTGTGCGCGTCTGAGCTGTCAGGCGGCGCACTCGAGATACATGTAGCACATAGGCGCTCCATTGTATCCAATGGTGGGAACTTTGCGGTCAGCGGTTGACCGCGAGTAACCTCAACCGCTGACCGTAAAGTTCCCACCATTGGATACAATGGAGCGCCTATGTGCTACATGTATCTCGAGTGCGCCGCCTGACAGCTCAGACGCGCACAGCCAATCAGGAGAGTGCCATGACGTGACTAGTTGGGGGGGGTAATGCCACGGCCGCAGGGACCGGTATAAAAGTATCCCCCGGCTGTGGCATTATCTCTCTGGCTAGTGGAGCCCGGTGCTGGTGTTAAAAATACGGGGGACCCCTACTTCTTTTGTCCCCCGTATTTTTGGCACCAGGACCAGGCGCAGAGCCCGGTGCTGGTTGTTAAAATACGGGGGATCCCCTGTCATTTTTTCCCCAAAATGTTTACAACCAGGACCGGCTCAAAGAGCCCGAGGCTGGTTATGCTTAGGAGGGGGGACCCCACGCAATTTTTTTCAGGGGGTTTTGAACACTTTTGTGCAGTCCATGAAGTCAAATCCAGGACGCACACTATCGTCAATTGGTCCGTTTTTCGAAAGCGGGACTGTCAAATCCGTTTTTTATTGAATATGTTGAATTCGGGTCCTGGCGGCGAATTGTGTTGAATCCAAAAACGGTCGAATTCCAGACGGAATTTGACCGCAATTGCATATACCACTTTATATTGGTTTAAATCCCATATTTATACATTGATTGAGATACGCCCCTGATGATGTCTCTGTGGGAGACGAAACACGCCGGGCACTCTATCATGTTCTGATGTCACCTCCAATCTGCAATATTGGGAGGAGGATATCACGTATCTGTGTATCTATGTCAAACCAGACCTCCATTGTATATGGTAGAAGGCTGTTGTATTGAAAACAATCATATGTATATGGACACTACCATTTTATAAATTTTATGACATTTTTAAATAAAATATATGTTTTGAAACCTGTTGTTCATTTTGAAAAAAACTGTAAAAGTCACATGGAATGATATATAAAATATATTTATAATAATACACACACATTTACAGAACAGTGCAAACAAATGGATTTGGACAGTAATCCTCTTTATACCACATTCATGCTCTTAACTTGAGAGCTCGTTGTTATTCAGTTACAATACTCTTTATTAAATAACACATTTCAATATATGGCCATACCAAGTATTCAAACCTATAACCTGTTGAATTCTAATCAAACACCCTACTCATTGAGCTATTTGATTCTGCGTAAAAACTATGAACACTATATGAAGCTACTGGTACTTTGTAAAAAAAATTATAATCAGCATTGCAATCGAGAAGATCTATGTAGTGTGCAGCCACACATCCAATCCCTTGCAGCCCCACACCACACAGATCTGCTCAGCCGCAAGACTGATCATTTTTTCACAAAGTACAAGGTAAGCTTCAAATAGTTTTGCATTTTCTAGCTTAGAATTATCTATTACCTTTCTATGCAAGGGCAGATAGCTCAATGATTAGAATGACTGAAATGCCACAGGCAATGGGTTTGAATCCCGGGTATGTAAGAAACTTGAAATGTAATAAAGGACAGTGTGACTGAACAACAAAGAAATCTTTAGTTCAGTTCATGAATGTTGTATAGGTATTAGCAATGGAAGGGGTCAGGGTAGTAGCAGGAGATTCTGGGCTTCAAAAAGGGGGAAGCTGCAAGTAAAAGTAATTTAAACAGATAATTGACAAGTGCCGCCAACAGCGCCCCCTACCCTGCAGCGCTTTGTGTGGTGCCTCCTCCGCCCACACCTAGTAACAGCCCTGTACCAGACTATGGGTAAGTAAGTGTTCTTTCCTGTTATGTACTTGGTGGAAGTCAGAATATTGCTGTGTGTATATACTGTAGTAAAACCTTAGGAAGAACTAATCGTTTACTTAGCTGGAATTTGACAACTTGGCAATGCAGCTGATTATTTTATTTTTCTTCTCTGTGGTCGTGCAGTGACCTTTATCTGATCCCAGTCTTCTTTGCTGATAATACATTTTCAGAGTATATTTGCCCTCCAGCCGTCACACATCCTTATGCCGTTCAGTACAGACATCTAAAGCACGCATCAGCCTTGACTGCAGACACAAAATAGATGACATATTCAGAACATGTGCTAATACTGATCTGTCACATGGACTAATGGCTGCCTTCTTGCTGGAGTACCTCTTTATATTTCCTCAGCATATTGGCTTTAATAGCTATTCCAAATATTCCTGTCTTTAATTTGTTAAATCTCAGATGACATTTTCACATGATCATTTCTAAAAAATGGTAAATTCTAGGTTGAATGTAAATGTTTTTACCTATCCATAATTTCTGCTGATGTTTAATGCGTACATCCCAACTGTCCCGATTTTCCCGGGGCAGTCCCAGTTTTTTGGGACTGTTCCGCTGTCCCACCTGCGGGCCGCAGTGTCCTGCGGTGGGGGGGGGGGGGGAGGCTCCTGTCAGTCACTGCTAGGCAGCATTGAGCGTCTATTCACAGGAGACAGAGGGAGAGGGAGCATGCCTGCAGCTCACAGAGCGCTGGCCATGCCCCCATAGTGACAAAGAACGAGGGCGTGGTTCCTGATTGCGGTGCTCCCGCTAAGCCATGCCCCGTTTCCCATAGGCCACTCCCCCTTTTTGGACGGGTGCGGCTTCGCTGCTCCATAGTGTCCCTCTTACTCTTCTCCCAATGTTGGGAGGTATGTTTATGTACTGTAAATACACAATATCATGCTAACAGTCAAAAGATCTAGTTTTGTAAAAGAATACAATTATTCAGTACCTTTATTCCAGAACTTTTAAAGTGGTGCCACATGTTCTGTCTGTAAGTTTGTGCACTTTATTTATCTGCATTTTAAACATTTGTTGTGCATAGAGTTGTACAGGAGACGAAGACAGTACTGTAAGGTGAAAACAATCTATAACTACACAGCATCTTTGTTCCACTACTTTATTTGTTCAAAGCAGCACAGAGTATTTAGGAGAGGAGTGGGCAGATCTTTTGGGATGTGGTAGCCTGCTTCTATGGTGACTGTGAGGACAGGGCTACATTTAACAGAGACTGTGTCCTCATGTGGCTGTAAGGTTAAGAAGGCAAACATTCTGATTGGTGGATAGCCCCAGCCATCCACCAGTCGGCATGCTGACAGCCATTCACTGTCTTGCTGCAGGCTGGGAGGTAGGTAGAAAGTGCTGCATGGCCTCTCTGATTGCGTGTAATTCACAATCAGAGCTGGGTAGCATTTTCTACCTGCCTCCCAAGAAGCTCCACAGACACCACCCCTGGAAACCAATGGCCTCCCAGCCCAGCTCTCCACTGCATGAAGGCCCCTACAATTGTCCACTGTGGCCATATGTTAAGATGGCCCTGACTTCACCTATCCTCTTCAGTTTATCTCCTGTGTCTCCTCCATGGAAACCTTTCACAACTCTCCTGCTGGATAGCACAAATATAGGTCCAGATTTATCAAGCCTTGGAGAGTGATAAACAGCACGGTGATAAAGTACCAACCAATCAGCTCCTAACTAATTTTTCAAACATAGCCTGTGACATGTCAGTTAGGAGCTGATTGGTTGTACTTTATCACCGCGCTATTTGTCACTCCCCAAGGCTTGATAAATGGGGACCATAGTGTACTGTATTCCCAATAGGTTCTGATCTGATTAGACACACCGAGGGAGACTATACAAGTTGCACCTGCACAAGTTAGAGTGTTGACAAAGAAAACAACCATATATCTTATTTATAAAAAAAAATATATATATATATATATGTGTGTGCAAAACAATAGAAAATACACTGCAGATAAACTGTATGCTGATTCCTTCTATTTCTTAAGCCTGATTTAGCCATTTGCTCTCTTGTTACATAAAACACGTCACCTTTTGAAATTGCGCAGACTATTAGTGCAAAAAGCAGGAACAGTGGCGTGCTTCATAAAAGAACAAGAAAACAAGAATAGCCATTTGAACCTCATATGGTCCATGTGTAGAATGAAATGTCAATTACATGCCTCAGTAAGGCCTTTCACCATGCCTGCTTTGAATTAAAGCATGGCTGTGTCTGCTTTAATTGGAACAGTGGCAAACTAACTATCTGACATAAAAGCATCTAGCAGATAATAGAAGGGGTCTCCAAAGTGTAGTTTGACACTGTATACAATAAATGGGAGGAGGTCAATGTCTGCTTCCCTGTACATTTTTTACGGGTGATCTGTATAACATGCTGTGGAGCACTAATACAGTAATTATTGTTTATTATCAAAAGCCCAATTATATCATGTACATTCTTGTACAGAACTCGAGGGGGAAATAAAAATGAATTCTTCAGCTCATGAAGAAAATGTAGTATAAAAAAAAGTTACTGTAGTAAATGACTGTGGAGCATATTTATCAGTCAAGAAGCACACAAAATTAACTCTAGTGTGTCCGTGGCATCCCAATTGTGAGACTCCAGACAGGAGCTAGGTTAGTATATTTACCTTACCCCACTGCCCCCTAACCCTAACGATCCCTCTCCACAGCCTAAACCTAACCTTTTCCCCACTAGACCTAATCCTAACCCTCCCCGGTGATGCCTAACCTTCCTCCTTCCCGCAGCCTAAACCTAACCCTCCCTCTCCGCAGCCTAACCCTCCCCCAGGGTGCATAAACCCAACCCCCCTCTCCGCAGCCTAACCCTAACTCTCCCCCCGCAGCCTAAACCTAACGTCCCCCCGTGGCTTACCTGTCCACAGCCCCGGCAAACCCTCATTCAGGACAAGCATCACAATCCCAGCGCCGGAATCCTGACCGTCGGGATGTCTGCTCCGGCATTCTGAGCAGTGTCGGGATTCCGGCATTGGTATTTCAACTGACAGAATCCTGACCGAATCCCATTTGTAGTGTACAGATGTGTCCACATACATCTTGCCCCAGTATGGCACATAGCGGGAGATGTCTGGCATGAGTGAGCTGACGGGAACCGTGCAACTCCATTAGTGTCAGGTGTCTTTAAAAAAAAAAAATCTTCTTATTCGCATCGCTACGTGAACAGAACATACAAGCAGATTCTGCTTATTAAAATGATATGCGGCATATGCATTACTATACCTTCCAACGTCTGTAGAAGTAGACTTGGGACACCTGCATGTCGGAGGTGCGTCTGCGCCCAGAAAAGGGTTCTTGGCCTCTGTAAGAGGGGCTATTGCATCGTGGGCATGACGCGATCGAGAGTCATGCCTCCCTTTTTGGTCATTGTGGGGGGCATGCCCAGTCCCCCCTGTCTCCAGTCTATACACTGCTGCTCTGTTAACAGAGCAGCAAGTGACAAGAACCTCCCAACTGCCCCCCCCCACCCCTACCCCGTGGGTGGGACTGCCCCCTCCCAAAAAAACGGGACTGTCCTGCGAAAATTGGGACACCGAACATAGGCATGCTGCATAGCATTAATCAGCATAAACCATACCTCCCAACTTGAGAGGATCTGGAAGCGGGACCCGCACTGAAAAGGGGGCGTGTCTACAAAAATAGGCACGAATTTGTAGAAAGGGGCGTGGGTTCGCTGCAATGCCGCGATCGCGAGCCACGGCCCCATTCTTGTCACTATGGGTGCACGGGCAGCGCTCAGTGAACTGCTGGCATGCCCCCATTACCTCTGTCTCCGTGAATAGACGCTGTGTGCGCATGCGCACAGCGTCTATTCACCCTGCTCTGCAGCGAATGCAAGAGCCTCCCAACTGTCCCCCCCCCCCCCCACACACACACCACCGCAGGACACTGCTGCCCACGAGTGGGACAGCTTGACAGGCCCAAAAAAACGGGACTGTCCCGTGAAAATCAGGACAGTTGGGAGGTATGCATAAACTGCTGTGGGTCCTATTTGCATCATTTTATGAATATCATGCATTTTAATGGGAAAAGTCTCACGTAAAGAAGCTCATCGCAGTATGGCATGACTAGAATGGCTGTTTAACGTGCAGAGAGGCTAGATGGAAATGGACACATCTGTATAGGGAATCTAGATGTAAGCTCTACTGGGTCTTGGCTAGGGACTGATGTGAATGGGCAGATATTCTCTGATAAGCTTTACGGAACACGTTTGTGCTACAGTATATAAAGAACGGTTAATAAATATAGTTTATTTTTTCAATCATACAGATAAATGGCCATCATAATGGTTTTTAGACATTACCAATAAAGTATAATAAATCCAATTCCAGAGAAAAAGCCTGACAATAGCATGTGATGGAAAGTGAAAGTGCACTTAATGGGAAGTGAAGATAAACTGTCAGTAAGTGAGCTGTGCAGCCGTTTAGACTTTCACCTTCCTATCTTATTCACCTGCCAAATTATTTCACATTGCCGGAGAGATGGGGGCGGATAACAAAAACCAGTACGGATATTGCACAGTTTATATGTGTGTATACTTTAAGGTTAGAAATATGTGAAACTAGTGGTTTTACCCGAAGGAGGGGCAGGTTCTAACATAAAAAAAACTTTTGGGTACAAGTACCTTGCAGATAAGTATTAGATTAGATAAATAAAGGTTATTTAAAATTAATTTCTTAAGGTTATAAATGTATTTCTTTTTTTAAGTAATGCCCCGTTTCTCCCTGGCACACTATTGACGTGAGGCAGAATTGCAAATAAATCTGACATATGTTGAGCTTAAAGTTAGTGCACGGAAAAAAAACCTGTTTGCCAATACGCAGTGTTGTACACATCTTGTGGTGCGACTGTCCCCATGTGTACACCTAGCTGTCATCATTGTCAGTGCATGCTTGCACCTGCCCTATACTACTGTAAATGCAAAAACTACACTATTGGGCTTTAAAATGTGTGAATGTGTTAAATTAGCCATTGTGCAGCTATCTACTGAGGGGGGTACAATTCCAGTCCTGCCAGGTTCAACAGTACTAATACAGATAAGTCCTCATGCATCTTTGCTGCAGTCACGTAAATCAGCCTTTCTTGTCACGCCAGGTCGTGTGAGAAGGTTCTAGCACCTGGCATCTTTTTTGCTTCTATTTTTGCAGAAAATGCGTCTTAGTTGCAACACAATGCGACTAGGACACACAAGGCTGTGCTGATTAATTTGATATGTGACACTTGTATATCTGTGTGCGACATAGGGGTCTATTCAGTTATTCCGACAAGTCGGAAAAAGCAGCATTTTCTGTCTTTTTTAGTTAGAATCTGGATTCGACCTATTCAAGTCCAGTGACGTTTTTCCGACTTGGACTGCGCAATTCACTCTGATATGGATATTTATTATCACATAAAATTAATCTCTAAAAGTATTTAAACACATACAAACACATACAATACTAGATGCCGGCCAGCATCACATAAATATTGAAATATGAAACCAATTAATATATCGCTATTGGATCCAATAATAGAGGATAATATATCGCTATTGGATCCAATAATAGAGGATAATAAATATCCATATCAGAGTGAATTGCGCAGTCCCAGTTTTGTTTTTCTTGTAGGTCTATACTAAGGGTTAAAACCAAAGACCCTTTTGGGATTGCTGCATTCGTCTGTAGTCAATCACAGCGCCAGGTGTTTTTGGCTTTTTATTAGTTTTTCCGACTTGTCAGAAAACACGTGAATCGGCGGATTAGCCGCGGATCCACATATTTTGGCAAATTTGCAGGCTTTTTCGACAGGTTTTTGGCCCGTTTTCGACAATGCCGATTCGACTTTCATGCATCCTGCCTCAATTCACCATGCATCGGGAGAAGCCTGCCGTGAGTGAGCTAACAAGTTCCGTGCAACTCCATTAGCATCAGGTGTCTCATTTTGCTGAAAATGCGCTTTGTGGATAAGACGCACAGACATACTCTGCTGATTAAAATTATATGTGGCATGTTCTCTGTGCAGCCACGGCTGTATCTGCATACGGAATGTTATACTACAGTGTTTCCCAGAAAACAGTGGGACGCAATCTACCATTCACTGCTGCTCTGCACAGCCACACACAAATGTTACTGGTGTTTGGAGGGCCCCCATTATGTAATTAATTGCATAATAAATATACAAATGAAGTAGATGTACTGACATGGACAGTTTTCTTTTGTCCCACTATTCCAAATTCTATTTGATGGGTATAATAATGCAGGCAGTCATTTTTACCATCCTGTGTAAGTTGTCAGCTGACTAGTTTGGGCAGATGTTTAGCGCACATGCTTCTGGCAGTGTTGGCTGACAAACTATGTGGTTACTGGTCTAGCCATAGGTATCCGTTTGGATGGTCGACCATGTTATGGTTGACAGTCACTACGTCGACCACTATTGGTCGACATGGACACATGGTCGACACATGAAAATTGTCGACACATGAAAGGTCGACGTGATTTTTTTTTCAATTTTTTTCTTTTTTTTTGTGGAACTTTTCCATACTTTACGATCCACGTGGACTACGATTGGGAACAGGAATCTGTGCCGAGCGCAGTGGTAGCGGAGCCAGGCACCTTGCCCGAAGCTCGCGAGGGGACACGGTGCACTAATTGGGGTTCCCCGTCACTTTACGCAGAAAACTACACCAAAAAAGTAAAAAAACTCATGTCGACCTTTCCATGTGTCGACCATTATCACATGTCGACCGTTTTCATGTGTCGACCATGTGTCCATGTTGACCATGCCAATGTCAACCAATAGTGGTCAACCAAATGACTGTCGACCATAACATGGTCGACCATTCATACCGGAACCCTAGCCATGCACATAATCACACAGACATAATTTTTGGGCATTCCTGATTCATTAATTTTACTCAATCTTTAGGGTTTGCTTTTTTTACCCTGTAAGACACAATTTTTTGAATTAAAAGAAAAACTTGATTTTCTGTTTTGTGACTGTTCAGCATGACATAATGGGCTGGATTCAAATGATATCGCATCCGCTATCTTCCATGTAAAGTGACCGGTAGATAGAGGGGCGATATTCAAATGTGCCCCATTATCGCGCTGATCGCGCTCATTACAGTCTGGTTTAGGCACGTCAAGCGCCTAAACCCGACTAAAGTAATGGGTGCAATCGTTAAGAGACCCTTTTGGGCGCCCAAACAGGACTCTTTACATGCATTTCAGCTCGTTACCTCTGGAAGTAGCAAGCTGAAATGGAGTGGTCGCGTCCATCGGCAGTAACATTAGAATACCACCGGTGGGCTGGAGGGTATAACATTTAATTCCGGCCCAATAAATAAGCTGATTATTTCATACAGTATTATAAAATAGATGCAGTTGCACTAGTAAGCTCTAAGAGAGCACAAAATGTCACGTGGCATTACTATCTGCAATGTGTTTTCCCGCAGGAAGTGGTGTATTCCGGATCATATATCATATTCCAAAAATAGGTGGTGGGTGGGGGGGGTGTAGTTAACTATCCAAAAATCACAAGTAACAAGAACTCTGTGGTTGTGTGATAATTCTAGCATTGGGGGTGCACCCATGACGGTAGGTTATTTAGATGCAAAAAGAGAGTACTCTATTTTTGTGGGGCAGTGCTTTTCTTTAGTTTTGCATGACCATATGCAAGTCATCCATGGAGTACACACAGATACAATTAGAGACAGTTTAGGAATTTAGATTGGTCATGGACAAAATCTGAAAGTGGCATCACTATACGGGCCAAACCAACTGTAGGCAAGGCCAACACAAAGTAAACAGGATTAAGATACATTTTCCTAGTAGTGTTAAAGAAAAAAAATTGTAACCTCTGCCAACCTGTACCCAAAACTTTGTAACATACAATACAGAACGCATCATAGTGACATATATACAATACAGAGAGAGTCTTAATGATCGTCATGCAATACAGGAAGCATCCTTATGATAACTATAAAATGCAGAGAGCATCCTTAGTGAACTCCACACAACACGTAGAGCATCCAGGTGGGCAGTATGGATGGGTGTAATGGTTAGCATTACTGCCTCACAGCACTGATGGCATGGGTTTGATTCCCACCGTGGCTCTAACTGTGTGGAGTTTGTATATTCTTCCTGTGCTTTCTCTGGGTACTCCGGTTTCCTCCAACAAACCAAAATATACTGGTTGGTTTATTAGCCCTAACAAAAAGATGAACTCTACTGTGTAAGTGTGTGCATGTACATGTGTTTAGGGCAGACTAGATGGGCCAACTGTAGTCATATTCTATGTTTTTATCCTACTGACCACCATACAATACAGAGAATCGCGTTGACCAGCAAACAATGCAACAATGCTCCCAGGCATCACCTTACTGTACATAAAGCATCCTAGTGATTAACATACAATATAGAGAATATCTTAATGACCGTCTTACAATACCGTACAATACAGAGCGCACTCTAGTTACATATCCACACATCATATTACCTAATATAAGTGTGCAGAATTGGAACAAACTCTGTGCAAATAATGCAGAACTCACTTAGAAACGTTCTGCACCAGTCTGTTTCCATTCAGTATTTTGAATGAGATGGATTTCCTGGACTTTTAGCAAGAACCTTGCAGCAAATATCAACGGGTTCAGAAGTATCAGCTAACTTACACTCCAACTTCCCAGCTTCTTAACCACAGCAGAATTCTTGCATCCTCCCGGAGAATATTCTGGAGCATAAACCAAGGTTCAGTCACACATACAGATGTAGCCACCTTTATCTTGACTGGCTGAGGCGTTTGTCCCGATCGAGCATACGCAGCGTACCAGGGCGTAGGGCGGCGCACCTAGTCACAGAGAGGAGTACCTAATCGCACGGAGGCAGACAGAGCGTTTGGCGTTACCTTTACGTGTAATACCTGCGATCATCCACCAGATGTCGCCTTTTAGAATCACCACTGTGCATGCGTGTGGTCTCCCCCCTGTAAAATACAATACTGATATATATAATAAGGACTACTTTACTAAGCGTCTCATTACGCTGCATACAGTAAATACTCATTACGCTGCATTATTTAATACAGTAAATACTCATTATGCTGCATTATTTAATACAGTATATACGGAACAGACGCAAATAGTACAGCATACAGTATTTGATCCATCTACAGTACTTTATGAATATGTGAGCGTCCAAGTCCCGCAGACAAAACAACATAAAACCAGTAGTGTACACTGTCGCAAATGGACGTGTTAGAAGTTCACTATTGCCTCTTGAAATTAGGAATTTTGTACAGTATGTCAGCATCCTAATCCCATAGCCATTACAGCATAATCAAAACCAATGGATTTACTCATCTTGTAACAAAAACAAGATGAAAGTGTCCCGTGCGCAAAAAGCTGCTAATAATGTATAAACTCCTGTGAGGTTTCCTCCAACCCCTCACCAAAAAGTGCACAAATATACGTTTAAAATGGAGAGTAAACTTAACCAGCGCTTGTGTTTAGATGATCAGGGTCTGATGTATTCCTTATCTATCCGTCCTCATAGTGGATCATGTGAATAAAAAAGATGTATATAGCATAACACCCTTTTATTTTATACAATATAGACAAATAAAACAATTGTAGTAAATAGCACAAATCCTGGAGTGTTAATAGGTGCAGTGGGTAATTACCAGATGTTCCAGAACTGTGATTAAACAGTTCTGAATGGGCATAGAGATTTAACTGCAGGGATTCCGGATTACCCCCAGTATTCGGTCCAATGATGTTATAACCGCGTCTCCACTCCACTGCAGACCTGTAAAACACCTCCCTGGATCTCACCAACGCGTTTCCACCCCGGGCTGGGGTCTTTTTCAAGGTGCAAATAGTGCAATGTCACTCTCCTTCTAACTCCGGATATTTAACAAAACGATCCACCAATCATTGTCCAGCAGGTCCAGCTGGACCCTATACATTAATTACCTAAAGTTCCGTGGTCCTCTGCTGGACCTGTGCGTCACTTCTTATGATGGCTTCTTATTATGGAATTAGGGAAACCTCCAGGTCATGTTGGGAGGGATGGTGAAGAAAACAGCTGTCATTCCATAATAAGAAGCCATCATTCCTCATTATGTGACAGGTATAGTCGGCCGCATATGGAAAGGATCAATAAATCCGAGCCCGGTATGGATATATACTGACGGACACAGAGACTTGTATCACTATGACAACTAGGAGGTTTGGCTGACGCCGGAGAGCGGGGTGACGTGTACCGCTACAGACTTCCGGACCGGAAATACGGGTTTCCGTGGCAACAGGGACGCGGCTAGACGCGGAAGTCATATACATAGACGGGTTACCAGGACAACAAAAGAAGTGACGCACAGGTCCAGCAGAGGACCACGGAACTTTAGGTAATTAATGTATAGGGTCCAGCTGGACCTGCTGGACAATGATTGGTGGATCGTTTTGTTAAATATCCGGAGTTAGAAGGAGAGTGACATTGCACTATTTGCACCTTGAAAAAGACCCCAGCCCGGGGTGGAAACGCGTTGGTGAGATCCAGGGAGGTGTTTTACAGGTCTGCAGTGGAGTGGAGACGCGGTTATAACATCATTGGACCGAATACTGGGGGTAATCCGGAATCCCTGCAGTTAAATCTCTATGCCCATTCAGAACTGTTTAATCACAGTTCTGGAACATCTGGTAATTACCCACTGCACCTATTAACACTCCAGGATTTGTGCTATTTACTACAATTGTTTTATTTGTCTATATTGTATAAAATAAAAGGGTGTTATGCTATATACATCTTTTTTATTCACATGATCCACTATGAGGATGGATAGATAAGGAATACATCAGACCCTGATCATCTAAACACAAGCGCTGGTTAAGTTTACTCTCCATTTTAAACGTGGATTTACTCATCTGTCTGCGGCGAAGTGGTGAAGTGTTCCGCTTCATATACTCAGTCCCGAGTTCGATTTCTAAAGTACGAATGCATGTTAGTTTTTTCCAGACACTTTATTATTTTTTTATTCACATAAACCAGGGCAAAGCTGCAGGAGCGGTTCTACTGTTAAGGTTCTATGCGCCGTACAGTACACATACAATTCTGTAGCAGGGCAGACTCAATAGAAATGGCTACCACTTATGACTCCTTGCCCCACGGAAGCCCTAGGCTACGGAGCAAGTAACAGTCCAGATTTTGCAGGCTATGGGGCAATGCTGAAGAAGCGTCACAATCCCCTAGCTAAAATACACAGGGGCGATAGGAATAAGCGAGGTTTATGCACATTACGGTACACCGGACTCAATCGCACAGCACACTGGCAAAATGGCCGCCGCCCCTGAACCCCCACCACGTGGCAGGCAGCGCTCGGATATGGAGTGAGAGATGGCAAATGTTTTGCAGGCTACGGGGCAATGCTGGAGGAGCGTCACAATCCCCTAGCCAAATTACACAGGGGTGATAGAGATAAGCGAGGTCTATGCACATTACGTTGCACCGGGCTCGATCGCATAGCAAACTGACAAAACACAAGTTTTACATAAAGCAGGGCAAAGCTGCAGGAGAGTTTATACTGTCAAGGTTCTATGCACCGTACGGTACACATACAATTCTATAGCAGGGCACACTCAATTGAAATGGCTACCGCCTGTGACTCCTAGCTCCATGGAGGCACTTGGCTATGGAGCAAGTAACAGCACAGATTTTGCAGGCTACGGGGCAATGCTGAAGGAGCGTTAGAATCCCCTAGCTAAAATACACAGGGGCGATAGGGATAAGCGAGGTCTATGCACATAACGATACACCGGACCCCATCGCATCGCAAAGTGACAAAATGTCTGAGGCACGTGAACCCCTGCCTTGTGGCAGCACTCAGCTATGGAGCAAGCAACGGTATAGGTTTTGCAGGCTACGGGGTAATGCTGAAGGAGCGTCAGAATCCCCTAGCTAAAATACACAGGGGTGATAGGGATAAGCGAGCTCTATGCACATAACGATACACCGTAAAGTTCCCCATGGCTTTGATTATGCCTTTTCTTTGAACACGGTATTTTCCACTGCCTCGCCCTACCCCCATCCCACTTTCACCTGCAAAGTACATGCAGTAGACAGGGAGGGAGTTCCAATCAGGTTACAATACATGTGCAACAGTATACTACTGTATGTAGGAAAATCCCCCACCCACTCTGATTTATGTGAAACCTGTGTGCACCCTTCCATTGAATGTATAACAAAGAAAAAATAATAATAAAGTGAATGTCACGGGAACATATATATTTAAAAAAAAAAAGGTTGGCACTTTGGGACTCAAACCTGGGACTCTCAGCGTGGGAGGTGGGAGCCTTCATCACTAGGTTGGTATGGAAGGGGAGACAATTTGCTGCCAGAGAGTACCAACCCCAAGTTTCTGTGACCCCAACAAGGCTCATGGCAAGCGTCAGAACCCATGGTGGGTCTGAATTAACGGGCCCATTATAGTCTATGGGAAAATGGGTCCACTTTGTGTATTGATATCTCTGGTTCTGGGTGTCCCAGAGACTCAGGACTGGTACCATACAAAATAGGAGACTCTTGGCTTTCGGAGCAGACCAACCACTAGTTTATGTGACATTGGAAAGGGAAACAGCAAGCATCCGTGTATCGGGTCCCCTCCAGTTGTCCGCCTAGCTTGCACAGGATGCAGGGTTTCTGGCTAGATAGGAAATACTGTACAGAAATGCTAAGCATGGTAATTTGACATCCAGGAACATAGGGAGGAGTTTTTATCTCTCTCCATTATACTTAGAAAAATTACACTTGCCACTGTACGTTACAAGCTGTTCGTGCTAATTAGTACACTAGTAGAACATACTGTACAGAGTTACTAAGTACAGTGATTTGGCATCCACGAACTTAGGGAGTAGCTTTAATCTCTCTCCAGTGTAATCTTTCTAAGTATAATGGAGAGAGATAAAAGCTCCTCCCTAAATTCCTGGGTGCCAAAACCGTCCTTAGTATCGCTGTACTCTATGTTCTACTAGTGTACTAATTAGCACGAACAGCTTGTAATGTACAGTGGCAAGTTTAATCTTTCTATGTATAATGGAGAGATAAAAGCTCCTCCCTAAGTTCCTAGATGCCAAATCACCATCCTTAGTATCTCTGTACAGTATGTTCTACTAGTGTACTAACTAGCACGAACAGCTTTTAACTGGATGCCAAATCACTGTACTTAGTATCTTTCTACAGTATGTTCTATTAGGGTACTAATTAGCACGAACAGCTTGTAACATACAGTGGCAAGTTTAATCTTTCTATGTATAATGGAGAGAGATAAAAAATCCTCAGTAAGTTCCTGGATGCCAAATCACCGTACTTACTATCTCTGTACAGTATTTTCTGTTAGGGTACTAATTAGCTGTTCGTGCCAATTAGTACCCTAATAGAAAGTACTATACAGAAATACTAAGGACGGTGATTTGGCAACCAGGAACTTAGGGAGGAGCTTTTATCTCTCTACATTATACATAGAAACAGAGCCGGCCTTAGGCATAGGCAAACTAGGCAAATGCCTAGGGCATTTGGTATGTTTAGGGGCACCAGCAGCTTCTGCTGGTTAAAATGATATGCGGCATGCCTATATTCTGTGTGTGACTGCGGCTGTATCTGCATACGAAATGCTACGTTGCAGTGTATTCCTGGAAATCACTGTAATGTAGCATTTTGTATGCAGATACAGCCGCAGTTGCACACAGAATATAGGCATGCTGCATATCCTTTTAATCAGCAGAAGCTGCTTGTGAGTCCTAACCACATAGTAATGCAAATAAGATGCATTTTCATAAACAAAAGGTGCCAAACGTTAGCCGAGCTGCCAGCTGACTCATGCCAGGCATCTCCTGCAGAACTAGCGGCGGTGCTAGGGGGCACCAGCCAAAATCTTGCCTAGGGCATCATATTGGTTAGGGCCGGCTCTGCATAGAAAGATCAAACCTGCCACTGTACGTTACAAGCTGCTCGTGCTAATTAGTACACTAGTAGAACATACTGTACAGAGCTACTACAGACAGTGATTTGGCATCCAGGAACTTAGGGAGGAGCTTTTATCTCTCTCCATTATACTTAGAATGATTACAATGGAGAGAGATAAAAGCTGCTCCCTAAGGTTCCTGGATGCCAAATCACTGTACTTAGTATCTCTGTACAGTATTTTCTACTAGAGTACTAATTAGCACAAACAGCTTGTTACGTACAGTGGCAAGTTTAATCTTTCTATGTATAATATAGAGAGATAAAAGCTCCTCCCTAAGTTCCTGGTTGCCAAATCACTGTCCTTAGTATCTCTGTATAGTATTTTCTATTAGGGTACTAATTAGCACGGACAGCTATTTAGTACCCTAGTAGAACATACTGTACAGAGATACTAAGTACGGTGATTTGGCATCCGGGAGCTTTTCTCTCTCTCCATTATACATAGCGTAAACTTGCCACTGTACGTTACAAGCTGTTCATGCTAATTAGTACCCTAATAGAACATACTGTACAGAGATACTAAGTACGGTGATTTGGCATCCACTTAAAAGCTGTTCGTGCTAATTAGTACACTAGTAGAACATACTGTACAGAGATACTAAGGACAGTGATTTGGCATCTAGGAACTTAGGGAGGAGCTTTTATCTCTCCATTATACATAGAAAGATTAAACTTGCCACTGTACGTTACAAGCTGCTCATGCTAATTAGTACACTAGTATAACATACTGTACAGAGATACTACGGACAGTGATTTGGCATCCAGGATCTTAGGGAGGAGCTTTTATCTCTCTCCATTATACTTAGAAAGATTACAATGGAGAGAGATAAAAGCTCCTCCCTAAGTTCCTGGATGCCAAATCACTGTACTTAGTATCTCTGTACAGTATTTTCTACTAGTGTACTAATTAGCACGAACAGCTTGTAACATACAGCGGCAAGTTTAATCTTTCTATGTATAATGGAGAGATAAAAGCTCCTCCTTAAGTTCCTAGATGCCAAATCACCGTCCTTAGTATCTCTATACAGTATGTTCTACTAGTGTACTGATTAGCACGAACATCTTTTAACTGGATGCCAAAGCACCATACTTAGTATCTCTGTACAGTATGTTCTATTAGGGTACTAATTAGCACGAACAGCTTGTAACATACAGCGGCAAGTTTAATCTTTCTATGTATAATTGAGAGAGATAAAAGCTCCTTAGTTAGTTCCTGGATGCCAAATCACCGTACTTAGTATCTCTGTACAGTATGTTCTATTAGGGTACTAATTAGCTGTTCGTGCTAATTAGTACCCTAATAGAAAATACTATACAGAGATACTAAGGATGGTGATTTGGCAACCAGGAACTTAGGGGGGAGCTTTTATCTCTCTCCATTATACTTAGAAAGATTACAATGAAGAGAGATAAAAGCTCCTCCCTAAGGTTCCTGGATGCCAAATCACTGTCCGTAGTATCTCTGTACAGTATGTTCTACTAGTGTACTAATTAGCACGAACAGCTTGTAACGTACAGTGGCAAGTTTAATCTTTCTATGTATAATATAGAGAGAAAAGCTCCTCCCTAAGGTCCTGGTTGCCAAATCACCGTCCTTAGTATCTCTGTATAGTATTATCTATTAGGGTACTAATTAGCATGAACAGCTAATTAGTACCCTAATAGAACATACTGTACAGAGGTACTAAGTACGGTAATTTGGCATCCAGGAACTTACTGAGGAGCTTTTATCTCTCTAGATTATACATAGAAAGATTAAACTTGCCGCTGTACGTTACAAGCTGTTTGTGCTAATTAGTACCCTGATAGAACATACTGTACAGAGATACTAAGTACGGTGATTTGGCATCCAGTTAAAAGCTGTTTGTGCTAATTAGTACACTAGTAGAACATACTGTATAGAGATAATAAGGACGGTGATTTGGCATCTAGGAACTTAGGGAGGAGCTTTTATCTCTCCATTATACATAGAAAGATTAAACTTGCCACTGTACGTTACAAGCTGTTTGTGCTAATTAGTACACTAGAAGAACATACTGGGGACTCGGACTCATACAGTACTTGCATTTCAAAAGCACTGTATTTTCCACTGCCTGCCGCTAGCCCATCGCCCTTCCCCCCCTGGGAGCCTGCACAGGTCATGCAGTAGATAGGGAGGGAGTTATTCACATAAACCAGGGCAAAGCTGCAGGAGCGGTTGTACTGTTAAGGTTCTATGCACAATACGGTACACATACAATTCTGTAGCAGGGCAGACTCAATTGAAATGGCTACCGCCTGTGACTCCTTGCCCCATGAAGGCCCTCGGCTATGGAGCAAGTAACAGCACAGATTTTGTAGGTCACAGGGCAATGCTGAAGGAGCGTCAGAATCACCTAGCTAAAATACACAAGGTCGATAGGGATAAGCGAGGTCTATGCACTTAACGATACCCCAGACCCCCATCGCATCACAAAGTGACAAAATGTCCAAGGCACATGAACATCCACCTTGTGTCAGCACTCAGCTATGGAGCGAGTGACGGCATAGGTTTTGCAGGCTTCGGGGCAGTGCTGAAGGAGCGTCGGAATCCCCTAGCTAAAATACACAGGGGCGATAGGGTTAAGCGAGGTCTATGCACATAATTCTACAAAACGGGGGTTCTTGTGCCTCGGACATTTTGTCACTTTGTGATGCAATGGGGTCTGGTGTATCGTTATGTGCATAGACCTCGCTTATCCCTATCGACCCTGTGTATTTTAGCTAGGGGATTCTGACGCTCCTTCAGCATTGGCCCGTTCTTTGAACAAGGTATTTTCCACTGCCTTGCCCTACCCCCATCCCACTTTCCCCTTCCCCCCTGGGAGCCTGCACAGTTCATGCAGCAGACAGGTAGGGAGTTCTGATCAGGTTACAAGACAAGATTTATGTGAAACCTATGTGAACCGTTCCATTGAATGTATAACAAAGAAAAAAAATGATAATAAAGTGAATGTCACAGGAACTCGGACGCTTATACTGTACATGTATTTCAAAAGCACAGTGTTTATGCATTGTACATACTTCCTTTTACACAATTAGTTGCGTCTCCATACACAATCTTGCGTCTGCATACACAAGTGTTTTAACATGTTCGTTTGTGTCTGTATAAACTATTTATTTATATTGAGAACTCTCACCGTCTGACCTTTGGTCACCATCTATTAACATTACAGTCATCACTGACCATTTGCCAGAGCTGTAGATCCATACGCCGCTATACGTTAGAAAGTACTGGATTAGTGGAGCATTAGCCACCCAGTGGTGGATATGTGTAATGCATGCTGAGTATCTAGAATCGCCTCAACGCGCCTGCCAGTGATTAAACTCAGCAAGCTAAGCTATTGCCTTAGCGTGACTAAACGTCCGTCTAGGCGGAGAATCGGTCAAGATAAAGGTGGCTACATCTGTACTGTAGAAAAAATCTGTAAGCCTGTGAAGCACCATGTACAAGTTATTTTTACTAATTTCTTCATTAATATCTCATCAGAGGAGAAATTAAGATTTATGACATATGTAAGAAGTTTACCAGCCACCACAAAACATGAAACTGTCTTGCTGCCCACTAACAGGCCACGACCAGCCCAGTGTAGTTTTGCATCAAACTAAATATTGGGCTATATGGACATAAATGTCTGTATGTGTGTAAAAGCTTGTATGATTAATTAAAAATAAGTTATGTATTATCATACCTACAGTAGATGTAAAATTACTGAAAATGCACTAATTCCCAACATTGTAATCGGTAAAGAAAATACATGATTTTATTGTCAGTACAAAAATAATTAAAGCCAAAAAAAGCAGAAAATACGGATACTGTATAAACAGATCCTGGTTATTTACCCTTCCACAATAATTATGCAGTTATTATAGTAAGAGAGTTCAACATACAATGAAAAAAATGTTAGCCACAAATAATTTTGTATAGAGCTCATATATATAAGTTTAAGGGGAGTTCAGACCCTGAAACGCCAGTGGAAAAGTAATTGCAGTTAAAAAACATAAATAAACATAATACAGTTGTACCAATGTATCACAAGACAAAACCAATTCAGACATGGTACTAATTCACTTTAAATTAAATTTTTTATTCACAGACATTAGGAACTGCCATGGGCACTAGATTTGTTTCAATCTTTACCAGTTGTTTCAGATGTGTCCACATACAACTAGCCTCAATACGCAATGTGATGCGAGACGCATCTTTTACCCAAAAATGCATCTTCGTCGCAATGTGATGCGACTAAGGTGCATCGAGAGACTGCGCTGATTAAATTGATATTTGCCACTTGTTTATCAATGCATCTTTATACGTAGCATGACGGAACTTGGCGGCAAAAAAGATGTGGCTGCTGCATTGTAGCACTTATACAGATTTATTCAAGTGTTGCATATGAAATTGATCAACACAGTCTTCTGGCACATCCTAGTCACATTGCATTGCAACTAATACCCCTTTTCCACCTAGAAGCACGGGTCGCAGCCGGGAGCCTGGCACGTGTGCTACCCGGCTGCGGCCCGTGCTCAGCCCCCTTTCCCATTGCACTCACCAACCCGGCATATTGCCGGGGTGGTGACGCTGCTGGCGACGCTGCAGGGGCAGCGCTGGGAGATCACATGATCTCCCAGCACTGCCCTTCCATACACTGTGAACGGGAGCTGTGTCGCATCGGCACGGCTTCCGTTTACACTGCACAAACCCGTATCAAGTGATCTGGGAATCGTACCCGGGTAGCTTACCGGGTTGAACACGAGTTCAACCCAGTAAGCTACCCGGGTAGGATTCCTGGATTACTTGATCCAGGTTTTTGCAGAGGGACCCTTTTCCACTAGCAAAAAATACGGGTAAATGCGCGCCCCCGTGCATTTACCCGTGTTTTTTGAGCTAGTGGAAAAGGGGTATAAGATGCATTTTCAAGTAAAAGGATGGGTAAAATTCTCTTGGTGCTAGCAGATCACTTGGAACCTGGTGCGCCAATAAAAGCTGCTTGGCAAGACTAGAGCAATAATATATAAGGAAAAATCTATACAATCAGCCCTGGAAAAATAACATCTCAAGAGGCCACCTTCTATAAATTTGTAGAAACTGTAACGCCTTCAGTGTTCATCAGTTACCTACTATTTCTCAACAGTCATTGGACTGAAGAAATAAATCAAGATTGAGAAAAGAGAGGGAAAGGAAAAAAAAACAATAAGGGAAAAGTCACTAGTAAGCCTAAAACATACAGATAAGGGCATTGCCATGCCATACATTGATTACTATGTATTATCTTGGTGGCGGACATGATGGGCTTAATCTTCAGAATAGTCATTACACTGGAGGGGGGTGACCTTGAACCAGATATTTTGTAGTGTAAGACACCTAAAAAAAAAATATATATATATATATATATATATATATATAAATATATAGCATGCAAAGTCCTGCACTCACATCAGAACAATAAACAACAGTGGGGTGCTCCCTAGTGGGGATCTCCCTATATGGGTAGACCCACAATATTTAAACAAGAGTCCAACAATGTGGAGGTGCACTCGTCGAATTCAAGCAATCAGCAACTTCATTTTGTTCACAATAGCTTTATTTCAGTCGATATTCGGCTCTTTAGGTCGACGTTTCGATCCTCATTCTAGGATCTTTATCAAGACAAGCTTCCATTTATACACAATATTTTGAAAGCATCATATATTGATTACTACAAAAAAACAAAAAATGAATAGAATAAATACATACATAGGCAGAAAACAAAAACAAAGAACAAGAAGTTTTGTTTTAAAATGCTCGAAGGGCGTGGTAGTTCACTCACGTTTTTGTTCTTTGTTTTTGTTTTCTGCCTATGTATGTATTTATTCTATTCATTTTTTGTTTTTTTTTTAGTAATCAATATATGATGCTTTCAAAATATTGTGTATAAATGGAAGCTTGTCTTGATAAAGATCCTAGAATGAGGATCGAAACGTCGACCTAAAGAGCCGAATATAGACTGAAATAAAGCTATTGTGAACAAAATGAAGTTGCTGATTGCTTGAATTCGACGAGTGCACCTCCACATTGTTGGACTCTTGTTTATATAAATATATAGATATATAGCTATAAATGCATATACAGTCCAACTCACTTTATTTATGCCTCAGGCAGATTACACAGTACATGCAGGTTTTGCAGGTCAGGTTTTACAGGAAGTCTTTAAACAGCAGCACAACATTCCAAGTTCTAATAGGCATAAGTAGTACAGATTCCCAAATAGCTGCTTACATAACCCCAGGCCCCCAACTTATCGCCTGGCCACTTGCTGGCATCAGGAGCAATGACCTACTGAACAAACACATTTTGAAAGGTAGCAGATAGGTTGTAGTGATTAGACCAGCTGTGGCTTACAACAGACTCTGCTAAAACCAGGACTGAATTCCATCAGACCTACTGCTGCTGCTCCAATCCTGCAAAATCCTGTCTTTCCACATTAACCTCAGCCTGGAATCATGCTGTCCCTGCCATACTATATATACTGTGTGTATATGTAATAAAAGTGTTGGTATGTACAATATGTGCGGAATAAACTTGACTACTACTGAACCGATTTTGATTGGGTTTACACTGAAACCTTCCTTGAGATCATCTGAGTAACATAGGCTATGAATCATATCGCTATCATATCAATTGGCAAACTAGCAAAAAAATAAATGGTGTGAGGACATCTTGTGGCCAAAAAGCAGAATGCTCTTAGGCTACAAATTAGATACTGAGCAGTTTTGGAGTAACATAGGCTATGAATCATTTTGCTATCATGCTAATTGTCTACATACACACACACACACCACACATGTACACACAATACATAAACAAACACATCACACATATGTATATATACACACCATACACACACATCTATCTACAGATGTAGCCATGCTCATATATCCTCTGTGTGGTGTGAAAAACTAGTCTCTTTACGTTCGCCTGCGCCTTGTCTCAGCGTGGTGTATTCAATCACAGTGCAATGAATTGAGTCTCCGTTGGGTGCAATACTGGTGTCCATCCATCAGGTGTCGCTTTTGAAAACCACCATTGCACATGTGTGAAGTCTCCATTGTAAAGTCAAACGATGCTTGTAGTTTAAGAACTACGTTTTTAGATGATCTCTACATTAATTAGAAATGTGAATACAGAAAAGGATTTGCTCAGCATCTCCAACGCACACAAACAAAATCACAGTTCAGGGTTCTACACAGCTCTCTAAAAGAAAAAAATATGTATTACAATCAGTGATAGAGTTTGGACTCAACACCATAAAAAACAATTACAATGAGCGACATCACTGTATCACTGTAGGTAGCAGTCGCCTGTCTCCATGGCTCTCTTGGCATACTGGTATTGCCGATGGTTACCATGCCTTGAGCTAGGGTTTGCTTACTGCAAAGTACACACTTGTATTGTATACTTGTGTAAAGAACACCATCTACAATTTTTTTTTATTTTCCCAACACAAGCTCTGCTTCATATACATACTCAGATATGCTCACAGATATACAGTCAAAATTAGAAGAAAGCTGTAGATGCTACTGTTTACATAGATATACAAGTGTGGCTTTTCAAATTATGAGAGTGTTATCTTTATGAGACTGAGTTTACGGTACTTCTTCCTGGGCCCCCCAATTGCTTTAATAGGCAGCCACCCCCAATCCCACCCCCGTAAGACTCCAAGTAGCTACAGCAGAGGTTCCCAAACTGTGTGCCGTGGCTCCCTGGGGTGCCTCGGGACACTTGCAGGGGTGCCCTGGGTTGGTGGTCCAGGGCCAATTCAAATTATTCATGGTCAATATAATAGGCAAAACCAGTGCTGGTGGCTGCCAGTCATAAAATATGTGGCCAAACAGAAGCAAATCTTGTCCCTCACCACACAACTGACCCTAAGGATGACATATAAACGCAATCTACTTAATGTAATATTTCTTTCTAAATTTCTCAATAAGAAATTTTTGGCGTAGGGGTGAGTAAAAAAAATTCTGATATTCTAGGGTGCCGTGATTCAAAAAACTTTGGAAACCACTGAGCTACAGTATGAATCATCTCTCTACCATGTTTACTGGCTAATCAGCAAACAAAATAAATGCATCGAATTGTCTCTGTCATCGTGACACAGAGCAGGTAATGCGGGGGGTCAGAGCCACACATAGGTAATGGGGCATATGATAATAGGGGAGGGCAAAGGGGTGCCAGTCAGTGTCATACAGTGTTGTGCACTTAGGGAACTAATACCATTTACCCTTCGCCTGCATGTCACTGACTGCAGTGCGCATGTCTTTACACATTGTTACTGCACTTGAATGAAAAGAAGATTTTCCTAAATGACAGGAGGGCACATGCCTTTGTGACCCCCCTTATTGCATGCATTATGTTGTTGCCACGTCACTACCACCACACACCCAATAAAGACGAAATGTGTGCAAGTGAGACAAACACAAGTCTACGTCTATAGCATTCCTGGTCATCTGGGCACTGTACGGACAGGATCTTTAAGATCTCTGTTTTAATTTTCAAGGGTATTACTCAAATAAATGACTAGAAGCTATTAAGACATAGGAGTGAACTAAAAAGAATGGGAAAGAAAAAAAATGTGTAATTGAATAAAATTTATAGTAACTAGTCATCATTGAATAACATGAGTAATCACTCGGCAATGACGGATAGGCTTTGCTTGTAATACAAATTTGGATATGGGATACTCAACCTGTAATAATAGCAATCAACCTTGCTCAACACCATTATTATGGTTTTGGTCAGAGCTAAGTGTGGGTGCAAGAGCTAAATGTTCGGACTGAATGAAACAGTTCTCAGAGACTGGACTGGAGATGGAGCCACCATCCACAGACTCTTCAATGGATGATAAGACTGGGAGTGCACACAAATTGGGATTATTTTCAGGGATGCACATTTTTAGTCAACATGACAATTTCTGGCAACCAGGATATATTGAATTCTACACTAACATTTTGTCCCTTCAAGTAGAGCTGCAAGTTTTCTATCTTGAAATTGTTTTGCTCTCTGATTACCCAGCTTTGCTGTCAGTGCACCATTCTGTTATTGGTTCACAAACTTCCAGGCACAGCTGGTGTCTAGAATCTGTAGAATATACTCTGTACAACTGGAACACATTTAGGGCTGTCACAGCTCGTCTGGGTTATAATGTTAAGAAATGAAACCATGGTGTGTATGGAAAACGTAACTAAAATATTCTAACTTTTACAGGGGCAAGCAGATCTTCTCAAGTATGCCAAAACAGAGACTATGGAGAACTTAAAGCAAATTCATTATGCTGCTCTATCTTGTGGACTGAACAAGACAACTGCTGGAAATGCCGAGATGTCCAAGCCTAGACGAAGCTTGGAGGCCATTCCAGAGAAGACAGGAGATGAAACTGGAGATTGAATCCCTTGACTCTTGACAACTTGTAGTGCTAATCGTGATGGAATTTCTAACTCTAGGACCAATGTAGCTGCACATGACGTTGCTTTGCACTTACAGGAGAAAAACATGAATTTTTGTGTTTGTTTTTCTGAAGCACAACTGGAGATTGACCAGTCTGTCTGTCTGTGAAAGTACAGTAGTTAGATCTTTTTAATGAAGGAAGTAGACGTGCAGATTGCAAAAGGCATTGTTGGCCAAAGGAGAGGATAAGGAAAACTATCCTATTAGAATAGAAATGAGTAGTGAGGTACTTGCTGCTTAATGATGCATAGCAGTGGGTTTTTTTTTAAGTTAAATTTTAATAGACCTCTTTAAATAAAAGAGAAATCCTCACATTTCATAAAACGTGTGTTTATTGTGACATAAATATATATATATATATATATATATATATATATATATATATATATATATATAGCACTTAAAGGACTGAAATGTGTTGCACTGGAGATTGAATATAAGGACGTGGCTAGTAACATATTTTGTTTTCATATTGAGCCATATTGTATATATATAAAGTGCAGATAATGCAATAACGGTGAGGGCAGGATGTTTGTGCACTGCAGGTGGTACACCCTAATGCAAGCACTCCACCTCACACTTAGCATACGTCACCTTGCCACAAAAATGTACAAATGTTAATATCTAAAGTGACCAAATTTGAAGACATATTTGTGTGTGTGTGTGTGTGTGTGTGTGTGTGTGTGTGTGTGTGTGTGTGTGTGTGTGTGTAAGACATATATATATATATATATATCATTTTTTTATTTTCTGAATTGACCACATTTAAAAAAAAAGTTTTATTATATTAATTGTCATAGATTTTAACAAATCTTAGCCTTTTTGTTTTATTCTAATGAAGGGGTGATATATTCTGATATATTACAATGTGCAATGATTGTTAGAAACTCTGCCAATTTAATGTCTTCTGCAATTTGTCATTTGGTTTGTTTGTTTTTTCAAAAAGGTAACAGGGATTGAGTTGTATTTATAAAAAATCAGCACATCATTTTATGCCTATATTTTTTTTTAATAAAGTCACATCTCATAACGCAATAAATATAAAAGGTCGGAGGCGAGTTATTTCTTAGGCCATTACTTGTTTGTTTAGCATGTGTTCTCGTGTCTTCAAATAGCTCCAGATATAAGGGGATACAGCATGTGTTACATGGTATGTTTATGGTAAAAGTGTTAAGCATAGACTTTAAGAAGGAACCATTGTCCAGTCATTAGTTTTCATATACACAAGATACCATTGCAATGTTCTCACTAATTGGGCTAATGGACCCTTGAGAAGAGGCAGAATCAGGTAAGTACTGTTGGGTGATTTGGCTGTAATATAGTATAATGGCATGATGGAGCCAGTGGTGCTGAGAAAGAGGCACAGCCATGTATTGTGAACAAAGACTTTGTGCATGTAGTAGGCATTGGGCTGGATATGAGTATATATTTCTCTTACATCCTAGAGGATGCTAGGGTCCACATTAGTACCATGGGGTATAGACGGGTCCACTAGGAGCCACTGGCACTTTAAGAGTTTGAGAGTGGGCTGGCTCCTCCCTCTATGCCCCTCCTACCAGACTCAGTTTAGAAAATGTGCCCGGAGGAGTCGGTCACAGCTAGGGGAGCTCCTAGAGCTTCTTTAGTTTTATTGTTTTCTACGAGTTAGTTTAGGCACAGGGAGGCTGCTGCAGCCTCTCTGCTTTGTGGGACTAAGAGGGGGAGTGGGGTCCGCCCTGCAGGGTCTTAGCCACTATCTCCCCTGACAGGACACTGAGCTCCTGAGGGTGCTGATCGTTAGCTGCTCCAAGCGACCGCTCACTCCCTCAGCATGCCGCCACCCCCTTACAGAGCCAGAAGACTTCGGTGGCGAGTGAGTCACCAGCCCCCCAGGCAAGTGGGGAGCCGGTGTGAAGATGGCAGCAACAGGGTAGGGAGCACAGTACTAACTGCGCTCCAGGGCTCAGCGGTACATAGTGCAGCGCTGTGAGGGACACCCTGAGCCAGCGCCTACACCCTACACTGGTCAGCAAGCCTGTCAGGCTCCCCGGATCGCTGCCAGCAGAAATCCTCAGGCCAGTATAATATAATGAAGAGCAGGAAGCAGCGCCAAATTCGGGGGCGGAGCTTCTCAGAGCGGACTCAGTGCCATTTTCCTTCCTGCAGTTCCTGTACACAGACACTGACAGGGAGAGCTGTCCCTCCAAGAAACTCCAGCTATCCTATGCGATACCAGGGGGTTGTAGAAGGGGGGAAGGCTGTGTAAAGTCTGTGCAGTCTATTAAGGTACACAGATAGCGCTGTTAGTTTTATTAGTTCAACCTCAAAAAGCGCTGTGTGTAAGTTGGCTCCAATCTCTGTGTCTCTCTGTGGCATACTTGGGGGAAAACTGTGACTGACATTTCCGTGTGTGTGTGTGTGTGTGTGTGTGTGTGTGTGTGTGTGTGTGTGTGTGTGTAGGTGTTTAATATCTCACATAGCCATGTCTAAGGACTCTGTGGGTCACTCCGCCGTTGTTCGCTGCGTAGCGATCAGTGAAAGCAACAGCTAATCTGTGTATGCACCGCAATGCGCATGCACGTTGTAGGGGTACGAAGTCCATTGTGGTTTTGCACTGGTTCTAGCGACGATTCAAATCACGCAGCCGAATGCAAGGAGATTGACAGAAAGAGGGCGTTTATGGGTGTCAACTGACCGTTTTCTGGGAGTGTTTGGAAAAACGCAGCATTTGCTGGGCGGGTATCTGACATCATTGCCCTGTCACTCGTCGCAGCAATCATCGCACAGGATAAGTAACTACAGGGCTGGTCTTGTTCTGCACAAAATGTGTTTGCAGGCGCTCTGCTGCACAGGCGTTCGCACTCCTGCAAAGCGAAAAAACACTCCCCCCTTGGGCGGCGACTATGCGTTTGCATGGCTGCTAAAAACTGCTAGCGAGCGATCAACTCGGAATGACCCCATCTGTGTCACATGCTGCAGAAGAGGTTTCCTCTCAGGAAGGATTCATTCCATGTACACAGGATTGTAATGCTTTGTCTCAGATCCCTATTGTTGAACCTGAGTGGTTAACTTCTATCAAAGGAATGATCTCTCAGATCTCTACTAGGGTAGCTAATACTGAGACTGAAACTCAGGTGTTGACGAAGTCTATGGCAGTTTGGTCAGGCTCTGTTCCTATTCCTGCAAAATCCCTTAGCATGTTCCCACAGAAACGTGTACTTGCCCAAATTATGCAAGATGACATGGATACAGATTCTGATACTGCAGACGGTGACGGTGATGTGCTGAGGGGGGCGGTATCCCTTGCTAAGGCCATTAGAGATGTGTTAACCATTAATGACACAACACCTGAGCAGGTTGAGGAGGCTTACTTTACTGACAATAAGAAAGCCTCGCTAACCTTCCCTGTGTCTAAAGAACTAAACGCTACATTTGAAAAATACTGGGAAAACCCGGAGAAAAAATTCCAGATCCCAAAAAGGGTTCTGGTTGCTTTTCCCTTCCCTGAGGAAGATAGGAAAAAATGGGAAACCCACCCATTGTTGGCGCATCTGTCTGCAGACTGTCTAAAAAGGTGGTTTTACCTGTCCCGGGATCTACCACGTTAAAAGAACCGTCTGTTCGTAAGATTATCACTACGCTCAAATCCATTTTCACTGCTTCAGGAGTGGCGTTAAGGCCCACTATTGCCTGTGCATGGATTTCTAAACCCATAGTAAAGTGGTCAGGCACACTACTAGAGGATTTGGATACAATGGATAGAAGTGACATTGAATTGTTTTTACTTAACATACGGGATTCTGCGGGGTTCATGGTGGAATCCATGAAGGATCTGGGTACGCTGACTGAACGGATATCTTCCATGTCGGTCTCAGCTCGCAAGGGACTCTGGCTATGCCAATAGTCTGCAGACGCGGAATCCAGGAGAAGTGTGGAGAACCTACCCTACACAGGTCAGGCTCTATTTGGGGAAGCGTTGGATGCATGGATTTCCATGGCAACCGTGGGTAAGTCACCTTTCCTTCCCTCTGCTACACCTACGAAGAAACCATTTTCTTCAGCTGTGCCGCAGTCCTTTCGGACCGCTAAGACAAAAAAGTCCAAGCCCCCTACCACTTTCTTTAGAGGTGGGCGTGCAAAATTCAAAAAGCCTGCACCCGCAGGTTCCCAGGACCAGAGACCTGCTTCTGGTTCCTCAAACTCCTCAGCATGACGGTGGACCACGAAGCCTGGAGGATGGGCTGGTGGGTGCGAGACTCAGACGTTTCAGACACGTCTGCGTGTCGTCCGACCTGGATCCCTGGGTACAGGATATTATGTCCCAGGGGTACAGACTGGAGTTTCAAGAATTCCTACCTCACCGATTCTTCAAATCAGGCTTGCCAGCTTTGCTGACATAAAGGGTTATCCTACAGGAAGCCATCCTAAAATTGGAAAAGTCACAGATCATTGTCCCAGTTCCACCTCATATGCAACACAAGGGTTATTATTCAAACCTTTTCGTAGTACCGAAACCGGATGGTTCGGTCAGACCAATTTTGAACTTGAAATCATTAAACCCTTACCTGAGGGTGTTCAAATTCAAAATGGAGTCTCTCAGAGCAGTGATTTCAGGTCTGGAGGAGGGAGAGTTTCTGGTATCCCTGGATATCAAGGATGCGTACCTCCACATTCCAATTTGGCTGCCGCACCAGGCTTATCTCAGATTTGCACTGTTAGACAGTCACTATCAATTTCAGGCACTGCCATTCGGCCTCTCCACAGCACCGAGGGTGTTCACCAAGGTGATGGCAGAGATGATGGTTCTACTCGCAGACAGGGGGTGAACATAATCCCATATCTGGACGATCTGCTGATAAAGGCATCATCCAGGGAAACATTGTTGCAGTCCATTGTTCTCACGACTCATCTGCTCAGGGAACACGGTTGGATCCTGAACCTTCCAAAATCACATTTGGAGCCGACCAGGAGGTTGTCTATTCTGGGAATGATCCTCGACACGGAAGTGCAGAGGGTGTTTTTCCCGGAGGAGAAAGCTTTGGTGATACAAACAATGGTCCGGGATGTCCTGAAGCCAGACCGGTTTTTGGTTTATCAGTGTATTCGCCTTCTGGGTAAGATGGTGGCCTCTTACGAGGCTCTACAGTATGGAAGGTTTCATGCTCGGTCCTTCCAACTGGATCTCCTGGACAAGTGGTCGGGTTCTCATCTACACATGCACCAGAGAATACCTCTGTCGCCGAAAGCCAGGATTTCACTCCTCTGGTGGCTGCAACTACCTCACTTTCTGGAGGGCCACAGGTTCGGGATTCAGGACTGGATCCTTCTAACCACGGATGCAAGTCTCCGGGACTGGGGCGCAGTCACTCAGAGGGAAACCTTCCAAGGACGGTGGTCAAGCCTGGAATCCAGCCTTCCAATAAACATTCTGGAACTTAAAGCCGTCTACAACGGTCTTCTCAATGGTCTCGAGCCATTCAAGTGCAGTCGGACAATGTAGCAACGGTGGCTTACATAAACAGACAGGGCGGAACAAAGAGCAGAGATGCAATGTCAGAGGTAGCAAAAATCATCCTCTGGGCAGAAAAACACGCATTGGCGCTGTCAGCAATCTTCATTCCGGGAGTAGACAACTGGGAAGCGGACTTCCTCAGCAGACACAATCTACATCCAGGAGAGTGAGGATTCCATCTGGAGGTGTTCAAGGAGGTAACAGATCTTTGGGGTGTACCTCAAATAGACATGATGGCCTCTCATCTCAACAAGAAGCTTTGGTTGTATTGTTCCAGGTCGAGGGACCCGCAAGCCGTGGTGGTGGACGCCTAGTGACTCCGTGGGTGTTCCAGTCAGTGTACGTGTTTCCTACACTTCCACTCATTCCAAGAGTTCTCAAACTCACAAGGAGAACAAGAGTTCAAGCTATCCTTATTGCTCCGGACTCCCCAAGAAGGACTTGGTATGCAGATCTTCTGGATCTACTGCTAGAAGAGCCGAGGCCTCTTCCTCTTCAGGAGGACCTGCTGCAGCAGGGGCCATTCGCTTATCAAGACTTACCACGGCTACGTTTGACGACATGGAGGTTGAACGCCAGATATTAGCTCGGAAAGGCATTCCGCACAAGGTTATTCCTACCCTGATTACCATCGTATTTGGAAAAAATATGTATCTTGGTGCGAGTCCAAGAAGTTTCCTATGGTGGAGTTTCAACTGGGACGGATTCTCCTCTTCCTGCAAGTAGGTGTGGATATGGGCCTGAGGTTGGGATCCGTAAAGGTCCAGATTTCGTCCCTATACATTTTCTTCCAGAAACAGTTGGCTTCCCTCCCGGAGGTTCAGACTTTTCTGAAAGGGGTTCTGCACATCCAGCCTCCCTTTGTGCCGCCTACGGCGCCCTGGGATCTTAACGTGGTGTTACAGTTCCTCCAATCGGATTGGTTCGAACCTCTACAGGAGGTTGAGGTCAAGTTTCTCACGTGGAAGTCTGTCACTTTGTTAGCCTTAGCTTCTGCTAGACGTGTGTCGGAGTTGGGGGCTTTGTCTTGTAAGAGCCCATACTTGATCTTCCATGAAGATGACACGTCAGCAGTTCCTTTCCGAAGGTTGTGTCGGCATTTCATATCAACCAACCCATTGTGGTGCCAGTTGCTACTGACTCCTCATTTTCATCAAAGTCCTTGGATGTTGTAAGGGCTCTGAAAATCTATGTGAAGAGGACTGCTCATCACAGAAAATCGGACTCTGTTTGTCCTGTATGATCCCAAGAAACTTGGGTGTCCTGCTTCTAAGCAGACGATCTCTCGCTGGATCAGGTTCACTATCCAGCATGCGTATTCTATGGCAGGATTACCGTGTCCTACGTCTGTTACGGCCCACTCTACTCATAAGGTGGGTTCTTCCTGGGCGGCTGCCCGGGGTGTCCCGGCGTTACAGCTCTGCCGAGCAGCTACTTGGTCGGTGTCAAACACGTTCGCAAAGTTCTACAAGTTCGATACTTTGGCCTCTGAGGACCTGAAGTTTGGTCACTCAGTTCTGCAGGAGCCTCCGCACTCTCCCTCCCGTTCTGGGAGCTTTGGTACATCCCCATGGTACTAAATGGACCCCAGTATCCTCTAGGACGTAAGAGAAAATAGGATTTTAAATACCTACCGGTAAATCTTTTTCTCATAGTCCGTAGAGGATGCTGTGCGCACGCCCAGCGCCTCGTGATCCTGCAGTGGTTACTTAGTTCAGTACTGCTTAGTTCTTGGTTAAGTACTGTTTGGTTACTTGGTTAAGTAATATTGTTCTTTTTCAAGCAGGTTAGCTTGGTTTGCCTTGTATGTGTGAGCTTGTGTGAATCTCGCCACTATCTGTGTAAAATCCTTCTCTCGAAGTTGTCCGCCTCCTTGGGCACAGTTTCTAGACTGAGTCTGGTAGGCGGGGCATAGAAGGAGGAGCCAGCCCACACTCTCAAACTCTTAAAGCGCCAGTGGCTCCTAGTGGACCCGTCTATACCCCATGGTACTAATGTGGACCCCAGCATCCTCTACGGACTACGAGAAAAGGATTTACCGGTAGATAATTAAAATCCAATTTTTAACTGTTCTGCACTAAAATTGTGACTTGTTGTCTCATTCAGTTTTACAGCAGAATAGGAAAATTCAGTTTCTTTTATCACACATAATTATTTATGTGACTGTACGCAGCACAAGAGGTACCTATTTATTTGGCTCTAGTATGCTAAATATTTTCTTGTTAGGAAGTTTGTATTTTTTGCTAAGTTTGTCCAAAGGATCAAACTGTGATCAAAACTTTATATAGGAATTATTTTACATTTAAAGAAATACTGCAGGTAATGGTCAAAAAATGGAACACTAACTAAGTGTTCACATAGAGGGTAGCTTATGTGTTATTTAAGTAAATTATTTCCCAGCACAGCCAGGGTGTAAAAAAATGCTAAACAACCCTGGCTGCAAATGAGAACACAGTGATTTTTGGGATGCATTTGGAAGGACCTTCTATGACCATGACATCTCAATTTGTTAATGTTTCATGAGTAACTGTGTCCAAGGTAATGACACCATATGACTTAAAGGGAAAAACATCATCATCAACACAAAATAGTTCACACAACCAAATGCACCAGGATCAGGACATCCATGCACTAATTCAAAGAAGAGGAGGAAACACAAGAAAAAAAAAACCTCAGCGCCACCCTAAATTAAATAAATTAATTAAATATATAATTAAAATGTCCCAATGAGGCTTAATTAATCCTGTGCACTCTGGCAGCCGTTACATAAACCTCTGTGGGGTTTAACATGAATACCAAAATATATATGTAAAATAACAGTGCCTGAATGTGCAGAAGAAAAAGCCAATAGAGTTGAGGATTATCTAAAAGTACTGTGATGGTAATTAAAAAAAAAAAAAAAATCAAGGTGTTATTAATAAACACATATTAAAACAATTATTTGCAATAATTTTGTACCCTTAGACAACATAGTATCAATTGCCACAATGTTCTACAAAGTGGGCCTAATTCAAGGTTGGTTGCAAAAGCAAAATCTTCCATGTGCACTGCAGGTGGGGCAGATATAACGTGCAGAGAGTTTTATATTTGGGTGGGTTATTCTGTTTCTGTGCAGGGTAAATACTGGCTGCTTTATTTTTGCACTGCAATTTAGATTTTAGTTTGAACACACCCCACCGATATTTAACTCTCTCTGCACATGTTATATCTGCCCCATCTGTAGTGCACATGGTTTTGCCCAATCAACCTTGAATTCATTGAACCAGTATTCATTGAGTCTCCGATCTCTGACCTGCAACTAGTGTCCTTCAAATATCAGCAGTCTTTAATTAATTATAGCCTTTGTATACTATTATTTAAGGCGCATATCCAAACATTAATCAATATTTCCATATAGCCGTTAATCGATCTTATGCACAGTTTAAATATTTGACCTGTACAGTAAAACAACTGGGAGCAGACTTCCAGAGTCAGTCATTTTACCTGGATCGCCAGGATGCAGAAGATCACTGGCGAAATACCGATGGAAGTTATGCTGAAGAAATCTCCCGAGCGTCTTCGGGTATGATGCCGGTATGTCCTCTGGAAATGTTTCGGCAGGTGCAACTGCTGGAATGTGACATCTGCTGGTAACGAGTGCGACGCTGCTCAATCTGTGCAGTATTCCGGCATTTGCCGTATTGGAGGGTGTCCACCGTACACTTCGAATTCCAGGACAGGTGAGGCAGGGGCAGGTACTAACATGTTTCGTCACTGACGTGACTTTTTCAAAAGCATCAGGATTCTGGCTGTCGGGATTCTGGCGCCAGCAATCTGACCGCCGGGATACCGAATGCCAGGATACCAACTACATGCCGGCACTTTACTTCTGAATGTCATAAATGAGCTTTACTGACTAAGGGGGATATGTACTAAGCAGTGAAAAGAGTGGAGAAGAGAGCCAGTGGAGAAGTTGCCCATGGCAACCAGCTGCTCTATACAATTTTATAGTATGCAAATTATAAATGTTACTTCAGTGCTGATTGGTTGCCATGGGTTCACATCTCCACCCGTTTCACTGCTTAGTACATCTGCCCCTAAAACTGTTAAAGTAAAATGCTGTGTTGCCAGTATGCATCATTTTCCAAACTTATTCCTTTGCTTATTGAAAAAAAACATTTTTAATAAGTGCTCAGAGCAAAGCATTTTTTTCCCATGGAATGTATTTTTTACAGTATGCAGTATAATTTTATTGAGAGCATGTTTTACAGAAACCAGGAAACAAAGACGAGATTTGAGCAGGAAAACTTACAGGTCAAATAAACATGCCTATACAAGGACACATGTGCCACGCATTAACCTTATGAACTTGTCATGTAACATGAAAAGAGCAAATGCTAAGGAGATGCACCCATGGGGGCCTGGAGCTTGCCCTAGAAAGAGGTGTGAGAAATGGAGGGGGCCGATATACTGTAAGGTAGAAGTGATGCATAGGCTGTTTAATGACAAACACTTGTGTCCAAACACCTGCCTGTCATTCATTTCAGGATGTCAAATTAGGTATTTGAAGGTTTAGATATAAATTAACATAATCTAGCTCCATGAAATTGTTATATAGGTTGTATAAACTACAGTACCAGCATTATAGCTCTTCAAAGCTGCGGGAAAATTGTCAAGCAGACCCTTCATGACTGAAATTGTGTATGGTAATAAAAACAGCAAAAGCTATTTTAGGTGTGTTATGTAACCACTGACCTGTTACTTTGGAATAAACTTCTAAAATCTTGTGTTTAAGATGAGTCACAGAGTTTACACAGATCTATACATATAATAAAACTGTACGAGTTGTGCCTGTACATAGCACATTTATAATATAGAAATACCCTTCTAGGGACTGTTTATGTACTATGGAGACGGGAAAAAAATCAGATTTTTTTTCTGACTGTTCGTTCTGGCATCACGCAAAAACTACTTGATGAATTTGGATTGTGTTTTCACTATTGTGTAACTTAGTGACCTAGAAAGAAACTGAAGTATTGTTGTATGATCTCAATGTGACATCAGGGAAAGGAGCAATAAAGGACAAAACATGTTTGACACCCTGAGCAGATTCCTCAAGTGCAAAATGAATATATTTATATAAACATATTGCATATATATATATATATATATATATGTATACACACACACACAATATACACACACAAGATCTATTCCTCATGAAAGTATCAGACAGGCAAGTTATCTTGATCATGAAGTTTAAGTTTACATGTTAATCCAGTCGATGGCGCACCAAGAGAAATACTACATGCAGTGGTTATGCACGATGAGAGTAAATATATATCATAGGGTTGCTGGTCATGTTATTTGTACCCTTTCAGTGTTAGGTTAGGTAGCAATGGATTGGCACTACTTTCTAGCAACCAGACATCTATGCGAACAAAGCCACGGGCAAACATTAGTATATTATAAAATGGCATACAGTGTGGTTTACAGTACAGAGATAAAGTAATTGGTGTTAAGACCAAACAAATACAGGTAAGCATAATGACACCTCACAACCAGGGGTGCTGTATTGTTTTCTCCACACTGGGAAACAAAATGCTAATATATACTAGGAAAATATACAGTATATTGAATTTCTGGACCTGGTGCTTACGAGTTGTGTGGAAGAGATGGGTAACAAGAACTAAATGAAAAGCTACATACACTACAAGAGTAATCACCTCAAGAAATGGAAAAATATTAATCCCTACTCATAGTTTCACCGGATAAAGAAAAACTTGAAGAGACCGGAGGATTGCAAACAACTACAAATATACATGGACAGATTTAAGGAAAAGGGGTACCCTATCCATGTATGTCATAAAGCATTAAACCAAACTAGACAACTTGACAAATCAGAATTGTTGAACTTTCTGTAAAGCGCTGCAGGACATGTTTGTGCTATATAAATACAGGAATAAATAATAGCTACCGGTCCAATGAGGAGAAGAAAGAACATGCCAAATCTGTCACCACCTACAATAGACCCGAACATATGATAAAGAAATCCCTTAAAAACCATTGGGACAGCCTACTCATGAAGTCAGTTTGGAAAGAAGTACTCCCAGCACAACCGCAATTGGTCTACTGGAAATCAAAGTATTTGAAAGATCTTCTGGCACTGGGTATGATTAGACCAATTCAAGAAAAAATAAGGGAAACTACCTCAAAACCTGACTCCATGATATGGACAGATAAGCTTTTAAAATTATTGCATATTGTACGTTTCCTACTTATTATATCCCTGCTATTTTTGTTTTTTCTTTTTTTGTGTGCATTGAAATAACTATTTTAAATTGAAATACAGTATGCGTACATCAAAGTGTTTCCCCATACATTCATAGACACTTGGGGCTGGATGTAATGGGTGTAAATCCGTTGTAAATCAGTCAGTACCCTTGTTCTGGACTACACAGTAAGTGGGCTGGAACATGCTCTCCAATTCCCGCGGCACCCTTCTAACTTAAAGCATTTAAGGACCATGATGAGGAAAATCACCTCAAACTTTACCTACTTACTGTACTATCCAATCTTAACATGAATTTAGGGACTGGTCAATCCAAGCATTTTCCTAGGTTTAGAAGTCCAATATCCTAACGAGGAATGTCCCCTCTTTTTTTTATCTGCTGCAAAGCATACCCATTCAAATCCTGCACCAATTCTTCACAGCTCTGTAGAAACCATCCGAGACCTTATTTGGGCGAGGGAAGGAGCACATTTTAAATATGACCTGCATAGGTACAAACCCAGAGACGAGCCCAACTTCTCTGGTTCTTGTGTTGCCATCATGCAGCCTTAATAGAGTCCTAGGTGGGAATTCAAATCTTAACGCGCCCCCTATCTCCCTTCTAAAGTGATGGGCGATATTCAAATGGCCATAGTTATTGCCCCTAAAGCACCTAAACCCGACTAAACTAATGGGCGCAATCATGAAAAGACCCGTTTGGGTGACCTAACGGGTCTCTTTACACGCATTTCAACTCGCTACCCCCGTGGGTAGCGAGCTGAAATGAACTTGTCGTGCCTGTAGGCAGGAACATTAGAATACTGCCTTCGGGCGCGATCGCATCCAGGAGGGGGAAGAGCACATTTGAATCCGGCCCCTAGAGTAGATTAATAACACTTCTGTCACGCCCCTTATCATCTGCTTGATGCAAGATATAAACCCTACTCAACAATTGAACCAACTTTGAAGACATAGAAAAAACTAGCAAAAACTGATCTCAAAAACTGTGTGGTCACAGTTGCTTTAAAATAAAAATGTATAAAGATTGTGGGGAAGACGCACCGACAGGCCCTTCAGACAAGTTCATGCAGTCAGTCTCTGCCCCACCCCTCTCTCAGCTACACTTCTTCTTTCCACCCTGCCTGTATTGGAAATAAATTCTTTAATCTGTTTTACTCATCAAACATTTCTTACAAAACTTTGGGCCTCATTCAGACCTGGACGCAGCCCTGTGTGTTTATACGCAGCATCTGCTTTCAGAGAGTCTGCCCACACGCACCATCCGCAGTGTGCGCAAAATCCCGGAATATATGATTGCATCATGATTGATACCACTGTGGCGTTTGGTAGGTGTGGGTCAAACAACGCAGGCATGTCCGGACTGTTTTCGGGGGGCTGCTTGAAGTCACATGCAGCCATTGCGAGAAAAAAATTGCACCAGGCCCCGGTAGGCAGGTGTCTTCCTCTAATCGATGCGCTCACAATTAAATTGTGAACACGTTATGTGGCGGTGCAACACACCTCCTTTCCATGTGCTGGGTGGCCCCCATCATGTGATTAGATGGATGCAGGTGTGTCCATCTCTGAATAGCCCCATTTGTGCGTTATTACATACAGTGGGGGAAATTTGAATGTTTGAAAAGTCGGTTGGGTGTCTATTTTTTCCTGTCTACTAGTTAGAAAAAAACAGATACCCAACTGACTTTTCAAACAATTGAATACCCCCCAGTATGTTCATTTGCGGTTTTACATGCATTGTGTCTGTGAGAAACCTATCCTGGGATGGGGGAGGGGGCTGAAGTCCAGCATGGAGATAGGGCATGGTTCCAGATTGTTTTTGTTCACAGCATGAGCTAGATTTCACAACCCTATTAAAGTAGTGTTTCTTCGGCAGCCTATTCTGAGAACAACATTTAATTGAGCTATAAACCTGATTATAAAAAACTTTATTAAAAATGAAAATAATAAAAATCCACACAGATATTATCTCTGGTCAGTGTTTCAAAAGTACAGTACCAATGAATATTCATTAATCAAGATATAATCAAGCCTGCTGTAAGAGTTACCTACAGCAAAAAAAGAAGCATCCACCTTCTGAGGATTAGGAAATAACCAACATTGTAGAACAATTTATCAATTGCAAAAGTGTAGATTGATCAGAAGCATCCTTCCCCACCTGCAATACAGTCTCTGCTGTGTTTCCTGCATTATAGGATGGATCATCCTTACCACTCTGATGGTGTCTATTTTTAAAGATTTGCTTAATTTCACTTCCTGGGTGGGATGCACTAAAGCCAAAATGCGACCAAAACATAGGTTTGAGCACATACCCCATGTGTACAAAACTCCGGAAATCAAAACTTTCCGGAGCTTGTACTCTGTAGTCAACAGCATCTATAGATAGATAGGTAGAACGAGAACCAAGAAGTGGCTGTTTGTTAAGATGTAGTGTTTGTATGAGAAGAGAGTGGTCAACAAGTGTCAAGTACAGCAGGGAGATTTAGAAGAATAAGAACTGAATAATAGCCTTTAGACTTAGCAGATCATTCACTAGCTTAGGCAGTGCTCTCTAAGTGGAGTGTTGGGAACGAAAGCCTTACTGAACTGGGTCCAATAGGTTGTGTGAGTTAAGAAAGTGTATGATGCAAGTGTAGGCATTCTTTCATGTAGCTTGGAGGGGCATGGGAGCTGATAGATGGGATGGTAGTTTGAGAGAGAGTTTGGGTCAGAATGGAAGTAATGCTTGAATAGTGAGGGAGAGATGCTAGTAGAAAGAGAAAGAATACAGATTTCACTTAAGGTGGGGATGAGCACAGGAGACAGCTTTACTGATTTGTGAGGGTATAGAGATGTGTCCTATTATATTGTGCAAACACATCACGGGCTAAAAATTGCAGCATAGCTGGTGCATGCGCATGCACTCTCCTACCAACACAGACTAATGAGCAGGGGGACCTGTAGGACATAGCAGGCAGTGGTACGCCCGCTGCCTGTTCATAGAGGGAGCCAGCAAAGGGTAATAAATGTGGGTAGCGGCAGCTTGTGCTTCCAATACTTGTTACTATCGGAAACCTAAATCTGTGGGAGGCTGCTGCTACGCATCATGTCAACGCCATGATATGTAGGCTCCCACATCAAGGATTTTAGAGGACATATCTGTAGGATCTAGAAGAGAGGTAGTAGAGTAGGAGGATGAGAACAGTGTTGATATTTCCTCTTCATTTGTTGGATCAAATGCAGAGAAGGTGACAGAGGGTTCAGGTAGGGAATTGACCAGGTCACTGGCATAGGAAGAGCATACCACTTTATTTTGGATCTTATCAATTTTGTCCTTGAAGTAGGAAGCAAGATCTTGTGGTTTGATAATGGCTGGTGGGTTGGGCGAGGGAGTGTTAAGAAGTGATTTGAAGGTATTAAAAAGTCGCTTGGGGTTATATGCTTGAGCAGAGGTGAGAGATTGGAGGTATGTATGTTTGGCAGTGTGCAGGGCATTACGATATGAGTGGTAGATTCTTATAAGTCTTATAAGTGAGGAAGTCGCTTGGAAATGAGCATTAATTCTGCTGTATTCCCCTTTGTGGTTTGTGAATGTTATTCAGACTCTGAAAAATAGTTTTTGGTTGTGTTTCTCTCATCTGATCAGCTCCACTGATAGAGATAATATATCAGCAGATACAGTAGCCACTGTGCGGTCCTGAGTGAGGGTCATTAATAAGGAGGGATAACATTGGCAGGATCTCAAGATCAATAAATTATTTAAAAATTATAAACCTGGCATCTTTCTCTTTGTGCTGCAATCTTTGTGACAAGGGCAGTGAACCATTACTATTATGTTTTATAGGAATAACTGTAACTCTCACAATTTACCTACTGTATACAACCAGCTCCACCCTTGCAAAACAAGGCTAGAACTTGCAGTAATCCTGTTTATATAAGTTACCTCTTCCTTCTACTAATAACAATTCCTATACAACCATGTATTCTACGAGCTTTCACATTGCATTTCTGTACTCCTTATCTGCAAACAATCTGTTGACTTTATTGGAATATGGGTGCACTACTGTGCTCCCGTCCATAATGCTTCACCTGAAGCATTTGCCCATTTTGACCTTACCAAGATGACCACCAATGCTTAGTCTTGTCACTGCGTTTGAGGGCCACAGCTGTGTACTACTTGGGTATGGGACTCCAGGTCGACATCAAAAAGGTCGACACCAATTGGTCGACACACCTTAGGTCGACACCAATTGGTCGACACACCTTAGGTTGACACCTGAAATAGGTCAACATGAACAAGATCAACATGGATCTTGTGTCGTCATGCTTCGGGCAAGGTGCCTCGCTCTGCTACCACTGCGCTCGGCACAAGTTACCATTCCCAATTGTAGTCCACGTGGATTGTAAAGTATGAAAAATTTAAAAAAATAGAAAAAAGGCGAAAAACTCATGTCGACCTTTCTCCATGTCGACCTTGTTCATGTCGACCTAAGGTGTGTTGACCAATTGGTGTCGACCTGGAGTCGGATACCCTGGGGACCCTGCAAATCCTGCTGCCAACTCCCTATATACATAACTGGCTGGTCTCCTGCATGCTCCGCTCGATCTCCATATGTGTATCTGTGAGTACAGCTGTGCACAAATAAGCCAAAGCTCCTGGCTAAGTCTATCTGGCTGTTGTGCTTCAACAGTTCTTTCCACTGATGTCTACTATTCACCACCTTGTGTACACCACATATAAACAGGTTATGGGCCCAGGCACCCGAACACTCCGGATGCCATAGAGCACTGTATGTCAGAGGGGTGGTCTTCAGTATGCCGGCTGTCAGGATCCCGGCGCACAGTATACCGGCGCCGGAATCCCGACAGCCCGCATACCGACACTTATTCTCCCTCGTGGGGGTCCACGACCCCCCTGGAGGGAGAATAAAATAGCGTGGTGCGCATAGCGCGCCACCGTGCCTGCAGTGTTGCGAGCGCAGCAAGCCCGCAAGGGGCTCATCTGCGCTCGCCACACTGTCGGTATGCCAGCGGTCGGGCTCCCGGCGCCGGTATGCTGGTCGCCGGGAGCCCGACCGCCGGCATACCATACTACACCCTGTCAGAGAAATTATTCAATGAAGCTGCAGAGTGTTCCAATGCACAAGCATGTACACAGTAGCTGCATCCATGATGGGTTGTACTAAACTAATATGGTCAGGGAATTATGCCACATGTAAGTTTGCAGTGGAAATTCAACTTAAGCGTGAAAGGCTGTGGAAGCTTATTGTTAAACTAGATGACAGCCCAAATTTCAATGATATTGATAAGGCCATGGGAACTATTGTCTAAAGTATGTTTATTCTAGTACATTTATCCTATTATACATGTGCATATCTCTGCATGTAACATGTGGACAGCCATGCAAGCAGCTTATAGGGTTAAGGGTCTGATGAGAATTACTTTGAGGTGTATACTGTATAACACTGAGTCAATGCACAATTATGAGTGACTACATCCATAGGCTGATGTCCATATCTCAGCTATTAATGTCTGTGGAAGTCCAGGCTGTTGATGAGGAGTTTGCCATGGCAGTGCTGCAGAACTTAAAGTCTGAACTAGATTTCCTAGTGGTAGCACTATAGGAGAGATCATTAGAACAAAACTTCTGTAGTTTAAAGAATGTGTGCCAGTTGAATTGCGTGCTGAGAGTTCTGCATTACCCACTAAAGATGCCAAGCACTGAGAATGAGTTAGCTCTAAGTGTCAGAGTCACAGAAAGGATTGATGGTATATTGTCTCAGGTGCGACAAGACATTTCTGTGTAATCAAGAGTGGTTCACTACATTGAACATGTGATCCTATCACAGTCAAGGGAATAGAAGATAAAGTACAGCTACAAACGCTGGAACAGTCACTACCAATCTAAAAGTAGGTACCAGAATTAAAGTCACAGAAATCCAAAATGTGTTGTATGTACCAGATTTGGGGACAAACCTCATAGCCATTTGTATCCTGGAGCAGATGGGACACAGTTCGCAGGAGGAAAATGTGTCATAAGAAACAAAAAAGGACTTTAGAAACTCCTAGAAAGGATGATTACAGACATATCCTTGACTGAAAAAGAAATGCCAATCTGTGAAGGATGTATAATAGGCAAGCAAAGCCATTGCACCCTCCTGAAATCAGCAAGCAAAGCAGAAGCACCCCTGAAAATGTATGCATACAGATGTGTACAGTACAATGATAGCAAAATTAATAAGTGGATACAGATATTTCATGATGTTCATCAATGACTTCACAAGAATGACACACATTTATTTAATCAAAGAAAAGAATGAAGTGATGTATATGACTGGCGATTACAAGAAATCAGTAGAAACTCAAACAGGTCACATATTGGAAGTCTTGAGATATGAAAATGGAGGAGTACATCTAAATAAAGATGTTAAGACCTTACTGAAGAAACATGGCATTGAAGGTCAACCAGCCAATTGCATACACGCCAGAGCAAAATGGTGTAAATGAGCGTGCAAATTGTAACAGGATTAAGACAGCTCGATTTTTGTTTAAAGATGCAAGCCTGAACATATTCTTTTGGGCAGAAGCAGTATCGTCAGCAGTGTATCTAAAGAATCGTGCTCCCACAGTTTCCCTGAAAGACAAAACACCAAAAGAGGCATGAGGGTAAATGTAATAAGGTCCGGGATTTAGTCTGAGAATGTCCATATTTTGATAGAGGCAGTCATGTTCAAGGAAAAACCTAACTTAAAAATCTCTGAGTTTTTAGGAGTATTGCTTATGTACACATCTCCAAAGAAAGAAGAAATAGGGGGTGATTCCGAGTGGTTCGCTCGCTAGCTGCTTTTAGCAGCATTGTACACGCTAAGCCGCCGCCCTCTGGGAGTGTATCTTAGCTTAGCAGAATAGCGAACAAAAGATTAGCAGAATTGCGAATAGAAATTTCTTAGCAGTTTCTGAGTAGCTACAGACTTACTCAGTCATTGCGACCAGCTCAGTCCTTTTCGTTCCTGGTTTGACGTCACAAACACACCCAGCGTTTGCCTAACCACCCCCCCGTTTCTCCAGCCACTCCTGCGTTTTGCAACCCAACGCCTGCGTTTTTCCGCACACTCCCATAAAACGGCCAGTTTCTGCCCAGAAACACCCACTTCCTGTCAATCACACTACGATCAGCACAGCGATGAAAAAGCTTCGTTATGCCGTGAGTAAAATACCTAACTTTTGTGTAAAATAACTAAGCGCATGCGCTCTGCGAACCTTGCGCATGCGCAGTAAGCGACTAATCGCAGTATAGCGAAAATCGGCAACGAGCGAACAACTCGGAATGACCCCCATAAGCTGTATCCTAAATACATGAAGTGTATCATACTTGGTTATGGCCAAAGGGTGGAAAGTAAAGGATAGAGGCTCTGGAATGAAATAAAATAAAGCTTATTAAATCAAGAGATGTAATATTACAACAAACAGCCCCACTTAAAACAAGGTAGAATTGGAAATGCAGAACAAGTATGTGATATTGGATATGCCAGCTACTGGAGGCATGTCTGAAACAGAAACTACCAGCGTGGACATCCAAACACAGAGAAAAACTTTTGTAAACGCAAATAGTGGAAAACCACCTAAAAGATAATGGGGGTAATTCAGAGTTGATAGCAGCAGTAAATTTGTTAGCAGTTGGGCAAAACCATGTGCACTGCAGGGAGGGCAGATATAACATGTGCAGAGAGAGTTAGATTTGGGTGGGGTGTGTTCAAACTGAAATCTAAATTGCACTATATAAATAAAGCAGCCAGTATTTACCCTGCACATAAACAATATAACCCACCCAAATCGAATTCTCTCTGCACATGTTACATCTGCCACACTTGCAGTGCACATGGGGGTAATTCCAAGTTGATCGCAGCAGGAAATTTTTTTGCAGTTGGGCAAAACCATGTGCACTGCAGGGGGGCAGATATAACATTTGCAGAGAGAGTTAGATTTGGGTGGGTTATTTTGTTTCTGTGCAGGGTAAATACTGGCTGCTTTATTTTTACACTGCAATTTAGATTGCAGATTTAACTCACCACACCCAAATCTATCTCTCTCTGCACATGTTATATCTGCCTCCCCTGCAGTGCACATGGTTTTGCCCAACTGCTAACAAAGTTCCTGCTGCGATCAACTCAGAATTACCCCCATGGTTTTGCCCAACTGCTAACAAATTTGTTGCTGCAATCAACTCTGAATTGCCCCCGTTATGAGCTGTTTGCAATTGTCACATTCTGTGAACCTTAAAATATCTAAGAAGTAAAGCCAAGTAATAACTGGTATTAGCTGAAAGCAGCAATAGACAAGGTGATAACATCAATAATACCCCTTTCACACCACACAAATAACCGGGCAAATAATGCCGGGTCGACACGGGTCAGTGTGCGGTGTAAAAGGGGCATAGCCGAAATCCCGGGTCGTCTGACCCGGCAATTCAACCCGGGAATAAAGCAGTGTTATACCCGGGTTGAATACCGGGTCAGTGGCTGCGTAAATGGGCTCCCGGGTCGATGCTTCCCGGGACCCGTTTACTACAGCAGGGAGAGGCGGCGTGGAGATGATCTCATCTCCCAGCGCCAGCTCCGCTCCCCGCCGCCAGCTCCGCCCACACTGCTATGGCAACTCGCCCTGCATATTGCCGGGTCGGTGAAGCCTGCAGCAGCGGCCAATGCCGGATCCCACCCGGGAAGGACCCGTTTCCAATTCTTGAGTGGGATCCGGCATTGGCAGTGTGAAAGGGGTATAAGTGACAAACTACATGGACTGTTGTTGAGAGGAAAAGTCACTATAAAACTGTTAAGAGCAAATGGATTTTCTACAAAATGAGGAAAGCAGATGGGACTATTGCCCATTACAAAGCTTGACTTTTTGCAAAATCAGGTGGTCTAAGCCGTGATGCTCTTCTTGCCACCACTGCTAGTCCTGGTTCTAGATAAAAAATTAGCTTCACACAAGAATTTTATTCCTATTTGTACTACCATCTTGCATAAATACTGTTCAAATCATATAGCTGTATAAAACATTGCTGTCCAGCCTCTAAGTGCTCTGGGCACTAATGTAATGGCTAAGTTATACTTAAGGTCTGTACCTGGGGGAAAATGCATTTTAATAGATCAGCCTTCTATCATTCTATCCATAAGATCGATTAATAGACCATCATTTGCTAATGGAACAGATCATTAAGTAGACAGACCTGACATGACTAGAAGGGGTTTAGGCAATGAAACCTGTTTAGAAGCTTATTTATCCCTAAAGGGATACACACTGTTAAATTATTACAAATTAAATTGCCATTTATCATGTAATCTCATTCATTATTAATGAGATACTTAACCACTCGATGCATTATATTTTATTCTGCAGATGCCTGTACAATGGGTATTGAAAAGCATTTGAAGCTGGGTATCATATATACCCATGATTTTGTTTCAATAAAACATCAACACATTAATATCTTCATTACTAAATTACCTTGGATCTTCCACAATTTCTCATAACTTGATGACTGAAAGTTGACATGAGAGCCCAGGGACTCACTGGCATATGAAGAACCAGGCTATCTATCTTCACTTGGAGGTCCACAGGTGATGGCTCAAAATTCCACAGTGGTAGAAGGTAAATTTGTCACTACAGATCTCCTGCACATACAGCTTCAGCGTGCTTTTCCGTGGTCTTCCAGCAGCCAGTTTGGGTGTAACCCAGAAGTGACTTCACTATGCAGGAAGATGAAGAGATCTGCTACAGCTTATGCTTTGGCACAATAAGTTGTGAGAGGATTCGCCAGAGAGCCATGGCCTTGTTTTCTTCTTGCCTTCCTGAAAGGGAATATCAGTCACTGGGATCTAGTAAGTACAGCACATCTAGCACTATGCGATCTCATGCAGGAGAAACAGGGCAAAAATACACCAAAGGGAAGGAGGAGTGAGACTATATTGTATACAGTATTTTCATTATTACCTGTCTCTAATCACTGACTGAGGAATTATCCCATTTGTTCATGATTGCAACAAAAAATATTAATATGGCAAATGGATATATTGTTTTTGTCAAAGTCGAAAAATATTGCAGTACACACATCACGTACAAATTACATACAGATGGCCTGCTGCGCGTGTACTTGTTCTGCCGTACGTGCACATATCCGCAATTTGCGTACGGTCGCTCCCGCGGTCCTGCGCGTGGTGTGGGTATTTACGGCAGAGTTTGTGAATGCATGGAGGGCTATCAAAACATTACATATTAAATCCAAATAGTGCACATTGGCCCTCATTCCGAGTTGTTCGCTCGGTATTTTTCATCGCATCGCAGTGAAAATCCGCTTAGTACGCATGCGCAATGTTCGCACTGCGACTGCGCCAAGTAACTTTACTATGAAGAAAGTATTTTTACTCACGGCTTTTTCTTCGCTCCGGCGATCGTAATGTGATTGACAGGAAATGGGTGTTACTGGGCGGAAACACGGCGTTTCAGGGGCGTGTGGCTGAAAACGCTACCGTTTCCGGAAAAAACGCAGGAGTGGCCGGAGAAACGGTGGGAGTGTCTGGGCGAACGCTGGGTGTGTTTGTGACGTCAACCAGGAACGACAAGCACTGAAATGATCGCACAGGCAGAGTAAGTCTGGAGCTACTCTGAAACTGCTAAGTAGTTAGTAATCGCAATATTGCGAATACATCGGTCGCAATTTTAAGAAGCTAAGATTCACTCCCAGTAGGCGGCGGCTTAGCGTGTGTAACTCTGCTAAATTCGCCTTGCGACCGATCAACTCGGAATGAGGGCCATTGTACACATAGTCTCCCTGCACCACATCAGAAAATTATAGCTGTTTAAATGGTAACAGAACAAAGGGATTCACCTTTACAGGATAGGAGGGGACAGAACAAGGTTACAAGGTGGTGTTTGATATCCAGCTGTAGGGTATTTTAAGGGAAACATTCCGGTGTTGGTTTGAGGAAGATCGCATGTTCCTGTGGATAGTTATGTGCAGGAGCACAATATAGATATAAACTGTGTTTACTGGACATTATGTATGCAGCGGGAATCCAGAGGAGACCACCTACAAGAGCAGTGAAAATAGACATCGCCCACCTATTCAAACAGACCTATGACCTCTCCTGTACTGTAAATGACCATCCCTGTGTCCAATGGACAAAGAGATTACAGTATCCATTGTGTTATGTTTTGGATGAAGTGAATAAAGAGAGCCTGCAGCAGGCTTGGTCACACAAGACTCTCAACGCAGTCAACCTGATTGCGGAGGACCGGGCCGGGTTGCGCAAGCGAATCTACTCAGTATGTACATTGACTGTAGCCATTTACTCTGTTGTATTGTAGTGCATAATTTGCATTGTTAACCCCCTTTCAGAAATATTACTCTGTGATGTCGGAACCCAGTGATTAACTACAAATCGGTGTGGTGTCCTCTTTTCCCTGCTAAGGTTTAAAGTGTAATAGCATCACACTGCATTGCTGCATAAGGTTTAAAGTGTAATAGCATCACACTGCATTGCTGCATAAGGTTTAAAGTGTAATATCATTGCATTGCATTACTGCGAAGGTTTAAAGTGTATCTAAGTGTGTGTAAGGTATAGCTTTCATTCCTGCATGTCCTTTTTAATAACAAATATATACATCAATGAGCTTTGGAACTCAGATAATGTGTGGGTGTATTGTTTTCTCTTAAGGGATACAGCGTTTGCGATGTACAGCGCACTTTTATCGTATATGGTAATAAGATGTGCCTGGCGTCTGCAATATATATTAGAGCGGGCATTTTAAATATTTGTGAGAAATCTAAAAATGGCATTCATATTTTCTAATAACTATACTTTTAATTATTAATATATATATTGGGCAGTACAGATGGTGTAATGGTTAGTATTACTGCCTCACAGCACTGAGGTCATAGGTTCGATTCCCACCATGGCCCTAACTGTGCGGAGTTTGTATATTCTCCCCGTGCTTGCGTGGGTTTCCTCCAGGTACTCCGGTTTCCTTCCACAATCCAAAATGATACTGGTAGGTTAATTGGATCCCAACAAATAAAACCCTAGCGTGAATGTGTGTACGTATACATGTGGTAGGGACTATAGATTGTAAGCTCCACTGGGGCAGGGACTGATGTGAATTGCCATGTATTCTCTGTTAAGCGCTGCGGAATATGTGTGCGCTATATAAATAACTGGTAATAATAAATAAATATATATATATAATGTACATGAAAACTAAATACATGTATACATACATGAATTGATCTACAGCAGCGGTGGCCATCCAGTGGCTCTTGAGCCGCATGTGGCTCTTTCTTTATTCAAATGTGGCTCCCGACACTTGAGGTGCACAACAGATCCGGTATCCGCTGCACTCCAGCCAGACACGCAGCAGCATTATGGGGACTGACAACTCAGGAAGACAGATACTAGAGTTGAGACACCCACCGGCAAACAGGACAAATAAGGCGCTGCTGCAATGGCAAGAGTTCAGGGACTGTAGTGACACATGAGAGTGGGCAGGAGTGACACAAGGGGGAGCTGACTGGAGTGACACAGAAGGGGGCTGGCAGGAGTGACACATAGGGGAGCTGACTTGAGTGACATAGAAGGGTGCTGGCTGTAATGACACATGGTGGAGATGAAGTGTATTATGTGAATCTGTCTTTTTCAATATATTTTATGTGGATCGGCTTTTCAATTATTTTATGTGGAAGTAGCATTTTTTATATATTTTATGTTGTATCTGACTTTAAAATGTATTTTATGTGGATCTAGCTTTTTCAATGTCTTTTTTTTGTACCAGAGGCGTGGCCTAGCAGGAACAAGGCCACACCCCATTTTTACACATGCAACTTTGGTTCGATGTCGGCTCTTAGATGTACCTAACAAGATATTTTTGGCTCTTTGTCTCAGACTGGTTGGCCACCCCTGATCTTCAGTATAATAAAAGCTAAAGAAAAGTAGCTGATGCTTTCTTTCGTGACAAATATACAAGGTTCACTGACAAAAGCCATGGTAATCTGAAAATAATGTACACTGCTGTAGTTCAATATAGCCTTCAGTCAGGAAGGTTGAAGTCCGAATGAAACATCCAAAGGCAAAAAGCAACAGTGCTGTAAACTGATAAATTCTACAGTTCAAAGGGAAATCTTATATCAGCTCATCCAAATCCATTTAGGACGGAGAAGGATAAATGTGTGTGCACATATTCAGCGTTTTAGTTAGTAATTGGCTATTTTACTTGTTTTGATCTCTTACTCACATGTCTCCCTATGTACAGATCAGAAATCCAGTGCGATGCTGCCAAACATTTAGCCTTATCAGAACAAGAAAAAAGACATCTCAATATTAGATTTTATTATCACGTTAAACACATAACTTATGTTCCAATAATGAGAGACCATGGGGTAAATTTACTAAGCTCCCGATTTTGACCGAGATGCCGTTTTTTCATCAAAGTGTCATCTCGGTAATTTACTAAGCAATAATCACGGCAGTGATGAGGGCATTCGTAATATTTTGAAGTCCAAGAAAAAAATCACGAATGAATACACCATCGGTCAAAACGCGGCTGTTTAAGTATGAATCTCGGTCATTTACTAAGAAGTGCACAGCAAAAAAAAAAAAAACACTGCCGTGAAAAATTACAACTCGTAAAAAAGTGCTAAAAAAAACCAGACCTACTTTTTTTTTCCGTGATTGGATAGGCATGCAGGGATCCATGAGATCCGTGCATGTATATCAGTGGGAAGGGGTGGGAAAGTTGTTATTTTATTAAAAAAAATTGCGTGGGGTCCCCCCTCCTAAGCATAACCAGCCTCGGGCTCTTTGAGCCGATCCTGGTTGCAGAAATATGGGGAAAAAATTGACAGGGGTTCCCCCATATTTAAGCAACCAGCATCGGGCTCTGCGCCTGGTCCTGGTTCAAAAAATACGGGGGACAAAAAGAGTAGGGGTCCCCCGTATTTTTAAAACCAGCACCGGGCTCCACTAGCTGGACAGATAATGCCACAGCCGGGGGTCACTTTGATATAGTGCCCTGCGGCCGTGGCATCAAAAATCCAACTAGTCACCCCTGGCCGGGGTACCCTGGGGGAGTGGGGACCCCTTCAATCAAGGGGTCCCCCCCCCCCAGCCACCCAAGGGCCAGGGGTGAAGCCCGAGGCTGTCCCCCCCCCCATCCAATGGGCTGCGGATGGGGAGGCTGATAGCCTTTTGTGATAATGAAAAGATATTGTTTTTAGTAGCAGTACTACAAGTCCCAGCAAGCCTCCCCCGCATGCTGGTACTTGGAGAACCACAAGTACCAGCATGCGGCGGAAAAACGGGCCCGCTGGTACCTGTAGTACTACTACTAAAAAAATACCCAAAAAAACACAAGACACACACACCGTGAAAGTATAATTTTATTACATACATACACACATACATACATACTTACCTTATGTTCCCACGCAGGTCGGTCCTCTTCTCCAGTAGAATCCAAGGGGTACCTGTTGAAGAAATTATACTCACGAGATCCAGGGGCCCAGGGTCCTCGGAGAAATCCTTTGTAATCCACGTACTTGAAAAAAAAAAAAAACGCTTACCCGAGCCACGCACTAAAAGGGGACCCATGTTTGCACATGGATCCCCTTTTCCCGACTGCCAGAAAACCCACTCTGACTGATATCTAAGTGGGTTTCCTCAGCCAATCAGGGAGCGCCACGTTGTAGCACTCTCCTGATCGGCTGTGTGCTCCTGTCCTGACTGACAGGCAGCACACGGCAGTGTTACAATGTAGCGCCTATGCGCTCCATTGTAACCAATGGTGGGAACTTTCTGCCCTGCGGTTGACCTAAAGTGACGTCACCGCTGAGCAGAAAGTTCCCAGCATTGGTTACAATGGAGCGCATAGGAGCTACATTGTAACACTGCCGTGTGCCGCCTGTCAGTTAGGACAGGAGCACACAGCCGATCAGGAGAGTGCTACAACGTGGCGCTCCCTGATTGGCTGAGGAAACCCACTTAGACATCAGTCAGAGTGGGTTTTCTGGCAGTCGGGAAAAGGGGATCCATGTGCAAACATGGGTCCCCTTTTAGTGCGTGGCTCGGGTAAGCGGTTTTTTTTTTTTTTTCAAGTACGTGGATTACAAAGGATTTCTCCGAGGACCCTGGGCCCCTGGATCTCGTGAGTATAATTTCTTCAACAGGTACCCCTTGGATTCTACTGGAGAAGAGGACCGACCTGCGTGGGAACATAAGGTAAGTATGTATGTATGTGTGTATGTATGTAATAAAATTATACTTTCACGGTGTGTGTGTCTTGTGTTTTTTTGGGTATTTTTTTAGTAGTAGTACTACAGGTACCAGCGGGCCCGTTTTTCCGCTGCATGCTGGTACTTGTGGTTCTCCAAGTACCAGCATGCGGGGGAGGCTTGCTGGGACTTGTAGTACTGCTACTAAAAACAATATCTTTTCATTATCACAAAAGGCTATCAGCCTCCCCATCCGCAGCCCATTGGATGGGGGGGGGACAGCCTCGGGCTTCACCCCTGGCCCTTGGGTGGCTGGGGGGGGGACCCCTTGATTGAAGGGGTCCCCACTCCCCCAGGGTACCCCGGCCAGGGGTGACTAGTTGGATTTTTGATGCCACGGCCGCAGGGCACTATATCAAAGTGACCCCCGGCTGTGGCATTATCTGTCCAGCTAGTGGAGCCCGGTGCTGGTTTTAAAAATACGGGGGACCCCTACTCTTTTTGTCCCCCGTATTTTTGGAACCAGGACCAGGCGCAGAGCCCGATGCTGGTTGCTTAAATATGGGGGAACCCCTGTCATTTTTTTCCCCATATTTTTGCAACCAGGATCGGCTCAAAGAGCCCGAGGCTGGTTATGCTTAGGAGGGGGGACCCCACGCATTTTTATTTTTATTTTACATTGTTTAATTAAAAAAAAAATAAAAAAATGAACCCCAGCACGGATCACACAGATCCGGCCGAGATTGATTGTAAAAAAAGTCGGCAGTGTTTTGCTAATCACTGCCGTAAAAAAATAAAAAAAAACACGAATGACATCGACATCGGAAGAAAAGAAAAACCCGAATACGACAGCTTAGTAAATCCATCGTAACAAATTCAAAAAGTTGCAGTTTTACACTTTCGATGTCATTCGTGATTGAACTTTGACCTTTTTTCGGAAATTACGAATGTTAGTAAATGTACCCCCATGTGTATATTATCATGTATATATTATATAATTTGGTACATATCACAAAGCCGCATAGTTCAATTGTAAGCGATCATATCATTCCATCTTAATAAGCAAATCATCTTTAATTAGCCCTTAATTTCTGAAGATCTGTCTGTAAACCTACTTAAATATGTATATATTAAAAACAATACTGTACTATACATATATATATATATATATATATATATATATATATATATGTTATGTGGTCACTATGGTGATGGGTTTGGAGAGGACGTGACGGCTTCCAGCCGCTACGTCATTAGACAGCGTCCCGCTCCGGCGTCCTGCGCTGGCGCTCCGGCGGGCGGGAGAAATGTTCACAGCAGTGGGGATATAAGGTGAGATTGTTGGTGTTTTATTTGTATCCTGACGACAATTTATAATGAAATTGAAACGTTGATCTATCATTACGGAGTGTGGCCGTTTATTCACCAGTTTCTACAATGCTGTGAGTGCCGCCTGTTATCATCCTTTATATATATATATATATATATATATATATATAGAAAATTCAATCAGGCGGCACTCACGCGATCCCGCATAGCATGATAAAGTCATGCGATCGAATTTTCCTCATGTAACGCTCCATTATGTTGTTATGTTGTCATGGTGATGGTTTTTCACACCGACGCACGTCATCCTTATTGGCAGTTCTGTCTCTAACAGATGACGTGGCCGGAAATCAATCCTTTGGGATCCAAGGGAAGTACACGTGGTGGATGTATAGTATTTAAAGGTAAGAATGTTTGTATATTGTTATTGCTACTTCTGACGAAGGTTAATAAACCGAAACGTTAAGTCTGCACAAGATGGAGTGATCTCTGTTCTTGTTTATTTGAAATTCCGTGAGTGCCGCCTGATTGAATTTTCTACATTGCCGTTTATGTGGAGGGCACCCGGTAAGCTGACTACATTGCTCATTCCTACAGAGTGCCGAATATAAACTGCATATATATATATATATATATATATATATATATATATATACTGTTCCATAGCACTCACCTATTCCTAGATTTGGGGTGCAACATGGTTTGTGACCACATTGTTTAAAAATAAATCACAGGGGCTCTGCACTCGTTATGTTAACTAACAATAATATGGGGCTGCAGGCATAATTGTTCAATACATGAACTAAACCATCTCTCCCTCATCTGTTTTCTACCCCCCACCCTTCCTCTTTCTCATTCCTGTACCTTATGTCCCAGTATGTCTCTCTCAATCTCATCTCTGTGTCCTCTCCATCTCTTTTCATCTCTCTACATCTATGTCACCCTATTGCCCCCATCTCTCTCTTTCATCTTTGACATGACTCACACAGGAACCAGCCCTGTACATTCAAACAGCTGTGGTGAGAAGACAGCTTGTGTGTCCAGAAGGAAGGCAGCTGATGGCAGAGAGTGTTGGGGCCTTGATCAAGTTCTCATTGTGCAGCTGCTAGACAGACATTTAGTAGGATCTATATAATAATCAAGAATGGATTATTCTAAGATGGACGGAACACATCACCCCCTCTCCGCCAATGGCTCTCACTGTCGCTGTGTAGAGCAGGCAGACCAGCAGAGGAGACCCCTGAGCCAGCACAGGTAAATATCATTGGGAAATGGGGATGGGCTGAGGTAGTCTGGCATGTGCTGGATCCATATTACTACAGTAGTTATAATAGATTACATACATACATACATACATACATACATACATACATACATACATTATTATCTTCTCTATACAGCATATTCACATATTTTGTACTCCTAGCAGAATTCATTCATTATTGAAAAAAATATATATAGATGATTATGAAAATATGTAAATTAAATAAAAATTAACTATGTAAGTATAAATCTAAAACCATCTATTTGGTCTAAAAATGTTATGTCAAAAATAAATCTGCAGAACATGATAGTTACTGTATCAGAATCAATATAACATACAAAAACTGGCCATTACCATTAGCATGTGCAGTTTACTTGGCTCCTGTGTAAGACAATTGTCAGTTCTTTATTGACTTGTTATTTCAGTACTTAGAATTTTGCTGTCATAAAACAATGCATTATGGATTTTTGGCATTGCTAGAAAATTTAATGGAGATTTTGATGGAACCATTGCAGGGTTTTTGCCACTTTTATGAAAAGCACTTTATTTAGTTAGCCTCTTATAGAAAGAAGTTTAGTATATGTACCTCACTTAGGAGGATATTATTGTCTGACTCTTAGCTTTTCAATTTGGGTTTCTAATGTCACTTTTTGTGTTTTATCAGGCAATTCTTGTGATGAGGCAAGGTGAATTCTGACTCCTCTTATTGCAGTGGGCCAATAGGAGCCATCTCTGCGGTTGGGAACACCTCCAATATTTGTGCTGCCCACAGCCATGTCTATATATGGTATTTTTGAGTCGTATGGAGTATGAGTACCCCCAATTAATCATAAACAATTGGCTCCCATCTGTATGGTGTAATGAAGGATATCTGGTTTGCTGTTAGGAGTAAATTGCCCTGATTACCCCCTGCTATAAGTTCCACTTTAATAGGGACTCACTAATTTGTTTATTTTTTCAGATAGGAAGGTGGCATTATCAGACTGGGCCCCAAGTAATTGTTTCTGTGGTAAGGTGATCAACTAAATGAGGCAAATGTGTAAGTATAGTTTGAGAGATGTGTGTATCCTGTTGATAGTGACTCAGAAGCCTTAAAGCACTGAGGGTTAATGTACTAAGCCTTGGAGAGATAAAGTAAATGGAGATGAAAAAGTACCAAACAATCAGCTCCTAACTGCCATTTGTTAAACACAGCCTGTAACATGGCAGTTAGGAGCTGATTGGCTGATATTTTATCTCTGTCAACTTTATCTCTCTACAAGGCTTAATCAGGGCCGTCTTTTCGTATGGGCTCAGTGGGCACTTGCTCAAGGGCCCCAGGAGTATAAGGGCCCTAGGCTGATAGCTGAGGGTCCCCTCTTTCCAGGGGTACCAGATTTTTGAAAATCGGGCCAGGAGAACCAGAGATATATGACTTCAAAGCAGTGGTCCCCATCCAAGCCTGTTAATTGCTCTTCCCAGCCCAATATCTCGGATTCTGTTTGGCTTTTAGTTTTTCTGAAGGTATACTCCAAAAGCTGGGACGCTCCCCTTTTGGTGAATACTGGCAGCTTGTCTCTACTATGCCCAGAACCAGAGATATCAGCCTTCCGGCAGCTGGTCCCTACTCCAGCTCCACACACCTGGTATACAGTTTTATATTTTTGTTGGTGGATTGCTCTGGCTCCTGAGCTCTGATCCCCAAGTCCTCAATACCTCCTGAAAGATGAGACTCTTTAGTGTTTTTATCCCATTCAAAGCTAAGAAATCTATCTCCAGGAACTGGAGATATCTGCAGTCAAGCAAGCTGCCCTCCCACCGGAAAATGGTGAATATTAAACCCACTCCACTATCCACCCCTCCCCTGCATATTAAACTCCCCCTGCCACCCTGGAAGTTATGTACCAGGGCCCCTTCATTCAGCCCAATGCCCCTTATACAGTTTAGTGTTCCCTCCACTGCATCTGTGCAGTAAGGAGTAATTAGCAGAAATTACTGCTCCAGGTCCTACATGCTGAGCTGAAGATAGAACATCCACTACCGCCCGCGGGACATCAAAGCTGCCGCTGATTGCACCCCCAACCGCTACCGCTGGCGGATAGGTAGGGGCCCCAGTGCATTGTTGTGCCCAGGGGCCCACACTGCTGTTAAGACGGCCCTGGGCTTAATACGTAGACTTCTGAATAGGTTAAGATGTTTTAATTAATGAGATCATTTTGTAGATGTCTTACTGTTATCAGAGTTAGAATTATTACTACTGGAATGATGCCAGCCACTAAATTATTTGTCTATTAACCAAACTGCACCAACATACATCTCTTCACTCATCTCAAAATATCTCCCTACCAGACCTCCTCGCTCTGCACAAGATATGCGTCTCTCATCCACACGTATTACTTGTTCCCACTCAAAATTACAAGACTTTATCGTGCTTCACCCACTCTGTGGAATGCCCTCCCATGCACAATAAGACTCACCTCTAGTCTCCAAACCTTTAAACGTTCCCTGAAAACTCACCTCTTCAGACAAGTCTATCAAATTCCAGACCCACCCACATACAGTAACCTTCAATGCTTCTCTTTCTAATCACATCCTTTCTGTACAGTACACATAACCTCACATTTTGTCTGCCAACATTTCTGGGTGATCATATCATACAACCCATTAAGAACCTAGCAATCTGGTGGACCATTATGCAGTAGGTAGCATCTATCCTTGTGTATCAATGCCTATTTCCCTACAGATTGCAAGCTTGCAAGCAGGGCCTTCCTACCACTATGTCTGTCTGTTTTGCCCAGTTTTGTTCTATTACTGTTGTTCTAATTGTAAAGCGCAACAGAATATGCTGCGCTATATAAGAAACTGTTAATAAATAAATAAATAATAAAATATTTGTCCTTCTGGTTTCTGCAATTGATGGAAAAGCCCAGAGAAGAAGACACTCAGCACCATACTGGCTGCATATATCGAGGCAATTGAAAAGGGCAGGTGTAAATTATGATGGTATATCTACCCTGTGGATCCACAAATAGTTTATCTATGGTAAAATGGTTATTATTATGCAATGGAATTTCCATACCCTTGATCTTGCAATCTGCAGCGAAGTAAAATGTTTGAATGTAGTAAGGCCTGGGTGAGATGATTAGGGAGTGTCTTGTAGAAGAATCATTTCTGCTTTTGCCACTTAAAATGTTTATAGGCGATAAAGCGTTTCTTTTGGCCAATTAATTATTATTTGTATCCTTTATATGGCACCACAAGGGTCCTAAAGCACCTAACAAAGTATATAAACAGATTAGCAAAACAAGAAAACAGTGACTTACAGTACAAGACACGTACAGTTATGGTATATAAACATTGCCGTATCAGCGGTCATCACGCTCATATAAGCAGCGGGTGACAGAAACCCTAAGGGTTAGCTGCCATTGCAGGGAGTAAGGAGTAGATGATGGTATAAATAAGGGAAGGCAGGGCCGTCTTAACAGCAGTGTAGGCCCCTGGGCACAGCAATGCACTGGGGCCCCTACCCATCCTCCAGTGGTAGGGTAGGAGGTGCTATCAGCAGCAGCTTTGATGTCCCGCTGGCATAGGGAGTGTTCTATCTTCCGCTCAGCATGTAGGACCTGGAGTAGTAATTTCTGCTAATTACTCCTTTACTGCTGAGATGGGGCGGGAGGGAGAACACTAAACTCAAGAAGGGGGCATTGTGCTGAATGAAGAGACCCTGGTACATGACTTCCAGGGTGGTGGGGGGTGTTTAATACGTAGGGGAGGGGTGGATAGTGGTGTGGGCTTAATATTCATCATTTTCTGGTGGGAGGGCAGCTTGCTTAACTGCAGATATCTCAAGTTCCTAGAAATAGATTTCGCAGCTTTGAGTGGGATAAAAAAAACTAGAGAGTCCCGCCTTTCAGGAGGTACTGGGGACCTGGGGATCAGAGTTCAGGAGCCAGAGCAATTCACCAACGAAAATATAAAACTGCATATTAGGTGTGTGGAGCTGGAGCAGGGACCAGTTGCTTAAAGGCTGATATCTCTGATTCTGGGCATAGTAGAGACAAGCTGCCAGTGTCCACTGAAAGGGGAGAGTCCCAGCTTTTGGACTATACCCTCAGAAAAACTCTAAGTCTGAGATATCTGTCTGGGAAGAGCAATTAACAGGTTTGGATTGGGACCACTGCTTTGACATCAAATATCTCTGGTTCCACTTGGCCGATTTTCTAAACTCTGGTACCCCTGGGGACCATCAGCTATCAGCCTAAGACCCTTATACTCCTGGGGCCCTTGGGCAAGTGTCCATAGTGCCCATACGAAAAGACGGCCCTGAGGGAAGGAAAAGCACATGACAGCTTACATTCTAAAGGGGAGTGGCAGACAGAGAGGGGTGACACAGATGGGGTAGACAGTGAGCATGGGGCAGTGGGTTAGGATTTGAACTGATTAATGTGCATCGAATGTGTATAGAACCACTGACACTAAACAACAGATGTTGTTTGGTGCCAGGGGTTCTATGCACAATTGAATCACATTTATCACTCCATCTGGATTTAAAGCTACCCTTGTATTTGAACAATAGGCTGCCTTTTGGTTGAGCTTTTGTTGTGCTTATATTTATATATGAAGGATCAGAGATGAATGACTTTGACGAAGAAGTTGATCATGAGTGTTGGCAGAGTGTTGCGGTGTTGGATAGGGATGTTAGTCCACACAACGGCACTTAACCAGGATGATTGGTTTATTCAAATAACAGAGATAACAGCTTGTAGTCTATAGAAGATGTTCTGCAGCAGCAGGAACTCACAGTATACATGTGAAGCAGTACAAGGTGACACAGCGATTCAGTACACACAGGATGCAGCTGCGGGGCAGGCAAGGTCACACACTGATGAGAGCAGAAGCTGCACATCAGTGCAGCTGTCTCTCCCAGGAAGAACTCTCTCAGACTGTGCACTAAGCACCTCCTCCTGCACTGAGCTGACGCTAGGAGGGGAAACACTAGAGCAGGGAAGCTGCCTCTAGTGCTGGGAATGGAGACAGACAGCAGAGTGATCCACTGTCTAACATTGAGTGATTTGTTTGAACTTTTGTAGAGAGAGGGAGAGTCTAATAGAGAGAGGATTCCAGAGGTAGGGAGCATCACATGCAAAATTTTGTATGTGGGAGTGGGAGAAAGTAATCAATTGGCAGGAGAGGCGGCAAGAATGTGTGGATTGTGAATTGGAGATAAGGTTAGAGATGCTAATGAGAGAGGATTGGGTGATGGCTTTGTAAGTGTGAGAAGTTTAAATTGAATTCTGAAGGGAAAGGGAAGCCAGTGTAGGGCTTGTAATAGAGGGGAGGCAGATTGGAGGAAGAAAGGGTCTAATCCTGGAAATATTTTTGAGATAGAGACGGCAGGACTGTGAGAGGTACTAAATATGTGGCTTGAAGGAGAGGGAGAAGTCAAAGATAATTCCAAGACAGTGTACTTGGGGGCTAGATGAGTTGGTTGAGTTGTCAATAGATAATGAAATTGTGGGAGGTGAGGGTGTGGGGATAGGAAGATAATCAGCTTATTCTAAGACATGATAAGTTTAAGAAAGCATTGGGACATCCAAGAAGAGATAGCAGAGAGGCACTCAGAGGATTAGAGGTAGATTTAAGTATCATCAGCATAGAGTCAAAGAGCTGATGAGCATATCTAAAGAGGAAGTATAGAGGGAGACTAGGAGAGATCCAAGAATAGAGACTTGGGGGACACCCAGGACCAAATTAATCCTTGGGGGGGACTGGGGGGGAACAAAATACGGGGGACCTGGAGGAAGGGGGGATTGTATATTAGATTTTGCATACTTCCCAGCATGCCCCATTCCAGGAGGGACAATATCCTCTCTTTCTGGACTTACCTCTTAATATATGATTGGTGTCACATGTGTTGAACTATTTAATTGATAAGAAAGGTATTTCATGAGAGGTGATCGCAATCATCATTTAAGAGGGAAGTCCAGGTAGATAGTATTTTGTCCTCCCCTTTGAATGGGTCATGTTGGGAGGTATGGATTGTGTATTTTACATTTTAACCAATGGTGTATAGTAGATTTAAATTGATAGTTTAATAATGTCTAAGTACTGTTTATTGCTCCAATGAGAAACAGCTATTTTGTAAAGTTTTCTTGTAGTGTTACACACTGGAACAGGATTCAGGAGGACTCTCTGTGTGTGTTTCCCTCTAGACCCAAATGCTATCATTAGATAGCAGGTTACACAGGACCCAGACACCCAGGCAGGGAGGAGTAGCCGCTGGGATCCCTTACAGTTCTCTCCCCACTCCTATCTCTCCTTTGGTTGGGAAGCTCCTAATACTCCTGCATTGCATGCTGTCCTGCTCACATTCTTGCTGCCTGGTTCTGTTGCTGCACAAGAGTGAGTGCTAGTGATGTCAGTGTGCTCTGGTCAGGGACCCGTGGTACAGCATACTCTGCACCCCCAGCTTAATCTGGATATGGGTCACCTACTGTTAGCAGAAGTGTATGTGTGTGTGTGGGGTGTGTGTGTGTGTGGGGGGGGTGGAGTCATGAGAGAAGACAGAGAAGGAATGGTTAGAGAGCTAGGAGGACAGCTAGGAGAAGGCAGTGTCACGTAGACCAGGGGAGTGAAGGATTTGCAGGTAGAGAGGGTGGTGGCTTGCGCTCATAGCATACACGTAACATCTAATAGAGGGCTAGATGCATCATCGCTTGGAGAGTGATAAAATGGAGAGAAAAAAAGTACCAGCCAATCAGCTCCTAACTTCCATATCATAGGGCCTGTTTAAATAATGACAGGAGCTGGTTGGCTGGTAGTTTATCACTTTCCATTTTATCACTCTTCAAGGTATGATGCATCTAGCCCTTAATGATAAATTTTAAGCAAAGTGAAATTGGTTTCAACAAAGCTGCATGCATAACCTCTATTCAGATACTGTATTGAAAACATTATGTTTATTGTACATTTCATTATGTCATTTTTCCAGCCAATTAATTATTTGAAAGTTGAAATGTAACAGTTTCTTACAGAAAGTTCAGCTATTCCAATGTATTCATTATTTTCTAAATATGGTAATTTCGTCTTTTTGCAATTTACTTTATAATCAATTACCGTAGTATAATACATTAATTATTTCTATATAGCCTTTGGCAAATTATAGAGTAGGAGTAGTACAATGAAACATGGAACAAAAATAAGCCCCAAACATAAATCACAGAACATTCCGCCATGACCATGAAATAACAGCCTGTTCCTGTCTTTCACATTTTTTATTCAAATACAGAATGAATTTAAAATGATACAAATGGAAAATTAGTCAAAAAACATATGAGCAGATAACTACAGTATATAATTATGTTGGAAAGTGTTCATACAGACCCCGTGTTGTATATGAAACCATTTTTGTTTAGAGGAATGCGCTTGTCTCATGGTGCACTCATTCCACAATTCATCACTAACTATGGGATAAGTTTATGTGACCGACATCTGAAATCCCGCCTTCGGCAGGAAGTTGCCCAATGGGCCCTAGACTAATAGCTTAGGGTCCCCTTTTTCCAGGGGTACCAGATTTTAGAAAATTGGCCGTGGGGAACCGGAGATATCCGACTTCTAAGCAGTGGTCCCCATCCAAGCCTGTTAATTGCTCTTCCCATGCATATATCTCTGGTTCTGTCTGACTTAGAGTTTTTCTGAAGGTATACTCCAAAAGCTGTGAATCTCCTCTTTCGGTAGACACTGGCTTGTCTCTACTATGCCCAGAATCAGAGATATCAGCCTTCCAGCAGCTGGGCCCTGCTCCAGCTCCACACACCTGGTATGCAGTTTTATATTTTCATTGGTGGATTGCACTGGTTTCTGAACTCTGATCCACAAGTCCCCAGCACCTCCTAAAAGGTGGGACTGTCTAGTGTTTCATGCCATTGAAAGCTAAAAAAAATCTATTTCCAGGAACTGGAGATATCTGCAGTCAAGCAAGCTGCCCTCCCACCAGAAAATTATGAATATTAAGCCCACTCCACTATCCACCCCTTCCCTGCATATTAAACACCACCTACCACCCTTGAAGTCATGTACCAGGGCTCCTTTATCCAGCCCAATGCCCCATTATACAGTTCAGTGTTCTCCCTCCCATCCCATCTACCTCCATCTGTGCAGTAAAGGAGTAATTAGCAAAAATGACTGCTCCAGGTCCTACATGCTGAGTAGAAGATAGAACACGCCCTACCGCCCGCAGGTCTTCAAAGCTGCCGCTGATAGTACCCCCACCCCTATGGCTGGAGGATGGGTAGTGGCCCCAGTGGATTGCTTTGCCCAGGGGCCTACACTGCTGTTAAGATGGCCCTGTTTGTTACATGCTAATTATTCCCCCTTCATGAGCTGGCCACACTAAAGTCAAGCACTTGGAAATTCCTCTTTAGAAATCCTGCATTTGCCAATTACCACAGTACATCTGTGCATGGAGATAGTAGACGCTATGGGCTATACAAAAATAATCTTTGCATGGCTGCTAGTTGGACAGGCATGTGATAGGCCAGACTTGAAATGCTTGTTGCTGCCTATGATTTGCTTCACTCACCGATAAATGTAGCAGAATATAGGCCAGGCTGCATTTGCATGAGAGATCATTGATCCCTGTGAGGACGATGTCATGGAGGATGCACGGACAATTTTCTTTCCACCTGTATTTGTTATGCATCCTAATGTGCATAGTGCAGCTTTTCTGCATCAGTGAAGTACACCATAACAATAGAAAAATTAGAAATACAACACCCAAACATATTTAAACATAAACCTTTATGTCCCATTGTGTAATACATGGCCTTATTCAGAGATGGGTGCAAACGTTGCAGCTGCTGCATCTTTGCATACAGTGGCTGTGTGACAATATGCAAATACTGCAGGAGGCTATTGCTGGCCTCTCTGATCCACTGCCTGCACCTGAAAATTCCTGCAGTCTGTAAGTTAGGCTGTGCTGCATCATCGAGAGTGAAAGGTGTGATACTGTGCTCTCTAATACCCCTTTCACACCGCACAAATAACCCGATATCGACCCGGGTTATTTGCGCCGCCTCCACCTCCGCCCCCCGCTGCTATGGCAACCCGCCCGGCATATTGCAAGGTCGGGGAAGCCTGCAGCAGCTGCCAATGCCGGATCCCACCTGGGAAGGACCCGTTTCCAATTCCCGGGTGGGATCCAGCATTGGCAGTGTGAAAGGGGTATAAGTAACAATGAATATCCTTAGGAGGATGTGCTGCTGGGGGCGTGGCTGCACTACAACAGTCCACTTTAAATTTAGTACATGAAAAGGAGGTAGTTGCTGCCTGCGCACCGCACTTCCTTATAGGAAATAATGATAGAATACCACTCAGTATTTATAAAAAAAGGGGTTATTTATTGAATCCCAATAATGTAAAGTAATTATGAGTACTTTTATTTACTGTAACAGTAGTTTGTATGCGTATTTTACCGGAATGCTATCCTGACGAACAGAGGCGTAACTAGGGTTTTTGGAGCCCAGGGCAAGATGTAAAATGGCGCCCCCCCAAAAAACAAAACACATAGCAAAAGAAGTATGTGCGTGCGCCGGAAAATGGGCGTGGTCACACTCCAGAAGGGGTGTGGCCACGCTCCAGAAGGGGTGTGGCCACTGAAAATGGCCCACAGTGCCAGTTACATTGCCCTACAGTGCCAGATACAATGCCCCACAGTGCCAGTTACATTGCCTCCCAGTGCCAGATACAATGCCCCAAAGTGCCGGATACATGCCCCATAGTGCCGGATACATGCCCCACAGTGCCAGTTACATTGCCCAACAGTGCCAGATACAATGCCCCACAGTGCCAGATACATGCCCCACAGTGCCAGATACATGCCCCACAGTGCCAGTTACATTGCCCCACAGTGCCAGTTACATGCCCTACAGTGCTAGTTACATTGCCCCACGGTGCCAGTTACATTGCCCCACAGTGCCAGATACAATGCCCCACAGTGCCAGTTACATGCCCCACAGTGCCAGTTACATGCCCCACAATGCCAGTTACATTGCCCCACAGTGCCAGTTACATGCCCCACAGTGCCAGTTACATGCCCCACAGTGCCAGGCCCCACTCAGTGTCAGTTACTTATGCCCCATTTGGTGCCAGATACATGCCCCACTGTGCCGCCAAGCCCGCCGCTAATCCCACCCCACCCCCGTCACTCACCGCTTGCTCTATGTGAAGGGAGGAGAGCGCAGCGCAGCGCCTCTCCTTCCCCTCACCGCTCCAGGTCTCCGGCGGCTGTCTGGGCCGGTTCGCTAGCCAATCAGAGCTCGCGGACCGGCAGCCAATCAGGAGCAGGTCCGCAAGCTCTGATTGGCTAGCGCCGAAGACCGGACACAGCAGCGCTGCTGGCAGCGCTGCTAGTGCCTGCAGCGGCGGTGAGGGGAGGGAGAGATGCTGCGCTCTCCTCCCCTCACATTTAGGGTTGACGGCGGCGAGTGGGGCATGATGCCCTGGTCGCCATCGGCGCCCCACTCCCCTGGGCCTGCCAAGGTGCCCAGGGCATGTGCCCCACACGCCCTACCCTAGATACGCCTCTGCTGACGAAGCCTGCACTAGGCGAAACACGTTGATTACCGATCGCACTGATCCCCTGACAGCAGCACGAGGAGCACACGGCATGCTGTGAGGGAGTCTGCCAGAAGACACCACTTCCATCCCCAGGGAAGGACGCCCAGCACAGGACAACAGGCGGCCACCGAATCCCCTTGACCGAATACCGAGGTACTGTAGGTAAGGAACCTACCTCCACCTGACTTTATTTAGAGCCGCGGGAGTAGAATTAGACGGGCAGCTCATTTACCTGTCAACCATATAGAGAGTTCCGTATGGGACTTTTGCCTTTATAAGACAGCCAAATCGGCACAGAATAACTCTGCTTATTGGAAACCCAGGAGGGCTTATTTGCATTATTAATAACATCAAACGGACTTACCTTATCGCAATATATAAGCACACGAAAATAAGACACAACAGCGCCTTTCGGTGCTACAGTTCATTGTTGTTTTTGTTGTGTGTCAATGTGTGTCTATGTTTTATGTATACCGGTATTAGGATTTTAGCCACCCCTTCTACCCCTTCTTTCATAGGAGGAATCCATTGCATTTAAACTTGTATTTTTATTTTATTTAATTCAGGTCATGTCGGTAGAATACGCATACAGACTACTGTTACAGTAAATAAAAGTACTCAGAATTACTATACATTATTGGGATTCAATAAATAACCCCTTTTTCTCATACGTCCTAGAGGATGCTGGGGACTCCAAAAGGACCATGGGGTATAGACGGATCCGCAGGAGCTTTGGCACACTATAAAGACTTAAACTGGGTGTGAACTGGCTCCTCCCTCTATGCCCCTCCTCCAGACCTCAGTTAGACTTTGTGCCTAGGAGTAATGGGTCACACACTAGGGGAGCTCTACTGAGTTTCTCTAAAAGACTTTGTTAGGTTTATTATTTTCAGGCAGACCTGCTGGCTACAGGCTCCCTGCATCGTGGGACTGAGTGGAGAGAAGCAGGACCTACTTCTTCTTAGTTCAAGGGCTCTGCTTCTCGGCTACTGGACACCATTAGCTCCAGAGGGTTCGATCACTTGGTGCGCCTAGCTGCTTGTTCCCGGAGCCACGCCGTCACCCCCCTCACAGAAGCCAGAAGAAAGAAGCCGAGTGAGTATGTGAAGAACAGAAGACTTCAGTGACGGCAGAAGACTTCAGTAATGGAGGTACAGCGGTCGCGCTGCGCTCCATGCTCCCACACACCAACGCACTCACAGGGTGCAGGGCGCTGGGGGGGGGGGGGAAGCGCCCTGGGCAGCAGGTTGCTGATTTCTTTTTGTGGCTGGCAGAAAAGCATTTGGGTGCCTGAGCACCATGTCCCATACCCCCGCCAGCATATACTACGCGCTGCGCGCCATTACTCCCCCGCCGCCGGCTTCCACGGGTGCAGGGCGCTGGGGGGGGGAGCGCCCTGGGCAGACGTTTTAAAGGCCTCTGTGTGACTCTGGAGGTGCCGGGGCTCCATGTCCCGGACACCCGCCAGTATGTGTAGCGCACTAGGCGCCATTTCTTCCCCGCCGCGGGCTCTCACGGGTGCAGGGCGCTGGGGGAGGGCCCTGGGCAGCATATTAGAATTTGCAGAGTTAAGCTGGTTGTGCCGGGGCTCTGTGTCTCGGACCCCGCCAGCGTGTTGTAGCGCACTGTGCGCCATCTCTCCACCGCCACCGGCTCCATGGGTGCAGGGCACTGGGGGGGAGCATCCTGGGCAGCATGTCTTGAATCTTCCCGGGCGGGGGAACATACCCGGACTCCGGGTGTCTTCACCCCGCCAGGGCACCGCAGCGTGCGCGCTGCGCTCCATCGCTCCCACACACCAACGGTTTCCCTGTATATAAGTCCCCAGCTCAATTTAAGATTTATATTTGGGCGGGCTTAAGCGCGCCGGGAGGGGGCGGAGCTTAGCCCTTACACAGGAGTCGGCGCCATTTTTCCTCAGGTCCCCGCCAAGATTTACTGTATGGTAAGAAGGAGGGGGGACACAGTGTTTTTTTAATGCTATATGGGTGTAATATAGCATTATGTTAAATAATGGACGCATAATCCTTGTTGTGTTACATAAATTCACTGTGTCCCTGTTTATTTACCCACTATTGGTTAGTCGACATGTGTCGACAGGTGTGAGGGCTTTGTCAAAAGCTCCTGTGGGGATAACTGTCGGTTTCGCCGACGCTTGGCGGTACTTGATTCAAACAACTAAGTATTAGCAGGTTGCTTTTATGTGCTTAAAAACAAGTAAACACGCTAGGGGAGACACGGTTGTCTGTCGATGCCCTGTCGGCATCAACGGTATTTCCTGGGTAAAAGAATTAACAGGCTGTTATTGCCTTGTACCTGTATTTGTATATATATTTATATATATATGTGGGGGGAGTGTAATTACAATTGTATATCTATGCTTCCCTCAGACCCCTAGGGGTTCCAAGATTATTATTATTTTTGCCCGCTTACTATTCCGTGCTGTTGACATTTACTCAGTTTCTGTCGGCCGTAACGTTCCTGGTAGATCCACATCGGGGGCACGTCAGTACATGGTCATACACATTCACAACACATTACTGTCACTAGGGACCTGACGGGTCTGGACAATCCACTTGCGTATAGGTTATATCTATATGTGTGTATATGTAGATATAACTTTATATATGCATGGTTAGGATATGGGTGTTTTATTGTGTATTACATTATGTATATCCATGAATGCTGAAATAATGGTATTCTTCTCATGTGCTGGTCGCTCTGTTGATTAAGCTCTAGATTGGCCGTGACGAGTTGGTTTCGATCCTCTCAGGGAGTCCGAATATTATTCTCTTCACAACGCGGAGAGAAAATTATGACAGTCAACTCCTGGTCGACGCAGGGCCCAGTCGCAAAGGATCATACACAGGCAGCTAAGTGAAATTTTATTTCTATACTTTGACCTTATTTGCACTGTATGCACTTGAGGGAGTATTGTAGTCGGGTAGGCATCCGATAGAATTATCCTACCCAGAGTGGGTAGGCTTGCCTATGTTAATTTTCCCTTATAACATTACAGCAGGCTGCCACGTGACAGCAGGTGGTGTGACCAGAAAAATGCGGAGGAGGTCTCCGGGAGTTGCTGGTGGGAGGTATACAGCTGTTTGGTGTGGCCTCTGTTCAGTCAATCTCGGCGGTTTCCGCTGGTAAGTCTGAATTCGTGAGTTAGCCTCTTTCACAACGGTTGGTGACGCATTCTTTTGTGGGATGCAGTCGTTTTAACCGGTTCGATACCGTTCTTTTTTTCCTTTTCTGTGTAGACAGTGGAAGGTGAAAAGGTGAGTGTTCTGCAGCCTTGTTAGGTTCGCAGAAGTGGATGTAGTTTTCTGTTTCCACTACATACACCACTTGTCGCTGAGTCTATCTGGCTGGTCCCCACTCCGGTGACCACTTATCTACTAATTTTCAGTTAGTCCAGCAATAGACTAGGACGTGTGAGTTATTTATAGAAGCCAAAGGGGAACATTATGAGTTACGGCTATTTCCCCTTACTGTTTTTTCTAATAGATCTTGCCTTTCCCCTATGAAAGGGGAGGTAGTACGCGACGCCATACAGAGGTGCGTCACGTTCAGGACATTGTCTGGTTGTTCCTGTATAAAGGTGCATATCGTTGTTTATCTCTGACTGTTCTTCGGACAGGGATTGGCTGTTGCTCCCAACGACGCAGATGTCAGAAGTGGGTTTCAGAGTAGATACTGACCGGTTAAGGTTCGGTGTTTTTCCTGTGGAAAGAGGTCTGAGGATCCAGAGTTGGATCGGCTTTGAGGTGACACCTCATCAATAGGTTCCGTTAATAAGACAGATGGGTGCGGCCTAAGAGGACTGTTTCGGTGAGCAGGTCTAATACCAGAGTGGTTTTCATGGGACCAGTTGGAAATGGGGTCCGGGTCTCATCTGCACATGCACCGGAATATAAACAAAACGGCCAGGACATCGCTCCTGTGGTGTCTGCTCGGTTCTTTCCTTCTAGAGGAATGAAGGTTAGGGATCCAGGTTTAGATCCTGGTGTCCGTGCATACAGATCTCCGAAGCTGGGGAGCAGTCCTTTGCAAGGGACGTATTTCCAGAGGATGAGGTCAAGTTGGGAAACTTGTCTGCTGTAAGCTTTCTTAAATTAAGAGCTATTTTAGACAAACGTATTCTTCGTGTTCTGCCCGGGTTAATTCTGCCAGACGACTTGTCAGCAATGGCGTAAGTAAGCCGCTAGGGCGGAACAAGGAGCAAAGCGGCAATGGCAGAAGATGCACAGTTTGCAGTTGAGTGGGAAGTCTGGTAAACTCTATGTTAGCAGTCTTCGTTCCGGAGGTAAACGACGGAGAAATAGATTTCCTCTGCGGACACGATATCCAGCCGGGAAAAATTCTGTCATCATCGAGAAGCTTTCCCAGACGTGACAAGTCTTTGAGGAGTGTCGCAATTGGACATGTTGGCGTCTCGCCCCAACGAGAGGCCTCGAGGAGATTGTTCCAGGTCAAGGGACACTCAAGATATAGCAGTGGACATCCTCGTGACACCGTGGGTGTTTTTAGTCGGTCTAGGTGGCCTCTCCGCTTTCACTTTTCTGACAGTGGTAAGCGTAAGATGATCGAAGGTTCCGATGATCCTCTTAAATCCGGTCTAGCCAGCGTGGGTTGGCTATCCAGTTTTTCATGGTTTACTCATAGAAAATTACTGCCCTCTTCCTTTACGTGAGGTAATGTTACAACAAGATCAGGGCGTGTATCAGAACTTACCGCGGCTGCGTCTGACGACGGAGCGGTTGAATGTCAAATCCTAAGCCGAATGGGAGTTCCCAGTGAAGTCGTATCTTCAATTCTTCAGGCTAGGAAAGACCTAACGGCACTGCGTTACCACCGTTGTTGGAGTAATTATGTGTCTCGGTGTGTATCCAGGAAGGCTCCTATGGAGGACTTTCAGCTAGGTCGTGCTTGTCCATACTTTACAAGCCGAGGTGGCGGCAAGCCTAATAAGTTTCTTTACGAAATTTCTCTCTTGGAAAGTGGTCAGGCTATTGACTTTGACGTCCGCAAGGCGGGTGTCGGAAGTGGTGGTTTTGTCTCACAAGAGCCTTGTTTGATCTTTCAGGTGGATAGAGAGGAATTGAGTACTCGGTTAGTAGTTCTACCACGAGTGGTTTCTGGGTTTCGCAGAAATCGGCCTATTTTGATGCCGGGGGTTACTTAGGCATTAGCTGGTTCAAATTCCCTTGATCTAGCCAGGGATTTGAGTATGTAGGTCATCAATTTGGCTCAGTTTGGAGAAACAGAGGACCTGTTTGTCTGGTATGTTCCCAGCTTGGTTTGGGAGACTGCGTTATGCAGTCTGTTACATGCTGAATCTGTGATGCGGTTTGGCATGTTTGTTCTACGGCTGATTTGCCGTCACCGAAGTCGGTGGAGGTTCCTTCTTTTGGGAAGATGGGTTTTTTCTTGGGCGGATGCCCGTGGAGTCTCGGCGGTTCAACTTTGCCGAGCGGTTTCTTGGTCGGGATCAAACGCTTTTGCTATGCTCTACAAGTTTGATACCCTGATTTTTGGGGACCTTATGTTTGCTCATTCGGTGATGCAGAGTCGTCCGCACTCTCCCGCCCGTTTTGGAGCTTTGGTATAAACCCCATGGTCCTTTTGGAGTCCCCAGCATCCTCTAGGACTTATGAGAAAATAGGATTTTAGTACCTACCGGTAAATCCTTTTCTCTTAGTCTGTAGAGGATGCTGGGCGCCCGTCCCAGTGCGTACAGTGTCTGCAGTTATCGCTTTTGGTTACACCCTGGTGGTGTGTCTTCTCTGTCTGGTGGTTGCTACCGTTGTTCATGACATGGCATGCGGGGTCTTATTTTTGCTTCTGTGGACACACGGGTTGTGTTACATATTTTCTCAGCATGTGGCTGTGTTTTGTTCATGCCGTTGGCTGGTATTCTACTGAATGCCACGTTCTACGGTGTGTTTGAGGTTTGAGCTGGTATGACACTCACTGTGTTTATAACAATAAATTCTTTCCTCAAAATTGTCCATCTCTCCTGGGCACAGTTTTCTAACTGAGGTCTGGAGGAGGGGCATAGAGGGAGGAGCCAGTTCACACCCAGTTTAAGTCTTTATAGTGTGCCCAAGCTCCTGCGGATCCGTCTATACCCCATGGTCCTTTTGGAGTCCCCAGCATCCTCTACGGACTAAGAGAAAAGGATTTACCGGTAGGTACTAAAATCCTATTTTTATAAACACTGAGTGGTATTCTAGCATTATTTCCTATAAGGAAGTGCGCAGGGAGCAACTACCTCATTTTCATGTGCTGCACATGGCAGCACATCATGGCACATGCATACCACAGTCTCAAAAATATCAGACAAGTGCGACAGAATTGGTACTCAGTTTCAAGATGTTATAGATACTGTATATATGGGATGCAGTTATCTTGCCGACTGTCGGGATCCCAGTGTTCAGGAGACCGACGCCGGAATCCCGACAGCTGGTGAAATATCGACAGACAAAATCCCAACCGACACCCGGTACACTCACTTGATTGGTGGTCTATGACACCAACCGAGTGGGAATAGAACCCATGGCGAATGAAGCGAGCCACTGTGACCGAAGCATGGTGAGCGCAGCGAGCCCGTGGGGGGACTCAGTGTCGGGATTCCAGCAGATGCCGGTAATCATACCGAACTCATATATACAGGTCCATATAATGCTGCCTCAGGATCAGAGGCATAACTAGGGTTTTTGGAGCGCCCCCCCCCCCAACCCCAAAACCCCCCTCATAAAATCAACTATGAAAATGGGCGTGGCTGTGCATCAGAAGGGCCATGGTCACATACCAGAAGGGACATGGCCACTTAAAATGGGGCGTGCCTACATGACTATCACCTACCCCGTGTGCCGCCTCTCAGCACACTATCACATCCCCCTGCGTCGTCTCTCAGCACACTATCACCTACCCCTTGTGTCATCTCTCAGCACACTTTCATTTAATTTTTGAACATTACAGCAGTAGAGTTCACTATTTACACAGTAGACAGGCAGAGTCCCCTTCTTACACAGTACGCAGCCAGAGTCCCCTTTTTCACAGTACACAGGCAGAGTCCCCTTTTTCACAGTGCACAGGCAGAGTCCCCTTTTTACACAGTACGCAGGTAGAGACCCCTTTTTACACAGTACACAGGCAGAGTCCCCTTTTTCACAGTACACAGGCAGAGTCCCCTTTTTCACAGTACACAGGCAGAGTCCCCTTTTTCACAGTACACAGGCAGAGTCCCCTTTTTCACAGTACACAGGCAGAGTCCCCTTTTTACACAGTACGCAGGCAGAGACCCCTTTTTACACAGTACGCAGGCAGAGACCCCTTTTTACACAGTACACAGTATAAACTGTGCCAGATACACATTGCCCCACAGTGCCAGAATCACAAATGCCCCACAGTGGCAGATACATATTACCCCACAGTGTCAGATACACATTGCCCCACAGTGCCAGATACACATTGCCCCACAGTGCCAGATACACATTGCCCCACAGTGCCAGATACACATTGCCCCACAGTGCCAGTTACACAAATGCCCCACAGTGGGGTGATAGGGAGAGGGTGACAGCAGTGGGGTGACAGGGAGAAGGTGACAGCAGTGGGGTGACAGGGAGAGGGTGACAGCAGTGGGGTGATAGGGAGAGGGTGACAGGGAGAGGGTGACAGGGAGAAGGTGACAGCAGTGGAGTGATAGGGAGAGGGTGACAGTAGTGGGGTAACAGGGAGAAGGTGACAGTAGTGGGGTGATAGGGAGAGGGTGACAGCAGTGGGGTGACAGGGAGAAGGTGACAGCAGGGGGGTTACAGCAGTTGGTGACAAATATACCGTATTTCAGTGTTCTTGCCTGGGCCAACAAGTGATCCCCGGCTCCCAAGCAGAGCTTCAAAGTGAGAGAGGATCCAGGGTATGAACACAACAAAAGGTGTAAAGGGGAGGAGACAGGAGAGCCCTACCACAGCCGCTCCGCCCACTCCAGGCGGGCACAGACTTTTTAATCCAGGCTGTGTCACTTTGGAGGAGGAGCTGAGAGGAGAGGGGAAGAGAAGAGGAAGCGGCCCCTCCTGCCCCCTCCGGCCAGGCCTGGAGTGTCAAGCATCGGTGTGCACTGTGCCATATTCAGGGGCTGCAGGCGGCACTGGTGGCGGGCAGCGCAGCGGCATACAATGAGTCAGTGTGACTCATTGTATGCCCGCGGCTGAGGGGAAAGCAGCACAACTCAGGAGACGGGGCCCAAACAGGTTGATGGACTTCAGCCCGCGGCGCCCTCATCGGTCCTGTGCTCTACGCTGCTGCGTAGTCAGCGTATGCGTTGGGCCTGGCCTGGCTCAGGGGCATAGCAATAGTAGTGGAGGCAAGTGGGCATGATGCCCTGGCTGCCGGCGGCGCCTCTCACTGCTGGGCCTGCGAAGGTGCCCGGGGCATGTGCCCTGCTCGACCCCCCTTAGTCATGCCTATGCTCAGGACAGATTTTATGTAATGCTCTTTCAAACTTACATTTCAGTTATGTAGATTTTCCTAGCACAGCTCTTGGCCATGATGCAAAGATATGCAGCAAATTATACTAAAAAGTTCAAAATTGGGTTTACTTAATGTTTTCAATTAACCTTAGAGAGCCAGATGTGGGTGAAAAGTTCAATGTATTATTACTGAGTAATAGATACTGCAATAAAGTCATGTGTTCTGGCATTCATTCTGTGCTGTGCAACAGTTTATTGTCCAGAGATGAGCAATAGAATTGAATAAGGAAAATAGATTGTTGTGCTTATGAGCCGAAATTGGTTTGCTAGATATGCAACAGAGCATTGTGAGGAATACTGAAGCCATATATGTAACTATATTCAGGTCTAGAGAACTTCAGGTGATTTCTTTTTATTACAGAAAAATAACTTCTGCACAGCACAAGGTCATTCTTTAAGGGCTGATAGGAAGATAGCTTTGTCATTGGTAAAATATTTCTATTTGCTATAAAAGATTCAATTCTTTATAAGGCTTTACATTGGGAAGTTTAAAAATACCATTGGGCAATACAAAAAGAAATTATACGAAAGAAGATCCTGGTTCCAAGACAAAATAAATTGATAAAAGCAGACACAACAGGCAGTCCCATTGGGAGGTGTTTCCTCCCTCCAGGACTGCCAGACCAGGCTGCAATAGGCAATAGGCCTGTAGGAAGCCAGCTCGCTGCCTCGTCAGCCCTTGCAGGCTTCTATGGGCTGCAGCCGATGCAGTCCATAGAAATTGTGATTTTGCGCATGCGCAGTACCGTCTCCGCTACTGCACATGCGCCGGGTCCCGAAGCCTGTGAACTGTACAAAGAACAGGTATCGGGACCCAGGCAACGGGGACAAGGAGGGGGAGACCCAGCAGCAGCGGCAGCCCTCCTTCTCCAACAATGTAGGAGCTGCCGCTGGATACAATTAACTTAAGGTAAGTAAAATAAAAATGTAAGAAATATAGTGCAGGGGTTCTCAACTCAGTCTTCGAATACCCCCAACAGTTCATGTTATGTGGATTTCTTGGGCACGGCTGACTATATTAGTATCTCAGTCAATTTGATTTAACCATCTGCACTCAGCGATGAATAGCCTTAGAACATGGACTGTTAGGGTACGTTGAGGACTGAGTTTGGGAACCACTGCCTTAAAACATGACCCATTGAAAAAAACCTGAGGGTTGAGATCAGGACCAGCAACAGAAATCTTGGGGCCCGGTACAGTGATATCTCAGGGGCCCCCTTATAAAGGCCCCTATATATATACATAACCAATGCACTCTTATCCCGGGGAGAGACTCACCTGCACTGCACTCCCCAGTATCCAGAACTGAACACCGCACAGCAGGTACCATGTTGCCCTCACACCCCACCAGAAAAGGCCGGCACAGGAATCCTGGCCAGAAGACCGTAACTACCTGCAACATAGCTGGACCCGGAAGAGCGGACACACACTTGCACCACACTGTCACTGTGTGTGAGAGGCTCCTGTATCTCTGATACTGCGCCCACACCACCTACAGCTTGCTGCTCTATTTGGACAAGACAGCTCACATTCCTGCCGGGCACTAAGTGACGTATTCTTGGGACCCCTCTGATCCTTGGGGCCTGGTACAGGTGTCCCCTTTGACCCCTCCGTCTCTGGCCCTGGTTGAGGTTGAGAAGCACCGGTATTTTCGAAAGATAGTGATGGCTTTTAACAATAGTAGTTTTTCTGAACTAATAGAAAACAAAACATCAGGAACGCTCAGCTGGATGCCACTGACTGGTCCTAGTAATTCTTCTACTTAACAACAGAGACCAGGTGATAGAAAACTTGAGTATATCCTCTCCTCCCTCACCACCACTTCAGTTCTCCCATGTCCCCTTTACTTGCCTGAGAGTACAGTAGACCATATGCTTTAAGCATACATCCCAACATTCTGTCCCAAGAAAGAGGGACCTTCTGCATGCTGCAGGTGCGCGGCCTGCCAAAATAGGACAGGCATGGCCTTGGGAAAATGGGGTGTAGCTTTGAGAGAATTATCCTATCGCCAGCTATGCCCCCATTTTCGGTACTGTGGGCGGCGAATAGATACTGGGGGTAATTCCAAGTTGATCGCAGCAGGAAATGTTTTAGCAGTTGGGCAAAACCATGTGCACTGCAGGGGAGGCAGATATAACATGTGCAGAGAGAGATAGATTTGGGTGTGGTGAGTTCAATCTGCAATCTAAATTGCAGTGTAAAAATAAAGCAGCCAGTATTTACCCTGCACAGAAACAAAATAACCCACCCAAATCTAACTCTCTCTGCACATGTTACATCTGCCTCCCCTGCAGTGCACATGGTTTTGCCCAACTGCTAAAAAATTTCCTGCTGCGATGAACTTGGAATTCCCCCCACTGTGTGCATACACAAAGCAGCAATTCACTGCTGCACTGCTAAACAGAGCAGCGGGTGAGTGAAGGCATCCCAATTGCCCCACCCCCACTGCAAGACAGTGCAACACGCAGGTGGGACAGTCTAAGAAAAATGGGACTGTCCCGTCAAAATCAGGACAGTTGGGTGGTGTGCTCTAAGTACAGTTTGAACTTGTCTATAACTTACATTTTTTTATTAAATGTATGCTGTTTGAGTGTGCTTGTTTTATTCTCCTATTGCCATTGACTCGACAAAACGTAAGGATAAAGGAAATTTGTGTCAGTCTGTATCTTTTAGTACAGTACTTTGCTTTCCTAAGTATACACACCTTTCCTGGAGGTATAGAAAGCTGCAAAATAGCTGGACAGGGTTTGCCTGCTATACATGTTAACAAACATTTGACATAACCATTAACCCAACTAGTAAATCCATAAAACCACATAACAGTGACATTTTCAAGGAACATGAATTAAAACTGTATTTGTGAGTTTGGCAACATGTCCAAATATTTAAAATTCTTGCAAGGTTTTATCAAGTTTTATAGTTGTTTCTATAGCTGAGATATTTTTCCATGTATAGAGAACTATTTAGATAATATTCTTTCTTAAATAATTGATGATGTTTTATTAGTACAATTGTTTATGGTTTGTTTACAGGTGATTAAACATTGTATAATTTAATTTCAAAAGACTCTGTTGCAAGGACAGTAACTTTTCTTGTGTAATTCTAGTCAGATCAGAGTCACTGAGATCTGAGCTATAAACTAATTAAATGATATGAATCATTTGCAGTCTACGTAATCCATTTTATCCTTCACTGATGGTGAATGACGATACAGAACATGCGCTTTCACTGTGCATGCCTGAAATTCCTTACTACGTCAGTGAGCCAAAATTATGCACACACCTTGAATATTTATTTATGCCATGAAATAAACACTTGTGTTCCAAGTGTATGGGAAAGCATACATGTTTGTAATGGCATCCCCCTTTCCTGATTTTTAAAACAGGCAGGTCATGCCCCCATTAATCACAACTCTAAATGAACTGAATAGTAACTTAATAATACCATGTACACATGTAGCCACGTTCATCCATGCTGCTCGTCCATCACGGCATGGATGGCATGACTAGTGTATCCACGAATGAGTCATGGTTGTGCAAACGCCGGCTGCAACTCTTCTCAACACGACGAATCGTGCAGCTTGCCGCAATGCGTATACATGGCAACAATGAGCCCAGCTACATCTATTTTTATTTATTTATTATTACCAGTTATTTATATAATACACACATTTCGCAGCCCTTTACAGAGACTATTTGGCCATTCACATCAGTCCCTGCCCCAGCGGAGCTTACAATCTATATTCCCTACCACATGTACAAGCACACACATTCACACTAGGGTTAATTTTTTTTGGGGGGAGGCAATTAACCTACCAGTATATTTTTGGATTGTGGGAGGAAACCAGAGTACCTGGACGAAACCAACGCAAGCACAGGGAGAATATATAAACTCCAACAGTTAAGGCCATGCAGTGATGAAAGTAGGGTGGTAAGGAGTACCATTATGAAATATGATGGTGGTACGCAGTACTACCAGCCCACCACTGGGGCATAATTTATAAGGGGTATTTTTGTGTGTGGGACATAAAATGGTGTCAGTGGCATAATTTGTAATAGGCATTACGGTTTGTGGCATAATGTGTAATGGGTGTTACGGTGTGTGGCATAATGTGTAAGGGCATTATGGTGTGTGGCGTAATGTGTAATTGATGTTACGTTGTGTGGCATAATGTGTAATGGGCATTACGGTGTGTGGCATAATGTGTAAATAGCAGTGTAATAAGCATTATGGAGTGTGGCATAATGTGTAATGGGCATAACCGTGTTTGGCATAATGTGTAAGGGGCATTACAGTGTGTGGCACAATGTGGCCATGCCCATATTGTCATATAGCCACTCCCCTCGTTTTGTGTGATCACGCCCCCTCGTGACACAAGACCACGCCAATTTTTACTATCAGTACCACTAATAAAAAATATCTACTTGCACCACTGTGGCCATGGTGGGGATCAAACCCATAACCTCATTGCTGTGAGGCAGTAATGCTAACCATGACATCGTCCGTGCTGCCCCACGGCAGAAATTAAATGCCAAATCATGTATTTAGTATACAGTATTTAGTGACTGAATTTAGGGTATCCTCCTTCACCTTGTGGGCTCCTGGACGTTTGCCAGTCTAGCCACTCTATAATTATGCCTCTGGTGAATACTGCCAGTATAGCTATAGTATAGTATATTCTGATGCGATCTCCATAAATCCAAATTATCTTCAATCTCATAATAATCTACTTTGCTGGTAAAACAGATCATGTTCAGATATAACTCAGGTGCATCAAATGTGACTAAGTACAAAATCACGGAACATGTTAAAATGTAAAGCAGAATTAGGGAAGTGAGGTTTGCAATATAGGTGACTGTGACAGTACCAAGCACAACACATATACCCAATGTGCAGGACACAGGCCTTGTAGACCAGTACCATATCACAGGAGTGAAGCTAGGCTTTCTGCCATTTGGAATCATCTCGTCCACCCTCCCCAGTTTATAGTAGTCACCTTTGGCTTGCTTGAATGCAGACGTCAACATTGTAAAGAAGGTGAGGGCAAAACTCATTTTTAGTCCTGTTACATTAAGATGACAGTGCCTGCTGCATTTATTCTATGGTTACGGAGCATACAGGCTCCACTGTCTTATGACTCCAAGGTAAATATTGCTGTCTGTACTTCATTACAGATGTGTCTTCATACACCCAGCCTCAATACAGCACGAGATGCCTGGCGAGACAGAGCTGGACATGATAAAAAGTCACTAATGCCCTATATACAGACTCAGAGCGGGATGTACTAAGGGAAAAATGCGGTAAAACCCCCGCCTCCACCGTCCCCCGCCGCAGATGCCGACCCCCTTCCCCCCATGCATACCTTCCTCCAGGAAGCCTGGACCCGGAAGGTAAACTCCTACTCCCCCTAGCAACACAACTGGAGGTCCTTCCGGCTGCAGGGGGGAGGAGAGAGGCGCAGGGGACAGCCTGCTGCTGCTTCCGGGCATCGGATCCTGTGCGCTGCTGTGACCCCCAGTGCTGTAAAGCGAGCTGCCATTTTACAGCATCACTTTACTGCAATGGGGTCACAGCAGCGCACAGGAGGTCCTGATGACCGTCACTGGCAAAGCTTTATAGTTTGCAAACCCCTCCCCCACACTTTCTCTTCCACACACACATGCAATGAAAAAAGTGACTTGAATATATAAACAAATGGGACTTGCTCATGTTTTTGACTTTTACTTTTATTATACAGGTATCTATATTTTACAGGTATGTGTCTAATTTGTTTCAATGTATCTAGGATTATAAAAACAAAAGTATGGAATAAATCAGCTTTTGGCTATATGACTAAGCATGGTTTTGCTTTATCTGTGTGTTACACATTCCATACAAGCTGACTGAGAAATGTGGGGAGACATGAGAGAAAATGTGATACTGGGAGAAGTCTCTGCATGTGATTTAGTGTTACAGTCAAGCAACATAACATATTTAACGTCTCCCACTTACATTTTCTAAAGCAGTATACCATATGTTTTACTGCAATCGTTACTTACTGTACCAGCAAAGCCATCTATGGAACAGAATGGATGGTTATCTTTCTATACCCAAGTTCCAGCTTAAAGGGGTTTAGCTAAAGAGACATCTTTTCCTGCATGATAAATAATGTCAGATATAATTCAGCGTGACCACAGAATAAAAGTCAAATGTATAGGGACCTCTGTCATTTGAGTTGGGTATGATATGTCCACAGTCATAATGTTGACATTCATCCTGTCGCATGTCGACATCATCATAATGTAGATATTGACCATGTTGACATTCATCATGTAGATGTGGTACCCCGGACAATTGGTGTGCATGCCCCTTGCGAGGGCCCCATACACTAGTACGATTAATACACAATTTCATACAATTCCGATATATCCGTCTGATATATTGTATGAAATTGTGTACAATCGTATGTGTTTTAGATCTTATCCAATCTGATGCGTGTCCCCGTGGCTATCGGATAGGATCCCCTAGGTCGTTGGTGCTACACTAATGATATATCGGAATTGGATGGAATCAGATGAAAAAAGTGTGTTTTTTGTGCATGTGATGTATCGCATGCGATGTATCACAAGGAAGTTTGACTGGCATTCTCAGGACACACCCAGCCCCCGTAGCCCTCTATTCAGCCCATCAGATATATCTCATGGTACAATTGTATGCTGTACGATATATTGCTTCATCAATCGCATGCGATATATCTTATGCAAAAATAGCACAAAAGTACCAAATCATGTGGAATCACTCCCGGGAAGGTCCTGGGGGAGTTCAGGGGAAATTACATCCGACTTCAGCCTCAGACATATTGTTATAGTGTATGGGGCCTTTAAGAGCGCTTACCGATCAGCAGCAACAGGTGAAAGTGGTCCAGTCACATGGTCCGAAAAAGGAGAGCTGATTAGACAGAGGCAGCTTGGGAAAAAGAGAGCCTTGTGGGAAGAAGAAGGAAGAGCAGAGTGTGGAGACAGGAGGTACTGGAGTTGCAGGCAACATGGAGCAGAGTGGGAGCTGAGGACCAGCAGCAGGACGCTGGGTGGTGAGAGCAGCGCTGCAGAAGTGTAAGCAGCGGGTGCAGCCGGGAGCCAAGTGCCGGAGAGTGGGTGTTGAGATGCAAGAGCCGGAGGCCGGACACTGTCAGGCCTGGTGAGAGGCACGAACACCACAGCCATCTTGTGTCAATGAGGAACCAACTAAAGCAGGTCCAGCAAATATATACATCTGCTCTAAGGGTCTGAGTGAGTACTTTGAGAAATTGACAGCCCAAGCCACAGGCAAGTGTGTGCACTAAACTCCGCAACCCTTGTAATTGACTGTGCTTTGATGCAAGTACCAAGCAAATATTTGTCCTGAAAGAGACTGAGTTTATTGAAAGTATAAGGGAGACCTTTGTTTTGAAAGACTGAGTTCCATGCAGGGCAAGGCGGGCATTTATTTCTACAAGGAGTGATCTATGCAAATATAAGTAAAGTCCTGCAACTGTGAGAGACTGACTTTGTTCTATCCAAAGACCCTCATTGTTACAGTAAGTGAGTTGCCATTGTGAAGTGACATTACCCTTCCTTCACTAGCTACACCCTCTTGACTGAATATAATTGACATTGGGGGTAATTCAGAGTTGACTGCAGCAGCAAATTTGTTAGCAGTTGAGCAAAACCATGTGCACTGCAGGTGTGGCAGATATATCATTTGCAGATAGAGTTGGATTTGGGTGGGTTATATTGTTTCTGTGCAGGGTAAATACTGGCTGCTTTATTTTTACATTGGAATTTTTATTTCAGTTTGAACACACCCCACCCAAATCTAACTCTCTCTGCACATGTTATATCTGCCCCCCCTTCAGTGTACATGGTTTTGCCAAACTGCTAACAAATTTGCTGCTGCGATCAACTCTGAATTACCCCCATTATATGAACCCAGGATTCCCCCATACATCTGTGTGCCCAATCACCCATAGACACACTGTGGGACAGTAAACTTCAACGAGAGCTCCAACGATATTTGCCTGTGAAGATATTTGTACCTTGTCTAGGGACAGCTAGAAAGTTATTTTTTATTATTACTGAGCATTGTTTCCATTATTCTTCTCATCACCACATAATAGAATGGAATGCTAATGTCTGATGCTTTTATTTGTCATTCCAATTGTTTTATGCTGATTTGTGAATAGAAAAATATTATTCTTAATATGTAATTCAAACCAATTGTTTTTTGCATACTGAATGATCCTTTGTGGTGTGAACTGTAGCAGATTGTTTTCTATTATTCTTTCGTTCATTGCAGCTCAATAAAAAGACCTCCTGTTGGAATTTCTGACTCACTTCTGATTCATATCAATCTATCCTACCTCTCTGAACACAGTACTATGAGACAAGATACGGAGAATGACACTTCAGGAGAAAGGTCCATCACATAGCCACCCAACACCTGTGATACCTATCTCGACCACTTAGCTATACCCTGCCAACCCCAGGGGTGTACATAGACAGTAAAGAAATGTTTACATATTAGAATGTCAACATATTTTCTTGATAGTGACCTACCTGCTCCTGAGGGAGCCCCATAACAGGGCACTAGTGCGCCCTGTGCTGCACCTGTCCTTGAGCAGCCTCCCATTCCATCATATACCTGCATCCCAAGGTGAGTGTGGGAGTGCCTTAACTGGGTAAGTAGAGTCTTAGGGTGATCCAAACTGCAGTACAGATCCCATGGCAATGTAGGAGATATCATGACGTCTCTTTCCGTACAGTGCAGAAGCTGGAGCAGCAAGCGGGTAACAGTGGCAGGTGAGTATGTACAGTCGGTTGCACTCAGTCTATCTTAACAGTCACCTGCATAAGACAGACCTGCCTCTGTTCTTGTCACCTTACTTGGAGTCTCTCTACAACATAGCGTTTGCAACAGAACACAGCCAGAACCTTCCTGTACTAACTACTTGTTAGGGAATCCTGTACTGCAGGATAAGTAACTAGAGCCCCTCAGTGGAGGGTCTTCTGCCTGTAGCAATGACCCGTTGTTCCCTTAGTGCAAGCAGGCACACTGGTACTTAGGCCACCCCCAGGTCTAATTGCCTCCAAGCAGTAGATACTTATACAACAGACAGAGAACTGCTAGGTGGTGTTAGATGGCAGGAAAACACCACAATACAGCTGCTGAAGGCGTAACTGTATAGTCACTAGGATTACCCTCAAGATTGTAAATAGGGTATATGCTAGAAGAGCTAAGCACAGTCATGGAATCACAGTCAATGGCCGGTACAGATATAACAAGACACGGCAAGGCAACTGAAATAGACGATAAATAAACCAGGATTTAGCTTAACTGGTGACAGGAATCCCAGGACAGACATGGATGACACGGACTCGAGTGATCTGGACAAAACACGGACTGGAACTATGATGAATCTTTCCACTGGGTGTTCTGAGAATCTCCATGAACAGGAATCCACTGGACCTTCCTGGAGATGGTAACGACAGGATCCTCCAATGGACACGCAGCACAAGATCTTTCCAGAATCCTTCCAAATGGAATCTTTCATCACAGAAGCGGCAGGTATGAGTCTTTCTACCAGAGAATAAAAGGGAACTTCTGGACCAGAATCCACTGGACCTTTCTGGAGCTGTTAATACGACAGAATCCTCCAGCAGATTAGGCAAGTGATGAGCGGATTCAGTTTTACTCGGTTTTACTCGGTTCTCAAAACCGAATCTTATTGGCTATCAAAAACACGTGACATCAGTGAGCCAATAAGATTCGGTTTTGAAAACCGAGTAAAACCGAGTAAAACCGAATCCGCTCATCACCACCTTCCCAAAGTTTGCCTAGTAGAATCTCTCATACAAGCACAGAAACAAATTTGAATCTTTCTCCTAAGATTAGCTTTGGAATCTTTCCTGACTGGACCTTCTTGGAGCTGTAAATCAACAAGATTTTCCTACAGGATGCCAGACAGAGTATTTCCAAAGTTCTTAACATAATCTTTCAAGTAGTTTCCCAGGTTGAATGACACAGCCTATATGAAGCTATTACCAACACTGACTGAGCAAAAAGAAATCCTATTTATAAGGAGCTGATTAGCTGACTGGAACGCACTCAGTGCTGCCATCCAGAGAGAACTCAGCCTGCATGATTACAGCACCTGACACAGTGCAAATTAGCCCACAGCTGCAAACTTTATCACTCCAGGACTGATCAGTAGCCTGAAGCAGCCAGCTAATGACATAGCATTCCTGACGCGAAGCGACGGTCACGACGGTGGTACGTAACACTACTAGGGGCAGGCTGGGCAAGTTGTCAGTAGCCCCCCACCAGGGCCGAAACTAGGATTTCTGCTGCGGGGTACACTGAGCTCCACAAGTCTGGACAATGGGGTGTAGAGCAGGATCTTGATCTGAGGCACCAACAGACTCAAAGCTTTGACTGTTCCCAGAATGCACAGCGCGGCCTCCTATATATCACCCCGCCTCCCAGCACAGGAGCACAGTTTGTCAGTTGGTGCTGCAGTAAGCAGGTACTTAACAGAGGGGCTGCTCCAAGCAGCCCTGAGAAAAGCTTTTTATGAGGTAAAAAGTGAAGACTTCAAGGGCAGCAGCGGTGGTAAATGTTTTGTGACATTCACTGCTGCAGCTCCAGCTCTCCCCAGCGGCGCTGTACACTCCCGAGCCCTGGTTGCCGGGTACCTACAGTGGAGGCTCCGGTTTTCTTCATGTTAGACACACACGGCTGGGGCTCTCCAGGATCGTGTGGCCGCGCTTCGGGAGGTGGTAAGTGGGTCCCGCTCGCGGGACCCGGTCTTTATCGCAATCCGGCGCGGTCAGTGGGAAGCGGGCCGCGCGCGCTGGCGGTGGACACTGTGGCAGTACAGGCGATCCCACTAGATCACCAGGGCATGGGCGCAGGTCGGGTTTTCTCTCTAAACCACTTCTTATATCGCTCACAGTACCCGGTGGTTTTGCCAGCAAGGGGGATAAGGCTTAGACCTGAAGCCCCTCCCCCAGCCCCAGGGCGCCATTTCCCGCAAATGTTCCCGCCCTGGAGCTGCATATCTGTTTTTTCCTCACTCCCAGTCAGTGTCTGCGGCGCCATTATCCCTCAGCTCACTGTTCCTGGGACTGCTTGGGCAAATCCTCCTATGTAAAGCCGCCTGGTTGTCAGCGCTGTGCCTTTACATGACACTTAAGTATTCTACCTGCCTTTTTAAACAGTGATAGTTAAGAAAGAGTGCATTTAGTCAGGGTTTTATAGTACAATTACCCTGTGATATACATCCAGTTCTTACTGTGTACTGTTATATCTACTGTTATATAGCTGTGTAAGCTAGTCCAGTGCAGTATTATTGTCTGTAATAAGTAATAACCTCTGCATTGTACAAACTGTGACCTTCTGTGTGTGTATTTGATAGCTGAGTGTTGTCCATCTCGTGTCTTTCACTCAACTTGCTATCCCTATATTCTATAACCTGAGGGGGCTTGGTGCGTCCGGTGTTATCTAATATAGGATTTTCACAAACATATACTGTATTACGTATTTTTCTCTGTGATTTGGTCACCATATCTCTCCTTTATCTCTGCTAGTGCTGACTACACTGCGCAGGGGTTTGGGTTTGGGATATTGTGCTGCTGATAATTGTACTGTGTTACCTCATACTGCAAGTTATATCATGTCTGCTTCTGAGGGTAACGGTTCTGGGGTGGAACACACTGCTGGTGTTGCTGAAGCCACAGGCACATATGAGGAGAATATAGCAGCTGTGGGCTCTGGTTCTGGGGGCTCCTTGCCCCCCAGTGGGACTGTGGCAACGGAGGCACTTACTGACCCACCGTGGGCCGCTTTTTCCACGCTTCTGCATACGCTAGTTCATAAACTAACACCCCCTATGGGACCCCCAATGCCGGTACAACCGTATGTGGGCCCTGTAGCTAACCCGCCATGGGCGGACGATTTATCTGCTCAATTAAAGAAGTTGAACCAGTCCTTGACTACTAAAAAGTCTGACCAACGCTCGCCTAAGTCCAAGAGGTCCTCTAAGCGAGCGCTCGTCTCCTCACAATCCACTGCTGTCACTGACACCTCGTCTGATGAGGACGGCACTTACACTGACCCCACAGGTTCTGACTCAGATACGGCTGATGGAGAAGGTAGTTTACATGTGGATGTTCCTGACCTTTTGGAGGCTATTAAGTTAATTCTGCAGATTACGTTGATCCCGAGCCATCCGTGCTTCCTAAGAAACCAGATAGGTTCAAGCGTCAGAAGGTGGTTCAACAGGTTTTACCTCACTCTGATCACCTAGTGTATATACGTCAGGAACCCTGGAAAAACCCGGGTACGAAGTTTGTGCCTCAAAAGAGGATGCTGGCTCGCTATCCCCTCGCGCCAGAGCTGTCTAAGAATTGGGAAACACCTCCTCCAGTGGACTCACATGTGGCTAGGATGGTGGTTTCCTCAGCTCTACCTGTCACTACCGTCACGTCTCTGAAAGAGTCTACGGATAAACGTGTGGAGGGTTGTCTAAAAGCGATTTACACCCTCACGGGTGCTGCACAAAGGCCTACTATTGCAGCTTCATGGGCTGCTGAGGCTATTGAAGCATGGGCCTTGGAGTTAGAAGCTGAAATCTCCTCTGACCATGCTAGACAATGATTGTCATATATTGTCACAGCTTCTCGATATATTAAAGAGGCGGCTTCTGATGCCGGTATCCTGGCAGCCAAGGCCTCTACTACGTCAGTCCTGGCTCGCCGGATATTGTGGCTGAGATCCTGGTCTGTGGATATGGACTCTAGAAAAACCCTGGAGGTACTCCCTTTCAAGGGAGATATTCTGTTTGGGGAGGACTTAAATAAGATAGTGGCTGACTTGGGTACTGCCAAAACTGCCTGTCTACCTAATACCGCTCCTCCTGTGTCGAAGGCTAAAGGTACGTCCTTTCGACCCTTTCGTCCTTCAGGTAAAGCAAAAGGTCAGGCGTACCATAAGCAGGCCCGCACTTCCAAACCTGGTAAGCCGAAGCCCAAAAGAGCCTGGGCTGCCCGTCAGCCAGCTGCCAAGACGATAAGCCTGCCGCATGACGGGGTGGGCCTCCCCCTGGGGGATCCCAGGGTGGGAGGCCGGCTTCTAGGGTATACCCAGGAATGGTTGTAGACAACTTCAGATGCCTGGGTACGGGAAGTCGTCACTCGAGGTTACGCCATTGCCTTCAAAAACTGATCCCCTCATCGATTTTGCCAGACAGACGTCCCTTTGGACCGGACAAAGGCAAAAATTCTACACTCGGTGGTACAGACCCTCCTGGATACAGGAGTCGTAGTACAGGTGCCTCTTGCTCAGAGGGGCCGGGGGTACTATTCTCCGCAGTTTCTAGTCCCAAAACCGAATGGGTCCTCCCGGCCCATTCTCAACCTCAAGGTATTGAACAGGTTTGTGAAGATTTCCAAGTTCCATATGGAAACCCTTCGCTCTATAGTTCTGGCCTTGGAACCTGGGGACTACATGGTCTCCTTGGACATACAGGATGCTTATCTGCATATTCCTATAGCAGTGTTACATCAACAATACCTGAGGTTTGCTATTGGCAACATCCATTACCAGTTTCGGGCGTCACCTTTTTGGTTTAACAACGGCTCCGCGAGTCTTCACCAAAGTTTTGACGGTGGTACTCCGCCGTCAAGGGGTCAGGATACTGCCATATCTGGATGACTTGTTAATCCTGGCAAATTCCCCAGATCTTCTCCTGTGTCATCTGGATATGACGGTCCGGTTTCTAAAAGCCCACGGGTGGCTCATCAACTGGAAGAAATCCTCCCTGGTCCCTGCTCAGAGCATGGTGCACCTGGGAGCGCTGTTAGACACTCACAACCAGAGGTTGTTCTTGTCTCAGGAGAAAGTCCTGAAGCTTCAGGACAGGATGCGTTGCTTCCTTTCTCGTCCGCAAGTGTCGATACATTCGGCTATGCAGATGCTGGGCCTCATGGTGTCAGCATTCAACATGGTGGTATGCTCAATTCCATTCTCGCCCCCTCCAGAAGCTGATTCTAGCCAAGTGAGACGGCCTGCCTCACCGGATCACGCCTCACATGATCTCATTGACTACGGAGGTCCGTCTGTCGCTGCTCTGGTGGCTCCAGGACCAACAATTGTGCAGGGGCCGTCCCTTCTGGATATCCAACTGGGTCCTGTTGACGACAGATGCCAGTCTAAGAGGTTGGGGCGCGGTGCTGGAGCAGCACTCCTTACAGGGTCGGTGGACCAAGGAGGAATCTCTCCTCTCGAGTTGCGGGCGGTCTTCAATGCGTTGAACCTGGCCCAGCATTTAATTCAGAACCGTCCTGTTCAAGTACAGTCAGACAACGTCACCACAGTGGCTTACATAAATCATCAAGGCGGCACTCGAAGCTGTTTGGCAATGAAGGAAGCCTCACGGATTCTACAGTGGGCAGAACGCCATCTACCGGCAATATCGGCAATATTCATTCCGGGAGTCCTGAATTGGGAAGCTGACTTTCTCAGTCGTCAGGACGTGCGTGGCGGCGAGAAGGCAGAAGTGTTTCAACTCCTCGTGGAAAGGTGGGGTCTTCCAGATGTGGATCTGATGGCGTCTCGACACAATCACAAGTTTCCGGTCTTCGGAGCAAGGACAAGAGATCCTCAAGCAGCATTTGTGGATGCGCTGGCGGTGCCGTGGAGGTTTCGGCTGCCGTACGTGTTCCCTCCGGTTTCACTCCTGCCCAGGGTAATTCGGAAGTTCAAGCAAGAAAAAGGAAATCTGCTTCTCATAGCTCCGGCGTGGCCCAGACGGCACTGGTTCTCAGACCTGCAAGGCCTATCGTCAGAGCGTCCACTTCTACTTCCATAACGCCCAGACCTCCTCGTTCAGGGCCCTTGTGTCTACCAGGACCTAGCCCGGCTATCTTTGACGGCGTGGCTCTTGAAGCTTCCGTCTTGAGGGCTAAGGGTTTTTCTGAAAGAGGTCATTAAAACTATGTTGCGGGCCCGGAAACCGGCTTCTGCTCGGATTTACCATAGGGTCTGGCATTCATACTTTGTTTGGTGCGCATCTAACAATTATGACGCTTCCAAGTTTAGTACAGCCAAACTTTTGGCTTTTCTGCAGCAGGGCCTAGATTTAGGCCTGCGTCTGGCCTCCCTCAAGGTTCATATTTCTGCCTTGTCGGTGTGGTTTCAGAGAAAAATTGCGACTTTACCTGATGTTCATACTTTTACTCAGGGTGTGTTGCGTATCCAACCTCCCTATGTCCCGCCTGTGGCTCCTTGGGACTTGTCAGTGGTTTTGGAGGCGTTGCAGGAGCCTCCATTTGAACCTCTTGGTTCAGCTGACCTTAAGTGGCTTTCCCTTAAGGTGGTGTTCTTACTGGCTATTGCCTCTGCTAGAATAGTGTCGGATCTGGGTGCCTTGTCTTGTAGTTCCCCATATCTGATTTTTCACCGTGACCGGGCGGTTCTTAGGACTGGTCCTGGATATTTACCTAAGGTGGTTTCTTCGTTCCACCTTAATCAGGAGATTGTAGTTCCAGCCTTTGTCTCTCCTGATTTGTCTACCAAAGAGCGGTCTTTGGATGTGGCACGGGCTCTCCGTATCTATGTGAAGAGAACTGCTTCTATTCGAAAATCTGATTCTCTCTTTGTTTTGTTTGGATTTCACAAACGTGGCAGGCCTGCTCACAAGCAGACCCTGGCCAGATGGATTAGAATGGTGATTGCACATGCTTATGTGAAGGCTGGTCTGTCAGCTCCTGCTCACATTACGGCCCATTCTACTCGGTCTGTTGGACCTTCTTGGGCGGCCCACCGTGGTGCGACCCTTGATCAATTGTGCAAGGCGGCTACGTGGTCCTCCGGGAACACGTTCATAAGGTTCTATGCCTTCGATACTGCCGCTTCCCAGGATGCTTCCTTTGGACGCCGGGTTCTTGTGCCCAGTACAGTGCGTCCCCTCCCATAAGGAACTGCTTTAGGACATCCCCATTGTCCAGACTTGTGGAGCCCAGTGTATCCCGCAGCAGAAAACAAGTTTTATGGTAAGAACTTACCTTTGTTAAAACTCTTTCTGCGAGGTACACTGGGCTCCACAAGGCGCCCACCCTGACGCACTTAGCTTCTTTGGGTTGATATGGCATTAGCCGCTGACACTTCTCTTGTCATGAGAGTGTGGTATATGTGGCTACTAACCGTTGTCGTCTCTTTTCCTGCTACTGCATTGAGCTGGTTAACTAAAACTGAGCTCCTGTGCTGGGAGGCGGGGTGATATAGGAGGTGGCGCTGTGTATTCTGGGAACAGTCAAAGCTTTGAGTCTGTTGGTGCCTCGGATCAAGATCCTACTCTACACCCCATTGTCCAGACTTGTGGAGCCCAGTGTACCTCGCAGAAAGAGTTTTAACAAAGGTAAGTTCTTACCATAAAACTCGTTTTTTGGCACCCGGGGCAAGGCAGTAATTTGGTGCCCCCCATGCACACACACACACTTTGGAACCATGTCAAAGACACAGTAATAAACAGTTGGCAAACCAGCACCATCAGGGTGCATCCAGCACAAAATGGATAGAAACACAAGAAACTAATATGCACCTTAGACACAGTATTGTGGGAGACTCTGACTGGCCAACTGCTGTAGGACTACAAAGCTCAGTATGCCAGTAAGGAACTAGGACCAATTAAAGAGGAGGAGTACCAACTTTCTGTGGAAGGGGAACACACAATGTGGGTTATCCTGGCTGCAGAGAGGAGTCCCTAGCACTGGCGTGTGTTATATACCTGATATAAGCCATGCAATCACTGTATCACACACACTGGGGGGAGGACTCCAACTGGCCAACTGCTGTAGGACCACAAAGCCCTAAATGCACGTTGGGACCTAGTACCACACTTTGGGAGGCAGCCGTTGTCCTGGTGTATAGAGACCTCACCTCAGTGCCCAGACTAATTATCAGCTGCTGCTGCTTCCTCTCACCCTGTCCTCCTCTGGTGGCGCTGCGGAGCAGGGCAGGGGTCAGACATAGTTTACAAAGGCACAGGAGTGTGTGAACGGCCACCCCTGTCCCATTCATAAGTGTTCTAGTTGCCGGGGGAGTTGGTTTTCCAGGAGTCCACATTGGTGATTCTGGGGAGCGGGGACCTGCAGTGAGGGTTCTATGCAGTAGGTAGCCCCTTAGGTAGCCCCTTAGGGCCCTGTCCTCCTCTTGTAGAGCAGCGTGCAGGGGAGGCGCTGGGGAACAGGCCTGGGGCAGACATCGCTTACACAGGCACAGGAGTGTGTGGGCGGCCATGGACCAATGCCTGAAATGAAAGGGGGCAGCTGGAGAGCCCTTGGTCACCGCCCCTGTCCCATTCATTAGCACTGTAGTTGCTGGGGAGGGGGGAGTTTCATTGGTGGTGCTGGATATTGGGTACCTGCAGTGAGGGTTCTTGGACCCAGCAGAAGATCGCTCCTTAGGGCTGAGAGGAAGGAGAGGAGGCAGAGTACCCATCTAGTACCCATCTCTGCGCCCTCTCAGATTCTGCACCCGGGGCGCATGCCCCCTTAGGGCCCCCCCTAGTTGCGGCCATGCCCCCAACATATCCCCCAGGCAGTGGTGCAAGTATGCGGGTACGCTCGGGTATGGAGTACCCATAACAATTTGGCAGCAGGTACACAGTACCACCTGCCACACACTTTGCCATTACCACAATTATAATGTGCCACAAAGCAACAAGACCATGGTGCTTGGCAGCATGACAGCTTCTCCCACTTTGTCAGGGTTACGGGGAGTGCAACAGTGGCTGTATTTTCCTGTTATAATGGAGGCATCACTATATAGTGTTATTAAATTGGGGTCATTACCATATATTTCTATTATACTGGAGGCATTACTATATATTTTAGCCTTACCTTCAGATTCCCCCCAAAAAAAGGGCTGTTGTGTGGCCACTCCCACTAGCAGCATGTGGCCACGCCCTCTCACAACACATGACCTCTCCCATTTTTCAGCACTCAGTACCACTAAGAAAATATGTCTACTTGCACCACTGCCCCCAGGCCACAGCACTCCGGTCGATAGCAAGCCTGCTCTTTGAGCTGCTCCTGCAAGCATACCCGCCAACATGACCTATTCCTTTATGTAGAAAATGCTCTCCCTCTGGACTTTCTTGACAGTGACAGTTGCAGAGGTGGGGCTGCAGCGCAGTCCAAAATTCAAATAAGGGGGCCACACCAACCGCCAGTGAGTCCCAGCTGGTGAGATTTGGCAGTGTTTGGGGTGGCAGTTGGTGTGGCTCCCCTATTTGAATTTTGGACTGCGCTGCAGCTCCACCTCTAAAACTGCCACTAGCAAGGAAGTCCAGGAAGAGAGAATTATTTATTAGGCAGATGTATTAACCTGGAGAAGGCATAATGAAGTGATAAACCAGTGATAAGTGCAAGGTGATAAACACACCAGCCAATCAGCTTCAAAATGTAAATTAACAGTTATTGCTGATTGGCTAGTGCATTTATCACCTTGCACTTATCACTGGTTTATCACTTTCTTATGCTGTTTATGTTTTTCTTATGTTTATCACTTTTCTTATGTATTTCAGGCTTAATACATCTACCCCAACGTACCTAATGGAAAGGACTGGCGCGTATGTACAAGTCAAGTAGTAAAAAGAGTGGAGAATTTGTCCCTGACAACCAATCAGCGTATGCCTATCATTCTATAGACTGTACTTGATAAATGCTACCTTAAAGCTGGTTATGGGTAACTGTTCCACCGGTCCACTCGTCTTTACACAACTTGAAGCATAAACCCCTTTTTGCACTAAGCCAAATAACCAGGAAAATAAGAGGTATACAAAGCAGTGTCTCCCTTGCAGAGTGAAATACACTGTACGTACTGTAGAACACATGGTGCATACATACTGTATGCAGATGTAAACCAAAGTATGTACAAAAAGCAGGCTGTCATTCTCTTTACTGTCCAGTATATTTATGCCGCAGATTCATATTCTAATCTTTTCTTCTACAACAATATTTATAGTTTGGTACATGCTATGTTTACATACTGTGTTATAGATAACAGCCACATGTCATTGAACTCATTGTGTGCCACAGTGCTCTAATATATTACATTTGTATTTAGGAAGGATGTTTTCTTCAAATGGAGAACATCTGCTTTTTGTCTGTTTTTAATTTATTGTATACTGTACTTCTACTAGAGTAAACGTATGATGAAATAAATAAATTTTATCCAGAACTAAAGTGATGGACATTTCTGAATTCTATGTCACTGTGTGCTGCATATTTATTTATTTATTTATTTATTTATTTATTTTACAATGATGGAAACAATGCTATTAGTAATAGATGTAGCTTACAGTTGTATGTGGTGGCTTGGAAGAACTGGAAGGAGGCAGTAAAGTAATTAGTAGCATACATTGCATAAACACTATATAATAAACAAGTGATGTAATTGTATGTTTTGTATAAACTGTATTATCTGTATGAACAGCGAGTTCTGATGTCATGTAAAATGAATGAATGGGTGTGGGCAAATCTGGGTGGCATAACTAGCTGCGCCCACACTCTATAATGCTATCCCTTGTGCAAGACTTTTTTCAAGCATTATCTAAAAACTCAACTCTCCAGGCGAGCTGATGCACATAATTATTAAAAATATTGTATAAAATGAGCTTCAGGCTATGTGTATAAATGTATATGAATGCATTCTGTGTTTAGACTTGGGTCCCATCCCCAAGATACCGCATTATAGTATGCAAGATTCCAATATACAGAAAAATCTGATATCCAAAATACTTCTGGTTCCAAGCATTTTGGATATGGGAGACTCAACCTGTACAGTTCTGACAAAACTTACATGTGTTTTCTTTTTTTGTATTCAAACTATCTTCAGATCCACGACAAACAGCCTTCTGTGGTTGGATCATGTAATCAATAATCACCCTTTCAGTCTGGCAAGACCAATAAACAGTGTTGTATTTAGCACTTAACCTCATGTATTAAGCATGGATCACACAGGTCCCACTGTCTCAAGCAGGGGTGTATCTACCTATTGGCCAGGATGGCTCTCGCCAGGGGCGCCAGGCAAGGAGGGGGCGCCATCCGGATGTGCCATCCATGGCCAGGGGGTAGAACCAAGTGGTACTGTTAGACTTGGTGACTGTCTGTTAGTGCTGGCGCCAGTGTCCGGCAGCAGTGCACTGCACCTCGCTTGTAATCAGACTCAACATAAACTACATCTCCCAGCAGCCCTGGTTGCTGGGAGCTCCCGGCACCAAGGGCTGCTAGGAGCTGTAGTTTTCTTTGAGTCTGATTGATCACTAGTGCTGAACTGTGCCGCTGGACACTGGCGCCGGCATTTGGCTAGGGCCGTGGACGGAGTGGAAGCATGGGGGTGGGACTACACGGCACTCACTGCCAGGCAGCCCAACAGCATGGAGGAGAGGGAGAGAGGACAATGAGCTACTAAAGTACATGCAGTGTACCCTGTCTGTAATGTGGGGGGTGGGGGGGGGGATACTATATAGTCTGTCTGTATGTGTGTCTGTGACTGAATTTATGCATGTGTGTGACTATGTATGAATGTATGTTTGTGTGTGTATAAGTATCTACTGTATTTATGTGTGTTTTAGTGTCTGACTATGTATGTGAATAAGTGTGTAACTATGTACAGTATGTATGTGACTGTATTTGTATCTACTGCATGTGTAACTGTACTGTATATCATATGTATGTGTTTTGTGTGTGACTATGTATGTAAGTGTATAAGTGTGTGCTTATGGGCAGGATCAGATATACTAATGGCATTCCCCATATAAAATTAGGAATATATTTATTAGCACTGGTCCACATTTCCATTTTCTATTTGCATTCCCCATATGCCCTGTATAGACTGTGTTTTCTATAGGGGTATGACTGTGTGGCGTAACGTGAATAAGAGACACTACTGTGCGGTGTAATGTGAGTAATGGACACTACTGTGTGGTGTAATGTGATACTGTGTGGCATAATTTGAATTGGAAGTACTATTGTGCGGCCATGCCCCTTCCCCACAAGGCCACATTTCTTTTTTGACATGCCTCCCGTATTTCAAATATGTGTTTGTGTGTGTGCGTGGGGGGGGGCTGCCTCTGACTTTGCCAGGGGCGCTCGAACCCCTAGATGCACCCCTGGTCTCAAGACTCAAAGGTAAGTACACTGCTTGTATTAAACTACATCGCATACATTACATGAAATACCGTGGTATACATGAGAACACAGTTTTATACAGTAAATTAGCCAGTTTCTATAGTACTAACACCATTATGAGACTGATAAGAGCCATCAAATAGCAGTAAGCACCTCTGTGCAGAAGCAGACAGTCACGTGCTGTAGTTTTCTCAGCACACAGCCAGAATTTTGTAGCGCAGTAAGGAACAATACTGTCTTAGTTACACAGACAGCATAGGATTCAGGATTCAATATCACAGGGGCCTGCAGCTGATGTTGTGCTGCTCCCAGTCAGACAGCTTAAATGTAACAATTGAGTAAAGTATCCTTTTTGGAGTACAGGTCAGTAACCCTGTTTCACTAACTACTCATCGCAAACCCTTCCAGAGATAGAGAGAGTGCTCATAACAGGGACAGAGACACCGTAGCTGCCTATATTGTGTTTAAGGACAAGCAGTGGTGCAAGTAGAAAAAATGTCTTATGGGTACTGTGTGCGCGCGCCTTAGGCGTGCGTGCAAAAAAAATGGGTGCAGCCAAATGGCACATGGGGCGTGGCCAATGAAAATGGGGGAGTGATACACATATGGGGGGAGGGGCAGATACACGTATGACCCCAATAGTGCCAGATACACGTTGCCCCACAGTGCCAGATATACATTGCCCCACAGTGCCAGATATACATTGCCCCACAGTGCCAGATACACATTGCCTCACAGTGCCAGATACACATTGCCCCACAGTGCCAGATACAGAAATGCCCCCAGAGTGCCAGATATACATTGCCTCACAGTGTCAGATACACATTGCCCCACAGTGCCAGATACACAAATGCCCCCACTGTGTCAGATATACATTGCCCCCCAGTGCCAGATACAGAAATGCCCCTACAGTGCCAGATATGCCCCCAGTGCCAGATACAGAAATGCCCCCAGTGCCAGATACACAAGTATGCCTCCAGTGCCAGATATGCCCCCAGTGCCAGATACACAAGTATGCCCCCATTGCCAGATATGCCCTCAGTGTCAGATATGCCCCAGTGCCAGATACACATGTCTTCACAGTGCCAGATATGGCCACAGTGCCAGATACACATGTCCCCCCAGTGCCAGATACACATGTCCTTCCAGTGCCAGATATGCCCCCAGTGCCAGATATCCCCCAGTGCCAGGTACACAAGTCCCCCCCAGTGCCAGATATGCTCCCAGTGCCAGGTATACATGCCCCCCCAGTGCCAGATATCCCCCAGTGCCAGGTATAAATGCCCCCCCCCAGTGCCATATATCCCCCAGTGCCAGGTATACATGCCCCCCCAGTGCCAGGTATACATGCCCCCCCCAGTGCCAGATATCCCCCAGTGCCAGGTATATATGCCCCCCGTGTGCCAGATATGCCCCCAGTGCCAGATATCCCCCAGTGCCAGGTATACATGCCCCCCCAGTGCCAGATATCCCCCAGTGCCAGGTATACATGCCCCCCAGTGCCAGATATCCCCCAGTGCCAGGTATATATGCCCCCCTGTGCCAGATATCCCCCAGTGCCAGATATCCCCCAGTGCCAGGTATACATGCCCCCCCAGTGCCAGAAATCCCCCAGTGCCAGGTATACATGCCCCCCCCAGTGCCAGATATCCCCCAGTGCCAGGTATGCATGCCCCCCCAGTGCCAGATATCCCCCAGTGCCAGGTATACATGCCCCCCCCCCCCCAGTGCCAGATATCCCCCAGTGCCAGGTATATATGCCCCCCTGTGCCAGATATGCCCCCAGTGCCAGGTATACATGCCCCCCCAGTGCCAGAAATCCCCCAGTGCCAGGTATACATGCCCCCCCAGTGCCAGAAATCCCCAGTGCCAGGTATACATGCCCCCCCCCAGTGCCAGATATCCCCCAGTGTCAGGTATACATGCCCCCCCAGTGCCAGAAATCCCCCAGTGCCAGGTATACATGCCCCCCCCCAGTGCCAGATATCCCCCAGTGCCAGGTATATATGCCCCCCTGTGCCAGATATCCCCCAGTGCCAGGTATACATGCCCCCCCAGTGCCAGATATCCCCCAGTGCCAGGTATACATGCCCCCCCAGTGCCAGATATCCCCCAGTGCCAGGTATATATGCCCCCCTGTGCCAGATATCCCCCAGTGCCAGATATCCCCCAGTGCCAGGTATACATGCCCCCCCAGTGCCAGAAATCCCCCAGTGCCAGGTATACATGCCCCCCCAGTGCCAGATATCCCCCAGTGCCAGGTATGCATGCCCCCCCAGTGCCAGATATCCCCCAGTGCCAGGTATACATGCCCCCCCAGTGCCAGATATCCCCCAGTGCCAGGTATATATGCCCCCCTGTGCCAGATATGCCCCAGTGCCAGGTATACATGCCCCCCCAGTGCCAGAAATCCCCCAGTGCCAGGTATACATGCCCCCCCAGTGCCAGAAATCCCCCAGTGCCAGGTATACATGCCCCCCCCCCCAGTGCCAGATATCCCCCAGTGTCAGGTATACATGCCCCCCCAGTGCCAGAAATCCCCCAGTGCCAGGTATACATGCCCCCCCCCCAGTGCCAGATATCCCCCAGTGCCAGGTATATATGCCCCCCTGTGCCAGATATCCCCCAGTGCCAGGTATACATGCCCCCCAGTGCCAGATATCCCCCAGTGCCAGGTATAACATGCCCCCCCAGTGCCAGATATCCCCCAATGTCAGGTATACATGTGTCCCCCCCTCCTCCCCTGCTCGCCGCTGCCGCTGCCGTCTGTCTGTGTGAGGGGAGGAGAGCGCACCCTGCGCCTCTCCTTCCCCTCAGTCTCCGGCGGGTGTCTCAGTTTAATTCAGCGCTGATCCATGAGCCAATCAGAGCTCGCACCGCGAACTCTGATTGGCTCGCGGATCGGCGCTGAATTAAACTGAGACACCCGCCGGAGACTGAGGGGAAGGAGAGGCACAGGCTGCGCTCTCCTCCCCTCACATCAGCGGCGGTGCGGCGGGGGCGGTGCGGCGGGGACGGCGGGTTCGGCGGGGAGCAGCAGAGGGAGGGAGGGAAGAGGAGCGGCGGCCCGTCGGTGTGGGTATGGCATACCCACAGCAAAATTCTTATGGATACGCCGTACCCACCCATACCCACACACTTGCACCACTGAGGACAAGTCAGGATCAAGTGGCACATTTGTAAACCTAGTTATTGTCTGACACAGCCGTGTGGATATCGCAGAAAGCCTACTTTAAGAAAATAGTACCTACAGTACAATCAGCTAATGGGATCATTCCGGGTTGTTCGCTCGTTGCCGATTTTCGCAACGGAGCGATTAAGGCGAAAATGCGCATGTGCATGGTACGCAGTGTGCATGCGCTAAGTAATTTAGCACAAAACTTAGTAGATTTACTCACATCCGAACGAAGAATTTTCATTGTTGAAGTGATCGGAGTGTGATTGACAGGAAGTGGGTGTTTCTGGGCGGAAACTGACCATTTTCTGGGAGTGTGCGGAAAAACGCAGGCGTGCCAGGATAAAACGCAGGAGTGGCTGGAGAAACGGGGAAGTGTCTGGCTGAACGCAGGGCATATTTGTGACGTCAAACTAGGAACGAAACGGGCTGAGCTGATCGCAGTGTAGGAGTAAGTCTCGAGCTACTCAGAAACTGATAAGAATTTTCTATTCGCAATTCTGCTAATCTTTCATTCGCAATTCTGCTAAGCTAAGATACACTCCCAGAGGGCGGCGGCCTAGCGTGTGCAATGCTGCTAAAATCTGCTAGCGAGCGAACAACTCGGAATGACCCCCTATATAACATCCAGACTAGCAAGATAGACGCATAGTTGTCTAAAAATATTGTGCTGCACCATATTAGAATTTCCAACAGTTGTACAGAACCAGCTACACTGTATTTGTTGTAATCCATCCATTGCTACATTCATCCCAGACTTCTATTAACTATTCTCAGCATATAACTTTCATAAAAAGGTGCAATAAACTCAATGTAGCTAGCTACAAAACTAAAGTTTTTTTCTATGGGGCCCCAATTATAAGAGTAAGCTACAGGTGATTGTTTAAAACTTTGTTTAGTGTGTAAGGATTGTCAAATGTGGATGTTGTTTCTTGTGCTTTATTGTTCTTTGCATGAAAATGGTATATGACTAGCATACACATTGAGATTAATCTAAATTGCCATATTGTAAATTGCTAGTGAAACTTATTCCTGTTAGACGCTACAGACACTAGATCCAGGTGAGGAACACCAGAAGAGATAAAGTAACACATTAAACCAGAGGATCAGACTTCCTAATACTTACTTGTAAATTGCTGACTTCAGTGATACCTACTTCAGGGTGTCACACTATATATTGCAGTGACCATGAGGGGCGGATTGGGAACTGAAAATGGCCCTGGAAAAATTTGTAGAAGTGGCCTCACATGGGCTGCAGCAGAGGTATACTGTGTAACCATGGCAGCAGCACTACCCCACACATGTCAACAAACAAAACAGACCCCACATACACATCGGCCCACCAGGAATCTTCCGAATGAGCCTTATGGCCAATCCACCCTTAGTGACCATTATATATAGAGAGAACATATCAGTGCCTACAGGTTGTGTAGAAAATCCTGGCAGTCATGATCCCAACAATCAGAAGAAAAACAGCAGTATCCCAATGGGCAGCATCACATACGTTTTTTTATTCTACCCCTAACCTCCCCTCCTGCAGCCTAACCCTAACTATTCCCTACCGCAGCCTAATCCTAACTGTCCCCTCCTGTAGTCTAACTATAACTGCCCCTCCCCCCGCAGCCTAACCCTAACCTCTGCCACTACCGAAGCCTAACCCTCCTCCTAGTGCTTAACCCTAACCACAACCCGGTACTAACCTCCATCTAGATTCTGACCACCGGGATATTGCTATAGGTCTTCTGACTATTGGGATCCCGACTGTCAGTATTTTGACCAAATCCCATGACTGCAAAATAATATAGAAAGCATTAATGACCTTCATATAATACAAAGAATATCACAGTGACTGTTGAATAATACAGAGAGCATCATTGACCACCATAACCACCATATAGTGTCAAGAGAACATCATGGTGAATGCCACATAATGAAGAAAATATCAGTGTCTACCATATAATACAGAGGGATTTGGTATGAGATACCGATGAACGTGATGCCAGCGGTCATAATACCAACAGTGGCATTCCGACCATCAAAACCCTGACAGCCCCCAGAAAGTACACTAACCCAACCCTACCTTGTGGTGACTAACCCTAACCCTCCCCAGTGGTGCCTAACCCTGACTTATACTTCCACCGCTGCCTAAACCTAACCCTCCCTGCTTGGTGCCTAACCCTAACCTCCCCTTGTAAGTGCCTAAACCTAACCGGTACATAACCATCCCCTTGCCGTCCCTGCACCATAACCCTAACCCCCTTCTAATGCCTAAAACTAACCTCCAACGGTAGAACAAGAGCGCATCCTGCTAACAGAACAATCGGGATTCTAGGCGTCTGTATTTTGACAACAGGATTCCGAGCTCTGTCAGGATTGTGATGCCGGCATTATGCTGCTTTTTGAGATTCCACTATTGCTATTTCGACAGCTGTGATCCCGTCCAAGGGCATTTTTAGGTACATCCAATACAGAGAACAATAGTGAACACCATATACAGAGTATTTTTGATTGTTTTACAATACAATTCACTCATCAATAATTAGCCCCTCCTCAAAAACTATTAACTATTTTAGTGTCATTACAATGACCCCATTCAATATATTTTAGACCTACAGTACCTTGGCACAGGATCATCAATGCTGTCCTCCTTGGCAGCCCGAGCCTCTTATAATAATTCTCCCATTTCTGCAAACTTAGACTCACATCTATTTATTAGCCCATTTACAGACTGAATAGCAATCAGCAGATTCTGATAATTCCATGCTGCTTTACAAAGTGATGGTGGCAGAATTTGTTCTGATTAGCATTGGAAAGCGATATACTATAGAAATATAGCATGGCTCTACAGTATCTAAACAACTTAAACTCGCACACTTGAAAACAAATCTTTCTTTTACAAATACAGGGGCAGACTTTACTCCTCGAGAAGGGTTTTCTCCTGTGCCTAGTGCCTGCAACCACAACAGTTCTTCTCTCCTGACTCTGCTGACCCGCTCTCTAAGCCTGGACCAGGCTCCTCCCTCCAGCTGTGACATCAGAGTCCAAGACAGCAGTAGGGATGGGCATTGGTGGGTTAGGTATCGATGGTCATCATGGATGGTACCATTGATGGTTTACTTTGATGGTATAAAACCATCTACAGGGGAACATTAATGACTTCGCCCACCGATGCTCAACCAATGTTCATCCCTGTCCATTACTCACTGCGCTGTGGGCAAATCAGAACCTAGGGGTGGAGCTTCACAGGTGCACCAGGGATGGAGCTAGGCTGCATGGCCCATCACCAAGTACTTCTGCACTATCAATGGTAGCAAAACTACCATTGGTGGTTATCCATCAATGCTCTGTAACCATCAATTGTCGATGACCAACCCTAACTACACATTTAAGCAGAGGAGTAAAGTACAGTGACAGCAACTGTAATTTGCAGTGCAGACAGTGTCGGTACCATTCACACACAGTGGAGGTGGGGATTTAACCTGACAGGACAAGCCAACAGAGATAGTAGGGGTCCATGTTGATGCAATATCAGACAATCTTTGCCACCACACTGGCGTGCACATCCATGTTATGCCACTGCTATACTACCAGGCTGTGCCGAGTGTTCCCTCTCTCCATCTCTTGGGATAGTGCCCTCCTCTAGCTGCATCTCTGCCAGTTGGTATTAGATAACGTACACAATTAGATATCACATACAGCAGGTGAATAGACAACACTTTATAACTGTGACTTTGATGCCCATTTATCACAGCAATTTTTTTTTTTTTTTTTGCTTGCTCCAAATCAGCCCTGTGATCAGATAGTCTCCACCTACTGGGGGAGTGTATTTTAGCTGTACAAGTGTACGAACGCACGTGTAGCAGAGCTTCACAAACTGATTTTGTGTAGTCTCTGCGCAGCCCAGGACTTACAGGACTTCTCTGTTGCACCTAGGTGCACCAAGGTTTATTGGCATAAGCTGCAATTCAATACAGAGAGAACAATACAGCAGGGGATTAAGAGGACTATTTATTAACATTATTTTCACACCCTTTTTACATTATTTTAGTATCACCTGAATGTATTAAAGGGCATTTGGAGCAGCTTTCATGATAAACTGCTCCAAACCCTTTAATTCACTTTTTTTTTAGTAACCCACATCACATTCCCCATACTTATAATGGGAAATGTGATGTGGTCAAATTCACTAAAAAAAAATGTGAAAAAATACCGCAGTGTGCCCTATGATAATCTCACCAGCTCAGGCCCCTGGCAGAGAAAGCTGAGCGGGACCTGGCAGTGTGATCAGCTATGGGTGTCCAATGTACACACAAGCTGATCAAAATGTAAAAAGGAAAAAAAACAGGAAAAAAACAAACAAAAACCATACTCACCTGTCCAGGGAGCTTGTGTCTGCTGCTCCGATGAGCGCCGTCTCCTCCTTGTGCTGCAATGTGACCCCGGTGCAGTAAAGTGATGCTGCAAAGCGGCAGCGCACTTTACAGCACCAGGGGTCACCGCAGCACACAAGATCCGGCGCCCGGCAGCCCAGCAGGAGCAGCGCGGACCGGCTCCCTGGACTGGTAAGTATATTGATCTGCTGGAGGGGGTCCGCAGTGCACGGGGGTAGCCTCACTAGGGGGGGTCAATCGGGCGGTGGTGGTAGCGGCGATGGCGGCAGGGGCGGCGCATTCGCAGCAGGACAAAGGGGTATTTTTTATTAAAAATACCTCGATGATTCTGCAGAGTGTCATCGCAGGGACAGAGCTTGACCGCAAGCTCTGTCCCTGCATGCGATAATTGATACATCCCTGCGATGTAATAAATTATCGCAGTGCGAGTTTGGGCGATTTTATCACCTGTTCTCACATCCTGGATGCCAATGGTGATAAATAGATCCCTAAGTCATCACAGCAGGGGATTAAGTCCGACAGCACTGGCTCAGTTAATCCTAACAAGGGATAGATGAGCAGGGCTCCATCTGTACTCGGCTGCTGCGATAACTTCAGCCTGTCCGGGACCGGAATTGACGTCAGACACCATACCTTCCAATGCTTGGAAACGCCTGCGTTTTTCCAGACACTCCCTGAAAATGGTCAGTTGCCACGCACAAACTCCCCCTTCCTGTCAGTCACCTTGCAATCGCTCGTGCGATTGCTTTTTTCACACCACCCTGTTGCTATACACGATCCCCATTGCTACTGTCTGTTGTACCTACGCATGCGCAGTTCAGAACTGATCGGAGGCTGTGAGAAAAGGCAGCCTAGCGATCAGGTCTGAATTACTCACAATGTCCTCACAACCTTGCCGTGACATTGTGGCATCACATGTTCGTTCAGGGCACAGGCCCTGTTAAATCACTGGTTCCATATATGATTAGGTCAGGTCTGTCAGGATAAAGAAGTATGGCTTAGTGTGAAGGCCCATCTATAACATCCAGTACTAAGGATATGTTACAATATGGCCAGTAATAATTAGTGATGTGCACCGGAAATTTTTCGGGTTTTGTGTTTTGGTTTTGGGTTCGGTTCCGCGGCTGTGTTTTGGGTTCGAACGCGTTTTGGCAAAACCTCACCGAAATTTTTTTGTCGGATTCGGGTGTTTTTTTCTTCAAAAAACCCTAAAAAACAGCTTAAATCATAGAATTTGGGGGTCATTTTGATCCCATAGTATTATTAACCTCAATAACCATAATTTCCACTCATTTTCAGTCTATTCTGAACACCTCACACCTCACAATATTATTTTTAGTCCTAAAATTTGCACCGAGGTAGCTGTGTGACTAAGCTAAGCGACCCAAGTGGCCGACACAAACACCTGGCCCATCTAGGAGTGGCACTGCAGTGTCACGCAGGATGGCCCTTTAAAAAAATACTCCCCAAACAGCACATGACGCAAAGAAAAAAAGAGGCGCAATGAGGTAGCTGTGTGACTAAGATAAGCGACCCAAGTGGCCGACACAAACACCTGGCCCATCTAGGAGTGGCACTGCAGTGTCACGCAGGATGGCCCTTCAAAAAAATACTCCCCAAACAGCACATGACACAAAGAAAAAAAGAGGCGCAATGAGGTAGCTGTGTGACTAAGCTAAGCGACCCAAGTGGCCGACACAAACACCTGGCCCATCTAGGAGTGGCACTGCAGTGTCAGACAGGATGGCACTTGAAAAAAATACTCCCCAAACAGCACATGACGCAAAGAAAAAAAGAGGCGCAATGAGGTAGCTGTGTGACTAAGATAAGCGACCCAAGTGGCCGACACAAACACCTGGCCCATCTAGGAGTGGCACTGCAGTGTCAGACAGGATGGCACTTGAAAAAAATACTCCCCAGACAGCACATGACGCAAAGAAAAAAAGAGGCGCAATGAGGTAGCTGTGTGACTAAGATAAGCGACCCAAGTGGCCGACACAAACACCTGGCCCATCTAGGAGTGGCACTGCAGTGTCACGCAGGATGGCCCTTCAAAAAAATACTCCCCAAACAGCACATGACGCAAACAAAAATGAAAGAAAAAAGAGGTGCAAGATGGAATTGTCCTTGGGCCCTCCCACCCACCCTTATGTTGTATAAACAGGACATGCACACTTTAACGAACCCATCATTTCAGCGACAGGGTCTGCCACATGACTGTGACTGAAATGACTGGTTGGTTTGGGCCCCCACCAAAAAAGAAGCAATCAATCTCTCCTTGCACAAACTGGCTCTACAGAGGCAAGATGTCCACCTCATCATCATCGTCCGATTCATCACCCCTTTCACTGTGTACATCCCCCTCCTCACAGATTATTAATTCGTCCCCACTGGAATCCACCATCTCAGGTCCCCGTGTACTTTCTGGAGGCAATTGCTGCTGGTGAATGTCTCCACGGAGGAATTGATTATAATTCATTTTAATGAACATCATCTTCTCCACATTTTCTGGAAGTAACCTCGTACGCCGATTGCTGACAAGGTGAGCGGCGGCACTAAACACTCTTTCGGAGTACACACTGGAGGGAGGGCAACTTAGGTAGAATAAAGCCAGTTTGTGCAAGGGCCTCCAAATTGCCTCTTTTTCCTGCCAGTATACGTACGGACTGTCTGACGTGCCTACTTGGATGCGGTCACTCATATAATCCTCCACCATTCTTTCAATGGTGAGAGAATCATATGCAGTGACAGTGGACGACATGTCAGTAATCGTTGGCAGGTCCTTCAGTCCGGACCAGATGTCAGCACTCGCTCCAGACTGCCCTGCATCACCGCCAGCGGGTGGGCTCGGAATTCTTAGCCTTTTCCTCGCACCCCCAGTTGCGGGAGAATGTGAAGGAGGAGATGTTGACGGGTCACGTTCCGCTTGACTTGACAATTTTCTCACCAGCAGGTCTTTGAACCTCTGCAGACTTGTGTCTGCCGGAAAGAGAGATACAACGTAGGTTTTAAATCTAGGATCGAGCACGGTGGCCAAAATGTAGTGCTCTGATTTCAACAGATTGACCACCCGTGAATCCTGGTTAAGCGAATGAAGGGCTCCATCCACAAGTCCCACATGCCTAGCGGAATCGCTCTGTTTTAGCTCCTCCTTCAATGTCTCCAGCTTCTTCTGCAAAAGCCTGATGAGGGGAATGACCTGACTCAGGCTGGCAGTGTCTGAACTGACTTCACTTGTGGCAAGTTCAAAAGGTTGCAGAACCTTGCACAACGTTGAAATCATTCTCCACTGCGCTTGAGTCAGGTGCATTCCACCTCCTTTGCCTATATCGTGGCCAGATGTATAGGCTTGAATGGCCTTTTGCTGCTCCTCCATCCTCTGAAGCATATAGAGGGTTGAATTCCACCTCGTTACCACCTCTTGCTTCAGATGATGGCAGGGCAGGTTCAGGTGTTTTTGGTGGTGCTCCAGTCTTCTGTACGCGGTGCCTGTACGCCGAAAGAGGCCCGCAATTCTTCTGGCCACCGACAGCATCTCTTGCACACCCCTGTCGTTTTTTAAATAATTCTGCACCACCAAATTCAAGGTATGTGCAAAACATGGGACGTGCTGGAATTTGCCCAGATGTAACGCACGCACAATATTGCTGGCGTTGTCCGATGCCACAAATCCCCAGGAGAGTCCAATTGGGGTAAGCCATTCTGCGATGATCTTCCTCAGTTGCCGTAAGAGGTTTTCAGCTGTGTGCGTATTCTGGAAAGCGGTGATACAAAGCATAGCCTGCCTAGGAACGAGTTGGCGTTTGCGAGATGCTGCTACTGGTGCCGCCGCTGCTGTTCTTGCAGCGGGAGGCAATACATCTACCCAGTGGGCTGTCACAGTCATGTAGTCCTGAGTCTGCCCTGCTCCATTTGTCCACATGTCCGTGGTTAAGTGGATATTGGGTACAACTGCATTTTTTAGGACACTGGTGACTCTTTTTCTGAGGTCTGTGTACATTTTCGGTATCGCCTGCCTAGAGAAATGGAACCTAGATGGTATTTGGTACCGGGGACACAGTACCTCAATCAAGTCTCTAGTTGGCTCTGAAGTAACGATGGATACCGGAACCACGTTTCTCACCGCCCAGGCTGCCAAGGCCTCAGTTATCCGCTTTGCAGCAGGATGACTGCTGTGATATTTCATCTTCCTCGCAAAGGACTGTTGGACAGTCAATTGCTTACTGGAAGTAGTACAAGTGGTCTTCCGACTTCCCCTCTGGGATGACGATCGACTCCCAGCAGCAACAACAGCAGCGCCAGCAGCAGTAGGCGTTACACTCAAGGATGCATCGGAGGAATCCCAGGCAGGAGAGGACTCGTCAGACTTGCCAGTGACATGGCCTGCAGGACTATTGGCTTTCCTGGGTAAGGAGGAAATTGACACTGAGGGAGTTGGTGGTGTGGTTTGCAGGAGCTTGGTTACAAGAGGAAGGGATTTAGTGGTCAGTGGACTGCTTCCGCTGTCACCCAAAGTTTTTGAACTTGTCACTGACTTATGATGAATGCGCTGCAGGTGACTTATAAGGGAGGATGTTCCGAGGTGGTTAACGTCCTTAACCCTACTTATTACAGCTTGACAAAGGCAACACACGGTTTGACACCTGTTGTTCGCATTTCTGTTGAAATAATTCCACACCGAAGAGCTGATTTTTTTTGTATTTTGACCAGGCATGTCAATGGCCATATTCGTCCCACGGACAACAGGTGTCTCCCCGGGTGCCTAACTTAAACAAACCACCTCACCATCAGAATCCTCCTTGTCAATTTCCTCCCCAGCGCCAGCAACACCCATATCCTCATCCTGGTGTACTTCAACAGTGACATCTTCAATTTGACTATCAGGAACTGGACTGCGGGTGCTCCTTCCAGCACTTGCAGGGGGCGTGCAAATGGTGGAAGGTGCAAGCTCTTCCCGTCCAGTGTTGGGAAGGTCAGGCATTTCAACCGACACAATTGGACTCTCCTTGGGGATTTGTGATTTCGAAGAACGCACAGTTCTTTGCTGTGCTTTTGCAAGCTTAAGTCTTTTCTTTTTTCTAGCGAGAGGATGAGTGCTTCCATCCTCATGTGAAGCTGAACCACTAGCCATGAACATAGGCCAGGGCCTCAGCCGTTCCTTGCCACTCCGTGTCGTAAATGGCATATTGGCAAGTTTACGCTTCTCCTCAGACGCTTTTAATTTTGATTTTTGGGTAATTTTTTTACTGATCTTTTGTGTTTTGGATTTTACATGCTCTGTACTATGACATTGGGCATCGGCCTTGGCAGACGACGTTGATGGCATTTCATCGTCTCGGCCATGACTAGTGGCAGCAGCTTCAGCACGAGGTGGAAGTGGATCTTGATCTTTCCCTATTTTTTTAACCTCCACATTTTTGTTCTCCATATTTTAATGCGCACAACTAAAAGGCACCACAGGTATGCAATGTAGATGGATGGATAGTATACTTTATGTATGACGACGAGTGACTGAAGACACAGAGGTAGGTACAGCAGTGGCCTACCGTACTGCTATATACAGTATAATGGACCTGGTGGACACTGTCAGCAGACTGCGTTTATAGTATAAAGAAAAAAGACACCACAGGTATATAATGTAGATGGATGGATAGTATACTTTATGTATGACGACGAGTGACTGAAGACACAGAGGTAGGTACAGCAGTGGCCTACCGTACTGCTATATACAGTATAATGGACCTGGTGGACACTGTCAGCAGACTGCGTTTATAGTATAAAGAAAAAAAGACACCACAGGTATACAATGTAGATGGATGGATAGTATACTTTATGTATGACGACGAGTGACTGAAGACACAGAGGTAGGTACAGCAGTGGCCTACCGTACTGCTATATACAGTATAATGGACCTGGTGGACACTGTCAGCAGACTGCGTTTATAGTATAAAGAAAAAAGACACCACAGGTATACAATGTAGATGGATGGATAGTATACTTTATGTATGACGACGAGTGACTGAAGACACAGAGGTAGGTACAGCAGTGGCCTACCGTACTGCTATATACAGTATAATGGACCTGGTGGACACTGTCAGCAGACTGCGTTTATAGTATAAAGAAAAAAAGACACCACAGGTATACAATGCAGATGGATGGATAGTATACTTTATGTATGACGACGAGTGACTGAAGACACAGAGGTAGGTACAGCAGTGGCCTACCGTACTGCTATATACAGTATAATGGACCTGGTGGACACTGTCAGCAGACTGCGTTTATAGTATAAAGAAAAAAAGACACCACAGGTATACAATGTAGATGGATGGATAGTATACTTTATGTATGACGACGAGTGACTGAAGACACAGAGGTAGGTACAGCAGTGGCCTACCGTACTGCTATATACAGTATAATGGACCTGGTGGACACTGTCAGCAGACTGCGTTTATAGTATAAAGAAAAAAAGACACCACAGGTATACAATGTAGATGGATGGATAGTATACTTTATGTATGACGACGAGTGACTGAAGACACAGAGGTAGGTACAGCAGTGGCCTACCGTACTGCTATATACAGTATAAAGGACCTGGTGGACACTGTCAGCAGACTGCGTTTATAGTATAAAGAAAAAAAGACACCACAGGTATACAATGTAGATGGAAGGATAGTATACTTTATGTATGACGACGAGTGACTGAAGACACAGAGGTAGGTACAGCAGTGGCCTACCGTACTGCTATATACAGTATAATGGACCTGGTGGACACTGTCAGCAGACTGTATTTATAGTATAAAGAAAAAAAGACACCACAGGTATACAATGTAGATGGATGGATAGTATACTTTATGTATGACGACGAGTGACTGAAGACACAGAGGTAGGTACAGCAGTGGCCTACCGTACTGCTATATACAGTATAATGGACCTGGTGGACACTGTCAGCAGACTGCGTTTATAGTATAAAGAAAAAAAGACACCACAGGTATACAATGTAGATGGATGGATAGTATACTTTATGTATGACGACGAGTGACTGAAGACACAGAGGTAGGTACAGCAGTGGCTTACCGTACTGCTATATACAGTATAATGGACCTGGTGGACACTGTCAGCAGACTGTATTTATAGTATAAAGAAAAAAAGACACCACAGGTATACAATGTAGATGGATGGATAGTATACTTTATGTATGACGACGAGTGACTGAAGACACAGAGGTAGGTACAGCAGTGGCCTACCGTACTGCTATATACAGTATAATGGACCTGGTGGACACTGTCAGCAGACTGCGTTTATAGTATAAAGAAAAAAAGACACCACAGGTATACAATGTAGATGGATGGATAGTATACTTTATGTATGACGACGAGTGACTGAAGACACAGAGGTAGGTACAGCAGTGGCCTACCGTACTGCTATATACAGTATAATGGACCTGGTGGACACTGTCAGCAGACTGCGTTTATAGTATAAAGAAAAAAAGACACCACAGGTATACAATGTAGATGGATGGATAGTATACTTTATGTATGACGACGAGTGACTGAAGACACAGAGGTAGGTACAGCAGTGGCCTACCGTACTGCTATATACAGTATAATGGACTTGGTGGACACTGTCAGCAGACTGCGTTTATAGTATAAAGAAAAAAAGACACCACAGGTATACAATGTAGATGGATGGATAGTATACTTTATGTATGACGACGAGTGACTGAAGACACAGAGGTAGGTACAGCAGTGGCCTACCGTACTGCTATATACAGTATAATGGACCTGGTGGACACTGTCAGCAGACTGCGTTTATAGTATAAAGAAAAAAAGACACCACAGGTATACAATGTAGATGGATGGATAGTATACTTTATGTATGACGACGAGTGACTGAAGACACAGAGGTAGGTACAGCAGTGGCCTACCGTACTGCTATATACAGTATAATGGACCTGGTGGACACTGTCAGCAGACTGCGTTTATAGTATAAAGAAAAAAAGACACCACAGGTATACAATGGAGATGGATGGATAGTATACTTTATGTATGACGACGAGTGACTGAAGACACAGAGGTAGGTACAGCAGTGGCCTACCGTACTGCTATATACAGTATAATGGACCTGGTGGACACTGTCAGCAGACTGAATTTATAGTATAAAGAAAAAAAGACACCACAGGTATACAATGTATATGGATGGATAGTATACTTTATGTATGACGACGAGTGACTGAAGACACAGAGGTAGGTACAGCAGTGGCCTACCGTACTGCTATATACAGTATAATGGACCTGGTGGACACTGTCAGCAGACTGCGTTTATAGTATAAAGAAAAAAAGACACCACAGGTATACAATGTAGATGGATGGATAGTATACTTTATGTATGACGACGAGTGACTGAAGACACAGAGGTAGGTACAGCAGTGGCCTACCGTACTGCTATATACAGTATAATGGACCTGGTGGACACTGTCAGCAGACTGCGTTTACAGTATAAAGAAAAAAAGACACCACAGGTATACAATGTAGATGGATGGATAGTATACTTTATGTATGACGACGAGTGACTGAAGACACAGAGGTAGGTACAGCAGTGGCCTACCGTACTGCTATATACAGTATAATGGACCTGGTGGACACTGTCAGCAGACTGCGTTTATAGTATAAAGAAAAAAAGACACCACAGGTATACAATGTAGATGGATGGATAGTATACTTTATGTATGACGACGAATGACTGAAGACACAGAGGTAGGTACAGCAGTGGCCTACCGTACTGCTATATACAGTATAATGGACCTGGTGGACACTATCAGCAGACTGCGTTTATAGTAAAAAGAAAAAAAGACACCACAGGTATACAATGTAGATGGATGGATAGTATACTTTATGTATGACGACGAGTGACTGAAGACACAGAGGTAGGAACAGCAGTGGCCTACCGTACTGCTATATACAGTATAATGGACTTGGTGGACACTGTCAGCAGACTGTGTTTATAGTATAAAGAAAATAAGACACCACAGGTATACAATGTAGATGGATGGATAGTATACTTTATGTATGACGACGAGTGACTGAAGACACAGAGGTAGGTACAGCAGTGGCCTACCGTACTGCTATATACAGTATAATGGACCTGGTGGACACTGTCAGCAGACTGCGTTTATAGTATAAAGAAAAAAAGACACCACAGGTATACAATGTAGATGGATGGATAGTATATTTTATGTATGACGACGAGTGACTGAAGACACAGAGGTAGGTACAGCAGTGGCCTACCGTACTGCTATATACAGTATAATGGACCTGGTGGACACTGTCAGCAGACTGCGTTTATAGTATAAAGAAAAAAAGACACCACAGGTATACAATGTAGATGGATGGATAGTATACTTTATGTATGACGACAAGTGACTGAAGACACAGAGGTAGGTACAGCAGTGGCCTACCGTACTGCTATATACAGTATAATGGACCTGGTGGACACTGTCAGCAGACTGCGTTTATAGTATAAAGAAAAAAAGACACCACAGGTATACAATGTAGATGGATGGATAGTATACTTTATGTATGACGACGAGTGACTGAAGACACAGAGGTAGGAACAGCAGTGGCCTACCGTACTGCTATATACAGTATAATGGACCTGGTGGACACTGTCAGCAGACTGCGTTTATAGTATAAAGAAAAAAAGACACCACAGGTATACAATGTAGATGGATGGATAGTATACTTTATGTATGACGACAAGTGACTGAAGACACAGAGGTAGGTACAGCAGTGGCCTACCGTACTGCTATATACAGTATAATGGACCTGGTGGACACTATCAGCAGACTGCGTTTATAGTAAAAAGAAAAAAAAGACACCACAGGTATACAATGTAGATGGATGGATAGTATACTTTATGTATGACGACGAGTGACTGAAGACACAGAGGTAGGTACAGCAGTGGCCTACCGTACTGCTATATACAGTATAATGGACCTGGTGGACACTGTCAGCAGACTGCGTTTATAGTATAAAGAAAAAAAGACACCACAGGTATACAATGTAGATGGATGGATAGTATACTTTATGTATGACGACGAGTGACTGAAGACACAGAGGTAGGTACAGCAGTGGCCTACCGTACTGCTATATACAGTATAATGGACTTGGTGGACACTGTCAGCAGACTGCGTTTATAGTATAAAGAAAATAAGACACCACAGGTATACAATGTAGATGGATGGATAGTATACTTTATGTATGACGACGAGTGACTGAAGACACAGAGGTAGGTACAGCAGTGGCCTACCGTACTGCTATATACAGTATAATGGACCTGGTGGACACTGTCAGCAGACTGCGTTTATAGTAAAAAGAAAAAAAGACACCACAGGTATACAATGTAGATGGATGGATAGTATACTTTATGTATGACGACGAGTGACTGAAGACACAGAGGTAGGTACAGCAGTGGCCTACCGTACTGCTATATACAGTATAATGGACCTGGTGGACACTGTCAGCAGACTGCGTTTATAGTATAAAGAAAAAAAGACACCACAGGTATACAATGTAGATGGATGGATAGTATACTTTATGTATGACGACGAGTGACTGAAGACACAGAGGTAGGTACAGCAGTGGCCTACCGTACTGCTATATACAGTATAATGGACCTGGTGGACACTGTCAGCAGACTGCGTTTATAGTATAAAGAAAATAAGACACCACAGGTATACAATGTAGATGGATGGATAGTATACTTTATGTATGACGACGAGTGACTGAAGACACAGAGGTAGGTACAGCAGTGGCCTACCGTACTGCTATATACAGTATAATGGACCTGGTGGACACTGTCAGCAGACTGCGTTTATAGTATAAAGAAAAAAAGTCACCACAGGTATACAATGTAGATGGATGGATAGTATACTTTATGTATGACGACGAGTGACTGAAGACACAGAGGTAGGTACAGCAGTGGCCTACCGTACTGCTATATACAGTATAATGGACCTGGTGGACACTGTCAGCAGACTGCGTTTATAGTATAAAGAAAAAAAGACACCACAGGTATACAATGTAGATGGATGGATAGTATACTTTATGTATGACGACGAGTGACTGAAGACACAGAGGTAGGTACAGCAGTGGCCTACCGTACTGCTATATACAGTATAATGGACCTGGTGGACACTGTCAGCAGACTGCGTTTATACTTATAGTATAAAGAAAAAAAGACACCACAGGAGTGTTTTTCAGGCAGACAAACGTATACTGGTGGTCACTGTCAGCAAAACTGTGCACTGTACTCCTGCTATAGCTGCTCCCCAGTCTCCCCCACAATTAAGCAGTGTGAGCACTCAGCACAGTCAGATATATCATGCAGCACACTGAGGCTGAGCACAGATATGGTATGGAGCGTTTTTTTCAGGCAGAGAACGGATAAAAAAAAACTAGCAAAACTCTGCACTGTACTCCTCCTAACAGCTGCTCCCCAATCCTCCCCACAATAATCTAAGCAGTAGCAATCAGATCAACTAACTATAACTATATAAACGGAGAGGACGCCAGCCACGTCCTCTCCCTATCAATCTCAATGCACGTGTGAAAATGGCGGCGACGCGCGGCTGCTTATATAGAATCCGAATCTCGCGAGAATCCGACAGCGGGATGATGACGTTCGGGCGCGCTCGGGTTAGCCGAGCCATACGGGAGAATCCGAGTATGGCTCGGACCCGTGTAAAAAGGGTAAAGTTCGGGGGGGTTCGGTTTCTCGGAAACCGAACCCGCTCATCACTAGTAATAATGCCCAGTAGAGTGGTATATGCAAACAACAACAGTAACATCTGAAGCTTAATGGGCCTTATTCAGGTTCTAAAGCAATGGGCAGCAAAAGTACTTTGTGCATGCGCTGGATCCAAACTGCGCACAAGAAGTATGGGTCCTGTGTCGTTGGGTGCACTACGGCTGCAGAGGGGTTGGAGACGGACACCGCTTTCCAAATAGGAGGCACGTGGCCTTCATTTTGGGGGAGTGCTGAGGCCAGGATCTCCGTCAGATGATGAAGATTTCCTGGCCTCTTGGTCGGAGCTGCAGCGGCCATGGGATCACACAGCTGGTCGATGGTGTCACTAGTGCTGCGTGTTCCTTTTAGGTAGGATGCTTTAGTTGAATACTCTTGCTCAACCTTTTTTTGCAAATAAAAAATCAGATCTAGATATTTATCACTCACCCACAGTATAATACTGGCACACATCACTGGCCCTGATCTGACATACTGTAACAGTGTATTGTAAGGTAGCACCAAAGGCAATGCATGAGAAATGTTAAAGTACCAGTATATGTGATATTTGTTTCCCAGAAATATTCCCAAACTGCTTTTAAAACAAGGCATTTTTGCAAGAACTACCATAAACAAAGGTAGAAAATATATTTACTGTATATGAATAACAGGCATTAAAAATAGCCAAAATGTCACTGTGGGCTGGGGGAATTGTGTGCATTATTAGTAAATACCCATAGGGACCTATAGTATCTTTCAACAAGCAGCTGTAACAATGATTTTTTTTGTGTGCCTTTCTTGTCGTTATGTGGAGATTGGTCCCTTTTAGGGGTAGCACTTAATATGCCGGCTGTCGGGATCCCGGCGCTCAGCATACCGGCGCCAGAAACCCGACAGCCGGCATACCGACAACTATTTTCCCTCTTGGGGTGTCCACGACACCCCTGGAGGGAGAATAAATAACATGCCTACAAGGGGCTCTTTTGCGCTCGCCCCGCTGCCAGTATACCAGCAGTCAGGATTTTGATACATAATGCAATGTACAGCTCACTTTTTAAAAAGAATTATTAGTTGCATTAATAGTGTAATACATCCATTGATGCACACTAAAGAGAAATCCCTTGTGAGAGGTGTCTCTATAGAGTCTTCTGCTTTGCAGGCTGTGCACCTATCAAGTGTTTTCACAGATCTAATTTATGCCATATATAAAGGTAAATCTAATTCAAAAATATGAAATATTACTTTAGTTCCCATTAGGCCATCAATTTTACAGCAAACAAATTTGCAAATTCCATCTTAGAGGCATCAGTGACATTGAGCACATCACGAAGCGAGACTTAGAGGCTGTAAAATGTCACCATCTTCTAAAGAACATTTTATGCATTGAAATACAATTCTTTCAGGCTGACAACGGCTGCTAAAGAATGCTTTGTACTTGTTCAAAATCACATTATTCAGTCTAATTAGCTGAATAATATAACTTCATAAAGTAAAATGAGCTTCATGTGATTATCATCATTAAATTAAATTGCTCACAAATGATGAAGTGATTCATGTCTAGATAGGATACAACCTTCACTTTGTGGGGTACAAAGGTTGAGCTCAATTGAATCAATAACTATTTTCCATAACAAAAATAGAGTTTAATTTTGTCTTTTCCAAAGCTAAAACCTTTTGACACAATATATCGGTTTTGTACTTTTATTTAGTTTTAGAGCAAGTGGATATGATAAATAGCATGACAAAGGACTTTCAGGGATATTAAAAGGTAAATGACCGTAAATTAGAGATTAAAGAGAAATGCTTAATTGGTGGTAATAAACAAAATAAAATTAATTTCCAAGTTATGTCACTGAGCCTGATTCAGATGTGGGGCTAAATTTACTAAGATGGGAGTTCTATTTAAGATGGGATGTTGCCCATAGCAACCAGATTCCAGGTATTATCTTCTAGATCAGGCTTTTTCAACCAGTGTGCCGTGGCACACTAGTGTGCCGCGACCAGTTGCAAGGTGTGCCGCGGAGCCAGAGCAGCTTCCTGCACCTTCAGAGTGAACTGTTGGCCCGGGCTCTTCTTAGAGGTTTAGTCGTGCTCTGGCCGTGACCTATGCCTTGAAGATGCGGCGGTGTGATATCATAGGTCACGGCCAGCCGTATCTCACAACCCAGCCAGCCCACCCGCCTGCATACACATCTTCCAGTTCCTAAAAAAAAAAAGCTCAAATAAAAGCGCTCAGTGTAGTTTCATATAACTGAAAAAATATTAGTAATACTTAATGTCCATATGATTATACATGAAATAGTCCAATCCCAAGATGATTCCTCCGGTTGTGGTGTGAGGACGATCAAATCTCCAACTCCATAGGACGTATCAAAATGATATGCAACAAAAGCAAAAATAACAAATCATGGTGTAATACGTCTTTAAATACTGAAAGCAAGCATGCAGCTAGAAAAACCAGGTTTTCAAAGGAGATGGATGGCGTACCCCACTCACAATAGATATAGCTAGTCTCCGCACATAAAGGTATCTTTCACTCCACCATATACTGTAAGTCAACCGTATAATACGGTCCTTGAAAAAGCCCCAATTGCTGGGAGAAACGCGTTGGACGAGTGCCTACAGGTGGTTCCTGCATTACTTGGTTTCTTGAGGTTGGAATTGTGCTATTACATTCCAGCTGGTTAGTGCCGTTTTCGGCCTGCGGCCATAACAGCTGTTTCACTGTCCGCCCCTGAGCCATTTTATGTTAAGGTCCCCTGCTTGTGTAAATTTTTTTTAATTTTGTAATAAAGTGTTTTTATCTATAACACTATTACTATCAATATCCTTGGAGCTACACACAAAGAAACCGTTACGTGAGGATCGTCATCTTTCTCTGAGTGAGTAATGGTACGCATCGTATTATACGGTTGACTTACAGTATATGGTGGAGTGAAAGATACCTTTATGTGCGGAGACTAGCTATATCTATTGTGAGTGGGGTACGCCATCCATCTCCTTTGAAAACCTGTTTTTTCTAGCTGCATGCTTGCTTTCAGTATTTAAAGACGTATTACACCATGATTTGTTATTTTTGCTTTTGTTGCATATCATTTTGCTACGTCCTATGGAGTTGGAGATTTGATCGTCCTCACACCACAACCGGAGGAATCATCTTGGGATTGGACTATTTCATGTATAATCATATGGTCATTAAGTATTACTAATATTTTTTCAGTTATATGAAACTACACTGAGCGCTTTTATTTGAGCTTTTTTTTAATCTGTCTGTTGTATTTATTAGAGATGAGCGCCGGAAATTTTTCGGGTTTTGTGTTTTGGTTTTGGGTTCGGTTCCACGGCCGTGTTTTGGGTTCGACCGCGTTTTGCCAAAACCTCACCGAATTTTTTTTGTCGGATTCGGGTGTGTTTTGGATTCAGGTGTTTTTTTAAAAAACACTAAAAAACAGCTTAAATCATAGAATTTGGGGGTCATTTTGATCCCAAAGTATTATTAACCTCAAAAACCATAATTTACACTCATTTTCAGTCTATTCTGAATACCTCACACCTCACAATATTATTTTTAGTCCTAAAATTTGCACCTAGGTCGCTGGATGACTAAGCTAAGCGACCCTAGTGGCCGACACAAACACCGGGCCCATCTAGGAGTGGCACTGCAGTGTCACGCAGGATGTCCCTTCCAAAAAACCCTCCCCAAACAGCACATGACGCAAAGAAAAAAAGAGGCGCAATGAGGTAGCTGTGTGAGTAAGATAAGCGACCCTAGTGGCCGACACAAACACCGGGCCCATCTAGGAGTGTCACTGCAGTGTCACGCAGGATGTCCCTTCCAAAAAACCCTCCCCAAACAGCACATGACGCAAAGAAAAAAAGAGGCGCAATGAGGTAGCTGTGTGAGTAAGATAAGCGACCCTAGTGGCCGACACAAACACCGGGCCCATCTAGGAGTGTCACTGCAGTGTCACGCAGGATGTCCCTTCCAAAAAACCCTCCCCAAACAGCACATGACGCAAAGAAAAAAAGAGGCGCAATGAGGTAGCTGTGTGAGTAAGATAAGCGACCCTAGTGGCCGACACAAACACCGGGCCCATCTAGGAGTGTCACTGCAGTGTCGCGCAGGATGTCCCTTCCAAAAAACCCTCCCCAAACAGCACATGACGCAAAGAAAAAAAGAGGCGCAATGAGGTAGCTGTGTGAGTAAGATAAGCGACCCTAGTGGCCGACACAAACACCGGGCCCATCTAGGAGTGGCACTGCAGTGTCACGCAGGATGTCCCTTCCAAAAAACCCTCCCCAAACAGCACATGACGCAAAGAAAAAAAGAGGCGCAATGAGGTAGCTGTGTGAGTAAGATAAGCGACCCTAGTGGCCGACACAAACACCGGGCCCATCTAGGAGTGGCACTGCAGTGTCACGCAGGATGTCCCTTCCAAAAAACCCTCCCCAAACAGCACATGACGCAAAGAAAAAAAGAGGCGCAATGAGGTAGCTGTGTGAGTAAGATAAGCGACCCTAGTGGCCGACACAAACACCGGGCCCATCTAGGAGTGTCACTGCAGTGTCACGCAGGATGTCCCTTCCAAAAAACCCTCCCCAAACAGCACATGACGCAAAGAAAAAAAGAGGCGCAATGAGGTAGCTGTGTGAGTAAGATAAGCGACCCTAGTGGCCGACACAAACACCGGGCCCATCTAGGAGTGTCACTGCAGTGTCACGCAGGATGTCCCTTCCAAAAAACCCTCCCCAAACAGCACATGACGCAAAGAAAAAAAGAGGCGCAATGAGGTAGCTGTGTGAGTAAGATAAGCGACCCTAGTGGCCGACACAAACACCGGGCCCATCTAGGAGTGTCACTGCAGTGTCACGCAGGATGTCCCTTCCAAAAAACCCTCCCCAAACAGCACATGACGCAAAGAAAAAAAGAGGCGCAATGAGGTAGCTGTGTGAGTAAGATAAGCGACCCTAGTGGCCGACACAAACACCGGGCCCATCTAGGAGTGGCACTGCAGTGTCACGCAGGATGTCCCTTCCAAAAAACCCTCCCCAAACAGCACATGACGCAAAGAAAAAAAGAGGCGCAATGAGGTAGCTGTGTGAGTAAGATAAGCGACCCTAGTGGCCGACACAAACACCGGGCCCATCTAGGAGTGTCACTGCAGTGTCACGCAGGATGTCCCTTCCAAAAAACCCTCCCCAAACAGCACATGACGCAAAGAAAAAAAGAGGCGCAATGAGGTAGCTGTGTGAGTAAGATAAGCGACCCTAGTGGCCGACACAAACACCGGGCCCATCTAGGAGTGGCACTGCAGTGTCACGCAGGATGTCCCTTCCAAAAAACCCTCCCCAAACAGCACAGGACGCAAAGAAAAATTAAAGAAAAAAGAGGTGCAAGATGGAATTGTCCTTGGGCCCTCCCACCCACCCTTATGTTGTATAAACAGGACATGCACACTTTAACCAACCCATCATTTCAGTGACAGGGTCTGCCACACGACTGTGACTGAAATGACGGGTTGGTTTGGACCCCCACCAAAAAAGAAGCAATTAATCTCTCCTTGCACAAACTGGCTCTACAGAGGCAAGATGTCCACCTCATCATCATCCTACGATATATCACCGTGTACATCCCCCTCCTCACAGATTATCAATTCGTCCCCACTGGAATCCACCATCTCAGCTCCCTGTGTACTTTGTGGAGGCAATTGCTGCTGGTCAATGTCTCCACGGAGGTATTGATTATAATTCATTTTAATGAACATCATCTTCTCCACATTTTCTGGATGTAACCTCGTACGCCGATTGCTGACAAGGTGAGCGGCGGCACTAAACACTCTTTCGGAGTACACACTTGTGGGAGGGCAACTTAGGTAGAATAAAGCCAGTTTGTGCAAGGGCCTCCAAATTGCCTCTTTTTCCTGCCAGTATAAGTACGGACTGTGTGACGTGCCTACTTGGATGCGGTCACTCATATAATCCTCCACCATTCTTTCAATGGTGAGAGAATCATATGCAGTGACAGTAGATGACATGTCCGTAATCGTTGTCAGGTCCTTCAGTCCGGACCAGATGTCAGCATCAGCAGTCGCTCCAGACTGCCCTGCATCACCGCCAGCGGGTGGGCTCGGAATTCTGAGCCTTTTCCTCGCACCCCCAGTTGCGGGAGAATGTGAAGGAGGAGATGTTGACAGGTCGCGTTCCGCTTGACTTGACAATTTTCTCACCAGCAGGTCTTTCAACCCCAGCAGACTTGTGTCTGCCGGAAAGAGAGATCCAAGGTAGGCTTTAAATCTAGGATCGAGCACGGTGGCCAAAATGTAGTGCTCTGATTTCAACAGATTGACCACCCGTGAATCCTTGTTAAGCGAATTAAGGGCTCCATCCACAAGTCCCACATGCCTAGCGGAATCGCTCCGTGTTAGCTCCTCCTTCAATGTCTCCAGCTTCTTCTGCAAAAGCCTGATGAGGGGAATGACCTGACTCAGGCTGGCAGTGTCTGAACTGACTTCACGTGTGGCAAGTTCAAAGGGCATCAGAACCTTGCACAACGTTGAAATCATTCTCCACTGCACTTGAGACAGGTGCATTCCACCTCCTATATCGTGCTCAATTGTATAGGCTTGAATGGCCTTTTGCTGCTCCTCCAACCTCTGAAGCATATAGAGGGTTGAATTCCACCTCGTTACCACTTCTTGCTTCAGATGATGGCAGGGCAGGTTCAGTAGTTTTTGGTGGTGCTCCAGTCTTCTGTACGTGGTGCCTGTACGCCGAAAGTGTTCCGCAATTCTTCTGGCCACCGACAGCATCTCTTGCACGCCCCTGTCGTTTTTTTAAAAATTCTGCACCACCAAATTCAAGGTATGTGCAAACTGCAAAACATGGGACGTGCTGGAATTTGCCCATATTTAATGCACACACAATATTGCTGGCGTTGTCCGATGCCACAAATCCACAGGAGAGTCCAATTGGGGTAAGCCATTCCGCGATGATCTTCCTCAGTTGCCGTAAGAGGTTTTCAGCTGTGTGCGTATTCTGGAAAGCGGTGATACAAAGCGTAGCCTGCCTAGGAAAGAGTTGGCGTTTGCGAGATGCTGCTACTGGTGCCGCCGCTGCTGTTCTTGCGGCGGGAGTCCATACATCTACCCAGTGGGCTGTCACAGTCATATAGTCCTGACCCTGCCCTGCTCCACTTGTCCACATGTCCGTGGTTAAGTGGACATTGGGTACAACTGCATTTTTTAGGACACTGGTGAGTCTTTTTCTGACGTCCGTGTACATTCTCGGTATCGCCTGCCTAGAGAAGTGGAACCTAGATGGTATTTGGTAACGGGGGCACACTGCCTCAATAAATTGTCTAGTTCCCTGTGAACTAACGGCGGATACCGGACGCACGTCTAACACCAACATAGTTGTCAAGGCCTCAGTTATCCGCTTTGCAGCAGGATGACTGCTGTGATATTTCATCTTCCTCGCAAATGACTGTTGGACAGTCAATTGCTTACTGGAAGTAGTACAAGTGGGCTTACGACTTCCCCTCTGGGATGACCATCGACTCCCAGCAGCAACAACAGCAGCGCCAGCAGCAGTAGGCGTTACACGCAAGGATGCATCGGAGGAATCCCAGGCAGGAGAGGACTCGTCAGAATTGCCAGTGACATGGCCTGCAGGACTATTGGCATTCCTGGGGAAGGAGGAAATTGACACTGAGGGAGTTGGTGGGGTGGTTTGCGTGAGCTTGGTTACAAGAGGAAGGGATTTACTGGTCAGTGGACTGCTTCCGCTGTCGCCCAAAGTTTTTGAACTTGTCACTGACTTATTATGAATGCGCTGCAGGTGACGTATAAGGGAGGATGTTCCGAGGTGGTTAACGTCCTTACCCCTACTTATTACAGCTTGACAAAGGCAACACACGGCTTGACACCTATTGTCCGCTTTTCTGTTGAAATACCTCCACACTGAAGAGCTGATTTTTTTGGTATTTTCACCAGGCATGTCAACGGCCATATTCCTCCCACGGACAACAGGTGTCTCCCCGGGTGCCTGACTTAAACAAACCACCTCACCATCAGAATCCTCCTGGTCAATTTCCTCCCCAGCGCCAGCAACACCCATATCCTCCTCATCCTGGTGTACTTCAACACTGACATCTTCAATCTGACTATCAGGAACTGGACTGCGGGTGCTCCTTCCAGCACTTGCAGGGGGCGTGCAAATGGTGGAAGGCGCATGCTCTTCACGTCCAGTGTTGGGAAGGTCAGGCATCGCAACCGACACAATTGGACTCTCCTTGTGGATTTGGGATTTTGAAGAACGCACAGTTCTTTGCGGTGCTTTTGCCAGCTTGAGTCTTTTCAGTTTTCTAGCGAGAGGCTGAGTGCTTCCATCCTCATGTGAAGCTGAACCACTAGCCATGAACATAGGCCAGGGCCTCAGCCGTTCCTTGCCACTCCGTGTGGTAAATGGCATATTGGCAAGTTTACGCTTCTCCTCCGACAATTTTATTTTAGGTTTTGGAGTCCTTTTTTTACTGATATTTGGTGTTTTGGATTTGACATGCTCTGTACTATGACATTGGGCATCGGCCTTGGCAGACGACGTTGCTGGCATTTCATCATCTCGGCCATGACTAGTGGCAGCAGCTTCAGCACGAGGTGGAAGTGGATCTTGATCTTTCCCTAATTTTGGAACCTCAACATTTTTGTTCTCCATATTTTAATAGGCACAACTAAAAGGCACCTCAGGTAAACAATGGAGATGGATGGATACTAGTATACTTATGGATGGACTGCCGAGTGCCGACACAGAGGTAGCTACAGCCGTGGACTACCGTACTGTACTGTGTCTGCTGCTAATATAGACTGGATGATAATGAGATGTAGTATGTATGTATAAAGAAGAAAGAAAAAAAAAAACACGGGTAGGTGGTATACAATTATGGAGGGACTGCCGAGTGCCGACACAGAGGTAGCTACAGCCGTGAACTACCGTACTGTGTCTGCTGCTAATATAGACTGGTTGATAATGAGATGTAGTATGTATAAAGAAGAAAGAAAAAAAAAACCACGGGTAGGTGGTATACAATTATGGATGGACTGCCGAGTGCCGACACAGAGGTAGCTACAGCCATGGACTACCGTACTGTACTGTGTCTGCTGCTAATATAGACTGGATGATAATGAGATGTAGTATGTATAAAGAAGAAAGAAAAAAAAAACCACGGGTAGGTGGTATACAATTATGGACGGACTGCCGAGTGCCGACACAGAGGTAGCTACAGCCGTGGACTACCGTACTGTACTGTGTCTGCTGCTAATATAGACTGGATGATAATGAGATGTAGTATGTATAAAGAAGAAAGAAAAAAAAAACCACGGGTAGGTGGTATACAATTATGGATGGACTGCCGAGTGCCGACACAGAGGTAGCTACAGCCGTGAACTACCGTACTGTGTCTGCTGCTAGTAGACTGGATGATAAATAATGATATAAAAAATATATATATATCACTACTGCAGCCGGACAGGTATATATTATATAATGACGGACCTGCTGGAGTGGACACTGTCAGCAGAATGAGTTTTTTAATTTTTATAGAATAAAAAAACACCACACAAGTCACACGACGAGTGTACTTTTTCAGGCAGACATTCAATCACAATATACTATACTGGTGGTCAGTGTGGTCAGGTCACTGGTCACAGTGGTCAGTGGTCAGTCACACTGGCAGTGGCACTCTGGCAGCAAAAGTGTGCACTGTTTAATATGTACTCCTGGCTCCTGCTATAACCTATAACTGCTCCCCAGTCTCCCCCACAATTAAGCTGTGTGAGCACAGTCAGATATTATACATAGATGATGCAGCACACTGGGCTGAGCACAGATATGGCATGTGAGTGTGACTGAGTCACTGTGTATCGTTTTTTTCAGGCAGAGAACAAGAACAGAACGGATTATTAAATAATAATAAATTATAAAACTGCACTGGTGGTCAGGTCACTGGTCATCAGTCACTAGTATAACTCCTCCTAAGCTCCGGTAAGTAAATGAAGTGTCTCACTCTCACTCTCCTATCTATTTTAATTTCTAAACGGAGAGGACGCCAGCCACGTCCTCTCCCTATCAATCTCAATGCACGTGTGAAAATGGCCGCGACGCGCGGCTCCTTATATAGAATCCGAGTCTCGCGATAGAATCCGAGCCTCGCGAGAATCCGACAGCGTGATGATGACGTTCGGGCGCGCTCGGGTTAACCGAGCAAGGCGGGAAGATCCGAGTCGCTCGGACCCGTGTAAAAAAACATGAAGTTCGGGCGGGTTCGGATTCAGAGAAACCGAACCCGCTCATCTCTAGTATTTATATGAGGGTTAAGTGGCCTTCACTTGCTCAATTAGCTGCATAAGTGAGATTGCGCCTTGGGTCTCTGATTATTTTCTTATTTGATCTTCCAGTTCCTGCCTGCATACATAACTTTCCTTGCCAACCCACATCCACACCTGCCTGACTGCCCACTGCTCAGTATTCGCAGCACTCCACTATGAACAACCCCCACCACTGAGGGACAGGAAGGAGGACAGCTGACCGGTAGGGGCTAATATTTGTTATTTTAGTTCTGCAGTGGGGAACAAAAGGATTTATGTGGGGAGAATAAGGATTTATGGGGGGAACAATGTGAATAATTCATGTGGGGAGTAATAGGATTTATGTGGGGAGAAATGTGATTGATTTATGTGTGAGCAACATGATTTATCTGGGGAGCAATATAACTGATTTATGTGGGGAGCAATAGGATTTAAGTATTGAGCAACATGATTTATGTGGGGAGCAATGTGATTGTTTCTTCTGTGTAGGCCAAAGTATGTGTGGATTTTTTTTTACTGTGAGGGCCAATGTGTGTGGGGTTTTTTTTTTTTATCTGTGGGGAACTTATGGTGTGCCTTAGCAATTTTAAAATATTGTTCGGTGTGCCGCGAGTAAAAAAAAAAGGTTGAAAATCACTGTTCTAGATGGTGCTAGATAAATGAGAAGTAGACTCTGATTGGTTGCTATGGGCAACATCCCATCTTAAATAGGACTCCCATCTTAGTAAATTTACCCCGTGGTGTGAAATTTAATAGACTGCGAATTGCAGGCTGTGCGGGACTTTGTGTGGGTCCATTTTTTTAAATCGGCAATCATTTACTGTACATGGCAAGATCAACCTGGATATGGATACAGCCAGAGCCGGATTAACAATGGGGCGGATGGAGCTGCAGCTCCAGGCCCCCCATTGAAAATAGGCCCACAGGACCCCAAATCAGCCGTCCGAAGTCTCGACCACTCCACGCACAGCAGCGGGGTCCTGCTGACTCCTCCTGAGTCTCAGTCTTTCCCAAGATCCTGTCCTAAGCTCCGCCCCCGGACCAGCCCGTAGCTCCGCCCCCTAGCACGGCCAACCTTATGGCTTACCTCAGAGTCATACTCGGCTGCCAGGTAAATTCATCGTGCCCCCCGCTCTGTGACTCCTCCCACTATTATCACGGAGCATGGACTGCCCTGCAGTAACGCTGAGGAGATTCCTGATCAGTGCAGGAACTCCTCAGCAGTTTCTGCTGTGCTCCTATTGGCTGAGTGACACATCACACAAGTCATTCAGCCAATTGGAGCACAGTCGCCCTCACACACTGGCTGCCTGCATAGGAGGCTGAAGGATGAAATTGTAGGCACCCGGCGCAGAAGAACTTCAACATGATCGCAGAAAACATGGTTAGTGTGTCACACACATGTGTATAATACTATGCAGGCTAATCACTCTTGTAAGCGTGACCCCCTCCCCTCCCTGAAGCCTACATGTTCCTTATATGTAATATATATGTAATACATGCTCCTTATATGTAATATGTAGCAGCCCCTCCTTTAACCCATCGCCCCCACTAGCTGCTTTTTCTGCAGTATGTATACAGTATTTACACTGTACAGTATATGTACAGTATGTATAGTGTGTGTGTTATATGTACAGGTTCCCGGCGCTCACACCTCCCCCCGCCCTATCCCTGCCTTCCCACACAGCCTAACCCTAACCCCCCTGCAGCCTAACCCTAACAGCGCCCCCCACTCACACAGCCTAACCCTAACCCACCCCCTAGTGCCTAACCCTAGCCGTGCCCCCCCACTCACACAGCCTAACCCACCCCCTAGTTCCTAACCAGAACCGTGCCCCTCCCACTCACACAGCCTAACCCTAACCCCTCCTGCACCCTAACCCACACCCTAGTGCCTAAACCTAACCGTGCCCCCCTCTGACACAGCCTAACCGTAACCCCTCGCCCCCACTAGCTGCCTTTTCTGCAGTATGTATACAGTATTTACACTGTACAGTATATGTACAGTATGTATAGTGTGTGTATTATATGTACAGGTTCCTGGCGCTCACACCTCCCCCCACCCTATCCCTGCCTTCCCACACAGCCTAACCCTAACCCCCCTGCAGCCTAACCCTAACAGCGCCCCCCACTCACACAGTCTAACCCTAACCCACCCCCTAGTGCCTAACCCTAGCCGTGCCCCCCCACTCACACAGCCTAACCCACCCCCTAGTTCCTAACCAGAACCGTGCCCCTCCCACTCACACAGCCTAACCCTAACCCCCCTGCAGCCTAACCCACCCCCTAGTGCCTAACCATAGCCGTGCCCCCCTTTGACACAGCCTAACCCTAACCCTCCCTGGCAATGCTTCCGCTACCTGTACACTATGTACAAGGAGCCAAAGAATCTCCTTCAGCGGGGGTAGCGGGAGATGTATATTTTCCAGGGGAAGCCACCTCCAGCAGTCGATGGGAGACTCGCTGGCTACGGGAACCTGCGCTATCACATTGCGGCAGCACTGTGACTCGCTGCCTCCCGCAGCAAGAATGTACTAGGACACATCTGTATATGTATTTGTTGTCTATTTAGTGTAGGCGTCTCTTATCTAGTGTGAGCTTAGGGTGCGAGTTGCTGTTGCAATGGCGTGGAGACGCCTGCAGTGGCACTGCATCTTGCAGCCTGCTCCCACTCCTAATTCGAACAATTTTGTATGCAGTCACTTAGACATGTTCCCGGGAAAGGACTTCCTGAGCTCTTGTAAAGAACAACTGCTGCTGACACAGAAGGTAAGAGCCCAATCATCATAGGTGTTTCAGCACCACTAGCAATTGGTTAGAGACTCTCTCACATGATGGTCTGATTTAGACTACTACACACACCTGGGCACAGGCAACTATGGAGCTTATCAGGGTGATCTATAGGAGTTTTGTATTGTCCCTCCATTTATTTCACCTCTACACCCTGTCCCTGCATCCCAATACCCTAACCCCTACACCCTGTCCCTGCATCCCAATACCCTCACCCCTACACCCTGTCCCTGCATCCCAATACCCTCACCCCTACACCCTGTCCCTGCATTCCAATACCCTCACTCCTACACCCTGTCCCTGCATCCCAATACCCTCACTCCTACACCCTGTCCCTGCATGCCGATACCCTCACCCCTACACCCTGTCCCTGCATCCCAATACCCTCAACTCTACACCCTGTCCCTGCATCCCGGTACCCTCACCCCTACACCCTGTCCATGCATCCTGATACCCTCACCCCTACACCCTGTCCCTGCATCCCGATACCCTCATCTCTACACCATGTCCCTGCATCCCGATACCCTCACTCCTACACCCTGTCCCTGCATCCCAATACCCTCACCTCTACACCCTGTCCCTGCATCCCGATACCCTCATCTCTACACCCTGTCCCTGCATCCCGATACCCTCACTCCTACACCCTGTCCCTGCATCCCAATACCCTCACCTCTACACCCTGTCCCTGCATCCCGATACCCTTACCCCTACACCCTGTCCCTGCATCCCGATACCCTCACCCCTACACCCTGTCCCTGCATCCCGATACCCTCACCTCTGCACCCTGTCCCTGCATCCCGATACCCTCACTCCTACACCCTGTCCCTGCATGCCGATACCCTCACCCCTACACCCTGTCCCTGCATCCCAATACCCTCAACTCTACACCCTGTCCCTGCATCCCGGTACCCTCACCCCTACACCCTGTCCATGCATCCTGATACCCTCACCCCTACACCCTGTCCCTGCATCCCGATACCCTCATCTCTACACCATGTCCCTGCATCCCGATACCCTCACTCCTACACCCTGTCCCTGCATCCCAATACCCTCACCTCTACACCCTGTCCCTGCATCCCGATACCCTCATCTCTACACCCTGTCCCTGCATCCCGATACCCTCACTCCTACACCCTGTCCCTGCATCCCAATACCCTCACCTCTACACCCTGTCCCTGCATCCCGATACCCTTACCCCTACACCCTGTCCCTGCATCCCGATACCCTCACCCCTACACCCTGTCCCTGCATCCCGATACCCTCACCTCTGCACCCTGTCCCTGCATCCCGATACCCTCACCTCTACACCCTGTCCCTGCATACCGATACCCTCACCTCTACACCCTGTCCCTGCATCCCGATACCCTCACCTCTACACCCTGTCCCTGCATCCCGATACCCTCACCTCTACACCCTGTCCCTGCATCCCGATACCCTCACCTCTACACCCTGTCCCTGCATCCCGATACCCTCACCCCTACACCCTGTCCCTGCATCCCGATACCCTCACCCCTGCACCCTGTCCCTGCATCCCGATACCCTCACCTCTACACCCTGTCCCTGCATGCCGTCACCCTCACTCCTACACCCTGTCCCTGTATCTCGATACCCTCACCCCTACACCCTGTCCCTGCATCTCGATACCCTCACTCCTACACCCTGTCCCTGCATCCCCATACCCTCACCTCTACACCCTGTCCCTGCATCCCGATACCTTCACCTCTACACCCTGTCCCTGCATGCCGACACCCTCACCAGTACTCCCTGTCCCTGCATCCCGATACCCTCACCTCTACACCCTGTCCCTGCATCCCGATACCCTCACCCCTACACCCTGTCCCTGCATCCCAATACCCTCACCCCTACACCCTGTCCCTGCATCCCAATACCCTCACCTCTACACCCTGTCCCTGCATGCCGACACCCTCACTCCTACACCCTGTCCCTGCATCCCGATACCGTCACCTCTACACCCTGTCCCTGCATCTCGATACCCTCACCTCTACACCCTGTCCCTGCATCTCGATACCCTCACCTCTACACCCTGTCCCTGCATCCCAATAGCCTCACCTCTACACCCTGTCCCTGCATCCCGATACCCTCACTCCTACACCCTGTCCCTGCATCCCGATACCCTCACCCCTACACCCTGTCCCTGCATCCCGATACCCTCACCTCTACACCCTGTCCCTGCATGCCGACACCCTCACCACTACACCCTGTCCCTGCATCCCGATACCCTCACCCCTACACCCTGTCCCTGCATCCCAATACCCTCACCCCTACACCCTTTCCCTGCATCCCAATACCCTCACCTCTACACCCTGTCCCTGCATCCCGATACCCTCACTCCTACACCCTGTCCCTGCATCCCGATACCCTCACCTCTACACCCTGTCCCTGCATCCCGATACCCTCACCTCTACACCCTGTCCCTGCATCCCGATACCCTCACCTCTACACCCTGTCCCTGCATCCCGATACCCTTACCTCTACACCCTGTCCCTGCATCCCGATACCCTCGCCTCTACACCCTGTCCCTGCATCCCGATACCCTCACCTCTACACCCTGTCCCTGCATCCCGATACCCTTACCTCTACACCCTGTCCCTGCATCCCGATACCCTCACCTCTACACCCTGTCCCTGCATCCCGATACCCTCACCTCTGCACCCTGTCCCTGCATCCCGATACCCTCACCTCTACACCCTGTCCCTGCATGCCGACACCCTCACTCCTACACCCTGTCCCTGCATCCCGATACCCTCACCTCTACACCCTGTCCCTGCATCCCGATACCCTTACCTCTACACCCTGTCCCTGCATCCCGATACCCTCACCTCTACACCCTGTCCCTGCATCCCGATACCCTCACTCCTACACCCTGTCCCTGCATCCCGATACCCTCACCACTACACCCTGTCCCTGCATCCCAATACCCTCACCCCTACACCCTGTCCCTGCATCCCGATACCCTCACCCCTACACCCTGTCCCTGCATCCCGATACCCTCACTCCTACACCCTGTCCCTGCATCCCAATACCCTCAGCTCTACACCCTGTCCCTGCATTCCGATACCCTCACCTCTACACCCTGTCCCTGCATCCCGATACCCTCACCTCTACACCCTGTCCCTGCATCCCGATACCCTCACCTCTACACCCTGTCCCTGCATGCCGACACCCTCACTCCTACACCCTGTCCCTGCATCCCGATACCCTCACCCCTACACCCTTTCCCTGCATCCCAATACCCTCACCTCTACACCCTGTCCCTGCATCCCGATACCCTCACTCCTACACCCTGTCCCTGCATCCCAATACCCTCACCCCTGCACCCTGTCCCTGCATCCCGATACCCTCACCACTACACCCTCTCCCTGCATCCCGATACCCTCACCACTACACCCTGTCCCTGCATCCCAATACCCTCACCCCTACACCCTGTCCCTGCATCCCAATACCCTCACCTCTACACCCTGTCCCTGCATCCCAATACCCTCACCCCTACACCCTGTCCCTGCATCCCGATACCCTCACTCCTACACCCTGTCCCTGCATCCCGATACCCTCACCTCTACACCCTGTCCCTGCATTCCGATACCCTCACCTCTACACCCTGTCCCTGCATCCCGATACCCTCACCTCTACACCCTGTCCCTGCATCCCGATACCCTCACCTCTACACCCTGTCCCTGCATGCAGACACCCTCACTCCTACACCCTGTCCCTGCATCCCGATACCCTCACCTCTACACCCTGTCCCTGCATCCCGATACCCTTACCTCTATACCCTGTCCCTGCATCCCGATACCCTCACTCCTACACCCTGTCCCTGCATCCCGATACCCTCACCACTACACCCTGTCCCTGCATCCCAATACCCTCACCCCTACACCCTGTCCCTGCATCCCGATACCCTCACCCCTACACCCTGTCCCTGCATCCCGATACCCTCACTCCTACACCCTGTCCCTGCATCCCAATACCCTCACCCCTGCTGCACCCTGTCCCTGCATCCCGATACCCTCACCACTACACCCTGTCCCTGCATCCCGATACCCTCACCACTACACCCTGTCCCTGCATCCCAATACCCTCACCACTACACCCTGTCCCTGCATCCCAATACCCTCACCCCTACACCCTGTCCCTGCATCCCAATACCCTCACCTCTACACCCTGTCCCTGCATCCCAATACCCTCACCCCTACACCCTGTCCCTGCATCCCGATACCCTCACTCCTACACCCTGTCCCTGCATCCCGATACCCTCACCCCTACACCCTGTCCCTGCATTCCGATACCCTCACCTCTACATCCTGTCCCTGCATCCCGATACCCTCACCTCTACACCCTGTCCCTGCATCCCGATACCCTCACCTCTACACCCTGTCCCTGCATGCCGACACCCTCACTCCTACACCCTGTCCCTGCATCCCGATACCCTCACCTCTACACCCTGTCCCTGCATCCCGATACCCTTACCTCTACACCCTGTCCCTGCATCCCGATACCCTCACTCCTACACCCTGTCCCGGCATCCCGATACCCTCACCACTACACCCTGTCCCTGCATCCCAATACCCTCACCCCTACACCCTGTCCCTGCATCCCGATACCCTCACCCCTACACCCTGTCCCTGCATCCCGATACCCTCACTCCTACACCCTGTCCCTGCATCCCAATACTCTCACCCCTGCACCCTGTCCCTGCATCCCGATACCCTCACCACTACACCCTGTCCCTGCATCCCGATACCCTCACCACTACACCCTGTCCCTGCATCCCAATACCCTCACCCCTACACCCTGTTTCTGCATTCCGATACCCTCACCAGTATACCCTGTCCCTGCATCCCAATACCCTCACCCCTACACCCTGTCCCTGCATCCCGATACCCTCACTCCTACACCCTGTCCCTGCATCCCGATACCCTCACCCCTACACCCTGTCCCTGCATTCCGATACCCTCACCTCTACACCCTGTCCCTGCATCCCGATACCCTCACCTCTACACCCTGTCCCTGCATCCCAATACCCTCACCCCTGCACCCTGTCCCTGCATCCCGATACCCTCACCACTACACCCTATCCCTGCATCCCGATACCCTCACCACTGCACCCTGTCCCTGCATCCCAATACCCTCACCCCTACACCCTGTTTCTGCATTCCGATACCCTCACCAGTATACCCTGTCCCTGCATCCCAATACCCTCACCCCTACACCCTGTCCCTGCATCCCGATACCCTCACTCCTACACCCTGTCCCTGCATCCCGATACCCTCACCCCTACACCCTGTCCCTGCATCCCGATACCCTCACCTCTACACCCTGTCCCTGCATGCCGATACCCTCACCTCTACACCCTGTCCCTGCATCCCGATATCCTCACTCCTACACCCTGTCCCTGCATCCCGATACCCTCACCCCTACACCCTGTCCCTGCATCCCGATACCCTCACCTCTACACCCTGTCCCTGCATCCCAATACCCTCACCCCTACACCCTGTCCCTGCATCCTGATACCCTCACCCCTACACCCTGTCCCTGCATCCCGATACCCTCACCCCTACACCCTGTCCCTGCATCCCGATACCCTCACCCCTGCACCCTGTCCCTGCATCCCGATACCCTCACCCCTGCACCCTGTCCCTGCATCCCAATACCCTCACCCCTACACCCTGTTCCTGCATCCCGAAACCCTCATTACTACACCCTGTCCCTGCATTCCGATACCCTCACCCCTACACCCTGTCCCTGCATCCCGATACCCTCACCCCTACACCCTGTCCCTGCATCCCGATACCCTCACCCCTACACCCTGTCCCTGCATCCCGATACCCTCACCTCTGCACCCTGTCCCTGCATCCCGATACCCTCACCCCTACACCCTGTCCCTCATCCCGATACCCTCACTCCTACACCCTGTCCCTGCATCCCGATACCCTCACCTCTACACCCTGTCCCTGCATCCCGATACCCTCACCCCTACACCCTGTCCCTGCATTCCGATACCCTCACCCCTACACCCTGTCCCTGCATCCCGATACCCTCACCTCTACAGCCTGTCCCTGCATCCCGATACCCTTACCTCTACACCCTGTCCCTGCATCCCGATACCCTCACCTCTACACCCTGTCCCTGCATTCCGAAACCCTCACCTCTGCACCCTGTCCCTGCATCCCGATACCCTCACCTCTACACCCTGTCCCTGCATCCCGATACCCTCACTCCTACACCCTGTCCCTGCATCCCAATACCCTCACCCCTATACCCTGTCCCTGCATCCCGATACCCTCACTCCTACACCCTGTCCCTGCATCCCGATACCCTCACCTCTACACCCTGTCCCTGCATCCCGATACCCTCACCCCTACACCCTGTCCCTGCATTCCGATACCCTCACCCCTATACCCTGTCCCTGCATTCCGATACCCTCACCTCTACAGCCTCTCCCTGCATCCCGATACCCTTACCTCTACACCCTGTCCCTGCATCCCGATACCCTCACCTCTACACCCTGTCCCTGCATTCCGAAACCCTCACCTCTGCACCCTGTCCCTGCATCCCGATACCCTCACCTCTACACCCTGTCCCTGCATCCCGATACCCTCACTCCTACACCCTGTCCCTGCATCCCAATACCCTCACCCCTACACCCTGTCCCTGCATCCCGATACCCTCACCACTACACCCTGTCCCTGCATCCCGATACCCTCACCACTACACCCTGTCCCTGCATCCCAATACCCTCACCACTACACCCTGTCCCTGCATCCCAATACCCTCACCCCTACACCCTGTCCCTGCATCCCAATACCCTCACCTCTACACCCTGTCCCTGCATCCCAATACCCTCACCCCTACACCCTGTCCCTGCATCCCGATACCCTCACTCCTACACCCTGTCCCTGCATCCCGATACCCTCACCCCTACACCCTGTCCCTGCATTCCGATACCCTCACCTCTACACCCTGTCCCTGCATCCCGATACCCTCACCTCTACACCCTGTCCCTGCATCCCGATACCCTCACCTCTACACCCTGTCCCTGCATGCCGACACCCTCACTCCTACACCCTGTCCCTGCATCCCGATACCCTCACCTCTACACCCTGTCCCTGCATCCCGATACCCTTACCTCTACACCCTGTCCCTGCATCCCGATACCCTCACTCCTACACCCTGTCCCGGCATCCCGATACCCTCACCACTACACCCTGTCCCAGCATCCCAATACCCTCACCCCTACACCCTGTCCCTGCATCCCGATACCCTCACCCCTACACCCTGTCCCTGCATCCCGATACCCTCACTCCTACACCCTGTCCCTGCATCCCAATACCCTCACCCCTGTACCCTGTCCCTGCATCCCGATACCCTCACCACTACACCCTGTCCCTGCATCCCGATACCCTCACCACTACACCCTGTCCCTGCATCCCAATACCCTCACCCCTACACCCTGTTTCTGCATTCCGATACCCTCACCAGTATACCCTGTCCCTGCATCCCAATACCCTCACCCCTACACCCTGTCCCTGCATCCCGATACCCTCACTCCTTCACCCTGTCCCTGCATCCCGATACCCTCACCCCTACACCCTGTCCCTGGATTCCGATACCCTCACCTCTACACCCTGTCCCTGCATCCCGATACCCTCACCTCTACACCCTGTCCCTGCATCCCAATACCCTCACCCCTGCACCCTGTCCCTGCATCCCGATACCCTCACCACTACACCCTATCCCTGCATCCCGATACCCTCACCACTGCACCCTATCCCTGCATCCCAATACCCTCACCCCTACACCCTGTTTCTGCATTCCGATACCCTCACCAGTATACCCTGTCCCTGCATCCCAATACCCTCACCCCTACACCCTGTCCCTGCATCCCGATACCCTCACTCCTACACCCTGTCCCTGCATCCCGATACCCTCACCCCTACACCCTGTCCCTGCATCCCGATACCCTCACCTCTACACCCTGTCCCTGCATGCCGATACCCTCACCTCTACACCCTGTCCCTGCATCCCGATACCCTCACTCCTACACCCTGTCCCTGCATCCCGATACCCTCACCCCTACACCCTGTCCCTGCATCCCGATACCCTCACCTCTACACCCTGTCCCTGCATCCCAATACCCTCACCCCTACACCCTGTCCCTGCATCCTGATACCCTCACCCCTACACCCTGTCCCTGCATCCCGATACCCTCACCCCTACACCCTGTCCCTGCATCCCGATACCCTCACCCCTGCACCCTGTCCCTGCATCCCGATACCCTCACCCCTACACCCTGTCCCTGCATCCCGATACCCTCACCCCTACACCCTGTCCCTGCATCCCGATACCCTCACCCCTACACCCTGTCCCTGCATCCCGATACCCTCACCTCTGCACCCTGTCCCTGCATCCCGATACCCTCACCCCTACACCCTGTCCCTGCATCCCGATACCCTCACTCCTACACCCTGTCCCTGCATCCCAATACCCTCACCCCTGCACCCTGTCCCTGCATCCCGATACCCTCACCACTACACCCTGTCCCTGCATCCCGATGCCCTCACCACTACACCCTGTCCCTGCATCCCAATACCCTCACCCCTACACCCTGTTTCTGCATTCCGATACCCTCACCAGTATACCCTGTCCCTGCATCCCAATACCCTCACCCCTACACCCTGTCCCTGCATCCCGATACCCTCACTCCTACACCCTGTCCCTGCATCCCGATACCCTCACCCCTACACCCTGTCCCTGCATCCCGATACCCTCACCTCTACACCCTGTCCCTGCATCCCAATACCCTCACCCCTACACCCTGTCCCTGCATCCTGATACCCTCACCCCTACACCCTGTCCCTGCATCCCGATACCCTCACCCCTACACCCTGTCCCTGCATCCCGATACCCTCACCCCTGCACCCTGTCCCTGCATCCCGATACCCTCACCCCTACACCCTGTCCCTGCATCCCGATACCCTCACCCCTACACCCTGTCCCTGCATCCCGATACCCTCACCCCTACACCCTGTCCCTGCATCCCGATACCCTCACCTCTGCACCCTGTCCCTGCATCCCGATACCCTCACCCCTCCACCCTGTCCCTGCATCCCGATACCCTCACTCCTACACCCTGTCCCTGCATCCCGATACCCTCACCTCTACACCCTGTCCCTGCATCCCGATACCCTCACCCCTACACCCTGTCCCTGCATCCCGATACCCTCACTCCTACACCCTGTCCCTGCATCCCGATACCCTCACCTCTACACCCTGTCCCTGCATCCCGATACCCTCACCTCTACACCCTGTCCCTGCATCCCAATACCCTCACCCCTACACCCTGTCCCTGCATCCTGATACCCTCACCCCTACACCCTGTCCCTGCATCCCGATACCCTCACCCCTACACCCTGTCCCTGCATCCCGATACCCTCACCCCTGCACCCTGTCCCTGCATCCCGATACCCTCAACCCTGCACCCTGTCCCTGCATCCCAATACCCTCACCCCTACACCCTGTTCCTGCATCCCGAAACCCTCACCACTACACCCTGTCCCTGCATTCCGATACCCTCACCCCTACACCCTGTCCCTGCATCCCGATACCCTCACCCCTACACCCTGTCCCTGCATCCCGATACCCTCACCCCTACACCCTGTCCCTGCATCCCGATACCCTCACCTCTGCACCCTGTCCCTGCATCCCGATACCCTCACCCCTACACCCTGTCCCTGCATCCCGATACCCTCACTCCTACACCCTGTCCCTGCATCCCCATACCCTCACCTCTACACCCTGTCCCTGCATCCCGATACCCTCACCCCTACACCCTGTCCCTGCATTCCGATACCCTCACCCCTACACCCTGTCCCTGCATCCCGATACCCTCACCTCTACAGCCTGTCCCTGCATCCCGATACCCTTACCTCTACACCCTGTCCCTGCATCCCGATACCCTCACCTCTACACCCTGTCCCTGCATTCCGAAACCCTCACCTCTGCACCCTGTCCCTGCATCCCGATACCCTCACCTCTACACCCTGTCCCTGCATGCCGACACCCTCACTCCTACACCCTGTCCCTGCATCCCGATACCCTCACCTCTACACCCTGTCCCTGCATCTCGATACCCTTACCTTTACACCCTGTCCCTGCATCCCGATACCCTCACCTCTACACCCTGTCCCTGCATCCCGATACCCTCACTCCTACACCCTGTCCCTGCATCCCGATACCCTCACTACTACACCCTGTCCCTGCATCCCAATACCCTCACCCCTACACCCTGTCCTTGCATCCCGATACCCTCACCCCTACACCCTGTCCCTGCATCCCGATACCCTCACTCCTACACCCTGTCCCTGCATCCCAATACCCTCACCTCTACACCCTGTCCCTGCATTCCGATACCCTCACCTCTACACCCTGTCCCTGCATCCCGATACCCTCACCTCTACACCCTGTCCCTGCATCCCAATACCATCACCCCTGCACCCTGTCCCTGCATCCCGATACCCTCACCCCTGCACCCTGTCCCTGCATCCCGATACCCTCACCACTACACCCTGTCCCTGCATCCCGATACCCTCACCACTACACCCTGTCCCTGCATCCCAATACCCTCACCCCTACACCCTGTCCCTGCATCCCAATACCCTCACCTCTACACCCTGTCCCTGCATCCCAATACCCTCACCCCTACACCCTGTCCCTGCATCCCGATACCCTAACTCCTACACCCTGTCCCTGCATCCCGATACCCTCACACCCTGTCCCTTCATCCCAATAACCTCACCCCTACACCCTGTCCCTGCATCCCGATACCCTCACCCCTACACCCTGTCCCTGCATCCCGATACCCTCACTCCTACACCCTGTCCCTGCATCCCAATACCCTCACCTCTACACCCTGTCTCTGCATTCCGATACCCTCACCTCTACACCCTGTCCCTGCATGCCGACACCCTCACTCCTACACCCTGTCCCTGCATCCCAATACCCGCACCCCTGCACCCTGTCCCTGCATCCCGATACCCTCACCACTACACCCTGTCCCTGCATCCCGATACCCTCACCACTACACCCTGTCCCTGCATCCCAATACCCTCACCCCTACACCCTGTCCCTGCATTCCGATACCCTCACCAGTACACCCTGTCCCTGCATCCCAATACCCTCACCCCTACACCCTGTCCCTGCATCCCGATACCCTCACTCCTACACCCTGTCCCTGCATCCCGATACCCTCACCCCTACACCCTGTCCCTGCATCCCGATACCCTCACCTCTACACCCTGTCCCTGCATGCCGATACCCTCACCTCTACACCCTGTCCCTGCATCCCGATACCCTCACTCCTACACCCTGTCCCTGCATCCCAATACCCTCACCCCTACACCCTGTCCCTGCATCCCGATACCCTCACCTCTACACCCTGTCCCTGCATGCCGATACCCTCACCCCTTCACCCTGTCCCTGCATCACGATACCCTCACCTCTACACCCTGTCCCTGCATCCCAATACCCTCACCCCTACACCCTGTCCCTGCATCCCGATACCCTCACCCCTACACCCTGTCCCTGCATCCCGATACCCTCACCCCTACACCCTGTCCCTGCATCCCGATACCCTCACCTCTACACCCTGTCCCTGCTTCCCAATACCCTCACCCCTGCACCCTGTCCCTGCATCCCGATACCCTCACCCCTGCACCCTGTTCCTACATCCCAAAACCCTCACCACTACACCCTGTCCCTGCATTCCGATACCCTCACCCCTACACCCTGTCCCTGCATCCCGATACCCTCACCTCTACACTAGAGATGAGCGCCTGAAATTTTTCGGGTTTTGTGTTTTGGTTTTGGGTTCGGTTCCGCGGCCGTGTTTTGGGTTCGACCGCGTTTTGGCAAAACCTCACCGAATTTTTTTTGTCGGATTCGGGTGTGTTTTGGATTCGGGTGTTTTTTTTTAAAAAACACTAAAAAACAGCTTAAATCATAGAATTTGGGGGTCATTTTGATCCCATATTATTATTAACCTCAAAAACCATAATTTCCACTCATTTTCAGTCTATTCTGAATACCTCACACCTCACAATATTATTTTTAGTCCTAAAATTTGCACCAAGGTCGCTGGATGACTAAGCTAAGCGACACTAGTGGCCGACACAAACACCTGGCCCATCTAGGAGTGGCACTGCAGTGTCACGCAGGATGTCCCTTCCAAAAAACCCTCCCCAATCAGCACATGACGCAAAGAAAAAAAGAGGCGCAATGAGGTAGCTGACTGTGTGAGTAAGATAAGCGACCCTAGTGGCCGACACAAACACCGGGCCCATTTAGGAGTGGCACTGCAGTGTCACGCAGGATGTCCCTTCCAAAAAACCCTCCCCAATCAGCACATGACGCAAAGAAAAAAAGAGGCGCAATGAGGTAGCTGACTGTGTGAGTAAGATTAGCGACCCTAGTGGCCGACACAAACACCGGGCCCATTTAGGAGTGGCACTGCAGTGTCACGCAGGATGTCCCTTCCAAAAAACCCTCCCCAATCAGCACATGACGCAAAGAAAAAAAGAGGCGCAATGAGGTAGCTGACTGTGTGAGTAAGATTAGCGACCCTAGTGGCCGACACAAACACCGGGCCCATTTAGGAGTGCCACTGCAGTGTCACGCAGGATGTCCCTTCCAAAAAACCCTCCCCAATCAGCACATGACGCAAAGAAAAAAAGAGGCGCAATGAGGTAGCTGACTGTGTGAGTAAGATTAGCGACCCTAGTGGCCGACACAAACACCGGGCCCATTTAGGAGTGGCACTGCAGTGTCACGCAGGATGTCCCTTCCAAAAAACCCTCCCCAAACAGCACATGACGCAAAGAAAAATAAAAGAAAAAAGAGGTGCAAGATGGAATTGTCCTTGGGCCCTCCCACCCACCCTTATGTTGTATAAACAAAACAGGACATGCACACTTTAACCAACCCATCATTTCAGTGACAGGGTCTGCCACACGACTGTGACTGATATGACGGGTTGGTTTGGACCCCCCCCAAAAAAGAAGCAATTAATCTCTCCTTGCACAAACTGGCTCTACAGAGGCAAGATGTCCACCTCATCATCACCCTCCGATATATCACCGTGTACATCCCCCTCCTCACAGATTATCAATTCGTCCCCACTGGAATCCACCATCTCAGCTCCCTGTGTACTTTGTGGAGGCAATTGCTGCTGGTCAATGTCTCCGCGGAGGAATTGATTATAATTCATTTTAATGAACATCATCTTCTCCACATTTTCTGGATGTAACCTCGTACGCCGATTGCTGACAAGGTGAGCGGCGGCACTAAACACTCTTTCGGAGTACACACTTGTGGGAGGGCAACTTAGGTAGAATAAAGCCAGTTTGTGCAATGGCCTCCAAATTGCCTCTTTTTCCTGCCAGTATAAGTATGGACTGTGTGACGTGCCTACTTGGATGCGGTCACTCATATAATCCTCCACCATTCTTTCAATGGTGAGAGAATCATATGCAGTGACAGTAGACGACATGTCCGTAATCGTTGTCAGGTCCTTCAGTCCGGACCAGATGTCAGCATCAGCAGTCGCTCCAGACTGCCCTGCATCACCGCCAGCGGGTGGGCTCGGAATTCTGAGCCTTTTCCTCGCACCCCCAGTTGCGGGAGAATGTGAAGGAGGAGATGTTGACAGGTCGCGTTCCGCTTGACTTGACAATTTTCTCACCAGCAGGTCTTTCAACCCCAGCAGACTTGTGTCTGCCGGAAAGAGAGATCCAAGGTAGGCTTTAAATCTAGGATCGAGCACGGTGGCCAAAATGTAGTGCTCTGATTTCAACAGATTGACCACCCGTGAATCCTTGTTAAGCGAATTAAGGGCTCCATCCACAAGTCCCACATGCCTAGCGGAATCGCTCCGTGTTAGCTCCTCCTTCAATGTCTCCAGCTTCTTCTGCAAAAGCCTGATGAGGGGAATGACCTGACTCAGGCTGGCAGTGTCTGAACTGACTTCACGTGTGGCAAGTTCAAAGGGCATCAGAACCTTGCACAACGTTGAAATCATTCTCCACTGCGCTTGAGACAGGTGCATTCCACCTCCTATATCGTGCTCAATTGTATAGGCTTGAATGGCCTTTTGCTGCTCCTCCAACCTCTGAAGCATATAGAGGGTTGAATTCCACCTCGTTACCACTTCTTGCTTCAGATGATGGCAGGGCAGGTTCAGTAGTTTTTGGTGGTGCTCCAGTCTTCTGTACGTGGTGCCTGTACGCCGAAAGTGTCCCGCAATTTTTCTGGCCACCGACAGCATCTCTTGCACGCCCCTGTCGTTTTTTAAATAATTCTGCACCACCAAATTCAAGGTATGTGCAAAACATGGGACGTGCTGGAATTTGCCCATATTTAATGCACACACAATATTGCTGGCGTTGTCCGATGCCACAAATCCACAGGAGAGTCCAATTGGGGTAAGCCATTCCGCGATGATCTTCCTCAGTTGCCGTAAGAGGTTTTCAGCTGTGTGCGTATTCTGGAAACCGGTGATACAAAGCGTAGCCTGCCTAGGAAAGAGTTGGCGTTTGCGAGATGCTGCTACTGGTGCCGCCGCTGCTGTTCTTGCGGCGGGAGTCCATACATCTACCCAGTGGGCTGTCACAGTCATATAGTCCTGACCCTGCCCTGCTCCACTTGTCCACATGTCCGTGGTTAAGTGGACATTGGGTACAACTGCATTTTTTAGGACACTGGTGAGTCTTTTTCTGACGTCCGTGTACATTCTCGGTATCGCCTGCCTAGAGAAGTGGAACCTAGATGGTATTTGGTAACGGGGGCACACTGCCTCAATAAATTGTCTAGTTCCCTGTGAACTAACGGCGGATACCGGACGCACGTCTAACACCAACATAGTTGTCAAGGCCTCAGTTATCCGCTTTGCAGCAGGATGACTGCTGTGATATTTCATCTTCCTCGCAAAGGACTGTTGAACAGTCAATTGCTTACTGGAAGTAGTACAAGTGGGCTTACGACTTCCCCTCTGGGATGACCATCGACTCCCAGCAGCAACAACAGCAGCGCCAGCAGCAGTAGGCGTTACACGCAAGGATGCATCGGAGGAATCCCAGGCAGGAGAGGAATCGTCAGAATTGCCAGTGACATGGCCTGCAGGACTATTGGCATTCCTGGGGAAGGAGGAAATTGACACTGAGGGAGTTGGTGGGGTGGTTTGCGTGAGCTTGGTTACAAGAGGAAGGGATTTACTGGTCAGTGGACTGCTTCCGCTGTCACCCAAAGTTTTTGAACTTGTCACTGTCTTATTATGAATGCGCTGCAGGTGACGTATAAGGGAGGATGTTCCGAGGTGGTTAACGTCCTTACCCCTACTTATTACAGCTTGACAAAGGGAACACACGGCTTGACACCTGTTGTCCGCATTTCTGTTGAAATACCTCCACACCGAAGAGCTGATTTTTTTGGTATTTTCACCTGGCATGTCAACGGCCATATTCCTCCCACCGACAACAGGTGTCTCCCCGGGTGCCTGACTTAAACAAACCACCTCACCATCAGAATCCTCCTGGTCAATTTCCTCCCCAGCGCCAGCAACACCCATATCCTCCTCATCCTGGTGTACTTCAACACTGACATCTTCAATCTGACTATCAGGAACTGGACTGCGGGTGCTCCTTCCAGCACTTGCAGGGGGCGTGCAAATGGTGGAAGGCGCATGCTCTTCACGTCCAGTGTTGGGAAGGTCAGGCATCGCAACCGACACAATTGGACTCTCCTTGTGGATTTGGGATTTCGAAGAATGCACAGTTCTTTGCTGTGCTTTTGCCAGCTTGAGTCTTTTCATTTTTCTAGCGAGAGGCTGAGTGCTTCCATCCTCATGTGAAGCTGAACCACTAGCCATGAACATAGGCCAGGGCCTCAGCCGTTCCTTGCCACTCCGTGTGGTAAATGGCATATTGGCAAGTTTACGCTTCTCCTCCGACAATTTTATTTTAGGTTTTGGAGTCCTTTTTTTACTGATATTTGGTGTTTTGGATTTGACATGCTCTGTACTATGACATTGGGCATCGGCCTTGGCAGACGACGTTGCTGGCATTTCATCGTCTCGGCCATGACTAGTGGCAGCAGCTTCAGCACGAGGTGGAAGTGGATCTTGATCTTTCCCTAATTTTGGAACCTCAACATTTTTGTTCTCCATATTTTAATAGGCACAACTAAAAGGCACCTCAGGTAAACAATGGAGATGGATGGATACTAGTATACAATTATGGACGGACTGCCGAGTGCCGACACAGAGGTAGCCACAGCCGTGAACTACCGTACTGTACTGTGTCTGCTGCTAATATAGACTGGTTGATAAAGAGATGTAGTAGTATGTATGTATAAAGAAGAAAGAAAAAAAAACCACGGGTAGGTGGTATACAATTATGGACGGACTGCCGAGTGCCGACACAGAGGTAGCCACAGCCGTGAACTACCGTACTGTACTGTGTCTGCTGCTAATATAGACTGGTTGATAAAGAGATGTCGTAGTATGTATGTATAAAGAAGAAAGAAAAAAAAACCACGGTTAGGTGGTATACAATTATGGACGGACTGCCGAGTGCCGACACAGAGGTAGCCACAGCCGTGAACTACCGTACTGTACTGTGTCTGCTGCTAATATAGACTGGTTGATAAAGAGATGTCGTAGTATGTATGTATGAAGAAGAAAGAAAATAAAACCACGGTTAGGTGGTATACAATTATGGACGGACTGCCGAGTGCCGACACAGAGGTAGCCACAGCCGTGAACTACCGTACTGTACTGTGTCTGCTGCTAATATAGACTGGTTGATAAAGAGATGTCGTAGTATGTATGTATAAAGAAGAAAGAAAAAAAAACCACGGTTAGGTGGTATACAATTATGGACGGACTGCCGAGTGCCGACACAGAGGTAGCCACAGCCGTGAACTACCGTACTGTACTGTGTCTGCTGCTAATATAGACTGGTTGATAAAGAGATGTCGTAGTATGTATGTATGAAGAAGAAAGAAAAAAAAACCACGGTTAGGTGGTATACAATTATGGACGGACTGCCGAGTGCCGACACAGAGGTAGCCACAGCCGTGAACTACCGTACTGTACTGTGTCTGCTGCTAATATAGACTGGTTGATAAAGAGATGTCGTAGTTTGTATGTATAAAGAAGAAAGAAAAAAAAACCACGGTTAGGTGGTATACAATTATGGACGGACTGCCGAGTGCCGACACAGAGGTAGCCACAGCCGTGAACTACCGTACTGTACTGTGTCTGCTGCTAATATAGACTGGTTGATAAAGAGATGTAGTAGTATGTATGTATAAAGAAGAAAGAAAAAAAAACCACGGGTAGGTGGTATACAATTATGGATGGACTGCCGAGTGCCGACACAGAGGTAGCTACAGCCGTGAACTACCGTACTGTGTCTGCTGCGACTGGATGATAAATAATGATATAAAAAATATATATATATCACTACTGCAGCCGGACAGGTATATATATTATATAATGACGGACCTGCTGGACACTGTCTGTCAGCAGAATGAGTTTTTTATAGAATAAAAAAAAAAACACCACACAAGTGAAGTCACACGACGAGTGTTTAACTTTTTCAGGCAATCACAATATAGTATACTACTAACTATACTGGTGGTCAGTGTGGTCAGGTCACTGGTCAGTCACACTGGCAGTGGCACTCATGCAGCAAAAGTGTGCACTGTTTAATTTTAATATAATATGTACTCCTGGCTCCTGCTATAACCTATAACTGGCACTGCAGTGCTCCCCAGTCTCCCCCACAATTATAAGCTGTGTGAGCTGAGCACAGTCAGATATATAATATATACATAGATGATGCAGCACACTGGGCTGAGCAGTGCACACAGATATGGTATGTGACTGTCTTGTACTCCTGGCTCCTGCTATAACCTATAACTGGCACTGCAGTGCTCCCCAGTCTCCCCCACAATTATAAGCTGTGTGAGCTGAGCACAGTCAGATATATAATATATACATAGATGATGCAGGCATGCAGCACACTGGGCTGAGCAGTGCACACAGATATGGTATGTGACTGAGTCACTGTGTGTACCGTTTTTTTCAGGCAGAGAACGGATATATTAAATAAAACAACTGCACTGCTGGTGGTCACTGTGGTCAGTCACTAAACTCTGCACTCTCTTCTACAGTATCAGCCTCAGGTCAATCTCTCTCTCTCTCTCCTAATCTAAATGGAGAGGACGCCAGCCACGTCCTCTCCCTATCAATCTCAATGCACGTGTGAAAATGGCGGCGACGCGCGGCTCCTTGTATAGAATCCGAGTCTCGCGAGAATCCGACAGCGTCATGATGACGTTCGGGCGCGCTCGGGTTAACCGAGCAAGGCGGGAAGATCCGAGTCGCTCGGACCCGTGAAAAAAAACATGAAGTTCGTGCGGGTTCGGATTCAGAGAAACCGAACCCGCTCATCTCTACTCTACACCCTGTCCCTGCATCCCGATACCCTCACCCCTACACTCTGTCCCTGCATTCCGATACCCTCACCAGTACACCCTGTCCCTGCATCCCAATACCCTCATCCCTATCCCTTTTCTCTGCCTTCATAAATTTCAGCTCCAGACCCGTGTGGGCTTTAATCTGGCACTGGATACAGCATATGCCAGGAACTTATCTTCCTGCCCCACAATGCTGTTTTGTGACCTCCTGATGTCACATGTGCTGGTGGTGGTGGGGGGAACCTGCTCAAGGTTACCTTGCATCCTGCTATGGTTCCGGAGGGGATGTTCACTGTATTACTAGCAGGAATCTGGCATCAGCATTGGGTCAGCACCAGAGGCTACTGTAAATACACACTATACAATTATCTATCCAATCTGGCTGTTTGGAATGAAAATTTTGTAATGTATGGGAACAAATGACATCGACCATTTGTTGCCAAACACTGGAAAATGGAGAAAAACTGTAGTTCAGACAAATTGGTAAAACCAATTTATCTGAACGTCCATTTTTGTTCATTTTTTCCGGTGTTTGGGAGCAAATGATTGATTGTCACTTACTCCTATACATTACCAAATTTGAATTCCAACCATCCATATTGGACAGATAGTGGGGTATATTTACTAAGGTCCCGATTTTGACCGAGATGCCGTTTTTTCATCAAAGTGTCATCTCTGTAATTTACTAAGCAAAAATCACGGCAGTGATGAGGGCATTCGTAATATTTTGGAAGTCCTAGGAAAAAAATCACGAATCAATACACCATCGGTCAAATACGCCTGCAATTTGCTAGAAATCGGGAATTTACTAAAAAGTGCAAAACACAAACACTGCCGACAATAGCCAAACACTGCCGTGATAAAATACAAATCGTGAAAAAGTGCTAAAAAAAACCAGACCTGCTTTTTTATCCCGTGTTTGTATAGGCATGCACGGATCCATGAGATCCGTGCATGTTTTTCAGTGGGAAGGGGGAGGAAATGTTATAACTTTTCAGAAAAAAAATTGCGTGGGGTCCCCCCTCCTAAGGCAAACCAGCCTCGGGCTCTTTGAGCCAATCCTGGTTGCAGAAATATGGGGAAAAAATGGACAGGGGTTCCCCCATATTTAAGCAACCAGCATCGGGCTTTGCGCCTGGTCCTGGTTCCAAAAATACGGGGGACAAAAAGAGTAGGGGTCCCCCGTATTTTTGAAACCAGCACCGGGCTCCACTAGCTGGACAGATAATGCCACAGCCGGGGGTCACTTTTATACAGTGCCTTGCGGCCATGGCATCAAATATCCAACTAGTCACCCATGGCCGGGGTACCCTGGGGGAGTGGGGACCCCTTCAATCAAGGGGTCCCCCCCCCAGCCACCCAAGGGCCAGGGGTGAAGCCCGAGGCTGTCCCCCCCATCCAATGGGCTGCGGATGGGGGGCTGATAGCCTTTGTGATAAGTGTTTGATATTGTTTTTAGTAGCAGTACTACAAGGCCCAGCAAGCCTTCCCCGCAAGCTGGTACTTGGAGAACCACAAGTACCAGCATGCGGCGGAAAAATGGGCCCGCTGGTACCTGTAGTACTACTACTAAAAAAATACCACAATAAAGACATTACACACACACCTTGACAGTATAACTTTAATACATCCATCCACACCTCCATATACACATACTTACCTTATGTTGCCACGCAGGTCGGTCCTCTTCTCCAGTAGAATCCATGGTGTACCTGTAGAAAAAATTATACTCACATAATCCAGTGTTTTCGGCTCCTCGGTAAATCCTTTTGTAATCCACGTACTTGAAAAAATAAAAAAACGAATACCCGACCACGAACTGAAAGGGGACCCATGTTTTCACATGGGCCCCCTTTCCCCGAATGCCAGAAACCCGCTCTGACTGATGTCTAAGTGGGTTTCTTCAGCCAATCAGGGAGCGCCACATTGTGGCACCCTCCTGATCGGCTGTGTGCTCCTGTACTGTCTGACAGGCGGCACACGGCAGTGTTACAATGTAGCGCCTATTCGCTCCATTGTAACCAATGGTGGGAACTTTCAGGTCAGCGGTGAGGTCACTTTCGGTCAACCTCTGACCTGAAAGTTCCCACCATTGGTTACAATGGAGCGCATAGGCGCTACATTGTAACACTACCGTGTGCCGCCTGTCATACAGTACAGGAGCACACAGCCGATCAGGAGGGTGCTACAACGTGGCGCTCCCTGATTGGCTGAGGAAACCCACTTAGACATCAGTCACAGTGGGTTTCTGGCATTCGGGGAAAGGGGGCCCATGTGAAAACATGGGTCCCCTTTCAGTTCGTGGTCGGGTATTCGTTTTTTTATTTTTTCAAGTACGTGGATTACAAAAGGATTTACCGATGAGCCGAAAACACTGGATTATGTGAGTATAATTTTTTCTACAGGTACACCATGGATTCTACTGGAGAAGAGGACCGACCTGCGTGGGAACATAAGGTAAGTATGTGTATATGGAGGTGTGGATGGATGTATTAAAGTTATACTGTCAAGGTGTGTGTGTAATGTCTTTATTGTGGTATTTTTTTAGTAGTAGTACTACAGGTACCAGCGGGCCCATTTTTCCGCCGCATGCTGGTACTTGTGGTTCTCCAAGTACCAGCTTGTGGGGGAGGCTTGCTGGGCCTTGTAGTACTGCTACTAAAAACAATATCAAACACTTATCACAAAGGCTATCAGCCCCCCATCCGCAGCCCATTGGATGGGGGGGACAGCCTCGGGCTTCACCCCTGGCCCTTGGGTGGCTGGGGGGGGACCCCTTGATTGAAGGGGTCCCCACTCCCCCAGGGTACCCCGGCCAGGGGTGACTAGTTGGATATTTGATGCCACGGCCGCAAGGCACTGTATAAAAGTGACCCCGGCTGTGGCATTATCTGTCCAGCTAGTGGAGCCCGGTGCTGGTTTCAAAAATACGGGGGACCCCTACTCTTTTTGTTCCCCGTATTTTTGGAACCAGGACCAGGCGCAGAGCCCGATGCTGGTTGCTTAAATATGGGGGAACCCCTGTCCATTTTTTTCCCATATTTCTGCAACCAGGATCGGCTCAAAGAGCCCGAGGCTGGTTTGCCTTAGGAGGGGGGACCCCACGCAATTTTTTTTTTACATTTAAACTTAATTTTTTTTTTAAACAAAGTGCACAATGAAGCCCAGCACGGATCTCTCAGATCCGGCCGAGATTCATTGTATTAAAGTCGGCAGTGTTTTACAAGTCACTCACGTAAAACACTGCCTAAAAAAACGAATGACATCGACATCGGAAAACCCGAAAATGCAGAATACGGCAGCTTAGTAAATTAGTCGTAATCAATTCAAAAAGTTGCATATTTACACTTTCGATGTCATTCGTGATTGAACTTTGACCTCAAACGGGAAAACACGAATCTTAGTAAATTTACCCCAATGTATATTGTGTACCGACAGTAGTTTTAGGGTTTACCTTGTAAAGCCACCAGAGCTCCAGGGTCTCAGTTTTATTGCTACCAATGATCTGAAGACTATGGTGGTCATTCCGAGTTGTTCGCTCGCAAGCTGCTTTTAGCAGCTTTACACACGCTAAGCCGCCGCCTACTGGGAGTGAATCTTAGCATAGTAAAATTGCGAACGAAAGATTAGCAGAATTGCGAATAGACACTTCTTAGCAGTTTCTGAGTAGCTCCAGACTTACTCGGCCACTGCGATCAGTTCAGTCAGTTTCGTTCCTGGTTTGACGTCACAAACACACCCAGCGTTCGGCCAGACACTCCTCCGTTTCTCCAGCCACTCCCGCGTTATTCCCAGAAACGCCAGCGTTTTTTCACACACACCCATAAAACGGCCAGTTTCCGCCCAGAAACACCCACTTCCTGTCAATCACATTACGATCACCAGAACGAAGAAAAAACCTTGTAATGCCGTGAGTAAAATACCTAACTGCATAGCAAATTTACTTGGCGCAGTCGCAGTGCGAACATTGCGCATGCGCAATTAGCCGAAAATCGCTGCGATGCGAAGAAAATTACCAAGCGAACAACTCGGAATGAGGGCCTATGTGCCTAATTAAGACCTGATCGCTGCTGTGCATTTTTTGCAGCAGTCTGCGATCAGACAACCGCCGGCGCCGCTCTTAGAGAGGGAAAACCCGCCCCGTGCAAGTGTGCAAAATTCCATCAGACAGCGGACATTTGCAAATCCATTCGCAACTCTCTCACCAACTAATGATTTTTCCAGTCTGTGCAGAGCCCAGGACTTACTCCTACAGTGCGATACAAACAGGCTGATCGGGTCTGGAGCTGACATCACACACTCTCCCTGAAAACGCTTGCGAACGCCTGCGTTTTCCCTGCACTCCCTGAAAACGTCCAGTTACCACCCACAAACGTCCTCTTCCTGTCAATCACCTTGTGAACCGCTTGTGATCCAAATTTTCACACCATCTTGTTGCTGTTTGGCGACGTGCCTGCGCATTGCGGTGCATACGCATGTGCAGTCATTCAATAATCGCCCGCTGTGCGAATTCGCACAACAGCGATCAGGTCTGAATGCTACTGGAAATGTTGGAGGGTTGAATTGAGACCTGTGTTCTGCATTGAATTGCCCCCAGAGATTTAGGGCATTACATAGATTTTTGGTAGTCTGCATTCATTATGCATTGATGTACAGTATTTGTGTTTTCCCTAGTAACTTCATCAGACCTTTTCTGCACATACTACAGTACACATCTGTTTGTCGCCATGTTATCTATTAAGCACTGACTCTCACAATATTGCCAAATCAATGATTTTTGGTTTGCAATTACAGCTAACCTGTTAGATCATCTTTGGCTGTCTTTTCTTGAATTGGAACATTATTTATTGCTTTCTTCTAAGGTTGTCGGTGATGGACAACTAACAATGAAACATCAAAATGTATTGCCTGGTGCTATATATTATTGATATATAGCACCAGGCAATACATTTTGATGTTTCATTGTGCTTGATGTTAATGAATAAGATTTATTATTTTGTATTTTTTATGTATTTGTCCACTCAGACTGTAATGCATGCTGCAGAAACTTGTTACCATGGTGATGGGTGTAACTTGCACAGCACCGTTGTATTCCGATGACGTCACGGCCTGCATTGCCTGCTGGGTGAGCGGTCCCGGACGGGCTGGCGAGATTCCACTTGCGGTGATGTGTATAAAAGGTATGTATAATGTTTTAGTGTTTGATAAAGCCTAACGGCAGTAGCAGAGGCGGAGCTACTGCCAGTGCAACCAGTGCGTGGCACTGGGGCCCGCCACTTTCCAGGGGCCCAAAGCATGTAATGAGTCAAACTGACTCATTACATGCCGCTGTGTGCTGCGGGCAACCGCTGCCCACAGCACACAGCCGCCCGCAGGACACAAGAGAGGAGCGCAGCGCAGCGGTCACGGGGGTAAGGAGAAGGAGGGAGGTGGAGGAGGGAGCCGCAGCAACGCGTTGCTACTGGTTGAGGCGCTGCTGCTGCTGTCCCTCTGCTTCACTATAGGCTGTCTTTCGAGAACAGCCTATAGTGAAGCAGAGGGACAGAAGCAGCAGCGCCTCAACCAGTAGCAAAGCGCTACTGCGGCTCCCTCCTTCACCTCCCTCCTCCTCCTTCTCTCCTGCCCGGGAATCGTGATCCATCTCTGCCAGAAGCTGCACCGAGGAGCCTGAAAGGGTAAGTATAATTATTTCTTTCTTTCTTTCTTTCTTTCTTTCTTTCTTTCTTTCTTTCTTTCTTTCTTTCTTTCTTTCTTTCTTTCTTTCTTTCTTTCCTTTCTTTCTTTCTTTCTTTCCATGTGCAAAAAGGGGGACTGTCTGCCGCAATGTGTAAAAAGGGGGAATCTGTCTGCCGTGATGTGTAAAAAGGGGACGCTGTCCTTCGCAATGTGTAAAAAGGGGGAATCTGCCTGCCGTAATGTGTAAAAAGGGGGATGCTGTCTGCCATAATGTGTAACAAGGGCACGCTGTCTGCCATAATGTGTAAAAAGGGCACGCTGTCTGCTGTTATGTGTAAAAAGGGCACGCTGTCTGCCGTTATGTTTAAAAAGGGCACGCTGTCTGCCACTATGTGTAAAAAGGGCACGCTGTCTGCCATTATGTGTAAAAAGTGCACGTTGTCTGCCGCTATGTGTAAAAAGGGCACGCTGTCTGCCGTTATGTGTAAAAAGGGGGACGCTGTCTGCCGTAATGTGTAAAAAGGGGACGCTGTCTGCTGTAATGTGTAAAAAGAGGAATCTGTCCGCCGTAAGGTGTAAAAGGGTCTCTACCTGGTGTAGTGGTGCTACTGTGCGGAGTAATTTGAATAATGGAGACTACTGTGCACCGTTTTATGAATGGGTATTATTTTGTGGCCACACCCCTTCCCCACAAAGCCACACCACTATGTATTTTTGCTCGCGCCTACGGTGCGCACTGCCCCTGTTTTGCATGCAGGGGTGGGGCTTCGATGCCGTTTCTTGCACACAGTGCTAAAATGTCTAGTTACGGCACTGTTGCTAGGTATCCATTTCTCTGGCGCTGAGCAGGTCCCACTCACCATATCCTCTCCAGGAGTGAGGGGGTGGACTTGGATGGGATGGGGGGGGGGCCAAAGCATTTTGTCGCACCTGGGCCCACCACTCGCTAGTTCTGCCACTGGGCAGTAGGTGTGACTTCTGAGACGTTGCTAAGCAGCTCCTGATTTCTGTGAGTTATTTAAGCTTTGAGTGCAGCATCTTCATGTTATTACATATCATTTTATGAGGGCACCGGCTGCAGCTGCCTTTTTGCTTTTGTAGTGTCAAACTTTGCCACATTGATATATATATATATATATATATATATATATATATATCGTTTTGCCTTACAAATATTTGCTGCTTTAAAAAAACTGTACAAGTTCAGCCAGAATCTCGGCGCTCTGGACGACTCGCAGTACATTACATCCAGCACATGATTTGTAACAGTGTGACAGGGTACTCCTAGGCAATGGAGGGGTCCATACCTTATCAACAGAGGATGTACATAGTGCTTTGGAAGTTGCACACTGATGAAAAGAAACAGAATAATTAGCTCTTATTTACTGCAAAACACCTACAATCAAGGGCGTAGCTACAATAGGTGCAGGGAGTGCGCCTGCTACGGGGCCCTGGCTGCCTCCAGGGCCCAGCCCTCTCCCTGCACCTGTTTGTGCTGCTAACTGGTTTTTATTTATTCTCCGCGCCGGCCGCTCCGTTTCTCCTCACAGTCACTGATGCTGGGAGGAGGCGCGGCTTTGCCTGCATGGACAACCCGGACCACAGCCCTGCCTCCTCCCTGTTTCAGTCAGTGAGGAGAGAGACAGAGCAACCCGGGTGATCCTGCAGTGCAGCCAATGCCGGGCTTTGAAGGTGAGCACCCGCTCCCTGTGCATTTGGGGAAAGGGGTTGAGGGAGGGAGTTAAGGGAGAGAGCCCTAAGTAGTCTGCCGCAGGGCGGAGGAGGGGGGGTGCGCTGGGGGGCCTGTGAAAATTTGCTATGGGGCCCCCAAAGGTGTACCTACGCCCCTGCCTACAATATAAGTCACTAACACTTCCACACAGGCATCCAAGTGTCCACAATGCAATGGCTGAGTCATGGCATACCTACCAATGGCTCTCAAGCATTGCCTAATACTGACAGAACATTGTATATCCAGCCCAGCAATTCATATAATGTCATACTATGGGCGGGATGTACTAAGCGGAAAATGCGGTAAACTCCCTGTTTACCGCATTTTCCTAATGTACTAACCCCCGGCCGGCAGGACAGCGCCGCGGCGGGGTACGCCAGCTTTAGCTGGCGTACGTCCATAGAAGCCTATGGGCTTATCTCCGCGGCGCTGTGTGAGGGATCCGATCGGATCCCTCCCAGCATGCCCTGCGGCCGCCCCCGTCACCCCGCGCATGCGCAGACTGACTTCTGGGGCCGAATCCCGGAAGTCAGGCTGCCGCTGCGCATCGCGGAGGACAGCTCTTATCGGAAGAGCTGTCCTCCGCAATGCTGATCGCATATGTTAGTACATATGCGATCAGCATCGTGGCGATGAGCGGCGATGTACATTAGTACATCCCGCCCAATATGTCCATAAAAGCAGCACATGGAGAGGGCAGCTTCTGCTTCTCCTCTCCTCCCTGAGGCGTTTGGTGCCTTGGACTTTCACAAGATTATGACGTCAGATCCCCAGTGCCAGCAGTAAAGGGGGGTACTCATGGAGCGATATTCTAAGCAATCTGACTAGATTGCTTAGAATTTAAGCAGGATCGCTCCGTGTGTACCCCATACAGCGATAGCGATGCGCAGCCACGCGCATCGCTATCGCTGGTGCTAGGTTGGCCTGCCATGCAGGCCAATCTAGCGGGTCGCTCATTTCACCCGCTGGGTGAAATGAGCGGCCAACCCGTCTCCCCCCGCACGCTCAGCACAGATCGCGCTGTGCTGAGCGGCGGGAGAGATGTGTGCTGAGCGGTTCGCTCAGCACACATCTCTCGCACATCGGCCTGTCTATATGGGCCCGTCTATATTAGTTCAGCCTCAAAGAGGGCATGGTGGGGAGGAGGCCAACCCCCGCCTCCCTTCTGGTCGGACTACTGTACATCCACAGATTCCGTTCCCATTTTATTACTGGCGGCCCACAATGCAGTGGATGCATATAATGGGTCATTAATAGTCATCATATTGCCGGTGGCTGCGGACCTCTTCATATCGGTAGACCCTGGTGCACTGCACTGGCTGCACCACCAGTAGTTCCACCACTGATTCTCACAATGTAACTTTGCTTTAACCATCTGCTTTATTTGTCAGGATGCCAGGTAATTTTCACATAAGCCAAACAAATTACTTATTGGCAGTCTATAGCACTAATGGGCCCTACACACTTGCAAATTTGTGTGGCCAATATGAACAATCTCATTCAGTAATGAACGATAAATTGTTCATATCGCTCAGTGTGTATGCACCAACGATGAAAGATGTGCGTCCCCGCGCTCGTTCATCGTTGGTGCCGGGTCGTTTATGCCTGCAAGCCAATCTGGACAATATTGTCCATATTTGCATGCAAGGCTGTGGGGTCGGGTGACGTCAGGGAGTGAAGAAACTTCACTCTCCCCGTCACCCCACCCTTCCCCCCGCCGCCGGGTCAGCCGTCGGCCTTCGGGCACCTCGGCGGCAAATCATCAAATGTGTAGAGGGCTTAAGTTAACATAGTCAAACTGGCTATCAAATCAATCAGCTGGTCCCATGTCAAATGCTCTGTCCACAGGAACCAGCACCTTTTTTTAAAGGCTAATCTCCAACTCAGCTCTATCCTAATTGTCTGGTATTGAACCCATGTTTTCCTTTCTCTGATGCTAACATTTTCTGCTTACCTGTATACAGTTTACTAGCCCAGGTGTTCTGTTTGGTTTGCCTGACCGCAGCTCCACCAGGCATCCAATCAGCAGCAGCATGGGCTGAATTCACTTCTAATGCTTGTACGTATTACGTACATTTTGACACACTACCAAGTCACCACTTTGATTTAATTGTTTGTAACATTTTGGTGGGACTACTTGTCTGTTCTTCATATAATTTATCATCTCTGTTAATTACATATTTTTACTTCTAATTCTCTAGTAAATGACAATCTAAACATTATACGTTTTATTGTGACTCCAGTTGGCACATAGTGCCAGATTGACTAGTGATAATATAAAGGGGGTTGTTCAGACCTGATCGCAGCAGCAAATTTGTTAGCAGTTGGGCAAAACCATAGGCACTGTAGGGCAGTGCCGTAACTAGGTATGTGCGCTGTGTGCCTTGCACACAGCGCGGTATGAGCTGGGGCGCATCCAGCCACCAACAAAATGTATATACATGTAAGTGATTGTCAGCTCTACCTCCACTCCAAGCAGAGCTTTCAGTGCAGAAGCAGAAACCGTGAGTAGTGCACACACCCGACCCTGCCCAGCTCACGCCATATAGTAGTAACTCTGAGCTGCAATCATCTCCGCCGCCTTTACCCCCAAAGCCGGTGTTAATTCAGCAGCGCGAAACGCTGCGAGTAGTAACACCCCCCCACCCTCCCCCTCATGGAGACATTCAGCCATGCGATCGCCTCCGCCTCCTCCCCGCTCCCAGTGCAGCAGCGCGGAATCCCCGCCTCAGCTCATGTTAACACTGTGCCCCCCAGCCGCAGCAGCTTACAGCAGCGCCGGGATACTCTGTACAGAACAGAGGTGTCGGAACGGGAGGGGCAGCTTGCCCCCCCACCCCAAATATGAGAGGCGCCACCACCAACTTGCAGGAGGAGTTAATTGCGGTAGTGAACAGAGGCAGTTTGCGCCAGCGGCTCTAGCTGCCTACCGCCGCTTCAGCTGCCTTCTGCAATCGGAGCTCTCAGCTATCCGATCGGGTGACAGCTGATCCATATGAGCTGGCAGCAGCAGGAGCCGGCCCCTGGACGCTGTGCGGAGGCAGCAGTGAGGGGCGTGGCTTAGCAGCCAGGAAAGACAAGCAGAGGATGGCATTATATGCACGCTGAGCCATGCACATTGGTGTAGGGATGGACATCAATCACCTCTGTAGTGCCCAGACACGGTCCTCACACTATAACTGCACGCAGGCAGCAGCCAGCCACACATCTATCTGTGTTTTATGTATGACAGTATGGGATGCATTGCAGGAGGTCTGAGGCTCATGTGCATGAGAGGGTACAGGAGGGCTGATAGCAGGGCCTGACTCTGATGTAATTCGCTGGCTGCAGTACACATAGGAGCTTGTTGCGGCTGCTCTCTCCTGGCCTCCTTCTTCATACCCTGGCACTGGTGAGTCTACATTTTTATATTCTCAGCAACTTGCAGCACCCTAACAGTTCCACAGACAAGAACCAGGGATAAGGGCTGTCAACCCACATAGAGAACAGATAGCGGGAAAACATTCTGAAATCAGTGTGTGACTGTATTGTGACAACTGTGCTGAGCCTCCTGATATGAATAAGGTGAATACGGTGTGGTGTAATGTGAATAGTGAGTGATACATTGTCTCTCTCTCCCTGGCACTGTGTCTTTCCATCTTTCTGCCTGACACCCTCTTTCTCTCTCTCTCTCTCTCTCTCTCTCTCTCTCTCTATGTTTCTCAATCTTTTTTTTCCTGACACTCTCTCTTGCTCCTGTCTCTATCTTTCTCTCTCCCTCCCTCTGACAGGGTTTGGCATTCATTTGCCAGTGGCTGGGATGCCGGCGGTCAGAATACCGACCGCGGCATCCTGATAGTTAGAATCCCGACCCTATCCACAGCCTTCCAGCAGCCTTACCACCTCCCCTACAATGCCCCCGTGGCTTAACCCTAACCTTCCCTGGGGGGTGGCTAAACCTATCCCCCCCCTCCCCGCAGTGTAGTGACAGCGGTAGGGGGTTATGTGTGGGTGCAGGGGTCGAGGTGTGTGTGTGTGTGTGGGTTTGCACAGAGATATATCCCCCCCACCATGGTGCTGACTCCTCCTTCACAGTGGGTCTGCCCCCAGGGGCGCCAAAATTGATCTGATTGATGAACTGTGCTGCAGTGCCCATGGAAGTTGATATCCGCCTCCTCCCCCGGCTCCTGTTCAGGACATAAGGTAACCGTAACATCTGCGTAACAATTAGCATAGCATGGGAAATGGGGGGAAGGGCAGGCGCAGGGGCAAACGCATGATATTTCAGGGGGAGGGTGGGCTATATATACACAGTAATGTGTAAAAGGGAACTCTGTCTGCCATAATTTGTAAAAGGAGACTCTTCTGCCGTAATGTGTAAAAAGAGATCTGCCTGATGTAATGTGTTAAAGGGGGCTCTAACAGCTGTAATGCGTCAAAGAGGATTCTACCTGCTGTAATTTGTAAAAAGTGGACTCGCCTGCCCTAATGTGTCAAAGGGGATTCTACCTGCTGTAATGTGTAAAGGGCCCTACACACTGGCAGACTGGCCCCCGAAGTGCCCGACGGACGATACGGATGACCTGGTGGGGGGTAGACGGGGTAAGTGAAGTTTCTTCACTCCCTCCGTCACCCGGCCCCATAGTCCTGTATGCTAATATGGCCGATATTGTCCACATTGGCTGCAGGCATAAACGAGCCAGCACCAACGATAAACGAGCGCAGGGCTGTGCATCGTTGATCATGGTGCATACACACTGAAAGATATGAACGATATCTCGTTCATTAATGTACATCATCGTTCATATATTTCAGTGTAATTGGTAAATGTGTAGGGCCCATTAAAGGGACTCTACCTGCCGTAATTTGTAAATAGGGGCTCTATCTGCTGTACTGTGTAAAAAGGGACTCTACCTGGCGTAATGTGTGACAGGGGCTCTACCTGATGTAATGTGTGTAAGTGGCACTGCAGTTCAACGTAATTTGAATAATGGAGACTACTGTGCAGCGTAATATGAATTGGTATTATTTTGTGGCCACGCCCCTTCCCTTGAAGCCACACCCCTAAAGTTTTGGCGCGCGGCTACACCGTGCACTGGCCCTGTTTTAAATATTGGGGGGGCGATGCTGTTTCTTGCTCACAGCGCAAAAATGTCTAGTTACGGCACTGCTGTAGGGTGGGCAGATATAACATGTGCATAGAGAGTTAGATTTGGGTGGGGTGCGTTCAAACTGAAATCTAATTTGCAGTGTAAAAATAAAGCAGCCAGTATTTACTCTGCACAGAAACAAGATAACCCACCCAAATCTAACTCTCTCTGCAAATGTTATATCTGCCCCCCCTGCAGTGCACATGGGCTCTCAGTCCGAGTTGTTCGCAGCAATTCATCGCATCACAAACGGCAAAAAACCGCTAACTGCGCATGCACGAATGCTGAAGTGCGCGTGCGCAAAGGGAGCGATACGACGCTTGTGCAAACTTACTAACTGAAATTCTGCACGTACTACACCACCGAAAATAGGGAGTGACAGAGGCGTGACAGAGGCTCGGCTTCGCTATCTAACGAAATGGGCGTGAAAGTGGGCGGCTAGTGTGGGAGTATGCAACCAGCAGTAGGCGTGTTTTTAGCAGAAATGCATATCCGATGGTGAAATGTACACAACAAATGTTCGCTATCTTGTCGCAGCCGAGGAGTAAGTCTGCAGTTACTCTGCACTTGCGAAGTACTGATACACGTGTGTCTGCCCTAATTAGCAATTATTTAGTAAATGAATTCACCTGTTGCCCAATTACTTGTCAAACACTGGTCTGCCAAAATACTACAAACAACAATTGTCTGGACACATAACATTTTCATTGTTAACACCTATAAATCTGACACGCTACCAAATAATGCCTTATTTATTTTAAGTGCAAAATAAACATTGATGTTAAATGCATGTTGTAATTATTTCTTTAATACTGGCAAATGCAATCAAGTGACAATAAACCAACTTCTAAACTACATCAGCTAAATCTTAACAACATAGACATATTCCTATGTACATACCAAATAACATGAACAACATAATGCAGCCTACACTTAATGTTACTTTTTTTGGGGGGGAATATGTGTCCCAATCTAATATTATGTCATGTTGCCCCTAGTAACCCAAGGTCCTATTTTTTTTTCTTTATATGCCCAGTTAAGTGTTGTGCAAGGCATACCTGTTTTAAATTAGAATATGCAATGTTTGTATGAATATTCTGATTGTTCCCTTGTTCCACAAATGTCTATATGCCATGCTAAAGTTTACAGGGCTAAGTTTTCCATAGTGCATAACCTTTAATAAAACACACAAACAATTTTGTAATCAATATTTTTTTACTTCAAAAAATATATTAAAACAGAAACACAACATGGCTACAGATGAGCATCACATACAAAGATGGACAAAGCAACAAGCAGATGCCACTGACAAAATTCACATAGCAGAACCCAGTACTATGGTAACACCATCTTCTGACAAAATATGATGTTTAAGATTTAATAAGTATATGTTGTGAACCCCCAGCCAGACGAAACTTTTAGGGGAACTGAGCTCGATTCTGGAACAAACACACAAACACAACCATACACAGCACGCTAGGAAGAGGAAGATGGCTCAGGTGTACACGAAAATAACTCACAGGCTACAATTTAAAAAAACACAAATATACCCTTTCACTTTGAGGGAGTTGTACATTCTGGCCACACAAGCCAAAAATTAACAAAAACATCGAGGCAAGATGTAAAACATGGGTGCTGCCCATCTGGAGAGACATCACTTTCTCTTCTTTTTACCCACCTGATGTAGTTCTTCACGGCTCGGTCTGCGAAGCGACCTTCAAGGGCCCTGCCTAGTGGGATGTTCTTCCTGGGCAGAGGGAGGGGAGGGAGCAGATGTGGCTGGCTCTCTGCCACTGTGGGCAAGGGAGACAGCGATGTCCTATAGCCCTTGCAGAATTGAATTTGCAATGTCTTTGAAGGAGGAGGCGAGTTGCTCTTGGCCCTGCCTGATCTCTGCCAGACCTTGGCAGAGTTGAGCTACACCTTGCTCCACACTGGTTCTGTGCTCAGTGAGCCGGACAGGTATCTGGCTTACCTCCTGGATCATCCTGTCTTGAAAAGCATTCAGGCTCTCACCATACCTTGCAATTTGAGCCAGGATGTCCGGAATAGCAGAGGGTTGGTTGGGGGAGGCCAGTTGGAATCTGGATGGATGGAATTTGTGGCCCCACAGTGCCAGAGACACTAGGTCCCCCCACCTCAGCCTCAGCCACATAACCCTCCTCTGACTCTACCTGCTCACCCACCTGTGCTGTGTTATGTTCCAAGCAAAAATAAGAATGAGTGGAAAAATAGAAGAAAAAAACAACATGAGACTTTTTGAACCACTAAATTATTTGTTTAGGAATCTGTGTGTAAACTTACCTGGCAAGTCATGTACATTCAGTATTTCAGGCAGGTCCGTGTCCATATGAGACACCCCAACCCCCTCCTCATAACTCACACAGTCCATCGCCATCTCCTCAAGATCTGTGTACTCCATAGTGGCAGCTGGACCTCCCCCTGTTGCCCTCGAGGCATTCCACTCCGCAGACCTCTTGCCCTTCAGGCGGGATTTGAAGTCGGCCCAACTACATATGTGATGAAAAATAGGGGCAAAGTACAGAAAAGTTATGAATACCAGCTTTAATTGATAGTACACATGTTATGTATTTGGTTGCTATAGGCAACATCACATCTAGCTAAGTTTTTCAAAATACTTGGCTCAGAAAATGGTGTGTCAATATACACTTACCGTCTTCTAACTTCCTGTGATGTGCGGACTATTGAGCCGACTTCATTAACAGAATTAGTGATGTCCCTCCAGATTCGCTCTTTGGATGCAGCACCCATGTTTTTTGGTCCTCGATGAATTTTTTCCATGGCCTGTGTGACCAAAACACGTAACTCCCTCTTAGTGAATGCGGGCTGTCTTTTTTTTGGGGGGATGTAGCCTGTGAGCTATCATCCTGTCCCTCCTCACCATCTTCCTCTTCACTAGCTGCTTGGGTACTTTGTGTTTGAGATGTTATTCCGGAATCTCCCTCAGTTACCCCAGTATCTATGTCTGGCAGGGGATTCACTCCTAACTCCTGGGTATCAGAAGATGGAGTTTGTACAGTACTGGGCCCTGCTATCTGAAAATCCAAACTTGCAGCTTCCAGCATCTGCCTCCGCAACGCTAGGCGCCTATGTGTCAAAGCGGACATCTGCTGCTGCACGCGGTCAATCTCTGCTGCCATCTGTTCACGAGTAGCCATGTTGCTGGTGGCATGTGTGTTTGCACAGGTGTCTAGCGATTTATAGCTGCGTGTCCAGTGCGATAATTCGCACAGGTGTCAATTATGCTAATACTTCCAGTAATTGTACAGCCTATTTAAAGGCCAGCTTTGCAGCCTGTGTGAGTGGGTGTATGATGCCAGATGCAGTTTTGTCCAGTTTCATACAAGGTGGTCGTGTTTGGTCAAACATTTCAGAGTGAGTTTCTGTTTCAGTATATTGCAGACAAATGTGCGTTTGTTTGCTTGCAAATGTTTTAATGTTGTGTTGCGTAGTGCTTATTTTATGCAAGTGTAATTTTGTTAGTATTACTAAATTAGGATATTAACAGACCAAGTATGTATGGGTGTGCAATGGTCGTTTGCATTGTTTTAAACAGGGTATTAGTATTTTGGTGGATAATGTTTTTGCATATAAATTTAATCTCATGTACTTTGTAATATTTGTGTGACCTGTAGTTTACATTGTGTCCGTTCTATTGTTGCGAGTGGAGACTTTATATCTTATAGGCCATTTCTCTCTCTTGTAAGTGTCTCATTATTGGATTGATAATCCAAAATTATTTTCTGGCCCAAGTAGCCATTTTTTTGGTTGTTTGTTTCTGCCCAATTTGGAGCCTTAATTTATTGAGCAGGTAAGTTGCCTATCCCTGTATGTCCTGGTGTGTGTTTGTTGCAAGTGTGTATCTGATTTCTTATAGGCCATTTCTCTCTCTTGTAGGTGTCTCATTATTGGATTGATAATCCACATTTCTTTTCTGGCCCAAGTAGCCATTTTTGTTGTTGTTTGTTTCTGCCCAATTTGGAGCCTTAATTTATTGAGCAGGTAAGTTGCCTATCCCTGTATGTCCTGGTGTGTGTTTGTTGCAAGTGTGTATCTGATTTCTTATAGGCCATTTCTCTCTCTTGTAGGTGTCTCATTTCTTTTTTTACAAAGCATTTTCTTTTGCCAAAGTAGGGCTGATTTTTTTTATGTATTTGATACTAAAGGACCCCCTTTTTTTGGATCTGTGTTTTCTGTTTTTTTTTTATTATTTTGTTTTATTAATTTAAATTAGGCATACTTATTTTGTATACAATATATTGTTGCATTTATTATATGGTTAGGTTTGATAACTCAAAATCTTTATGATTTGTGATGTTAACCTATGTTGTAGATAATTAGCTAATTTTTTTTTTTAAATCCAATTATGTGTCTTTGGTCCGTATTTAAATTTTGAAGAAATGGAGTACGCACAAGCAGTAAGTTAACACCCATACACTTTGACTTTGATTATGGATGTCAATGTTTTTTTTTTAATAATGTTTTTTTATTTATTCTTACCTTCATTTTAAGTTGGTGATGTCCATTCATGTGGCAGCTGAAGCCCTCCCACCACAACCCACGGAACCACTCCCACCCCAACCGCCACAAGCCCTCCAACCCCAACCGGCTCCTCATCCTCCAAGGCAACGGAGGCGTGCTAGGCCACCAATTTTCCATACCGTGTCCTCCTTTTTGGGATGCCTGATGATGTGGTATTGCGCAGATACAGGCTGCCACCTCATCTAATCCTAGACACTCTCTCCATAATAGAGAGTGATCTAGAACAATCCATTAGGTATCCTACAGCAATACCAGCATTGACACAATTCCTTGCTGTGTTACATTTTGTTGCCACTGGGTCCTATCAGCATGTGGTGGGAGATCTGGTTGGCATGTCGCAGGGCAAGTTCAGTAAGGTCCTGTGGTGTGTCAGCCAGGCTTTCATAAAAAGAGTTAAGCAATTTATAGCTATGCCTTTGGATGTTGGTGCCCTGGATGTGGTGAAGCGGCAATTTCAGGAAGGTGGTAGTCGCTTCCCACACGTTATTGGGGTTATGGATGGAACACATGTAGCTATTGTTGCACCAAGACATAATGAAGAAATTTATAGAAACAGGAAACTGTTTCATTCTCTGAATGTAATGGTTGTTTGTGGGCCATCCCTCCAGATCCTGTCCCTGAATGCAAAGTTCCCGGGGAACTCACATGATGCACATGTCATTAGACAATCAGGGATATGGCAGAGATTAAGATCGAGGGAAGGTCAGACATGTGGTTATTGGGTGAGTTTACTATTGTTATGTTTAGAACAGTCATATTTTTTTAATTACATTATGTTTTGACAGATTTTACTTTTTCTATTTTCATCTTATCAAACAGGAGACCGTGGATATCTTTGCACCCCCTGGCTCATGACTCCTTACAGTAAGCCCAGGCAAGGACCACAGACGGCATTTAACTCCGCGCTTACTGCCACTAGACAGCTGGTGGAGCGCACGATTGGTGTCCTTAAAGGGCGTTTTCGTGTGCTCCACCGCACTGGTGGCGACATCATGTATTCGCCGGAGATGGTAAGTAAAATTGTGGTCCTGTGCGCGATCCTACATAACATCACTGTAAGGAGTCGCATAGAGCTTTCCCAAATGGAGGAATTACCGGATGAGGAGCCAGGGGTTGGCCGGTCATTCTGTGGGGGGAGTGTGTCCTGGCGGGGAATGAAGTAAGGGCACGAATTGTCCGTGATTATTTCAGGTAATGTTATCATTCTTTCTTTATTGTGTTTTCTCAAAGGTCACTGTATTTTTTACACTATTTTGCCCTGATGTCATTTAGTTAGCTTGGTAAAGTTCATAGTGTGTTGGTGTTGTTTTGTGAGTCTTTTTTCTTGTTTAGGATAACAATTAATGTGTAATGTTCTCCTTATCATGTTATTTATTTAATCTATTTTTTTTTGTAATTTTATAAATTGTGTAAATTACCTTTTTTTTTTTAATTTATGTTTGGCTTGTGCATCTGTTTACATTACAAATGACACAACATATGATCCTAAATGATGTAAGCTTTCTGACTTTGTGTAGCTGATTGATTTGGCAAAATGTAGTGAGTAAACAGATTTATTTATTTTTGTTTATTTGCTGTGTTTGTTGTTTTTCTCTCTCTCTCTGTCTCTCACTCTCTCTCTCTCTCTCTCTCTCTCTCTCTGTCTCTCTCTCTCTCTCTCTCTCTATATATATATATATATATAGTATTTTGACAACACATGTAAAAAGTATATATATATATACATATACATATATATATATATATATATAGACACAGAGAGAGAGACATATATGATTATGATTTCCAAACACAAATAAACAGGTATATGTTTTGTGTATGCAGAAATGGGAAAACTTTAACCGAAGTTAAAGAATCAGATGTTTTGAATTCTGGATCACTTTCATCAACTGGGAGCTACACTTACCATATCCGGATCTTTAGTGGACTTATACGAACTACGCCAAAAGGAACAGGTGAACAACTTGCCAATTGTTAACACAGCCCTACTACTCAGCATTGAGGACTCCGCACACTGGTGAGGATATAAGAGTGTTTTGGTTCTACCCACTAAAAGGGACGCTATCCAGAGAACCCCCTCCTCCAGCGGTAATATACTGTGGCATTGCAGCCATCAGGACTGTGCTAAAAAGTTTACCTAATTCCAATATCAACAATAAGTCCACATAAATTAAGAAATACGGATAAGTGTAATTAAGGTAGCTCCATGGTGATTCTGTTCTGCTGCAATTTTATCATTTTCATTTGTTATTAATTTTATCTATACATTACATGTATTTTAATAAATTATTATCTTTTTTCACCTAATCCATTCAGCTCCACGTGTTCCTATCTCCACCATAGTTAATGATTATAACTGCCGAATTCTTTATAACACACAGCGCTGCTATCTTTGTTTGTTGTCTATCGTCTACATATGTTTTGTGTATGTATATATATATAACTCTATAGAGACATATTTCTAAAGCTACTTTGTTATTTTAATTACATTTGAACATACAAATCTACAATGCTAGAATCTACAATGCTAGTTAATTTAAATCCTGTGTGTGGACCCCAAATTTGCAAAAATAAGTGTGTGTATGTGAGTGTGTGAGTGTGATTGTGAGTGAGTTTGTGTGTGAAAGTTGTATTAAGTATAATTTTTTACAACATTTACACTAACTTTTCGCAGGTGCGAATTAACGCTGATGCAAAATGTACACACTGTCATGAACATTTATGTACACATATCAATAAAGTTTAATACAGATGACACCATACAATTTCAACCAATTAAAAAGAACCACACACACTATAAATACATGCCCATGTATGGGAAACGCCATTGGCACCATGCGCGCAGCTGCCTTCACACGCCGGGAGCTGCGCGTGCTTGTCGCTGTGATCAACCACCGCGTAGGCCGCGCAGGGCCCGTAATCCCTAACAGGGTTAAGCGCGAGGCCTACGCGGAGGCCCTCCGCATACTGCGGAGGAACATCCGCAGTCGGCGTAGTATAATACAATTAGAGAGGCGGTGGAGCGATCTCCGCCGGAGCTGTTGGCGGAGCTACGCCAGCAAATACACACTGTCATGAACATTTATGTACACATATCAATAAAGTTTAATACAGATGACACCATACAATTTCAACCAATTAAAAAGAACCACACACACTATAAATACATGCCCATGTATGGGAAACGACATTGGCACCATGCGCGCAGCTGCCTTCACACGCCGGGAGCTGCGCGTGCTTGTCGCTGTGATCAACCACCGCGTAGGCCGCGCAGGGCCCGTAATCCCTAACAGGGTTAAGCGCGAGGCCTACGCGGAGGTCCGCCGGATACTGCGGAGGAACATCCGCAGTCGGCGTAGTATAATACAATTAGAGAGGCAGTGGAGCGATCTCCGCCGGAGCTGTTGGCGGAGCTACACCAGCAAATACGCATACGGCGTAGACGCAGTAAGTTGAACACTACATGCAATTTGTTGGCACTGAGAATATTTGCTGCAATTTTAATTTGTATATACATCACTTTTTGACTGAGAGGATCTATGGATCTATACTTATACATTTAGCAGACTGGGTAATGATACTATTGTATCAAAATACTTACACAAGCTTCAACATTGTGTGTGCTTATGGTTTGCAGTACTGAGTTTGTAGCAAAGTGCTTGTGAAAATGTAGTTGTACTGAGTTGGTACACATGCTAGCGGCTGTACCAAATAACTTTATATGTGTATTTAACATGGTCAATATCAATGTTTTTGAAACATGATGTTTTTTAAACAATAAACATTTTTTTAAAAACATTACATATGTCATTCTAGGGCAAGCACAACGGCGAGCAGTGGCTGGCAGAAGAGGCCAAATTTCAGCCCAACAACCATCTCCGCCAACCTCCCCTTCTGTGGCCCACTCCCCCTTTCCGGCCCACTCCCCCTCTCCGGCCCACACCCCCTCTCCGGCAACCTCCCCCTCTCCTGCCACCTCCCCCTCTCTGGCCCACACCCCCTCTCCGGCAACCTCCCCCTCTCCGGCCCACTCCCACTCTCCTTCACAATCCACCTCTCTTTCCAAAATCCCCTCTCTGGCCCAAACCCACTCTCTTTCCCAATCCCCCTCTCCCGCCCAATCGCACTCTCCGGCCCAATCACACTCTCCGGCCCAATCCCCCTCTCCGGCCCAATCCCCCTCCTTTTCACAATTCCCCTCTCTGCCCCCCTCCCCCTCTGTGTACCAAACCACCTCTCCATCACCCTCACCCTATCTTGCTCAACCACCCTCTGTAAGGTCCTCCCCCTTCCATCCTCTTTCCCAAATGGACCCTCCTTCCCCCATCCTGACTCCTTCCCCCATCCAGTCTCCATCCCCCAGCCAAACACCTTCGCCACCATCAGAATGGGCAGCAGAGGCCCCTGAGCCACTTGAGGGAGGTGGGCAAGTGGCAGAGGAAAGTAAGTTCACACACATTGTTTTAATTAGAAAAATAGTATTTAACGACACATTAAAATAAATGCATTGTTGTACTGTGGCCAATCTTTTGTCAAGGTTAAATGCTTATGTGGACAGGTTTGCCTGCACAACAAGGTTTGTATATGAAACATTATATGGCAAACATTTAAACCTGAGTGGAACTTTTTGTGTGGTTTCAATTATACAATAGTGCCTGGTTAATGCAATATTTGCACATTAAAGTCGCAGGAGTCAATTTGTTAGGCAGGCTAAGGACACAGTTATTTGTGTTGTGAAAGTTACACTCCTACTATATCACAGCTGCCCACCGCTGACCAGCGCTCACTGCTGCACGCTGCACCGCCATTGAAAGCTGACCACCGCAGACCACAACTGGCGGTGGTCAGAGGGACATCAACGCCGCAGCGACGAAGGACAGCTTAGTACCGCCGCATCCCCCGCAGACCATGGGCTCATACGCCACCGACAACCACAGTCCCTTCCGCACCTCCGCTGCACATATCAGGTAATGTTCCCCTATGTCCCTGCTGTCACGCTCTAAGTCCCTGCTGTCACTCAGTCCCTGCTGTCACTCTCTCAGTCCCTGCTGTCACTCTCTCTCCCTGTCCCTGAATTGTGGGTCATACCGTTTGCTATAATGTGAATTTCGGCTCATACCATGTGCTGTAATGTGAATTTCGGGTCATACCGTGTGCTATAATGTGAATTTCGGCTCATACAGTGTGGTAAAAATCAGAATTTTGGGTCATACCATGTGCTGTAATGTGAATTTCGGCTCATACCGTGTGCTGTAATGTGAATTTCGGCTCATACTGTGTAGTAAAATATGAATTTTTGCTCATACTGTGTGCTGTAATGTGAATTTCGGCTCATACTGTGTGCTGTAATGTGAATTTCGGCTCATACTGTGTGCTGTAATGTGAATTTCGGCTCATACGGTGTGCTCTAATGTGAATTTCGGCTCATACTGTGTGGTAAAATATGAATTTCGGGTCATACGGTGTGCTGTAATGTGAATTTCGGCTCATACCATGTGCTGTAGTGTGAATTTTGGCTCATACCATGTGCTGTAATGTGAATTTTGGCTCATACCATGTGCTGTAGTGTGAATTTTGGCTCATTCCGTGTGCTGTAATGTGAATTTCGGCTCATACTGTGTGGTATCAGGTGAAAGGGGCGCCAGTACTAGATAGTATAAGGGGTCCTACTACACTGAAGGACACGCCCCCATTTGAGTGGCCACACCCCCTCTTCCGGAGGCGTGTGCATAATTGCAACCTTCACTTTTCCATACCCCCACTTCAAAATGTCCACTTCGACCACTGTATATGTATGTGTATATATATATATATATATATATATATATAAAATCTCAGTGCCTCCCCAGCCAATGACCTCACCGCACGTCACTGCCACAAAGTTCTAGTTACAACCCTGGTGCCTATCTATAATACTGTATAAAACAACAGACTGTGGTATTATACTATATATGGATGTGGGGCTGGATGCTTTTTAACTTGTGTGCATTTAATATAATATTTGTCAGGTTTTCTTTTGCTGTTATTTGGCTGCTTCAGGAGGATCAACATACTGTTAACACAGCCTCTAGATAACGTCGGGAGGGGGGGGGGTGTAGGCAGAAATTTTGCCTAGGGTGCCGAGAAACCTTGCACCGGCCCTGGACGCCAGCCACGTCCTCTCACTATCATTTCCAATGCACGAGTGAAAAATGGCGGCGACGCGCGGCTCCTTATATAGAATCCGAATCTCGCGAGAATCCAACAGCGGGATGATGACGTTCGAGCGCGCTCGGGTTAACCGAGCAAGGCGGGAAGATTCGAATCTGCCTCGGAACCGTGTAAAATGGGTGAAGTTCGGGGGGGTTCGGATTCCGACGAGCCGAACCCGCTCATCACTAATATATATATATATATATATATATATATATATAAAGATCTTTAGTAAATCTTCAATAAGACTTCAATAACGCTATTCTAAAGATCAAACAGCAGATTGCACGTTTCAGCAGCCCAGATGCTGTAACAATTTCTCAGTCTCCAGCCAACACCTGGGGCGACTTATTATTATCGTCAGCATACAAGATCTGACTAGTCTGGTCCATCACCATTTATCTAGTGACCCACACACTTAGGTATCCAGTGGCTTCCAGCTGTACTGGGTGTTGCACATGTGCAGGACCATAACTAGGTGTGTGCGAAGAATGGGATCAGACAGGCAGTGATTGCAAATGGGTAATTACCAGAAATCTTGGAACTGGGTTTTAATCAGTTCCAAAAAGGCATGGAAAGAGGATGATATATCACCGGGTAGACTTGCAGGGTAGACTTGCAGGCACTCCGCTCCTTAAGGTATTGTCCTCCTTGCACTCTCCAGTTGCCTGATCCCCACTAACGCCTTTCAACCCCCTCTGGGGTCTTTTTCAAGGTAATGAATGTTGCTAGTCCATCCAAACAATCCTTATATACCTAATATCCAATCCCTTCACTTTTCCCTACTGAACAATACCTAACTGCTAAGGCTGGTCTCTCTCCAATCATAGATCTCCTCTAAGTCATGTGACCATAAACAGTTGCCATCTCCAGGGCAACAGTGTGTTTTTCTATTAACACTGATGTCACTTGATATTGGTCACGTGTTCTGGCCCGGCGTCTATCTGCTGCCATCTTTTATTCTTCCGTAATCTCCATCACTGCGTTTCCATTGCGTTTTCATTCCCATGGAGATGGCACAGTGACTGCTTCATTTCCTCCCCACCTGCTGTCTTGGTGACGTGTCGGGCACTTTGTATTTCCTGGATTTTGGATAGATGCGTGCATGTTGTAATGGCAACAGAAGCGGCTTGTCATCGCTTCCTTTAAACTTGGGATTTTATATGTATTTTATCTGGGCATATATTATATATGCAGACTTGCTGACATTGGTCATTTATTTATTTATTTATTTTATTGCATGTTGCAATTAACTCTCTATCTGTCCCTACATCCCTGCTGCCTCTCTCTCTCTGTTTTTCACCCCTGCTGCCTCTCTTTTTGTCCCTACACCCCTGCTGCCTCTCTCTGTCCCTACGTCCCTGCTGCCTCTCTGTCTCTATGTCCTTGCTGTCTCTCTCTCTATTTCTATGTCCCTGTTGCCTCTTTCTGTCCCTAAGTCCCTGCTGCCTTACTCTGTCTTTGCTTGCACTCTTTCTCTGTGTCCCTGCTGCCACTTTCTTTGTCTCTGTTTCCCTGCTGCCACTCTCTCTGTCTCTATGTTCCTGCTGCCTCTATCTGTTCCTACATCCCTGCTGCCTCTCTCTTCATCCCAACTGCTTCTCCCTAAGGGGTCTATTTACTAAGCCTTGGATGGAGATAAAGTCACTGGAGATAAAGTACCAGCCAATCGGCTCCTAACTGTCATGTCACAGGCTGTATTTGAAAAAGGACAGTTAGGAGCCGATTGGCTGGTACTTTATCTCCAGCGACTTTATATCCATCCAAGGCTTAGTAAATAGACCCCTAAGTCCCTGCTGACCCTCTATCTGTCTCTGTCCCTGCTGCCTCTTTATCTGTTTCTATGTCCCTACTGCCTCTCTCTGTCTGCCATTCTCTCTCTGTACACCCGAGTTGGGGGGGGGGGGGGGGGGCTTAAAAATGTTGCTATGGGGCCCACAAAGTTTTAGTTAAGCCCCTGCCTCTATATAATTATGGGGCTGATTCAGAGGTGGACGCTAATGGCACCTCTGCAGTTGTGCAGAATTATGCAAAAGATAAATGAGGTGTATTAAGTAAAAAAGTAGCCCAGGATTCTGTAGTGTGCTGCTGCATCTGAAGGGGCAGCACAGGATCATCTGCGTGCACATAGGACATCGAGTAACCATGAGGTTACTCAGGATGTCGCAGAACCAGATCTGCGCATATGCAGTGCGGTGCCCGCTCATGCGCAGATCATTAAACAGAGATTTATATAAATCTCAGAAACAGGCCCTATATGTGTAACCAATATCTCCCCATATTAGCTAATAACACTGTTCTATAACATGACTTTTTCTTTTATCTTTAGCCTAATCTGAGCCGGATAGAGCCATGCCAGTTCAGGATTTCCAACATCACATCTTGTCCTACCGGCATTCAACATGAAGGGGAGAAAACCTGAGATTTGGGCACTGCAATAAGTGCCCGATCTGTGCTCAGCTGGGCATTGCAGCAATACCCAAGGGAGAGATGTAGAAAACCTTCTAAAGAGTTTGTTGTCCATAGCAACCAATGAGCTTCTAGCTATCACTTATTAAATATATTCTATAAAATGATAGTTAGAACCTGGTTGGTTGCTATGGGCATTGCATGGTGGTCACTGGGATGCTCATTGAGCATTGTATGGGGGTCACTGGGATGATTCTTGTATTGAATATCTCTTACTGGGATGGTAGACAGAGGCATTGTGATTTATTTTTTCTTTTACACTGCAAGGAAAAATGTGAGACCAGTGGGTGTTTAACAATGGATGAGACCCCAGTAAGAATGATCTATTTTATAATGACCTTTTACCAAGTCGGTGCTAATCTTTTGAATTCCCTGCTGTTGGATTAAGTAGTTGTAATCATTTAATGTGTGTACTTGTCACCCTGGTGTGCTGCCTACCAGTGCAATACCTCACCCACTGGTGTGATCTCCACCTCCTGTGACACGATCCTCCTGCTGGTGCTGTGACTGCCTGCCATGCTGCATTGGCCTTGCTTACTACCATTGTGGCTAATGCTAACAATTTACTAACCCCCAATTTGTGTTGGGCCCCGCTTATAGCTGACTTACTCCAACCTACATGAGGCCACTTTGCATATATTTCCAGGGCCACTTTATGTTCTCAATCCGCCCCTGTCTGGCATAGAAAAAACATGAATGATAAATCAAAGTAAATGTACCAGGAGGGTATTGACAAGCCATTAGAAAGTTATCGGAAGATGGAAACCCTTTTTAACATTATCGTATACTGGGAATTTCTTACCCTGTTTCCAAGAAAAAGACAATGTCAATTATTAATTTAACTTATTAATTAAGTGGAAAGGAGACATGATATTTTCCGGGACATGTATCAAGCCGCGGAGAGAGTTAAAGTTGGGTATTTGCCCAAAGCAAATTATGCTTCTAACTATAGGTATCATTTCATGTACTGTGCTGGATAAGTGACAGAAGATGATTGGGTGCTTTGGACATCTCCACTTTATCTCTCTCCAAGGCTTGATACATCTCCCCAAGAGTGCTGTATATAAATATATGTCTCACTGCTATACAGCAGGTCAGGAGCACCAGCAGGACAGTAGAGTAATAATTTGCAGACCCTGCGAAATTAGCATACAATAAAGAATGGAGACTCAGTCAATGAATACATGAACATTTTTTAGTTTATGCTAAAATATAAAAAGTTTATTATGAGGAATATTTAACAAATAATATTTGCGAGACATCTCCGAAAACAGTCAGTTTTGGAGACTGCCCACAAATATTAAACAGGTTCCTGAATGTATGTATTGGGGACTACAATGGATATTGGAGATATATATATTACATTCCTCCAATTGTGAACACAAAAGCAGCCACCAAAAGTTTCTACAGCAGATGGTAAACTGTGAAACTCACCAAGCTTCAGAATGCAAAGCATTTCTGAGCTTGGCCCGGCAGCTAATGCTATTTCTAAATGGTGTTTGTAGCCCGTGGGCTACATTATGCAATTCTTTCCTGGAGAGGGATCATTGGGATGCAGTCTGACGAATGTACATGTGAAGTAGCGCAGCCGGGGTCTAAACCCAAAAGTAAAGTGATCGCATTAGCGATTATTTTACTTCTTATACAGTGCAGGGACGGGCCTGAGATTGATTATGGCATAAAAGCTACACCTCTGGACTCACGAAGAGTCATCCTTCAGCACTCAAGAGAGGAAACCCCCCCTTGGGGGGAAACCTCTGGGGAACCATGGCCTCAGGATCGCCCTTCCCTCTGGGCATTAAGAGGTGTACTAATAGGGGGATCAGTATGATATACTGGCACATTGGATTGCGGTGTTCGTAATACTGACGCCGGGATCCCGGTGCAAAAAAGGCCGACAGGGGTGAGCAGGGGCGTCAGAAAATGTATGTGCTGGGGGGGCAAGATAGAGCCTCATCTGGCGCCCCCTGGGTGGAGGAGGCCACACTACAGGGACAAAATGGAGGCAGCACCATGGTGGGGAGGAGGTGGGAAGAGAGAGGGAGACTGTCAGGGAAAGAAAGAGGGAGAGAGAGAGAGACTAATACCCCTCACACAGCCGGGTCACTCCCGGGATGCATCCCGGGATGCATTCCCGGGACTGACCCCTTTCACACTGCACTAAGACCTGGGATCGACCCGGGACAGCCCCATTTACACTGATCCCAGGATATCCCTGCAAATGCATATGTATGTCATTAGAAATGGCCTTTTTCTGGCTCACATTGATGAGGTCACAATAGTCAACAAAGGGAGGGGTGGGGCCTGCTCACAGCATTGCTGCAGTCATGGCCGACGGAGTACCAGTGTGTATGCCGGAGCTTGTGATTCTTTCTGCTTTGCAGATGTTTCATACAGCCAGTGACAGCATGATGCAGCTTGTCACACTGTGCAGTATACTGCACATATATTATATGAGGAGGAGGAGGGCGCAATTTATGGTGGATAGGGCTGCTAGTCGCCGCCAATATTTGCGCAGGAGGAGAGCCCTCATATCATCCAGGATGAGTACCAAGTGTGAGTATGGGGCCTAACCGCTCATTTTGGTCCAGAGATCGCCGGCACGGAGAAGCCTTTATGAGGACCGTGGAAGCTTACCAGGATGAAGAGTGGATGGCTAACTTCCGTGTGTCTCGTGCAACCTTTGATTACATCCTGGAATTACTTACCCGAGCACTTGACATGCAGACCACCAGGCTTAGGAGACCCATCGAGGCACGCAGGAGGCTAGCTATTGCATTGTGGTGGTATGCTACCCCAGGAGAGTACCGCACAGTCTCATGCTTGTTCGGTGTTGCGATCTTCACCTGCTGTGTCATAGTTCACCAGGTGACTAAAGCAATTGTGTCTACCTTATACAAGCGCTTCATATCTCTACCACAAGGACAGCGCTTACAGGATACCATCAAAGGATTTGTGAAGCAAGGCTATCTGCAGTGTGGAGGAGCGATTTATGGGACACACATCCCCATTATTGCCCCACGTTACAACCATGCTGACTATTTTAATAGGAAAGGCTGGCACTCCATCATATTACAGGCTGTTGTGGACCACAAATATTGGTAAGTGTTTATTTTATTTTAGGGGTGGTGGGATGAGTTGCATGTGTGAGTTTGACATTCTAACTTTTTTAAATGTTACTGTTCTTTAGTTTCCTAGATGTGTTTATTGGCTGGCCAATTCTGACCTGTTCAACATCATAGAGGAGAAGCAGGGTGGCTGGCTGTACCCCAAAGAGTATGCAAAGATTGTGAATGTGGTGGAGATCCCTGTCCACATCATCGGGGATGCTGCATACCATTTACGCCCCTGGATTATGAAAGGCTACACCCAACAGGTCCAGTTAACCCCAGAGCAACAAACCTATACTCACACCCTGAGTTCAGCAAGGATGGTGGTAGAGAACGCCTTTGGCAGGTTAAAAGGAAGATGGCGTTGTTTGATGAAGCGCAATGATGTTGACCTAAAGAGCATGCCTAATGTAGTAGCTGCGTGCTGTATACTTCACAACATCTGTGAACTGAAAAATGAGGTATTCCTACCTGAGTGGACTGTGCAGGACCCAGAGGTTATAAACCGACTTGTGGAAGGTGCTTTGTTTGGGACTGCCTCAAACTCCGCTGCAGAACAAATACGTCACACTATTACGTCCAACCTTGCGGCAGTGGTACAATAGTGTTTAAGAGTCAGCACAACATGTTTGGAGAATTAAAAAAAAAATATTTCTCTAACGTCCTAAGTGGATGCTGGGGACTCCGTAAGGACCATGGGGAATAGCGGCTCCGCAGGAGACTGGGCACATCTAAAGAAAGCTTTAGGACTAACTGGTGTGCACTGGCTCCTCCCCCTATGACCCTCCTCCAAGCCTCAGTTAGATTTCTGTGCCCGACGAGAAGGGTGCACACTAGGGGCTCTCCTGAGCTTCTTAGTGAAAGTTTTAGTTTAGGTTTGTTATTTTCAGTGAGACCTGCTGGCAACAGGCTCACTGCATCGAGGGACTAAGGGGAGAAGAAGCGAACTCACCTGCGTGCAGAGTGGATTGGGCTTCTTGGCTACTGGACATTAGCTCCAGAGGGACGATCACAGGTTCAGCCTGGATGGGTCCCGGAGCCGCGCCGCCGGCCCCCTTACAGAGCCAGAAGAGCGAAGAGGTCCGGAGAAAGCGGCGGCAGAAGACGTTCTGTCTTCAAATAAGGTAGCGCACAGCACTGCAGCTGTGCGCCATTGCTCTCAGCACACTTCACACTCCGGTCACTGAGGGTGCAGGGCGCTGGGGGGGGCGCCCTGAGACGCAATAAAACATGACAGAAATACCTTACATGGCAAAAAATGCATCACATATAGCTCCTGGGCTATATGGATGCATTTAACCCCTGCCAGAATATACAAAAAACCGGGAGATAAGGCCGCCGAAAAGGGGGCGGAGCCTATCTCCTCAGCACACTGGCGCCATTTTCCCTCACAGCTCAGTTGGAGGGAAGCTCCCTGGCTCTTCCCTGCACTACAGAAAGGGTTATAAAAAAGAGAGGGGGGCACTATTTAGGCGCAGTATTAAAACATACAGCAGCTATAAGGGGAAAAACACTTATATAAGGTTATCCCTGTATATATATAGCGCTCTGGTGTGTGCTGGCATACTCTCCCTCTGTCTCCCCAAAGGGCTAGTGGGGTCCTGTCCTCTATCAGAGCATTCCCTGTGTGTGTGCTGTGTGTCGGTACGTTTGTGTCGACATGTATGAGTAGAAAAATGATGTGGAGACGGAGCAGAGTGTCTGTAACAGTGATGTCACCCCCTAGGGGGTCGACACCTGAGTGGATGTACTGTTGAAAATTACGTGACAGTGTCAGCTCTATATAAAACAGCTTGTGCCTGTCCAGACGTCTCATAGGCCGTCAGGGGCTCTAAAGCGGCCGTTACCTCAGATGGCAGATACAGACGCCGACACGGATACTGACTCCTGTGTCGACGGTGAAGAGAAAACCGTGATTTCCAGTAGGGCCACACGTTACATGATTGAGACAATGGCAAATGTTTTTATACATTTCTGATAATACGAGTACCACCAAAAAGGGGTATTATGTTCGGTGAGGGAAAAACTACCTGTAGTTTTCCTGAATCTGAGAAATAAAATGAGGTGTGTGATGATGCGTGGGTTTCCCCCCGATAACAATTGATAATTTCTTAAAAAGTATTGGCTGCATACCCTTTCCCGCCAGAGGTTAGGGTGCGTTGGGAAACACCCCCTAGGGGGGATAAGGCGCTCACACGCTTGTAAGAACAAGAGCTCTACCCTCTCATGAGATGGCCGCCCTTAAGGATCCTGCTGATAGAAAGCAGGAGGGTATCCAAAAGGTATTTACACACATACTGGTGTTATACTGCGACCAGCTATCGCCTCAGCCTGGAGGTGCAGTGCTGGGTGGGCATGGTCGGATTCCCTGACTGGAAATATTAGGATAGTATATTATTGCCTATAGAGCATTTATAAGATGCATTTCTATATATGCATGATGCACAGCGGAATAATTGCCGACTGGCATCAAGTATAAGTGCGTTGTCCAATTCTACCAGTAAAATGGTCAGGTGATGCGGATTCCAAACGGCATTTGGAAGAATTGCCTTTGAAAGGGGACATTTGGGGTCGGTCTTTTAGACCTGGTGGCCACGGCAACAGCTGGGAAATCCACGTTTGTACCCCAGGTCGCCTCTCAAAATAAGACGCCATATTATCAGGCGCAGTCCTTTGTTGGCAAGCGGACAAAAGGTTCCTCTTTTCTGCTCGTGACAGAGGGAGAGGAAAAAGGCTGCAGAGATCAGCCAGTTCCCAGGAACAGAAACCCTTTCCCGCCTCTGCCAAGCCCTCAGTATGACGCTAGGGCTTTACAAGCTCAGGCACGGTGGGGGCCCGTTCTCAATGAATTTCAGTGCGCAGTGGGCTCACTCGCAAGTATACCCCTGGATCCTTCAGGTAATATCTCAGGGGTACATATTGGAATTCGAGACGTCTCCCCCTCGCCGCTTCCAAAAGTCGGCTTTACCGACGTCTCCCTCTGACAGGGAGGCAGTTTTGGAAGCCATTCACAAGCTGTATTCCCAGCAGGTGATAATCAAGGTACCCCTCCTGCAACAGGGAACGGGGTATTATTCCACACTATTGTGGTACCGAAGCCAGACGGCTCGGTGAGACCGATTCTAAATCTAAAATCTAAAATCTTTGAACACTTACATACAGAGGTTCAAATTCAAGATTGAGTCACTCAGAGCAGTGATTGCGAACCTGGAAGAAGGGGACTACATGATGTCTCGGGACATCAAGGATGCTTACCTTCATGTCAAAATTTACCCTTCTCACCAAGGGTACCTCAGGTTATGGTACAGAACTGTCACTATCAGTTCAGACGCTGCCGTAGGGATGGTCCACGGCACCCCGGGTCTTTACCAAGGTAATGGCCGAAATGATATCCCTTCGAAGGAAGGGAATTTTAGTTATCCCTTACTTGGACGATTCCCTGATAAGGGTAAGATCCAGGGAACAGTTGGAGGTCGGTGTAGCACTATCTCAGGTAGTGTTGCGGCAGCACGATTGGATTCTCAATATTCCAAAATCGCAGCTGGTTCCGACGACTTGTCTTCTGTTTCCTAGGGATGATCCTGGACACAGTCCAGAAAAAAGGTGTTTCTCCCGGAAGAGAAAGCCAGGGAGTTATCCGAGCTAATCAGGAACCTCCTAAAACCGAACCAAGTCTCAGTGCATCAATGCACAAGGGTTCTGGGTAAAAATGGTGGCTTCCTACGAAGCAATCCCATTCGTTAGATTCCACGCAAGAACTTTCCAGTGGAACCTACTGGACAAATGGTCCGGGTCGCATTTTCAGATGCATCAGCGGATAACCCTATCACCAAGGACAAGGGTATCCATCCTGTGGTGGTTGCAGAGTGCTCATCTTCTAGAGGGCCGCAGATTCGGCATTCAGGACTGGGTCCTGATGACCACGGATGCCAGCCTGCGAGGCTGGGGAGCAGTCACACAGGGAAGGAATATCCAGGGCTTAGGGTCAAGCCTGGATACATCACTTCACATAAATATCCTGAAGCTAAGGGCCATTTACATTGCTCTAAGCTTAGCGAGACCTCTGCTTCAAGGTCAGCCAGTGTTGATCCAGTCGGACAACATCATGGCAGTCACCCACGTAAACAGACAGGGTGGCACAAGAAGCAGGAGGGCAATGGCAGAAGCTGCAAGGATTCTTCGCTGGGCGGAAAATCATGTGATAGCACTGTCAACAGTATTCATTCCGGGAGTGGACAACTGGGAAGCAGACTTCCTCAGCACGACCTCCACCCGGGAGAGTGGGGACTTCACCCAGAAGTCGTCCACATGATTAAAAAACTCGACAGGTATTGCGCCAGGTCAAGAGACCCTCAGGCAATAGTTGTAGACGCTCTGGTAACACCGTGGGTGTACCAGTCAGTGTATGTGTTCCCTCCTCTGCCTCTCATACTCAAGGTACTGAGATTGATAAGATGGAGAGGAGAAAGCACTATATTCGTGGCTCCGGATTGGCCAAGAAGGACTTGGTAACCGGAACTTCAAGAGAGGCTCACGGAGGATCCGTGGCCTCTACCTCTAAGAAGGGACCTGCTCCAGCAAGGACCCTGTCTGTTCCAAGACTTACCGCGGCTGCGTTTGACGGCATGGCGGTTGAACACCGGATCCTGAAGGAAAAAGGCATTCCGGATGAAGTCATCCCTATCCTGATCAAAACCCAGGAAGGATGTAACCGCAAAAACATTATCACCGCAATTGGCGAAAATATGTTGCGTAGTGCGAGGCCAGTAAGGCCCGACGGAGGAAATTCAACTGGGTCGATTCCTACATTCCTGCAAACAGGAGTGTCTATGGGCCTGAAATTGGGGTCCATTAAGGTTCAGATTTCGGCCCTGTCAATTTTCTTCCAAAAAAGAACTAGCTTCAGTCCCTGAAGTTTAGACGTTTGTAAAAGGGGTACTGCATATACAGCCTCCTGTTGTGCCTCCAGTGGCAATTTGAGATCTCAATGTAGTTTGGGTTCCAAAAGTCACATTGGTTTGAACCACTTAAATCTGTGGAGTTAAAATATCTCACATGGAAAGTGGTCATGCTGTTGGCCCTGGCCTGGGCCAGGCGCGTGTCAGAATTGGCGGCTTTATCCTGTAAAAGCCCTTAGCTGATTTTCCATTCGGACAGGGCGGAATTGAGGACTCGTCCTCAGTTTCTCCCTAAGGTGGTTCCAGCGTTTTCACCTGAACCAACCTATTGTGGTGCCTGCGGCTACTAGGGACTTGGAGGAATCCAAGTTGCTGGATGTTGTCAGGGCCCTGAAAATATGTTTCCAGGACGGCTGGAGTCAGGAAATCTGACTCGCTGTTTATCCTGTATGCACCCAACATGCTGGGTGCTCCTGCTTCTAAGCAGACTATTGCTCGTTGGATTTGTAGTACAATTCAGCTTGCACATTCTGTGGCAGGCCTGCCACAGCTAAAATCTGTAAAAGCCCGTTCCACAAGGAAAGTGGGCTCATCTTGGGCGGCTGCCCGAGGGGTCTCGGCTTTACAACTTTGCCGAGCAGCTACTTGGTCAGGGGCAAACACGTTTGCTAAATTCTACAAAATTGATACCCTGGCTGAGGAGGACCTGGAGTTCTCTCATTCGGTGCTGCAGAGTCATCCGCACTCTCCCGCCCGTTTGGGAGCTTTGGTATAATCCCCATGGTCCTTACGGAGTCCCCAGCATCCACTTAGGACGTTAGAGAAAATAAGAATTTACTTACCGATAATTCTATTTCTCATAGTCCGTAGTGGATGCTGGGCGCCCTTCCCAAGTGCGGATTGTCTGCAATACTTGTACATAGTTATTGTTACAAAAATCGGGTTATTATTGTTGGGAGCCATCTTTTCAGAGGCTCCTCTGTTATCATACTGTTAACTGGGTTCAGATCACAAGTTATACGGTGTGATTGGTGTGGCTGGTATGAGTCTTACCCGGGATTCAAAATCCTTCCTTATTGTGTACGCTCGTCCGGGCACAGTATCCTAACTGAGGCTTGGAGGAGGGTCATAGGGGGAGGATCCAGTGCACACCAGTTAGTCCTAAAGCTTTCTTTAGATGTGCCCAGTCTCCTGCGGAGCCGCTATTCCCCATGGTCCTTACGGAGTCCCCAGCATCCACTACGGACTATGAGAAATAGAATTATCGGTAAGTAAATTCTTATTTTTGTATTCCACCTTTGATCTTTGGGTTAATTTTTTAGGTCCCCCCCCCCCCCCCCAAAAAAAAACAAAAAAAAAAAAACATTTCCAGCAACTGTGTATATATGGAGAAACAATATTGTAGAAAACAAAGAAAACATGGTCTACAGTTACGCACATTTGGGTATGTTTTGCATAGATTTGCAAACAAGTTTTGATTGGCAAAAAAAAACAAAAAAAAAACACTGGTAGGCTTGTAGATACAACACCAATGTGATTTAACCACAGTGTCCCTGCAGTATATTATTACTGTGTAAAAAATAAATAAAAAGTGCTTGAATGTAGACACTATACAAAAAAGTACAGAACATAGAAAACCAATGAACAGAATGCACAAACAGTTGTGCATAAACACTGACCACACTGTGGTTATTTAACAACAATAGAAATGTCACTGTGAGTGATAATTTGCAGCAGCCAAACAGCTCCTAACATCTGGGAGCTGTTTGGATGCTGCAAGTTATAACTGACAATGAAATGGATCACTCCTAGAAAGAATTCACGGCAAATTGCGCAATACAGTAAACTCCGAGGTTTGTGCGCTAGATGGTGCAGTATTTGGGGCATAGTATGGGCCAGGATTAAATGTGGAAAAACCCTGCTCAGGGTATTGTGACTTGTGGTGTTGGGTTGGTGCTCTTGAGGTATTGCTCATACGTTCAAAGAACGCCATGTTCATTTGGTGCAATTCCCTGTGACGGTCATATTGCTCTCTACTCATGCGTTCCTGCATTGTCATGACTTGGGTAAGAAATGCATCATGCATTTGGCGTTCAGCCTCTAGAAACCTGTCGAGCCTTGCATCCTCCTGTGCGGACATTGCAGCGTCCATCTATCGGAGTTGGTCAACAAGGACATTTGACATGGCTTTAGCTACTTGCTCCGCTTTGCTCGCTTTCTTCCTTCTAGGCGGTACGGTGTAAACTGTGAAGAGAAGAAATACAAAATGAGCGTACAGTATATAAAAATAGCAGCGTTAGCAAACGTGTTTGTGGCATTAATCCACCTACACACTAGCTACTCTGCAGTGGCGGAACTAGCGAGCGGTGGGCCCAGGTGCGACAAAATGCTTTGCCACCCCCCCCCCCCCTCCAAGTCCACCCCCTCACCCCTGGAGAGGATCTGGTGAGGGGGACCTGCTCAGGGCCAGAGAAATGGATACCTAGCAACAGTGCCGTAACTAGACATTTTTGCACTATGTGCAAGAAACGGCATCGGAGCCCCACCCCTGCATGTAAAACAGGGGCAGTGCGCGCCGTAGGCGCGCGCAAAAATACATAGTGGCGTGGCTTCGTGGGGAAGGGGTGTGGCCACAAAATAATACCAATTCAGAAAACGGTGCACAGTAGTCTCCATTATTCAAATTACGCCGCACAGTAGCACCACTACACCAGGTAGAGACCCTTTTACACCTTACAGCGGACAGATTCCTCTTTTTACACATTACGGCAGACAGCGTCCCCTTTTTACATATTACGGCAGACAGCATGCACTTTTTACACATAACGGTAGACAGCGTCCCCTTTTTACACATAACGGCAGACAGCGTGCCCTTGTTACACATAGCGGCAGACAGCGTACACTTTTTACACATAACGGCAGACAGCGTGCCCTTGTTAAACATAGCGGCAGACAGCGTACACTTTTTACACATAACGGCAGACAGCGTCCCCCTATTTACACATTACGGCAGACAGCGTCCCCTTTTTAGACATTACGGCAGACAGCGTACACTTTTTACACATAACGGCAGACAGCGTCCCCTTGTTACACATTACGGCAGACAGCGTGCCCTTGTTACACATTACGGCAGACAGCGTCCCCCTTTTTACACATTACGGCAGGCAGATTCCCCCTTTTTACACATTGCGGCAGGCAGATTCCCCCTTTTTACACATTGCGGCAGGCAGATTCCCCATTTTTACACATAGCGGCAGGCAGATTCCCCATTTTTACACATTGCGGCAGGCAAATTCCCCATTTTTACTAGTGATGTGCACCGGATATTTTTCGGGTTTTGTGTTTTGGTTTTGGATTCGGTTCCGCGGCCGTGTTTTGGATTCGGACGCGTTTTGGCAAAACCTCCCTGAAATTTTTTTGTCGGATTCGGGTGTGTTTTGGATTCGGGTGTTTTTTTACAAAAAACCCTCAAAAACAGCTTAAATCATAGAATTTGGGGGTCATTTTGATCCCATAGTATTATTAACCTCAAATACCATAATTTCCACTCATTTTCAGTCTATTCTGAACACCTCACACCTCACAATATTATTTTTAGTCCCAAAATATGCACTGAGGTCGCTGGATGACTAAGCTAAGCGACCCAAGTGGCCGACACAAACACCTGGCCCATCTAGGAGTGGCACTGCAGTGTCAGACAGGATGGCACTTCAAAAAAATAGTCCCCAAACAGCACATGAAGCAAAGAAAAAAAGAGGTGCAATGAGGTAGCTGTGTGACTAAGCTAAGCGACCCAAGTGGCCGACACAAACACCTGGCCCATCTAGGAGTGGCACTGCAGTGTCAGACAGGATGGCACTTCAAAAAAATAGTCCCCAAACAGCACATGATGCAAAGAAAAAAAGAGGCGCAATGAGGTAGCTGTGTGACTAAGCTAAGCGACCCAAGTGGCCGACACAAACACCTGGCCCATCTAGGAGTGGCACTGCAGTGTCAGACAGGATGGCAGATTTAAAAATAGTCCCCAAACAGCACATGATGCAAAGAAAAAAAGAGGTGCACCAAGGTCGCTGGATGGCTAAGCTAAGCGACACAAGTGGCCGACACAAACACCTGGCCCATCTAGGAGTGGCACTGCAGTGTCAGGCAGGATGGCACTTTAAAAAAAATGTCCCCAAAACAGCACATGAAGCAAAGAAAAAAAGAGGCGCAATGAGGTAGCTGTGTGACTAAGCTAAGCGACCCAAGTGGCCGACACAAACACCTGGCCCATCTAGGAGTGGCACTGCAGTGTCAGACAGGATGGCACTTCAAAAAAATAGTCCCCAAACAGCACATGATGCAAAGAAAAAAAGAGGCGCAATGAGATAGCTGTGTGACTAAGCTAAGCGACCCAAGTGGCCGACACAAACACCTGGCCCATCTAGGAGTGGCACTGCAGTGTCAGGCAGGATGGCAGATTTAAAAAATAGTCCCCAAACAGCACATGATGCAAAGAAAAAAAGAGGTGCACCAAGGTCGCTGGATGGCTAAGCTAAGCGACACAAGTGGCCGACACAAACACCTGGCCCATCTAGGAGTGTCAGGCAGGATGGGACTTCAAAAAAATAGTCCCCAAACAGCACATGATGCAAAGAAAAAAAGAGGCACAATGAGGTAGCTGTGTGACTAAGCTAAGCGACCCAAGTGGCCGACACAAACACCTGGCCCATCTAGGAGTGGCACTGCAGTGTCAGACAGGATGGCAGATTTAAAAAATAGTCCCCAAACAGCACATGATGCAAAGAAAAAAAGAGGTGCATCAAGGTCGCTGGATGGCTAAGCTAAGCGACCCAAGTGGCCGACACAAACACCTGGCCCATCTAGGAGTGGCACTGCTGTGTCAGGCAGGATGGCACTTCAAAAAAATAGTCCCCAAACAGCACATGATGCAAAGAAAAAAAGAGGCGCAATGAGGTAGCTGTGTGACTAAGCTAAGCGACCCAAGTGGCCGACACAAACACTGGGCCCATCTAGGAGTGGCACTGCAGTTTTCTAGCGAGAGGATGAGTGCTTCCATCCTCATGTGAAGCTGAACCACTAGCCATGAACATAGACCAGGGCCTCAGTCGTTCCTTGCCACTCTGTGTCGTAAATGGAACATTGGCAAGTTTACGCTTCTCCTCAGACGCTTTTAATTTTGATTTTTGGGTCATTTTACTGAACTTTTGTTTTTTGGATTTTACATACTCTCTACTATGACATTGGGCATCGGCCTTGGCAGACGACGTTGATGGTATTTCATCGTCTCGGCCATGACTAGTGGCAGCAGCTTCAGCACGAGGTGGAAGTGGATCTTGATCTGTCCCTATTTTACCCTCCACATTTTTGTTCTCCATTTGGAATTATATGCCAGTATCAATAGCAATGGCCTACTACTATATATACTGCGCACAACTGAAATGCACCACAGGTATGGATGGATAGTATACTTGACGACACAGAGGTAGGTAGAGCAGTGGCCTACTGTACCGTAATGCTATATATTATATACTGGTGGTCAGCAAACTGTGCAAAACTGAAATGCACCACAGGTATGGATGGATAGTATACTTGACGACACAGAGGTAGGTAGAGCAGTGGCCTACTGTACTGTACTGCTATATATTATATACTGGTGGTCAGCAAACTGTGCAAAACTTAAATGCACCACAGGTATGGATGGATAGTATACTTGACGACACAGAGGTAGGTAGAGCAGTGGCCTACTGTACCGTACTGCTATATATTATATACTGGTGGTCAGCAAACTGTGCAAAACTGAAATGCATCACAGGTATGGATGGATAGTATACTTGACGACACAGAGGTAGGTAGAGCAGTGGCCTACTGTACCATACTGCTATATATTATATACTGGTGGTCAGCAAACTGTGCAAAACTGAAATGCACCACAGGTATGGATGGATAGTATACTTGACGACACAGAGGTAGGTATAGCAGTGGCCTTCTGTACCGTACTCCTATATATTATATACTGGTGGTCAGCAAAATTATGCACTGTACTCCTACTATATACTACAATGCAGCACAGATATGGAGCGTTTTTCAGGCAGAGAACGTATAATACTGGTGGTCACTGGTCAGCAAAACTCTGCACTGTACTCCTCCTATATAATACTGCTGGTCCCCAGTCCCCACAATACAGCAGTGTGAGCACAGATATATGCAGCACACTGAGCACAGATATGGAGCGTTTTTCAGGCAGACAACGTATACTGGTGGTCACTGGTCAGCAAAACTCTGCACTGTACTCCTCCTATATAATACTGCTGGTCCCCAGTCCCCACAATAAAGCAGTGTGAGCACAGATATATGCAGCACACTGAGCACAGATATGGAGCGTTTTTCAGGCAGACAACGTATAATACTGGTGGTCACTGGTCAGCAAAACTCTGCACTGTACTCCTCCTATAATACTGCTGGTCCCCAGCATAAAGATATGCAGCCCCCTGAAACAAAGTGAGAGGACGCCAGCCACGTCCTCTCACTATCATTTCCAATGCACAAAATGGCGGCGACGCGCGGCTCCTTATATAGAATCCGAATCTCGCGAGAATCCGGCAGCGGGATGATGACGTTCGGGCGCGCTCGGGTTAACCAAGCCATACGGGAGAATCCGAGTATGCCTCGGACCCGTGTAAAATGGGTGAAGTTTGGGGGGTTCGGATTCCGAGGAACCGAACCAGCTCATCTCTAATTTTTACACATAGCGGTAGGCAGATTCCCCATTTTTACACATTGCGGCAGGCAGATTCCCCATTTTTATACATAGCGGCAGGCAGATTCCCCATTTTTACACATAGCGGCAGGCAGATTCCCCATTTTTACACATTGCGGCAGGCAGATTCCCCATTTTTACACATTGCGGCAGGCAGATTCCCCCTTTTTACACATTGCGGCAGGCAGATTCCCCATTTTTACACATAGCGGCAGGCAGATTCCCCATTTTTACACATGGCGGCAGGCAGATTCCCCCTTTTTACACATTGCGGCAGGCAGTCGAAAGAAAGAAAGAAAGAAAGAAAGAAAGAAAGAAAGAAAGAAAGAAAGAAAGAAAGAAAGAAAGAAAGAAAGAAGAATTATACTTACCCTCTCCGCTGGCTCTGGCTCCTCGGTGCAGCTTGACGTTACCCGGGCAGTAGAGAACGAGGAGGAGGGAGGTGGAGGAGGGAGCCGCAGCAGCGCTGTGTTATTGGTGGAGGAGCTGCTGCTGCTGCCCCTCTTCTTCACTATAGGCTGTTCTCGGAAGACAGCCTATAGTGAAGCAGAGGGGCAGCAGCAGCGCCTCCACCAGTAACAAAGCGCTGCTGCGGCTCCCTCCTCCACCTCCCTCCTCCTCCTTCCCCCGTACCGTTGCTCCTCTCCTCTCCGGGCAGCTGTGCGCTGCAGGCAGCGGTTGCCCGCAGCACACAGCGGCATGTAATGAGTCAGTTTGACTCATTACATGCTTTGGGCCCCTGGACAGAGGCGGGCCCCAGTGCAACGCACTGGTTGCACTGGCGGTAGTTCCGCCTCTGCTACTCTGCAACATTGATCTATATATAAAAATGCAAAGCCCCCCTGTGTGGGGGCAGAAATTGCAAAGCGTGCCACCATGCCAGCAGCGTGGCGAGCGCAGTGATCCTGCAAGGGGCTCATTTGCGCTCGCCACGCTGCCGTCACGCCGGCCACTCATACTACCCACATAACCAGATGTTTTTAACAATTTGGGAATTGTGCTATTTGTATTAAAAATTGTAAACATGTACTTACTGTTTTTCTGCAAAGTTGGGGTGACGGTGATGGCACTTTGTACAGTCCCACTGTCACTGGTCTGAGCATCCACGACGTCATCAATGGTGGCAGTTATGCTGTCGTCGTTTCTAGATGTGTTGATGGATGGGTGGGAGGATGTGTCATGTTCGCTGTCCTCAGGTGTATCATCAATTAACAGGGGTGATGGCGGGCAGACGTCACTGCTTGTCTTTGTATCTTCTGGAGTGCCTTCTGTAGCTGTGTACTGTGAACTGGAAGAGAGACTCACCGGACTGCAGATAGCTGTGTGTCCAAAGATATTTGCACAGATGTCATAGTACTGCCAGTCGATATGGCCAACCCCGCTCTTTTTACGGTTGTTGTCATGCACCTTCAAGAAATGCTTTTTAATGGTTTTAATTTTGTTTAACACTTGCTGTTGTGTGCGGATGATTCCTCTGGCTTCCAGCATCTGTTTTTATAAATGACTGCATCTTTAACTGTGCCTGTTATCTGCCTTATTATTTTCTCCTCTCCCCTAATGCTCAGCAACTCTCTCACCTCCTGGTCTGTCCAGGTCGCCATGCTGCCTTCCTCCCACGCTTCCAGGACGCTCCCCTGGGCTCTGAAAGATTACATCATCTTTTCTGAGCCCAAGAAAGCTCCAACCCGAGGCCTTTTAACAGTCCCGGGTAGTGAATCCTGGGATGGGCCCTTTCACACTACACAGCTTACCGGGACGGTCCCGGATTCAACCCAGGTCGAGACCTGGGATGAAATCCCAGGACGCTCATCCTGGGAAATTGTCCCTGTACCCTTTGAGAAAAATCCCAGGATGATGCGCGTTCATGTGCAATATCCCGGGATTTTTTTGTGAGTGTAAAAGGGGTATAAGTGTCAGGGAGAGTGAGGGATAGAAAGGGACAGTGTCAGGTAGAGAGAGAAACAGTATCAAGGAGAAAGAGGAGCAAGAGGAGAGAGAATGTTAGGGAGAGAGAGAGAGAGATAGGGAGAGAGAGGAGAGAGAGTGTTAGGGAGAGAAGAGAGAGAGAGAGAGTGGGTTAGGGAGAGAGAGAGAGAGAGAGAGAGTGTTAGGGAGAGAGAGGAGCGAGAGTGTTTGGGAGAGAGAGAGGAGCGCAAGTGTTAGGGAGAGAGAGAGAAGCGCAAGTGTTAGGGAGAGAGAGAGGAGAGAGAAAGTGTTAGGGGGAGAGAGAGAGTTAGGGAAAGAGAGGAGCGAGAGTGTTAGGGAGAGAGGAGAGAGAGTGTTAGGGAGAGAAAGGGGAGAGTGTTAGGGAGAGAGAGAGGAGCGAGTGTATTAGGGAGAGGGAAGAGAGTGTTAGGGAGAGAGAGAGAGAGAGAGAGAGAGAGAGAGAGAGAGAGACGAAAGAGTGTTAGGGAGAGAGAAAGAGAGAGAGAGGAAAGAGTGTTAGGGAGAGAGAGAGAGAGTGTGTTAGGGAGAGAGAAAGAGGAAAGGGTGTTAGGGAGAGAGAGAGTGTGTTAGGGAGAGGGAGGAGCGAGAGTGTTAGGGAGAGAGTGTTATGGATAGAGAGAGGGAAGAGAGAGTGTTAGGGAGAGAGAGAGTGTTAGGGAGAGAGAAGAAAGAGAGTGTTAGGGAGAGAAAGATAGAGAGGAGAAAGATTGTTAGGGAGAGAGACAAAGAGAGAGAGAGAGAGAGAGACGGACGAAAGAGTGTTAGGGAGAGAGAGAGAGAGAGAGAGAGAGAGGGGAGAGAGAGTGTGTTAGGAAGAGAGAGAGAGAGGAGAGAGAGTGTTAGGGAGAGAGATGGAGTGAGAGAGACACTATTGTACCTGCCCTGATTACACAGCAGCACAGGAGGCGGGCACTCTTCGGCATTTGGCCATGCCCCCAAAACACCCACAATTCGTGTCAGTTTGGCACTGCTCTGATGGGAGTTAGGGGTGGAGGAGTGCCATTGCCTAATCCCTGCGCTGCACGGAGGTTGTGATGTGCATTTTTTAAACTGACGCACAACGCTCCTCCTGTGTACATTGGCCAGCGCCTAAACCTAACCCTCCCTCCCCTGCAGCCTAACCAATCCCGGGGGTGCCTAACCCCAACCCACTCTACCTGTGGCCTAACCCTAACTTCTCCCCACCCGCAGTCTAAATCTAACCCCCCCAGGAGCTATAGGTAATGGAAGGGGTACTATACTTACCTATACCTGCCTATACTTGCCAAAAGTCAACTGCTGTGTAGACTAAGAGGAAAAGATTTAAAAAAACATTGTTAGTGGATGAACAAGCAGAGAGACAAACTGCAAACAGTGGTGTGGTTGTCTAGAGAGAAAAATCTCTCTATGTAAATATGTTACTCTAACTATTAAGGACATGGAAAATGCCTAAAATATGGACAGTTAACCCAAAGGGCTTATTGTTTTTATACAATACACACATTGGGGTGGATAAGTTCTTTCTTATAGTAATTAGTGGGTACCTTCAGAAAATAAATTTGGCCAGTAAATAATAAAACCTATACATTGCTAACATTTAGGGGGCAATCCAATTAGGTACGAGTTGCCATTGCTGCAACATTTCAACACAGGCAATGACACCCAAACTTGCATCCTTTGTGGCCAGATAGGGTTGCGGGCACGTTTGAGCGAGTTTGGGCTATTTGAAAGTGCGGCTGTTGTAAGACAAACTCGCACCTAATTAAATTGACCCCTTAGTTGTTAAATGCGATAAAATAGTAAAATATAATGGTGTAATTGTGGGCCTGATTCAGTTGTGGTTGTTAAAGTGATTATTGCTGCAATCTTTTGCCATTCACAATTGCATGGCAGTGCACCCTGAGTGAGTCTGAGAAGTCATGGGCTGAGCAAGTCTCCTAAACACAGTGCTCTCCAGCAGAAACACAGGTCGCAATGGGTAATTCATACACATGCACGGAAAGGTGATTGAACAGAACTGACAGGCTTGTGTACAGTGAGCCACCTCCTTTACCACCCCAAATGCTGACTTCCTGTCAGTCACTTTGCGATGGGATCCTCTATGTGAGCTTGATCGCACCTTGGGGGTATTCAGAGTTGATTGCAGCAGCAAATTTGTTAGCAGTCGGGCAAAACCATGTGCACTGCAGGGGGGCAGATATAACATTTGCAGAGAGAGTTAGATTTGGGTGGGTTATTTTGTTTCTGTGCAGGGTAAATACTGGCTGCTTTATTTTTACACACGCAATTTAGATTTCAGCTTGACTTTGAACACACCCCACCCAAATCTAACTCTCTCTGCACATGTTGTATCTGCCCCCCCCCCCCCCCCCCAGTGCACATGGGGGGGTAATTCGGAGTTGATCGCAGCAGCAAATTTGTTAGCAGTTGGGCAAAACCATTTGCACTGCAGGGGGTCAGATATAACATGTGCAGAGAGAGTTAGATTTGGGTGGGGTGTGTTCAATCTGAAATCTAAATTGCAGTGTACAAATAAAGCAGCCAGTATTACACTGCACAGAAACAATATAACCCACCCAAATCTAACTCTCTCTGCAAATGTTATATCTGCCACACCTGCAGTGTATATGGGGGGTCATTCAGACCCGTTCGCACGCAGCGGTTCTTCGCTGTGGTGCAAACGGGTCAGAACTGTGCATGCGCGGCGGTCGCAATGCGCACGCGTAGTGTCGCCGGGCAGCGACCAGAATAAAGAAGAAAGTGATCGCTAGCACGATCGCAAGAAGATTGACAGCGGGGAAGCGTTCCGGGGTGTCTACTCACCGTTTTCCGGGTGTGGAGATCCAAACGCAGGCGTGTCCAGGCGTTTGGAGGGCGGATGTCTGAAGTCAATCCCGGGACCTTCGTCGCTTGATCCATTGCACAGGGTAAGTAGGTCTGACCCTGGTCTTGTTTGGCAGGAAACTTTTATAGAATAGCAGGGCTGCAGCCCTGTTATGCTAAAATTCACTCCCTTATAGGTGGCGTCTAGTTGATCGCACGAGCAGCAAAAAGTTGCTACGTGCGATAAACTCGGAATTACCTCCATGGTTTTGCCCAACTGCTAACAAATTTGCTGCTGCGATCAACTCTGAATTAGGCCCCTTGTGCACAGTGCAGCTTACACGCATGCGCAGTGAAAAGCATTAAGCTACTTGAATGCAACAGCAGCTTTGAATCCGCATCTGGATCAGGCCCCATGTGTGGTAAGGATGCTAGGAAAAAGGGCCATGTCACCTTTATTATATGCAAAGACAGTGATAAAGTCACTTGTTACAGCTCTATTTTACATAATTTATACCATATTGTTCCATTTCATCATTTGGTTATTCTATGCGGGAGATGTATTAAGCCCTGCAGAGTGATAAAGTGGAGAGAGATGAAGTACCAGCCAGTTAGCTCCTAACTGCCATGTTACAGGTTGTGTTTGAAAAATGACAAATAGTAACTGTTTGGTTGTTAGTTATTATTTCTCCACTTTATCACTCTTCCAGGATTAGTATATCTGCCCCCAGTTCATTGATAAAAAGGTCAGCCATTCCACATCTCCAGAGGAGCGGCTTATCTAGTTTTGACATTAGGGGAAACGAACAGAGAAAAATAGGCTCCCCACTTCTACTGTGGGCATTATGTGTATACGTGGCACTACTACTGTGCGCATCATGTGTATAAGGGGCATTACTACTGTTCACATTATGCATATAAGGGGCACTACTGTGGGTATAATATGTATAAGCAGCACTACTGCCACGGGCATTATTTGTAAGGGGCATTGCTACCATGGGCATTATGTGTATAATGGGCACTACTGTGTAGTGTAACATGACTAGGGGGTGCTACTGTGTGACGTAATGTGAAAAAGGGACACTACTATGTGGCGTACTATGAATCAGGGGCACTACGTGTGGTGTAATGTAAATAAGATTGTGCTATTGTGTGGCATCATTTGGATTGGGAGTACTATTGTGTGGCCACACCTCTTTTTTGTGAGACCACACCCCTTTTTTCAGGCAGCTTGCCATCACTTTAGAACAGGGGTGGGGAACCTCAGGCCCGAGGGCCGTATAAGGCCCTCAAAGCCACTTGATCCGGCCCGGCCAGGCTCATCTAAACGAGAGTAGATGCCGAGCGCCCGCTGAGATTTTACCACCAGCGGGCACCCGGCTCCTCAGCAGCAGCCGGAGGCAGGAGCTCACTCCTGAGCCCCAGCTTCTGGCTCAGGCAGTGTACATGTGTGGCTGTGCGGTGCTATGGGAGAGACGTCATGACATCTCTCCCATAGTTCCGAGGAGAGGAAGGGCAGCGGTCCAGAAGCAGGAGCAGGGCTGGTGAGCATCGTGGTTTTTTTTCTTTCTTTTAATGTGTGTGTGTGTAAGCGACACTACTAGGGGGCATATTTAATGGGGCATATTTACAGGAGGCATATCTAATGGGGCATAACAACTGATGGGGCATATATAATGGGCCAAAACAACTGACAGTGGGCATATCTAATGGGGCATAACAACTGATGGGGCATATCTAATGGGCCAAAACAACTGACAGTGGGCATATCTAATGGGGCATAACAAGTGACTGGGGGCAAATCTAATCGGGCATAACAAGTGACTAGGGGCATAACAAGTGACTGGGGGCATAACTACTGACTGGGGTCAGGCTAATTTTTAAGTTGACAATTTTTGTATGGCCCCCGAAGGATTTTATAAATATCCAAATGGCCCTTGGTAGAAAAAAGGTTCCCCACCCCTGCTTTAGAAAGTATGGGAGGGCTCAAATTTATAGTTTGCAGGGGGACGCCGAACACCCTAGCATTGCCCCTGCCCCCACACCATCTGTATGTCCTATACTGAGCTGCCCCTTCTTCATGTTTTGTATTGTCCACTCTCCCCCACCATAGTCTCTGTTTTGTATTGTGCTCTCAATTCCCCCCACCACACACAATTACACAAGTATGGTAACTTACCTCCTGCATTTTATCCTCCAGTCCTTACTGTCTCTGCGACCCCTCCTGTCATCTTCAACTGACACTTTGCAGATCCCTTTGCTGGTCACCCGACACTCTGCAAATCTCTTTGCCAGAACTTTGCCAGATGATGATCTAAACAACCAGAATTTCTTGGGCAGACATACTGTGTTTATAATTGTACTACTACATTTTGTTGTTTACTTTCAATTTTATTCATTTGCAATTTATCTATTTTATTTACTATTTTCATCTAAACCAAGATCCTGTCTCATAGAGACCCAAGTCATCTGCTCCAGATTTTATCTTTCCTATTGTTAGGACCATGTTAGTATCATACAATACCCACAGTGTGCAGGTTACAGTCATAATGATAGAGCTACTGTAACTATCCTTTATATTACAAATGAAATTACGTGTATAAGGGACACTACTACTGTAGGCATTATGTGTATAATGGGTACTACTACTGTGGGCATTATGTGTAAGGTACACTACTACTGTGGGCATTATATGTATAAGGGGCACTATTGTGGACATTATGTATAAGGGGCACTACTATGGGCATTGTGTGTAAAGCATTATGTATAAAGGGCACTACTGTGGGCATTAGGGGGTACAAGGGCCACTATTACTGTGGACTTTATGTGTATATGGGGCAGCACTACTGTGTGCATTATGTATATATGGGGTACCACTACTATGAGCATTATGTACATAAGGGGCACTACTACTGTGGGCATTATGTGTATAGAGGGCACTACTAATGTGGGCATTATTGTATAAGCGGCACTACTACTGTGGGCATTATGTGTATCAGTGGCACTACTACTGTGGGCATTACTTGTACGGGGCATTAGTACTGTGGGCAATATATGTGTAATGGGCACTACTGTGTAGCATAATGTGACTAGGGGGTGCTACTGTGTGACGTAATATGAATAAGGGACACTATGTAGCGTACTATGAATCAGGGGCACTACATGCAATGTAATGTGACTAAGATTGTGCTTTTGTGTGTTGTAATTTAAACTGGGAGTACTATTGTGTGGCCATGCCCCCTCGTTGTGAGACCACACCCCTTCTTCACAAAGCTTGCTGTCACTTTACAAAGTATGGGAGGGCTTAAATGTATAGTTTGCAAGGGGGCGCCGATCACCCTAGCACTGCCCCTGCCTGTTAAACACCATCTGTATGTCCTATACTGAGCTGCCCCCTTCTGCATGTTTTGTATTGTCTGCTCTCCCCCACCATACTGTAGTCTCTGTTTTGTATTGTGCTCTCAATACCCCCCACCACACACACAATTACACAAGTATGGTAATTTACATCCTACATGTTGTCCTCCAGTACTTGCTGCCTCTGCGACCCCTCCTGTCATCTTCAACTGACACTTTGCAGATGTCTTTGCCGGTCACCCGACACTCTGCAAATCTCTTTCCCAGAACTTTGCCAGATGATGAAAAAACACAAAATACTATCCTTAAGCATAGCACTAGGTTAAGTACAATAGAAATAGAAGCACAATAAAATCTTCATGAGTCAACCACTTTTCCAATTTTCTTTAACCCAAACATACTTTAAAATGTATCAATTGCCATTTATCTATTTTATTAACTTTTTCATCCCAAAGCAAGATCCTGCCTCATAGAGACTTGTCTGCATCTCCTGTAAGTGTGCTTTTCCTCCATATTGCCCTCTTTATTTCTGTAACGCTACATTTTTATTCCTAAATATGTAATTCCTTCCTGAGCTTTTCCTAATTATGTGTCCTTGTACCTGTATTCCCTGTTCTGTCTATCTTGTCTTGCCTTTCAGTGTACTATACTGCACTCTGTCTTCCTTACCCCCCCCCCCCCCCCCCCTCCATCATACCCTGCTATGTAGGACTCACCTCCTCCTACCTGTCTTCCTGCATGGTGACTGGAAACTTTAGCAACTGTAGATAGAATGTTACAGGAAGAAGCATTGTGATGTCACAGGCTAGTGATGTCACAGGCTATATAGGGAAAATATAAGTGAAAGGGATTTCTAGACTAAATCACCACTTATATTTTATAGGGAAATAAAGCTCCTAATCTAACAGGCTGAATGACTCATTTTCCATTGTGTGTGTGTGTGTGTGTGTGTGTGTGTGTGTGTGTGTGTGTGTGTGTGTGTGTGTGTGTGTCAGTGACGTGCGGTGGGGTGAGGCAGGTGAGGCAGAGCCTTTCCTGTCATACTTGCGTTTAAACCAGAGTTTTGATTGAATAAAGTATATGAAAAATACTAATAATTTCTTTGAAATATCTTCTTTGCATTATTCTAATAATTTTTATAGCCCAAACTCTGGAGTAAAAAGTCTATGGCAGGTGAGGCAGTGCCTCACCTTACTTTCTTTTCCGCACATATCTGATCAAAACTCACCAAATTTCCAGGAGTTTATACTGCTGTACCTGTGTATAAATGCCCAGATGTACCCTTTGGCTCATATATTGCATGGAAATCTGGCTCTGGGGTTAGCCAGTGCCTCCTGAGCCATTTAGCTCACCGCACGTCCCTGGTGGGTGTGTGTGTGTGTGTGTGTGTGTGTGTGTGTGTGTGTGTGTGTGTGTGTGTGTGTGTGTGTATCCAACTGTCCTGATTTTTGTGGGACAGCTCCGTTTTTTGGGACTGTCCTGGTGTCCCACCCACGTGCCGCAGTGTCCTGCGTGTGATCGGGGGGGGGGGGGGGGCAGTTGGGGGGCTCCTATCAATTGTTCCTCTGCTGTAGAGCTGTGTGCTCGGCCCACAGCGCATAGGCACCATGAATGAGGAGGCAGATTTGTTTCATTTTAATAACATTGACCATGACACAGCTCCACATGGTTGTTTTGACATTCAATCCAAGCTGTATTTTATGGCCCAAATGTATTAAGCCTTAAACAGTGATAAAGTGGAGATGGCTAAAGAGTGATAAATGACCAGCCAATCAGCTTCCTAACTGCCATGTAACAGGCTGTGTTACAGCTTCTTCAGTGCCCTCAGAAGCTGTACTCACTGACACTTGTGCACGCTGCGTGTTCCGCCCATGTGCGGTACTTGCTTTGACCTTGGACGCCATAACAGCCCCACCGATGCTTGCTGTGTCACCTGCAGTGTCCACTGAAGCTGTACCCACTGACACGCCCATGCACAGAAAATGTTTCAAATTAAAAGACGTCTGTAACCCCCTTTAATCTGGACAAAGCAAAATTGTCCGGATTAAAAGAGGTTCCGTATCATCAGTTGCTGGAAAATTGGTGGTGTACTTGTACTAAATCACTTTCCAGATCAACCCATTTTCTAGTATTCCTAGGAGAGTGCCAGGCAATCATCTGACTTATCCGGGTCGCATTAAAGGAACGTTGGAGAATGAGTATACCAAGTCCTTCATTTTGCGAGTGTTTAGCAAGAATACCACACCGAATTTGTGTTTTTTTGTGGTTCCAAATACATTTAAAAAAGTGTAGATTGGAGTGTACAAAACGTGTGTGACAGAAGCCTGAATGGAAGAGTTTGAAAAAGATATAATAGCTTAGGAAGGTTCATTTTTATTGTGTTAATGCGACCGATCCAAGAAAGAAAATATGATTGCCATTGCTGCAGATCCTTATGGATTGATATGAAAAGAGAGGTGCAATATAAAGTACTATAAGATTTTGTTATTTGGACTCCTAAATATTTTAGTGAATTTTTCTGCCATGAGAAAACAAAATTTCACTTTAAGAATTTCTTGGCCTCTTATTTCGTCTGATTGACTTTATATCCTGAAAGGCTCCCAAAAATAAAAAGTTCACAAATAGGTTCAATAGAGAGATAAGTGATTTAGTTAATGTGAGGAGTATGTCATCTGCGAACAAGGAGAGAGTGTATTGAAAATGATTAATTGATATAGCAAAATGTTGGGGTTGGCTCATATGTGCCAAGCGAGAGGTTCAATTACAAGCGTAAATATGAGAGGTGATGAGGAGCAACCTTGTCTGGTTCCGTTGGTAATTGAATAGGGGTCCGATAATAGTTTGCTAGCATGAACAATAGCTGAAGGATTGTGATACAAAACCTGTATAGCTGGAAGAAATTTCCCTCGAAAGCCAAATTGCTGAAGGGTTTGAATCATAAATGGCCAAAAGACCCTGTCGAAAGCTTTCTCCATGTCTAGAACAAGCACCAGTGAGGGAAGTCTTTTAACATTGATATGGGGAATAACATCAATAGTACGTCTGGTATTGTCTAGTGCTTGTCTGGATGGGACAAAGCCCACTTGACCAGGATGAATCAAGGAGGGAAGGTTTGGATTTAGTCTATTGGCAAGTATTTTAGCAAAAAATTCGGAATTGAGCAGTGATATGGGACAATAATTAGATAAAGATTGAGGGTCTTTATTAGATTTTGGAATAACTGTGATTGTGACCTTGGTGGTATGCAAATGAAAAGGGGAGCCTTCTAAGATGAGATTAAACACCTTTGAGAAGTGGGGAATCAGGGAAGAAGGAAATGTGTTATAATAAGACATCGGGAGACCATCCGGCCCTGGGGCTTTGGAAGAATTTTGTGTTTGGCCGATTTTATTTCTTCCTCAGATAAAGACCTAACCAAGACAGATGAGATCTCTGAATCTATGCATTGGAGATTGCATGAAGACAGTCAGAAATAATAGGCGTTGGCAGGAGAAGTTGTGTTTGGGGAGATCGGAAGATTATATAACCTTTCATAATAAGTTTTAAAAAGAGAATTAATATTAGTCGGGTTATATGATTAAGGGCTCAAAAAACATCAAAGAGTCCAGATTCTTTAATATGTTTATTTAGAGATCAGGTTAAAGAATTAGATGGAGTGTGAGAAGGAGAGGTAGACTCATCTAAATAGTTATCAAGAACAGCATTAAGATGGGAGATGTCAGCTCCTGCTCACTTTCAGGTGGTGGTGTTGGATTTATGCATAGCGACCACAAATTAGTTGACCAAGTATGTAGAAGGAGGGACGCTAGGTCTACCTTTAAACAGAAATAGTAAAGGAAAGCCACAAGGTTGGTTTATATCAATGTATACAGTAAGTTGAAGGGCTTTGAAATGTACCACTGGAGAGCAAGACTGCAATTAAGTCAGGGGAACATCAGGACAGCAAACAACCAGTGTCGGACTGGGGCATGTAGGGCCCACCGGAGGAATGCAGTGGTAGGGGCCCATGTTTAGGGGTATGGCCAGTCTGCACAGGGGGTGTGGCCAGCCACCACATTGGTTTGACTAACCATTAGAGAGTGCAAGGTGTGGGCCCCTTCATAAATATATACAGTCAATTCAGCTGCTGCATGCATGAAAATGTACCAGATTAATAACAGATTAATAACAGCAATGCACTGTAGAAAATACACCATTGTCCAGTATAAGGTAACATATGTATAATGTATAATTCAAGTGCACAGTCTGGAACCTGATCCTTAGAGGAGGTGGGCCCCCCCACACACAGTGGGGCCCACCGGTGGTTTCCCCTGTACCCCTGTGGGCCAGTCCAAGCCTGCAAACAGCTTAAGTAAGATGTGTCCCTGATTGTAAATTACGTTATCTGAGGAGCGGAGAGCTGATCAGGTTGCAGGGTATAGTTATCATGCACAGACTTAGCAGCTCTTATAGAATCAAAGTCTGTAAGAAGGATATGGCCTCCCTTAAGCTATAAAATTTATCAAATTAGTGAGGACTAAGTAGTTTATGTAGTTTAGAAATGAGTCCTGTTCAGCAGAACCAAAGGGGTTCACTTGACGCAAGGTCAGGAAATATTGAAGACTACACCTGAGAGATTTGGGCTTCCTCCATAAGCAGCAATCCATAAATTGTCAATATCCGCAATCAGCAACTTTGGAGGACAGTCACCATAGAAAGAAATCGGGTGTTTTGCGCAGCCAGGGCAGCAGGTTTAGGCCGCAGCCTCTAGCTTTGTCTTTTCACCCCGCGTTTCTCCTCTGGGATCCAGCATCACCACCACAATTTTCGACAAAGCAGTGATCCGCCTGGAGCAAAAAGTTGCAATTACCAGGCAGTAGTGAGAGTCTACTTCAGCCAGCTAAGGTGGCACCGATAGCCTCCAGCGGCAGGAAGGAGCTCCAATAGATGTCCCTCCAAGGTTCCGGTCCTCGCAATCAAATACTCCCAGCCTGACAAGATGGTGGTGCCTCCTTCCGGCTGTGTCACCCCGCCAGCTCCTCTAGGGCCTCTGGGACGCGTCTCACGGGTGTGCTCAGGTCTCCGGGACACGTCTCATGGGCCTTTAGACGCTGCTAGCGGGAGAACTGCTCTCCTGGGGTCAGCTACCAACCTGAGGCCCCGGGCTCATGACGGCGTCTCAGGCTGCAACCCACAGGAATGTGTAGGGACCCCCTCCCCCCCTTCCCCCCCTGGCTTCGCGACCATCACCACTGTGTTCCAGGTACTCCCTTTTTGTCTGGGGAAGGGTGCAAAAGGTGGGCCCCTTAAAAGTGGGCAGTAACACTTGTATTATTATTTGTAGGAGAGCTCAGCTCACACACGTCCTCTTGTATTGGCTGCTAGGCCATGCCCCCATTATCATGCATATTATTTGAACCAACAAATTGGTTCCACAGCTACATTGTATAGGGTAAAACAGGCACCTTAAAGCTTATTCATTTAGTGCATTTCCTTATTTACGACAACTTAGGGTGCATAATGAGAACTAAAGCACCACTGATCCCATGAGGACTCCAGGACATGCTGCTCTCCTGGGTGAGACCTTCTGATCCCACTCCAAGACATGTGAGCTTAAATTTGCCTAATCCAGACCACCTACATGACTGATGAGCCGTCATTGGGTCGGCCATGGACACAGAACGATGCACCAATATATCTGCAGATACAGTATATTGGTCATCGTCTGTGCAGCACAGTGATGCAATATGTCTGTAAACGATGTCGTTCACAGACATATAATTTGTACACACCCGCCGATCATTAAACTATATATCAGCCATTCAATTGAACAGCCGAGTGCAATTGCCCAGTGCATACCCAGCTGTAGTTAATACAGTGTTTGTAAGGCACGCTAATGCGATGCAATCGCATTATGACGATTAGTAGCCCAGTGCGCACGCACATCTGCCAACATCTCCCGTGTTGTGGGGGTACGATCACATCACATCTCTTGTGTTGGCAGAAACAGGGACAGGTCTGGCCCGTTTTCGGAGCAGCTGCATGGTGTCACACATGGCCGATGCGACAGAGAAAATGGTGGCGGCCCGACTGCCTTCGCAGCCAGGCTTTGCAGGCAGGGGGCTTCCCTTAGTATTACCATTAGCATGCTGGGTGACCTTGCCCTGTGCTGGGCGGCCCCTAGCATGTGAGTGCTAGCAGACGGAAGCTGAATCAGATCCTGTATCCGCATATTACCTATAGGACTGCGTTTCATTGAAACTGATTCTGATTCCCACAGGTAATATTTTCATTTTTAAACTACAGAAGGATATCACATTTATTTATTTTATAAATGTCTAATGGCCTGTATATAGTGTAGTGCAGTGGTATTTCAGATCTAATGAAAAGGATCTAGTGAAGAATTCATATTTGTTTTCTTGACAAATGTGGTGAAAAGTGCCGGTGTCTGTGTCCTTAGCCCATTATGGGCTGGGAAATTCTACAAATACACTCAGGGTTTGCCAAACCACTGTTTGCCTAAAATAGCATGCAACTGTAGTCGAAATGGAAACGTTTGCATGATATGATCATGTCAAGGCACGTCTACATGGCTTTCTTGTGGTGTCTGTAATTGTGGCATGTCTAGAAATAAGGTCTGCTTCTGAGAAGTGATGCATTCTTCCTGCTAATTACAATCTCTTCAGTACTGCATCACTGTTTTTAAGAGTAGCCAAATGCTATAAATGTATAGTTAAGTTTAAAGTTCATAATCTGGGGATACGCAAAAATATGATAACAAAAAAAGAAAGAAACAGTCTGTATTGTTTTAAAAATAAATAAATAAAAAGCAACCAAAACAACAATATTATGTATCAAAATGTAACTGACAGTTTGAGCTGGAGCTATCAGCCCTCATTTTTGCCAATCCAGCTCTAAAGCCATGTGGTCGATCCTATTAGCCGTGATGGGGAGGCATTTGATATGCCGGCTGTCGGGATCCCGGTGCTCACCATACTGACGCCGGAATCCCGACAGCCGGCATACCGACAACTATTCTCCCTCTTGGGGTGCCCACGACACTCCTGGAGGGAGAATAAATAGTGTGGAGCCTGCAAGGGGCTTTTTTGCGCTCACCCTGCTGCCTGCAGGTCGGGATCCCGGTGCCGGTATGCTGTGCGCCGGGATTCCAAGCGCCGGCATAAGATACTACACCCCCGTGATGATATCGCGGGTGCGAATCATTGTGGCTGTGGCTGCACTTTACTGTGGCCTGAATTCACACAAATGTGCTCCCTTCCCCATACGGCTCCGAGCACTTTGATGCGAATTCAACCTGAAACCAGCCCGCGAAGGGTGCGAGATCGGGTGCCGTTGCCGGCATTTAAACACAGCAGCAACGGCACATCTCACCCAGAGAAAAATAAGCAGGGAAGATCGAAAGGAAAGAAGGAGAAGCACCCAGTTAAAAAAAAAAGAAAGAGGAGAGAGAAAAAGTAAAAAAGGAATCAAGGTAAGTGTATGGTTAGTATTGTTATATACTTTTATTTTATTTTGCTGTTAACCTCACCAGCTTATCTTTTCCACACATCTGTTATTAAAAACTCACCAAATTCCCAGTAGTATATACTGCTGCACCTGTGTCCACATGAAACCTTGGACTCATATATTGGGCCAGATGTAATGACGCCCGATATCTCCACGGATGCAAGAGGCCAGACAATCTTGGAGTTTATTTTTTAAAGGGGCAATCACTTCCAAGGCATAGTTTTGCCTTGTAAATGATTGCCTCTTTAAATAAAAGTTAACCTCACATTAACAGCCAAATAAAATAAAAGTATATTACAATACTAAACATACACTTACCTTGATTTCCTTTTACTTTCTCTCTCTCTCTCTTCTTCCTTTTCCTTTAACTAGGTGCTCCTCCTTCTTTCCCTCTGATCCTTCCCTGCTTATTTTTCTGTGGGCTTCCTTTCAGCTTCATGTTGTGGCCAGGACTTTCCACATCCCTGCCTATATGGGAGTCGCCTGTTGACGGAGGCTGGCATTTAGGGTCCTCCTACCAGGCATAGCCAGATTAAGGGGAGGTGCAGGGAATACTGTACCCCATGCCCCCCTTTGTCAGGTCCTGCCCCGGCCAGAGGACACTGACATCACTAGCTCTCCCTCTTATGCAGCAGCAGAACCAGGCAGCCAGAATGCGAGCAGGGCAGTATGCAGCACAGCAGAGACACAGGAGTAACCAGAGGGGGTGTTAGTTCTGCACAGGGGGGTGTAAGTGATAAAGAAGCTGCTTCTACTCTTGAATGCAGGGCCGGATTGGCCTTTGCCTTTACCGGGGAATACCCCGGCGGGTCGATCGGGGTCCAGGGCCACCTGTCATGAGTGGCACCATCCCCCTCCACGTCACCTGCCAACTTGTGAGTGCCGCGGCCGCTGCTTATTAGTGAGCCGGGCAGCGGCCGCTGTCAGGAGAGCCGGCCATACCCCCTCCTCCCTGTCACCTGCTTACTGGTGATCGCTGCGGCCAGCGGCCGCTATCTAGAGAGCTGGGTCCACCGTGTTGCAGGCGCAGCCGCTCCTCCAAGACTCCTGTTCACAGGAGCTGTACTGCGGGGAGGATCACCCGGGGGAGGCTTCCTGGCTGCTGCGTCCGTGCTGCTCTGGCGGTAAGTCCCGTCATGTGGGTGCGTGACTGTGAGAGGCCTCCTGCCCCCCTTGCCAGCACCAGTGTGCCCCATATCCTCCCTGCCAGCATCAGTGTGCCCCCATCCCCCCTGACAGTGCCAGTGTGACCCCCTATCTCCCCCTGCCAGTACCAGCTTGCCCCCCCCACCATCTCCCCCTGACAGCATTGGAGTGTCCCCATCTCCCCTCCTGTCAGCAGCATTGTGCCCCCTCATCCCTCCCCCTGGCCAACAGTGTGCCCCCTCATCCCTCCCCCTGGCCAGTAGTGTGCCCCCTCATCCCTCCCTGTTTAACAGTGTGTCCCCTCATCCCCCCCTGGCCAACAGTGTGCCCCCTCATCCCCCCCCTGGCCAGCAGTGTGCCCCCTCATCCCCTCTCACTGGCCAGCAGTGTGCCCCCTCATCCCTCCCCCCGGTATCAGTGTGCCCCCTCATCTCTCCCTCTGGCCATCAGTGTGCTCCCTCATCCCTCCCCCTGGCATCAGTGTGCCCCCTCATCTCTCCCCCTGGCCAGCAGTGTGCCCCCTCATCTCTCCCCCTGGCCAACAGTGTGCCCCCTCATCCCTCCACCTGGCCAACAGTGTGCCCCCTCAACCCTCCCCCCGGCATCAGTGTGCCCCTCATCTCTCCCCCCGGCATCAGTGTGCCCCCTCATCCCTCCCCCCAGCAGCAGTGTGCCCCCTCATCCCTCCCCCCGGTATCAGTGTGCCCCCTCATCCCTCCCCCCGGCAGCAGTGTGCCCCCTCACCCCTCCCCCCGGCAACAGTGTGCCCCCTCATCCCTCCCCCTGGCCCTGGGTGGTTGACACCCTTTACCTGGCTGGTTGGCACCCATTCCCTTTCTGCCCCAGGTGGATGGTTCTAGTCTGTCTTTGTTCTGCTATAGACCAAATCACATCGAGCTTAGTACTGCATATAACAGGTCTTTATGTGTGTAATGACGCTGACTACATATTTTTTTGGGGGGTTGTTTAATGTATGTCTATGTGCTCTACCTGGTGCAATGTGTGTAACGTGCTCTACCTGGTGCAATGTGTATAACGTGCTTTACCTGGTGCAAAGTGTGTAACGTGCTCTACCTGGTGCAATGTGTATAACGTGCTTTACCTGGTGCAAAGTGTGTAACGTGCTCTACCTGGTGCAATGTGTATAACGTGCTTTACCTGGTGCAATGTGTATAACGTGCTTTACCTGGTGCAAAGTGTGTAACGTGCTCTACCTGGTGCAATGTGTATAACGTGCTTTACCTGGTGCAAAGTGTGTAACGTGCTCTACCTGGTGCAATGTGTATAACGTGCTTTACCTGGCGGAAAGTGTATAACGTGCTCTACCTGGTGCAATGTGTATAACGTGCTTTACCTGGCGCAAAGTGTATAACGTGCTCTACCTGGTGCAATGTGTATAACGTGCTTTACCTGGCGGAAAGTGTATAATGTGCTCTACCTGGTGCAATGTGTATAACGTGCTTTACCTGGCGCAAAGTGTATAACGTGCTCTACCTGGTGCAATGTGTATAATGAGCTGTACAAGGTGCAATGTGTATAATGTGCTCTGCCCGGCACAAAGTGTATAACGTGCTCTACCTGGCGCAGTGTGTATAGGAGGTTCTACCTGGTGCAATGTGTATAAGGGCACTACTGTGTGGTGTAATGTTAATTGGCACTATTATGTGGTCACGCCCCTTCCCCACAAAGCCACTCCCCTAAATTTTTGCTGCGCGCCTTCGCGCGCACTGTCCCTTCTTTTGTTTATAGCAGGTGGAGCACCAATTCTGTTTCTGCCAAAGGGCACCAAAATGTCTAGTTACAGCTCTGGTGCAGGGTGTCCTGTATGCTACACAGCCCAGCAGCACTGTCACCCCCCCCCCCCCCCCTCCCCTTTGCAACACTTTTGTACTGTCCAAATCAACTCTGTGTTTTTATATTTGAATCATTAACTCTGTGTTTTTATATTTGAATCATTAATAAGATTAATAAGAACCTTCATTCCGATGGGACCCAGAATAGGACAGGTAGGACCCCAATTTTTAAAAGTGAGGGGTCCCTGGGACCCACTTTTTTTTCGGCTCAGCGTGATCACTGGGTTATGAGGTGTAATATTAATTTGAAGTATTAATCCCGCCTACTTTGGTATTGGTTCCGCCTACAGTTGGTTTGGTGCCACCCACATGAGGCCACTTTTAGAAATTTTTCCAGGGCCACTTTTGTTTCCCAATCCGCCCCTGCTTGCATGTGACGAGAAATTATAGATTTTATTTTGTAATGTGTACTTTAAAGTTGTTTAAGTTGTCTTTGTTCCACTGCAAGATTTTTTTTTTAAATAGTTTCAATTAGGTGGAGTAATAAACAGTACTCAGGCAGCATTATTAAACTATTAGTTTAAATATAATATAAACCATTGGTTTAAATGTAATATACACAGTCCATTCCTCCCAACATGCCCTATTCCAGGAGGGATAACATGCTCCTTACCTAGACTTCCTTCTTACGTTATGATTGCTATCACCTGTGTTGAAATACATTTCTTATCAATGAAATAGTTCAACTCATGTGACACCAATCATATATTAAGAGGGAAGTCCAGGTAGAGAGCATTTTGTCCCTCCTGGAATGGGACATTTAAGACAGGGGGGTTCTCCCTTCCACCAGGACCCCCCTGTCTTAACTGTCTTAGGCATCCCCAAGGCTTAATCTGGTCCTGTTATCAGGGGTGGGCAATAAAAAGCTGATCTCCAACTGCTGTTGAACTACACATCCCAGAATGCATAACACATTTTCAGCATGCCCTGATAGAAAAACTGTGGCACGGCATGTTGGGATGTGCAGTCCCATAGTTGGAGAGCCACTGATGTGTGTATTTATATAGTTATTTTAAAATTAATAGCCCGCTGCACGTGCGCAGACCCTCTGGACACGGCCGTACGTGCGAATGTAGCAGCTGCTGCCAACTCTGAATAATACTGTATGAAACTGCGTGTGACTCCGGACATAGCACTTGATGGTCAGAAACTTATTAACTGGCAAATAAAAAACTGAAAGGCTCTTGTTTAGTCAGAATTTTCGAACTGTGCAAATATAATCATTAACCACAAGATTTCCACAAAGATACAAATGACACGGAATAACCACTTCATGCATATACAGTAATGCTCCTTTGATTTGCTGTTTCTTTGCGCATTTCATTGGTAGAGCAAATTGCTATAGGCAGGTCTTGTGATTGATCTAACCAGAGCTGAGACCTCTCATGTTACAGATACTTTCTTACTGATCTGTAAATAGAACTAAATGCAGCCTACTGCAGTATTTATTTGGCACTGATCAAGATTGCTAAGAAACAAACCACAAAGACGGTCCAATTCCTGGAAGAGTGCCTCTAGCATGAGGTTCATCTGCTGCAGAAACACACAGTCACTATGTACTCTCACATACCTCTCTCTGGCACAATTGCTTATGTTACAAATGTCTCCTGTAGCTATTTACTATTTTCTTGTATTATGCCAGAAGAGTGCAATAAGCTCCAAGTAAATATTTGATGATATTTGGTTGTTTTCCATTACATTGTAAAAGTAAAAGGCACACATGCTATCCATCCCAGCTACCTCCCTTGTAGGCACACTCAATCTATAATGTTAGATGATCCAATACACTGTACAAGGATTTTCTGTGCCGTTCACCTTCATACTTGTAGTAGTCTATTTTATTAATCTATTCAAGATATTTTATAATGTATGTGCACTTTGCTATGTAGTTATATTGTACAGTTATGTTTTTCTTGTCATCAACAATTCTAAGCGCTTAAATGTTTGCTGCGGTGTACTTCTATAGTGACAAGAAGCCTGATGTGCACATGAAACATGTCCTGCCACATAATATATGCAGTGTTATCATTATTCCAAGTATACAATCTGGACACTCATGCGCACGGAACGGTCCAACTCGTCCAATATAAAAGACAATCACATATATATAACCTGTCATTGCATCCGGATTGCAGCGTGCAGATAACAGGACTTCAGTAATGGGGAATAGCATTTCGATATATATGAAGAGACACAAGGATTTCAGCAAGCCTACATCCAAAACCTCCCTGCCGAGTTCCGTCAAAAAAACCTGTGTGCAAGTGTACCTAAAAGAATTGATGCTGATGTGAAGGCAAGGGGTGGTTACACCAAATATTGATTTGATTTAGATTTCTCTTCCGTTCATTCACTTTGCATTTGGTTAATTGATAAAAATAAACTATTAATACTTCAATTTTTTAAAGCATTATTACTTTGCAGTATTTTTTCCACACCTGCCAAAAATGTTTGCACAGTATTGTGTGTGTATATATATATATATATATATATATATATATATATATACACACACTATATAGACAAAGTGATTGGACACTGACAGTAAATAGATCTATGAAATTTTATTTACACCAGTACTTTGTAGGTCCACCACGTGCAGTGATTACTGCAGACACCCTTCTTTGCAAACTGTTCAAAAGTTCTTGGACAACAGCAGGTGGTATGTTTTGCCATTCTGCCTTAAGTACAATGACCAACTGCTACAATGTAGAAGGTTGAGTTGGACTAGAACTCACCTGTCGCTCCAATTCATCCCAGAGGTACTCAGTGGGGTTTTGATCTAGACTCTGAGCTGGCCAGTCCAACTGAGTAACCAAATTTTCTGTATACCAGTACAGCGTCGCTCTGGAAACATGACATTGCGCAGCCTATGATGATTCCCTTTTCAAACATATGTTAGATCCTTCCAGAAAGCCATTTCATTAGCAAATGATTTAATCAGTGTCCCTCTACCTGTTTTATGCCTTCCCGAACATGTATCTGCTGCAGGAGCACACCATTTCGCTTGGAGGTGGGCGAGAAGGGGGGGGGGGCATTGTCCAATCAGTTTTGTCTACATAGTGTATATATACAGTATATAATGTGGGAAGGGCAGGCCCGCCATCATGGGCGTGCTGCGGGCACAGCTGATCTGGGCCCTGCTTCTCTAACAGAGAGGAGAGGGCCCGGGCCGCTCATGCCGCCGTTTGCCCACCGTGATGCACCACCCACTTTACATGACTGAGTTCTGGCACTGTCACAGGAGGGGGAGAGGACGCTATAAGCTTCTATTGTAAACATCCCTCCAAAAATGGCCGCCGCCTCAGAGGAGTCAGTTATTAAAGATACTAGAGGAGGCTCCTGTAGTATCTTCAATAACTGTCTCCTCTGAGGCAGCGGACATTTTGGCAAGGACTTATCAATAGAAGCTTGCAGCGTACTCTCCCACTCCTGTGACAATGCCAGATCTCAGTCATGAAAAGGGGGCGGAGCTACATGAAATGGAGGGGTGGGGCTACACGGGACTAGGATGCTACCACATCTGCTACAGCTCCGGCCAGCCTGTGATAGGTAAGTTAAGGGAAAGTGAGTGGCAGAGAGAAAGTGTGTGAAAAATAGGGTGGATGCCAATGCTATTTCTGGCCTCTGGCACCAAAAAGTTTAGTTTTGGCTCAACCTAAAAGTATCAGTCAATTGGCTTCTGTTACATGGTGTGTTTGAAAAATGTCAGGAGCTGGTTGGTTGGTAGTCTATCTCTCTTCACTTTATCACTTTCTAAGGCTTAGTTACATTTGATTGTCTTTTAAACTCAACAGATTTTATTGGAATACTCTTCCTTTAAGAAGAGATTTAGTCTAATTGCTGAAATAGGACATTCTTAACCTCACGGCTTTTCTTTATTAATTAATACTGTTCTGTTTAGTGAAATGCATTTATGTGAATGAAATACATCCTGCTAGCTCTGGAGGAATTTAGTTGATGCTATTGAATTATTTAGGTCAGGGAAAAGAAAATGAGTGCTGAAACGTGGGTCATTTGTTTCAGTCTGTTGCTTTACAGTTAATCCCACAGTGTGGAGTGCTTCTATTAATGACAGAACGTCTCTTCTATTGAATTATTGGCCACAAGAAGTTACATGCTGCAAATGACAATACTAGGGGGGACACAGACACACCAGCTGGGGAAATGACTATATACTTAGCTGACTGACAGAAATGTAAATGACAAATAATTGCCACATTGAAAAGAGTATTTGCACAGTGCAAGCTTATACAATTAGCTTAGTTCGAATACATTGTGTTCTAAAAACATTTAAAAATATGCGCAGTCTTTCATCCAACTTATATGGAGTTAATGGAATAGTTTTCTAGTTTGACCCATATGAAATCAAGCAAGACCAGGGATTAGATTGGCTGCAGTATTTTAATAAATTATGATCTCACCCTGTCTACATTGAGCAATTTGAGATATAAGAAGGTTGAAGAAAAATACTTCTGTCAGTTACTGTCAGACACTGTGTTGGGAAAGATGATTTGACATATGCAAGAAGCAGCCAGGCCAGGATATAACCTTTACCTCTTCTTAGCTTAGGTTTTGGCCCACATCCACTTCCCCCTCATTACTGGAGAACTCTTCTGCATTAGTTAATACATTTATTAATTACTGTATATTAGTATTTTAGAATGGTGATTGTTTTTCCTCTCTACTGTAAGGGTATATGAGGTAACAATCTGGTACAGGCGATGAAACAATCAGCAGTCTGTTGCCCTTGCAATTCTGATGCCATGGCTCTGTGCCTATGTGACCTTTCCAGGCAGGGCAGTATAGAGTCTGGCTGGGTACAGGTACTTTTCAGGGGGTGTGGCCTAATCACAGGAGGTGTGGCCATGCACACTTAGAAAAAATACAGATTTTTTTTTATTTTAAGCTATTCCCTTGCCACACTGCAGCCCAGAACACAGCAGCATGTGCTAGACTGAGGAGAAGAGCTGCAGCTGTGGCTGCCAAGTAAGGGGGGGGGGGGGGGGGGAGACCTGGGCCCCCACTGGGCCCCTCCATCAAACCTGGGCCCGGTTGATTAGTACCCCCTCCCTCCTCTCAGCGCCACAGTTTCCAGACACCCAAGTCTGCAAGCATTGACAGACTAGGGACTCCCTATGGGGGTGATGTATTATACTTGGAAAGAGATAAAATGGAGAAAGATAAAGTACCAACCAATCAACTTCTAAATGTCATTTTACAGAAATATATGAAAAAATATTGTTAGGCGTTGATTGGTTGGTGCTTTATCTCTCTCCAAGGCTTTTGATAAATCTGCTCCTTTGCCTTTCAGATCATATACATCTCACAAAATGTGGATCTACCATTATAAAGCTAGAGTAGCCGCTGCCTCCTGTTGTGTTATTCTAGCAATTGAGGACATGTGTGTGCAAATGCATATGAGGCTGATGAGATGATGCCATAGTGCACACTAGTGGACCAAAATGAATCGGTAACTGTCTGACATGTGAAATACTAAATAGATCCCACTGGAAAGGACTAGATTGCCACATCTCATTTGTAATAGCTGGTACATATAATACCTCTAGATATTCCCACACAGGATGATTCCAATAATTACTGTTGTGCTGAGATGACCAGTTACACACTGACCCCACCATGTCCTGACTGGAAAAAGAAAGAAAAAACACATTTTGTAGTTAAAAGTCACAGATTTATTTATTTATATATATATATATATATATATATATATATATATATAGATTCCATACCTTCCCCACCTGTGGCTCAGGTGTATCTGGAAAAGGACGAGAGGCGGCACTCCAAGGACTTGAAAAAAGATTTATGTGCAAAACATGGCAGAGCAAAAAAATGCAAACAGTGATAAAAGCATGGAGGTCTTACGACGTTTCAAGGCGGCAAGCCTTTTCCTCAGGTAAGTTAACCCATGTGGAATGTGATGTGCAAAACAGCGAGAACCAAACTCACCAAGAGAGAAACTCACCTTTTAAGGCCGTGCAGAGACAGGTGTTCCCGGCGTCTGTGTTCGGGACTTCCGGGTGCGGCGCCCGAGCGGCGCATAGCTGACGTAGTCGTTGCCTGGCAACGGGAATGCAAGCAGGCGCCGGGGAGACCCGTCGTGTCTGGAGAGAAATGTAAACAACAAACGTCATGAGGGTGATAGACGAAATGTATGACACCCGAAGAGGGTGAACGGTGAATCAAAGTGTGATACTTTAAAAACATGCAAGAGGTTAAAAAAATTGAGGCTCAGCTGAAGATTCTAAGGGAATATAAAGACAAGTAAAAGAAATAAGGAAATAGTATAGTGATAGCAGCAATTATTAACAAAGATAGTAATGCATACAAAATAACTATTGATACATTAAGCCAGCAGACGGTAGTGTGTAGTCAGGATGGATCCCGGCTGGGTTGCCGCACCCCGTCATGGGGGGGGGGGGGGGGGGGGTGGAACGGGGCAAGGGAAGGGGTGAGACAAGGGAAGGTGATGAACAGGAGACGGAAGGGGGGGGGGGAAGGGGAAAGTGAGAAGGGAGGACAGGGGGGTGGGGGAGGAGAGAGGTGGTGAGGGAGGGGCGGGAGGGGGGGGGAAGTGATGGAGTGGGAGGGAGGAGGAAGGAACGGAGAGAAAAGGAGTTGGGACCTGTGGGTATATTTTACAGGAACACATTCCAAGTAAATTTTTCATTAAGTCCATTTGGTGACAATGTGTCCAAAAGGAAGATCCACTTAGATTCGCATCTGGATAATGCTGTATGTCGATCACCCCCTCTCACAGGGCTCGGAATGTGGTCGATGATCTTGTATCGCAAACTAGAGAGTGGATGGCCTTTTAATTTAAAATGGCGTGCAACCGGTTGGTCCACGGGTTTGCCATCAAGCGATGCCTTGATGGCCGATCTATGCAACGCCATCCTGTCTCTGAGGTTTCTGATAGTCTGTCCGACATACAGTAAGCCACATGGGCAAATGATAATATATACAATAAATGGTGTCGTACAGGTGACCACATGTCTAATTTTAAATTGCTTGCCTGTATGTGGATTATTGAAATTGTGACCTGTTTCCAAATATTTGCAAGTAGTGCAGGATGTGCATCGGTAACATCCTGATTTCTTTACTTGCATAGAGGCATTCGGGAATGGAGTGATGTTGGTTTTCACTAGGAGGTCCCTAAGATTAGGTCCCCTCTTATAGCTAGGCATCAGAGAGGTGTTTCTGAAACAAGGTAAGTCTTTGTCGCCAGACACTATGGGCCATAAGCCTTTGGTAGCACGTGGAAGGACTTTACTAGATGTTGAAAAGTGAGTGACGAATGGAATCCGTGATTGTAGTGGCTGTTGGGGAACTTGATAGAGCAATTGTTCTCTGGGAACCTTAAGGACTTCATTCTTTGCCTGCTGAAGCTCCCGTAGCTTATAGCCTCTATGAGCAAATTTTTGAGTCATATGGTCCAAGGTCGTAACTAAAGTGGAACGATCACTCGAAATTCGTGCTGCCCGAAGCATTTGTGATCTAGGTAGTCCACGTTTAAGTGCAGGGGGGTGGCAACTGCTGTGATGTAAAAGCGTGTTCCGGTCCGTGGGTTTTGAAAATAATTTAGTATGGATGGAATTGTCCTTAATCTCAATGGTGACATCCAGGTAATTGATGCTTGTGAAACTGGTCTGATACGTGAATTTGATTGGTGAATCGGCTGAATTAATGTGTTCAATAAGGGTGATGAATTCCTGTTCAGTGCCTGTCCAAAAGATTAGCAGGTCGTCAATGTACCGTGTATAGAGTGCTATTTTATTAGCTATCTCCCTTGATGAAAAGAAGAATTCATCCTCTTGTTGAAACATATATACATTAGCAAACGAAGGGGCCACTGAGGACCCCATCGCACACCCAGTTGTTTGAATGAAATACTGTCCATTGTGCATGAAAAAATTTTGTTTTAAAGTTTTCGACAACAATGTCAGAAACAGAGGGATAGGGATAGCATCAAAATGGTGTCGGAACAAAAATAGTTCCATAGCAGCTAGGCCACTGTCGTGAGGGATCACCGTGTAAAGATTTTTGACGTCCAATGTGCATAACAGCATATTGGTTGGTACTGTTTTCAAATGGTTCAATTTGTTAAGAAGTTGTGTGGTATCTTTGAGGAACGTGGGTTGATCCATAATATATGGTTGGATTAACTGGTCTAGAAACTGTGAAATTGGCTGGAGCAATGACCCTCTGGCTGAAATAATCGGTCTGGGAGGCGGATCCACAGGGTTTTTATGAAGTTTAGGAATTGTGTATAGCACTGGAGTGATGGGAAAAGGAGTGAGTAATGAATTATACATTTTTTTGTCAAGGTGTCCAGCTTGGTGGGCTTCCAACAAAACAAAATCCAGATCCCGTTTGAACCCCTCCGTGGGATTCAGGGGAAGCTGGTGGTACGTGGCAGGATCTTGTAGCAGAAAGTCAATATTGGAGATGTATTTTGTGGAGTCCTGTATGACGATACCGCCCCCCTTGTCGGCGGGGCGGAAGATGACATCCTGATATTTCGACAAATCTTGAAGCGCTTTATGTTCAGCTCTGGTCAGATTAGTATGGGCAGTGGGTTGAGCTGCATGAAATTTGGTAACTGCTGTGTCTAGCAGACGGTTGAATGTCTTCAATGAGGCATTTGTCGAAACAGGGTCAAACTTTGTTTTTTTATGTACACCAGATGTTTGGTAAGCAGGCACGTTGTCACGTTGGTGTTGGAAAAATTCCTTGGTTTTCAGGGACCTATGTAGCCCATATAGATCGATCTTCCAATCAAGTTCCCGGTGGGGATGGGTGGGGACAAAGGATAAACCTTTGTTTAACACATTTAATTCAGTAGGTGAAAAGGTGCGGGATGATAAGTTAAACGTTACTTCTTCCCTCTGTTGATGGGAGGCTTGGAAGATCCTTTGATTTTGGCCCCCACGTCGCGTTCTTCCTGGTCGCGCATGTCGACTTTTGAACGTGTGGCCCTTGCAAAAGGGGCCGTCCGTGTTGTCTGCGGGTCTTCCGAATCTGTGACTAAAAAATCACTGTCGCTATTGGATTGTGACCTGTTTCTCCTAATTGATGGATTTCTATCTTTCCAAGAGATCCGGGATCTAGAGCGGGATGGTGGGTCTGTACCATTCAGCCACCGGTACACCCTCTGGTCTTCATAATCGGCTTGGACCGTTGTGAGTTTCTTCTGTTTAAATTTTAACAGATCTTGTCTGTAAGTGTTACACTGTTGTTCCAACTGGTCCCATTGTGCTTGGAGCCTCTTATCATCTAATTGAGGTTTGAATTTCAAGGTGGCTGCCGCAAGTTTAGATCTAGTGTCGGTTAAAATGGTACGCGCCTCATCAATGACCAATAACATCAGATCTGAGCTGCATTTATTGAGAATGGATATCCATTTGCGGCAAAAGTCAGCACTATTTCGACCAATGGTTGGCATGTTTCTTATTCTAAACCCACGTGGGATCATTTTGGCTCGAAAATAGTCCGATAGTGATGTTCCATGTAGGAGATAGTCGGTCTCCTTATTGCGTAATTTAAGAAGTGTCTGGAAGATCTCCTCAGTGGAAGATGGTTCTGGTTGAACGTTGAGGTCGGTGCCAAACAGGATCTGGGAAGCTTGTTCATCATTGTAACTAAGTGTCTCTGCCAGGTGTTGTTTAAGTTCAATGAACGACAGAGATCCCGAAGCAGTGGGGGATGTCATGGCAACCCGTGGGGCAATCCAAATTGAGACCAAGAGACCGCTGCTGCAACAACTTCAGCTAGAGCTACAGGATTGTGAATTCACTGGTGGGTTCAGTAAACGCAAAATTAAACTACAAAAATGATTAAAAAAAACAAAAAAAACAAAAAGATTCTTTTATAGTCACCCTGCTTAGGGTATGACTATAAATATAAAAGAAAGATAGTGGATAAAGTGGTTTTAAGCGACCAATGGTGTCTTAGAATTCTAAGGAGGCTAAGTTTAAAAGTAATAAAAAAAAAATTGTAATACAGATGCTGCTTCACTGCTGTGAGTTGTCAGAGGAAATATTACATGTAATTAACCATCACTCCACAGTGCAGTGATCCCAGGTAGCCCATCTTATGGTGTGTATCTTGGATGTTTTGTGTAGACAGAATCCTGCTCACACAAGCCATTGATGATGGCACCATTTGCAGCCAGACTCCGCCTTAGTCCAGATACTTTTGGTATGAAAGCTGGCCTTAACGTACATAAGCAGCCTTATATGCTGACAGTGTGCTCCTGACTAAGCCCCATGGCTCATCGCTACCCTGAAGGAAATTAGACATTACAGTACATTCAGTATTCTTATTTCACTATTAACTGATAATACAGATCCTAGCACCCAATACTCCTCCGGAGGGTGTCAATTAAAAGATCGACAGTACAGTACATAGATTTGTACAGAAACTATGAATGTAATACAAACACATTTGCTACATTGTAAAGCGTGCAAACACTGTTGTGAAATACACGTGTGCTTTCTTAAAAAAGTCACATTTGCCAATTAAACAATCCATTGTTTTTCCCTTTAAAATAAAATTAGTAGGATCATCTTTCATGCATCTACTGTATCTGTATAGAAATAGCAGATAGGTAATGCAACTAGACTTTAAATAACATAGTAATATATTGATTCAATGCTATCAACTGAAGAAATCAATCAGAAGTGACTTAGATGGACACCAGATAATTGACAGTCAATAGGTTAACAGTTAAATGGGTGACATGGACTTAGGTTGACAGAGTCAACAACTCAACATGCAAATGGTCGACACAGGAAAGGTCTGAGGCACCTCCCTGTCACCGCCGAGGACGCCCATTACATTTGCAATACACTTCTCCGTGTGTGTGCCTGAACTTACAACTGCGACTCTGTACAGACACAATCTGCCGCATGCCCAGTAGCAGACAATCGCTCCACTACGTCTGACATAGGCAGTGTATGCACCTCTGACTCAGGCCCAGCATTTTGTGGTGAAAGTAGTCTTATCACTATTCATAGATCAGTCCATATTGTTAGGGGGTAAGTGTTCCTCAGTACATTGTACTTATCTCTATAACAATATTCCAAGATGGAGTTTTATTTGATGCTTATACTCGCAGAAGGGGATACAGTATGTGGCACTTTGCACAGACATGTTACACGTTGTGAATGATAGCTAATTATATGTATGCTACCTCTATACTATAGATAATATTTCCTTAAAACACCTCTATAGTAGTACTGGTGTGTCTCTTGAATCCATGTGTGTGATCGACACGTGACCTCAGGTTCGGACTGGGCCACAGGGGTACAGGGGAAACCCCCCGGTGGGCCCTACTGACGGGGGTGGGGGTGGGGGCACCTCCTCCTTAGATTTTGCACTTGAATCATAAATTCTGCATATGTTACATTATATTGTACAGTCTTTGGTGTACTTTCTACAGTGCATTTAGAATTTGCAATTAATCTGGCACATTATCATGCATGCACTAGCAGTATTTACATACTATATACAGTATATATTTATCAAAGGGCCCAGACCATGCACTAATGGTTAGCCAAGCCTTTAAGCATGGGACCCTACCACTGCATTTCCCCGGTGGGCCCTTCATGCCCCAGTCTGACACTGTGTGATCCCATGTCATGACACCAACAGTATGTACGCAATACACTGATATATTACAACAGCCTTTTTTACTTGGCTTGTTTCAAAATCTCAATGTAGACAAGTTCTTTCTGGCTTCGTGGCTCCCATATACAGCAATGGGCTGACCCTCAGAGAATAATTATATAAGTAATCAGTTGTCAAGATTCTGACAGGTCATATAGGATCAAACAAGGTAAGGAAAAAGGGGATCAGTTTCTCTGGGTGCACTCTTTCCCAAGACCAATAAAGATTTTTGGTATTAAATCTGTGTTTCTATACTTTTTTATATATATATCTATATTAACACTTGATTTATATTACCTGCCAATACCCATATGGAATAAATGAACTTTATTGATGTCCCATATGAAGTATTATGACCCTAAATTGGGCCGTAAAAGTGAAATATAAAAACAATATAGAATGATAGACGTGAATCAGAAAAATGGACAAATAAAGAAAAGAAAAAGTTTATTTGTCCTAGTGTCAAACAATAAAGAAGATTAAAATCAGAGCAACTGGAACTGACGATGATTTATGTAAGTTAGATATTAGATAACTCAACACCTATATAACAAATAGCTTTTTACAGAAGATTCCTATAAATTAATCCTAATTAGGATATTCTTTTATTAGAAATTGTAAATCTTTTTATAATGAAGATCCCCGGCGGAAGCTGGATGCGTTCCACAGAAGGTGGAACGCATTACGGAACAGATAGTTTCCGGCGGGGGTGGCGTAATCGGCATCACTTCCGGTGGAAGAACCGCTATCACCACGTGAGATGGAACGCAATGAAGTACTAAAGGAATAATATTAATTTTATACACACTCCTTTATTTGTATCCACGACGGGAGCAATTCCGACGGAGGATGGAACAATTTTAGAAAAAGACAACCTTTTTATATTGCTCTGGATTCGTCAGTAATGACGAGTTTACGGTCACTTCCGGCGGAAGTACAATGCGTTCCATTGAAACGCAATTTTAGGCCAAAACATTGGAATAAGGATAAAGGATAAGAATTATGACTATAACATATACTATAAATCTATGTCTGCATATTATATAATGATAATCATCATCTAGATGTGCATATAGAGATAAAGTCAAATTAATTGGAAATCCCCTCCCCCGGAATGGGAGGTACCAACTAGGGTATATAAACAGGATACTTCAGTCACTCTCCAGTACACCCTGAGGAAGACATTGGTCGAAACGCGTTGGTGGAGAGAGGACTACACGGCTCTATATGCACATCTAAAGATTCCATCTACCATTTGGGTTTGGTCCGGACCTTACCCCACAGGTCAGGTGTTAAAGTCTTTTTTCCAACTTACGCTTTACACCAAGATGTTATATTGAGTTGTGTATGTCGAATTTATTTGGACTATTTTATGAACTTTTTAATACAATTATTATTTTTACAATAAATCAGTTTTTATCAATACCTCAAGTTTAATTATTGGGGTCTAATTACCCCTAATATTGTGACTTGGTTTGAGCATCAGGAGGAATTATTGGGCAACAACGTTAGAGGAAGAAAGCCACAGATAAAGATACCTTTATGTGCCTACAACAACCAGAACTACCGTAAGTCTGGTGAGATATACATACATACCAATAAGCACTTAGGTGTGGTATTAAGGGACTAGAGGGATAGAAGGTGATGATACAAGGTGGAGGAAGATAAAAGATACCTTTACTAGTGGTTCTTACCACACTTGGGTGTGAGTACGGTACGATCTTTATAGAACCTTTGGTGGAGGAATATTGGATAAAATATATTATCCACCCACTGTCTATATATAAGAGAACTGTACATATATATATATATATAAATATACTACACTATATTGCTCCCCTGTCTTTCTTTGGGTCGTGATTTGGAATACACTCACTTCCATGCATGACTGATCGGTTGGAGTGCCAGAAAGAATAACTTGAGTGCCGGTAACAGAGGAAGAAACACACACAGATAAAGAAACCTTTATGTGCAAGTGTTATCCTTACTCACTGTAAGTAAGGTACGCCATTACTTCTTATTTGATTGAATAGAAAGAAGTTATAGAAGGTGGAGGAAGATAAAGATATCTTTATGAGTGGTTCCTATTACACTTGGGTGTGAGTACGGTACGAATAACTTTTGGTGGAAGAATAACCATTGTGAAGCACATAATCCACTGATAAGACTTTCGCTTGAACATTAGACAAACATACTACACTATATTGGTTTTCCTTTTTTTCTTTTTTCTTCTTTTGACAAACGAGCCAGAGGAAGTTTCAACGGAAGTTCTTGGACTTACTGTGACCGGTGTGGATGAACTCCCTATCCATCTAAGTATAAGGAATTTAGGTTGTTCATTAGATGTGAGCGCATGCGGTGAATTGTGTATATTTCCTTTTGGCTGCCCAGAAATGCCCATTTTAGGAACACAGTGATCCAGGCAGACACAGAGCAAGCTGTCCGCTCTTGTATAATCTGTGAGGTGCTGCACTAGTTTACATTCTAATTTGATTTATTGTGTAGATGTGTATCCTGCTAGGACCCAGCAGCATGGGACTCTGCTTGGGGCTATGCATGATGGGAGGGCGTTTCCTGTCTGTTAGTCAGTTCAGTCCCTGATGTGAAACAAAGTAAAGGTGCTATACTACACTCCAGAGTCCATGAGTCTTACCTGATTTACAGCACATCTGCAATTGTATTCCTGCATATTCATACATGATAAGGCTGCATAGCCATCCACCGACACGCGTGTTGGTTCAAATTGCTTTATCATGGCAATACTAGAAGTGAAATTACTTAGGTATTTATTTAACTAAGGGGGAGATTTATCAAAGCTTGGAGAGTGGTCAAGCACTAATCAGCTTCTAACTGCCATGTTACAGGTTGAGTTTGAAAAATCACAGAAGCTGATTTGTTGGTACTTTATCGTTCTCCAAACTTTGATAAACATCCCCCTAACTAATGTGACCAACCTTTCTCTATGTCTGCTACTGTATATCTAAAGCAATCTATTAGTTTCTTTCATTACCTTGAAACTTATCTCTATGTCGTCTACTTGTGTAGTTATGCTTAGTTACCCTGTACTTGTCCTATATTGTCTTCACCAGTATGTCACTGTTTTCCTGTTTTGATTATGTGCAGTGGTCGAAGTGGGGAGGTATATGGCGGTATGGTATACCGCCACTTCTTCCACTGACCCGGAAATGAAGAAATGAAAGTGCAGCAGGAGGTGAGGGAAGTGGCCATCCTGCTGCACATGTTCAGTATTTTACCCTGTTTTGAGTACCGAGGACTCGGAAGGGTCCCTGGGACGCGCTCCACGGCAGCCCGGCTGGACTTGGTGTGGCGGCTGAGCACGGAGGGACTGGGTGTTTTTCGCAGCGATGGGGGAGTGGTTCCCAGTGTTCCCGTGGCTGGTGCGCAGGGGGGTTTGGAGATGATGCGAGGCCGGATGCTCATCGCTCGGCTCCTGCGGGGGTAAATGGCATCCTGTTCAGTGTCCCTGTGTCTGGTAGGCGGCTGGGGGAATGTGGGTCCGGATGCTCAGTGCTCAGTGCTCGGCGGGGGTGAGTTGCAGCTGGCTGTGTGCTCAGTGTCCCTGTGGCTGGGGGGGGGGAGGGAGAGGAGACGCTCATCACTCTGGCGGGGGTAAGTGGCAGGTGTGCTTATTGTTCCAGTGGTGGTGGCGGGTATCTGTGTGCTCTGTGTCCCAGTACTGCCCAATCTGCCATCTACCCTTACCCCCTCTCTACTCTCCAGCACTGCCTGCCCCTAACCCTCTCCTTGCCCTAACTGCCATCTACCCCGACTCCCCAGCACTGCCCATAGTACTAGCTGTCTTTATCCCCCTCTTTTACCAAGTACTGCCCCAGTTATATACCCCTACCCCCCAGGCACTTTCCATAGCACTGCCTATCTCCCCTTGCCCCAGCTATCTAATACCTTTCCTACTCCCCCAGTAGTGCCTGTCCCAATAAACCTCCTTGCCCCCAATAGTGCCCTAAGTACTATCCACCCTTACCATCTCCCTACCACTCAGTGTTACCTGCCTCTAGACACCCTCCTTGCCCTCCAGTACTGCCCCAGCTGCTATCTACCTTTACCCCCACCCTATCCTCAGCACTGCCCCAACATCTGCATGACCCCCTCCCCCCCACACACACACACACATGCCAATAATATGTTATGGGACCCAGAAATGGTGAAGTGTGACCCCAATTTTCAATAGTGAGGGGTCCCAGGGACCCACAATTTTTTTCGGTCAGCGCGATCACTGATGTTGCTCCTGTCTCTGCTCGGCGGCCGGCGGCTGTGTAGAGTGCTGTACTAGCTCACAGCCGCTCGCCGCCACCAGCCGCCCACCGCTCGCCACTCACCGCCGCCAGCTGCCCAACGCTCACCCCTTCAGCCGCTCACCCGCAACAAATGTAATGTTCCCCTGCTGTCACCCTCTCTCCCTATCGTTACTGTCTCTGTCCCTACTGTCACTCTCTCTCTCCCTGCGGTCACTGTCGTCACTCTCTCTCTCCCTGCTGTCACTGTCGTCACTCTCTATCTCCCTGCTGTCACTGTCGTCACTCTCGTCACTCTCTCTCTCCCTGTCGTCACTCTCTCTCTCCCTGTCGTCACTCTCTCTCCGTCATCACTCGCTCTCTCTCTCCCTGTCGTCACTCTCTCCCTGTCGTCACTCTCTCTCTCTCCCTGTCGTCACTCTGCTGGCTGTCCCTGTCGTCACTCTGGCTGTTCCTGCTGTCACAATTTCAGCTCATTCAGTGTGCTACAATGTGAATTTCGGCTCATTCAGTGTGCTATAATGTGTATTCCGGCTCATTCAGTGTGCTACAATGTGAATTTCGGCTCATTCAGTGTGCTACAATGTGACTTTCGGCTCATTCAGTGTGCTACAATGTGAATTTCGTCTCCTTCAGTGTGCTACAATGTGAATTTCTGCTCATTCAGTGTGCTACAATGTGAATTTCGGCTCCTTCGGTGTGCTACAATGTGAATTTTGGCTCGTTTGGTGTGCTACAATGTGAATTTCGGCTCCTTCAGTGTGCTACAATGTGAATTTTGGCTCATTCAGTGTGCTATAATGTGTATTCCGGCTCATTCATTTCCGGCTCATTCAGTGTGCTACAATGTGAATTTTGGCTCATTCAGTGTGCTACAATGTGACTTTCGGCTCCTTCGGTGTGCTACAATGTGAATTTCGGCTCCTTCGGTGTGCTACAATGTGAATTTCGGCTCCTTCGGTGTGCTACAATGTGAATTTTGTCTCATTCAGTGTGCTACAATGTGAATTTTGGCTCGTTCGGTGTGCTACAATGTGAATTTTGGCTCCTTCAGTGTGCTACAATGTGAATTTCGGCTCATTCAGTGTGCTACGATGTGAATTTCGGCTCATTCAGTGTGCTACAATGTGAATTTCTGCTCATTCATTGTGCTACAATGTGAATTTCGGCTCATTCAGTGTGCTACAATGTGAATTTCGGCTCCTTCGGTGTGCTACAATGTGAATTTTGGCTCCTTCGATGTGCTACAATGTGAATTTCGGCTCCTTCAGTGTGCTACAATGTCAATTTCGGCTCGTTCGGTGTGCTACAATGTGAATTTCGGCTCCTTCAGTGTGCTACAATGTGAATTTCGGCTCATTCAGTGTGCTACAATGTGAATTTTGGCTCATTCAGTGTGCTACAATGTGAATTTCTGCTCATTCAGTGTATTACAATGTGAATTTCGGCTCGTACCGTGTGCTATAATGTGAAATTCGGCTCGTACCGTGTGCTATAATGTGAATTTCGGCTCGTACCGTGTGCTATAATGTGAAAGGGGCATCAGTACTAGATAGTATAAGGGGTCACGCCCCCTTTTGGGTGACCACGCCCCTTTTCTGGAGCGCACTTTTCATAATTGCATCCTTGACTCTTGCTTACCCCCACTTCAAAATTTCCACTTCGACCACTGATTATGTGTATATGTACTCTCTAATTGGGAGCTGTGGAACCCTTGGGGCACCATATAAATAAAGGATAATAATATTATTAATAATAACAATAATAATAATAATAATAACAATTACAGCTCGCATGCAGCTAGTTTCCCAACCACCCTTCTTTCTCCTCCACTTCACTGTACTGGAAAGTGTCACCCCCACCCCCACCCCCATTGGCGAATATAGGGCACTGTTTAATATCTTTTTTAGGGCTCTGTGGAATATTACTGAAGACATGTGCCTGATACAGTATTAAATTGGTTCTACAATGCAATGTTATTCCTCGCCCCTTTCTTTTATCAATTGTCTTGTATCCTCTGTAACAAATATACTATCAGGGGCGCCAGAATGTTTTGTGGTGGGGAGGGCATAAATTTTTTTTTGGCGCTCCCCTCAATTATCCCTTCACCCACCCCGTCCAGCCCCCCACCCCCGTTGCGGGGAGCGCTTGTCACGGGATCCCAGTGGAGACTCCTACTTTAAAAAGTGTGCTCTGTGCTGCTGCAGCGTGCTGCCCCCTGTCCTGTCCTGGTTGGCTCTTCACTGATGCATTGCTGGGCGGAGGCGTAGCTATGCTGAGCCTGCTGGGACATCCCCGTCTCCTCCCAGTAATGCATCAGTGAAGCGCCGACCAGGTCAGGACAGGGGGCAGCACACTGCGGCGCCGGTGGCAGACTTTTTAAAGTAGGAATCTCTGCTGGGATCACCATGGTAAGCGCTCCCCCTCCCCAGCGCCTGCTCCTCTGACATGTTGGGGGGGGGCATGCTACCCCCTTGCCCTCTACCTCCATCCTGACGCCTCTGTATACTATATATAAAAAGCAATAAATAAAGCTTATGTTCAGGAGTCTGCTGCTTCTCTATACATTGAAGCCTGAGTACCAGTTACTGCCATTCTAATCATATTAGCTTCTCTAGCAGTATACTGTACTGTATGTCCTGTCCATAGCATTAACAATCTACAGTGTAGCAGAACACTGCTAATCTTTATGTCAGGTGGTCTTCAGTATGCCGACTGACGGGATTGAGCCCGACCGCCGGCATGCCATTCTGAACCCCTTTATGTCATGTCACTGTCAGCTTAAAGCAGTTAAAAAAAAACCCAGTTGAATTCCGGTGGTGTTATATCAACAGTATTCAGAAGTGACAATAAAGGGGGGTACACACCTAGAGATTTCTCCCAGAGATGTGTGCTGAGCGATCTAACACAGAATGCTCAGCACACATCTCTGGACGCTCAGCACACAGCGCGATGTGTACTGAGTGAGGGGGGGGGGGGACACTTCTCACTTCACCGCTGGGTGACTAGATCTGGCATGCATGCTGCCATATCTATAGCTGGTGATAGCGTCGCGCAGGGCTGCGCATCGCTGTTGCTGGCACCCCCACACACGGAGCGATGTGTGCTGAATTTCTTGGCAAATGTGACTTTTGGCAAATGTGACTTTTTATTGGCAAATGTGACTTTTGGCAAATTTATTGGCAAATGTGACTTTTACTAACAAAGCTCTCATGTATTTGACCACATTATCCTTTCTGCACACAACATTACAATGTAGCAAAATATGTTTTTATTACATTCATAGATTGTATACAAATAGGTTCATGCTACGTCTGCATTGAGTAAACACATCCGTCTAATGCTTGTGCGTCCTATGCTTCTGTCAACCATGTGTAGTAGGGACAAAAGCACAATTTCAAAAAGGGGTTTGCAAGACAATCACCAGAGTGGCACGGCCAGCGTGCAGGCAGTGTAGCTTTCATTTTAGAATGTTTTCCTGATTTCTCAATCCCCTTCAATTACACCGACAAAGGTAGGTCCCAATTTTTGGTAACGGTCCCACTCCAGTTAGTCACCCTAAATCAATACTGACCACCAGAATCAGAATTAGGACAGTAATCCGACTGCTCTCTTCTCTCCTACCAGTTCAAGCACCTTTCAGTGCCTGCTACATTAATAGTATTCACATTTAATAAATAAACCTATTTCCTCCCAAACAGTAATTTGTATTCACATTTTAGAAATAGTGATCATTCTCTGGAAACTAAATCCTATATTAAATAAGCCCCAAACCATTGTATTAATATTAATAGTTCCATCAGCCCATCAATAAATCTAAAGCTCCCACTCACTATTAAATATTTAACCTCACCCCAGGAGTGTAACTGCAGTAGATACAGGAGGTGCATATATTATGGGGCCCACAATTCTACTTGATCTAGCAACCAAATTATACCACCGAACACTGCTGGGAGAGACTGTGGTGGACGTAGATGGATGGAGGCGGACACACTGGATGATAAAAGTATTTGTCCTAACGATGTGTCGTTATTGTCAAATTTGTTTAAAATGTCAACTACGGTGTACCCAGCTTATGGTGACTGGTCACATGGGAGGGGACATAATGGCATAATGTCACCAGGCAATCATACAACTCTATATGATCCAGTAACACAGAAATGAACTGTGAAAAGAGGTGGTATTCCGGCAGAATCTGCTAGGAAGGTAAGAAAGTGGGATGGTGATTTAAAAAAAAGAGAGTTTTCAGGGAACCCCTGGAGGTTTGCAGGTGAATCTATTGAATAAGGGTGAGAACTCCACATAGTGCAGCCTGAAAAATCTCCTATAACCAAGAATGAGAGAAAATAATGAGCGTGACCATTGGCTAGACCAGATGTGGGGCTGCAGCGCATTATAGAATTTAAAATAGGGGAGCCACACCCCCATCCCCCATCACCACCACTGACAAACATCGCCGGCCAAGAGTCGCAGTTGGTGTGACTCCCTTATTTGAATTTTGGACTGTGCTGCAGACGCACATCTGGGGCGGCCACTGAGTGTGACTGAGACGGGAATATCTGGTACAGAGTCGAAGATTTGAAATGGGATATATTTGGAGATAACAGAAAAGATGTATGGTGTTGCAGTTTTGTTAATGGCGTTGCATTAACTATTTTGCATTTAATCCACTGAACACCAGTTGAAATATCTTAGATTAGTCTGGCTGCAGCATTCAAAATTGATTTTAGGTTTAAAAGAAGGGAATTGCATTAATCCATGTGGGAGATTAAGAGTGTATAATTAAGGATTTTGATAGTGTCTCGTGTTAGATACTACGTCTTCTGGAAATGTTTAAGTATGTAAGAGGATTTGAATACAGATTGGATGTGTGTTCAAGGCACAATTCTGAGACCAGGATAGCATCTAGGTGGCAAACTTGATAGTTAGGGTCTATTGTTGTATTGTCAACAGAAATAGAGATATCAGGTAGGTAGCCACTGCGTGCCATTGGTTTGCCATCTGTTGTGGAACTGCAAATGCCAGCAGACCTTCACAGCCTCTGTCTAAACTAGGGTTCATTGTTCTGAGGTTACCCTGGTAACGGAATATTATGCATGAATTGCTAACAAGTACAAGCACTCACATTAACTTCAAGGTAATCATTTGGACTTTGCAAGCTAAGTTATTTTCAGGTTCATAAATTCTAATAAAATACCATATAACAGCATCATCATTATAATAAGTAGCTACAGTGTTCTCCACAACCTTCGGAAGTAGAAAATACAGCTAAATAAAAATATCTGAAAAGTCTTATAATGTTTCTTGTCATAAAGACCTTTAATATTTTCAAGATAGGTTACCTTCGGGCAGGCAAGGTTTTAATAAGATCAAAGCCTACACATCAGTGGAGAAATAATAGGTGATCTAATTAGAAGTAAAAAGTGCTTATCCAGATCTGAACTAGAAAATACATTTTAACTTCAAAGAGGACAGAAAAAGATTATTAGGTTGGAACAGAATGTATTAACAATAATAAGGCTCTAAAGTGTATGGGTGCATTACATTCACATTATTGATTTAAACATTTAGCATGAGACTATTACAGTTAGAATGTCAACATAATCAGTAATATGTTGTTACAGTTCCCAGCTTTGTGATTGCTGGGAATGTATATAACTGCAGACTAGCCATCACCGAAACTTGGATTACCCCCTAAGACACAGTTTCCCCCGCAGCTCCCTCTGCTAGGGGTCTCGCGTTCTCACCCCCCCTCCTTCTCCTGACCTGGGGGTCGCCACGGTGGTGGTGTTGGGCTCCTACTACCCTCTAGCTGCTCATACCAACTCATACCACTAGAACCATCCCTTACATTCTCTACATTTGAGGTCCATGCTATACGTCTCTTCCAACCTGTCCGTCTTCGAGTAGCTGTCAATTACCGCCCCCCCCCCCCCCCGGCATGCCCTCCAATTTCCTTGACAACTTTGCTTCCTGGCTTCCTCTCTACTGACATTCCCTTTATTATCCTAGGATCACCTGCTCACTTTTAAGCTATCTGTATCTGCTTCTCCATCTCTACCACCTAAGACTATTATCACAAAGCGTAACATTGAGGCTATTGACACCACTTCCCTATCCTCCCTGTTTGACTCACTCCTCTCTCCTATTCTCTCTCTTTCCTGCCCTGAACAAGCTACTTCCCTATACAATGCATCCCTAACCTCTGCTCTTGACTCTGTCGCCCCACCAACCACTATTCACCCTCGCAGATCGACACCTCAACCCTGGCACACCAAAGGCACCAGATATCTGCGAAATCCTCACATATCGCTGAGCGACAGTGGAGGAAATCACGCTCTAAGGCCGACTTCATCCACTACAAATTTATGCTCTCATACTACTTTGCTGCCCTTACCCTCTCTAAACAATCTTACTTCAAAAACCTCATCTCCTCCCAATCCTCAAACCCCTGGCACCTCTTTGCCACTGTCTACTCGCTCCTCTGCCCACCCCCACCTCAACGTCCGTCTTCTCTTTCTGCTCTTGACTTTGCCAAATATTTCACATCCAGAATTGACTCCATTCGTCAGGACATAACATCCCACCAGAAACTGAGCAACCCCCCTCCATTTCCCGACCCACCCTCTCCTTTCCTCCTACCATCTTTGACATCTTTCTTTCCTGTGTCTGGAGAGGAAGTCATGGTCCTCATCCGGTCCTCACCCCCCTCCACCTCCCCACTTGACTCTATTCCCTTCCACCGTCTCTGCTTCCTCTCTTCTGATGCTTGTTCCCATCTTGCCCATCTACTCAATCTTCTACTCTCATCAGGCACTGTCCCTTCTGCCTTCAAGTATGCACTTGTCTCCCCTATTCTTAAAAAACCTACCCTTGATCCAACCAATCTCTGCAACTACCGACCCATCTCTCTCCTCCCTTTTGCCTCCAAAATCCTTGAGCGTATTGTCTACAACCGCCTCACTGTCTTTCTTTTTCCCGCTCACTGCTTGACCCTTTCCAGTCTGGTTTCGATCTTCTGCACTCCACTGAAATGGCCCCCATGAAAGTCTGCAATGATCTCCTTGCTGCTAAATCCAGGGGCCACTACTCTCTGCTTACACCTTAACCTCTCTGCTACTTTTGACACTGTATACCACCCTCTCCTCCTGCAAATCATTTACTCCCTTGGTTTGCGTGATACTGCTCTCTTCTGGCTGTCCTCCTACCTTTCTGACCATTCATTTTCTGTCTCCTCTCATGACGCTACCTCCCCCCACTTCCACTAACTGCTGGTATCCCCCTAGGTTCTGTTCTTGGTCCTCTCCTTTTCTCTCTCTATACGTCCTCTTTAGGTAAACTCATTAGTTATTTTAACTTCCAATATCACCTCTATGTTGATGACACTCAAATCTACCTTTTCTATATATATTTGTCTATCTTTACACATATATAACTACTTACCCTGGGGAAAGTCTTACGTCTACTGCACTCCCCAGTATCTAGACCCGAACGCCACACATCAGGTGCCATGTGACAGTCTCACACCCGAAGAAGAGGCCAGCGTAGGGCATGGGAATCCTGGCCTGCAGAGCTGCTGCAATGTCATGTAACCACCTGCAACAGAGCTGGACCCGGAAGAGTGGGCACACACTCGTGCCACACAATCACTGTGTGTGAGAGGCTCCTGTCACTCTGAGACTGTGTCCATACCGCCTACAGATGGGATGTGGTTATGTGACCGACGGTATCCCAGGTCAACCATACCCAACCCCTACAGCTTGCTGCCCTATTTGGACAAGACGGCTCACATTCCTGCTGTGCACTAAGTGGCATATCCTTGGGGGCCCTCTGATCCTTGGGGCCCGGTACAGGTGTCCCAGTTGACCCCCTTTCCTGGTGCTGGCCCTGGGAAGCAGGGGTATTTAGTTGATAAACCCAGGGAAGTCATGTATTTGAAAGATAGATAATGTGTGTCTTGCCTGTAGTGCTACTTCTTCCCTGCAGTCTGGTGCTGCTAAAACCATGTCAGTGATCAACCAGAGGACCTTTATCAATGGCAGTGGAATAAGAGGGGCCGGTATGAGGGTTTAGGGTAGGTTCTCTGGCAAACGGGGCAAACCTGGCAATACTTTTTCATGGCCATGTGTACTCCCAGCCAATAAAACCTAAGCAGACTCTCTCCTGGGTTTTGTGCTCACCCTGTTTCCTAACTCCCCTCCTCCCCAAACATGCGTATGTGCTGCTTTTAGTACCAATGGGACATGTACTTGGGGAACTACCTTGCAGCAACATGCTAGCCAGGTTTGATGGCAGCTGCTCAAACTTATGTCTGGGAGATCATCAGTAGTTATGAATCCTGGATCTACAGTTTCAAACCAGAGACCACAGAATGTTTTTCCAGTGGACCCTCAGAAATTCTGCCATAAGAGCAGTATGTCCAAGCAGATGGTGGCTGTTTTTGTGGCCAAGACTTGTTATGTACCTAGCATACCACTCGTGCAGCAGCGCACCATCACTGGGAACTGGTACACCAACCAGTGGCTGCTGCAAGTGCTGGAAGCATTTCCAAGCCCTGTCTAAGAACTTGTGCTCATTTGTCTTTTTACGTTACTATAGTGCACCTGCCCACAAGTCCAGGAAAGTCGTGGATTTTCTGGCCCATGAACGCATCCAGTATCTTGGTCATCCGCCATACAGTCCAGCCTGGGTCCCCTGCAACTTCTTCATGTTCCCACAAATCAAGCGCATTATGTTTGGAATTTGTTTTGAATCACAGGAAGCTGCAGTGGAGACCTTCATCCAGTCATACCAGCTTCAGACTGGTCCAGCTGCTTTACCAAGTGATTTGAGCACATGTAACTTTGCACAGACTCCTCTGGCGAATATTTTGAAAATATGTAGTGTTTGTGAATATAATACCTTTTGCGCATCCGGAATCTTATTGCACACACCTTGTATTTGTATTTCAGACATTTCTTTGCATATGAACTCTGCCAAATATTGCTACACATTACAGCTTATACTTTATAGTATATTTTCATATTTCAACATTATTTGGATTTTGATTTATTTCATACATATTTTTACTACTGTTTATTTTTTATCGCTTTTCCATAGTCTTTCATTTGAGCCTTACACAGGACTGCTTACCGTCTGGGTTCAAAGAATATCAAGGTGAATGCTTTTGCAGAAGCATCATGTTCCACTTTCCAACTTCTTCCTCAGTAAATTTGTCTGGACACTTTTTGCTTAATTGCTTTTGTACAGAACTCTGTATTTACTACTACTCCATGCCATTTGATATTTCAGACAAGCTGTATTTATTGATGTTCATGAATGCAAAAGAGTGTCACTGACATTCTGAAATTACTGTCTCCTACGCATTGCCGTAACTAGACATTTTAGCGCTGTGTGCAAGAAATATCATCGGCGCCCCCCCCTTCCCCCCCCATTCATATTTTGAATAAGGCAAATATAGGAGCGTGGCTTCATGGGGAAGGGGCGTGGCCACAAATAATACCAATTTATAGTCCGCTGCACAGTAGTCTCCATTATTCAAATTACACCACACAGTAGCGCCCAGAACCGTAACTAGACTTTTTGGTGCCTTGTGCCATAGAGGGAATTGGCGCCCCCCCCCCCCTCATTTTTCCAATAGGGGCATAAGGTACATGCCTCATGGGGAAGGGGCATGACAAGATTAATACAAAGAGAAAGCCCATGTTATGATGCCCATTCCCACCATTATATATACAGTATATATTACACACACATTTAACAAGAATCCTTTTTATACCATATTCATGCACTTAACTTGAGAGCTCGTTGTTATTCAGTTACAATACCCTTTATTAAATCCTGGGTATGGCAGTATTGAATATACTGCCATACCCAGGATTCAAACCTATAACCTGTTGAATTCTAATCACACACCCTACTCATTGAGCTATTTGATCCTACATTAAAACTATGAACACTATATGAAGCTACTGGTGCTTTGTATAAAAAAATAATCAGCATTGCAATTGAGCAGATCTATGTAGTGTACAGCCACACATCCAATTTCTTGCTGCCACACACTACATAGATCTGCTCAGCTGCAATGCTGAATATTTTTCACAAAGTACAAGGTAAGCTTCAAATAGTTAAAATTCTCTAGCTTAAAATTATCTAGCTTTCTATGCCAGGGCCAACAGCTCAATTAATAGATTGTCTGGCTGCAATGCCAAAGGCAATGGGTTTGAATCCTGGGTATGTCAGCATCTTGAAATGTAATAAAGGACAGTGTGACTGACTAACAAAGAAATCTCAAGTCGAGTTCATGAATGTTGTATTGGTATTAGAGACAGAATGGGTCAGGGTAGGAGACAGGGGCGGACAGGAGATGCTGGGTTTCACAAAGGGAGAAAGCTGCAAGTGAAAAGGAATTAAAATAGATAATTTACAAGTGCTACCAACAGCGCCCCCCTATCTTGCAGCGCTATGTGCGGTGCCCCTTCCGCACATACCTAGTTACGGCCCTGCTCCTACGGGCTGGTGACCTTTCATGTGACGTGAAAGACTTTATGCTTGCCTGTCAGATCTGTTTGAGAATCAAGACACTGAGAGAGAAACACGAAATAAACAGTTAATTTCATAGTCTATTCCCAACAGTACTTGGGCACATATTTCAATGGACTTTATTACTGATTTATCTTTATCTAAAGGATATAATTGAATTTGAGCTGTAGTATTGCTCATTTTTTCTAAATAAATTCTTTATTTTCAATTTTCGTCACAGAACAAAAAGAATCATTATGAAACATGTACAGCACGATGATACATAAAAACTTTAGCAAATAACCGCAAACGAGACGAAAATAGTATCATACATGTTAAAATTGCTAATTTTATTCCATTTTCTAAACTCCCTTTTATTAAAGCAGACGTCATGGAACGAGATGTGTTGTTCATTTTTAGAATACATGGGTATCAAATCGAGTTCTACATCTGCTTATCATCCATAATTTCAACAGTATCTAAGATGTTAGGTCTTTGAGCTATATAACAACATGGTAGACAGTGCCGGAAAATGGTCTGTGGGGGCCCTGGACAACAAACTTCTGGGCGCCCTTATCAATACTGTATATATATATATATATATATATATATATAGTGTATGTAATAGAGGTGGCACTCAGTGGGATTTCTTTAGACACACATATATGTACACACACACACACACACACACACACACACACACACACACACACACACACACACATATATATATAAATACACACACACACATACACACTAAATAGTATACAAACACAGCCCTGTGACTGGCTGCTGTGTGCACTGTCACCTCACCTGCAGCACAGTAGCCAGACAGTGTTGTGTTTGTATACTATAGTGTGTGTGTATATCCATATATATATATATATATATATATATATGTGTGTATATTTATATGTGTATATATATATATATATATATAAAAAAAACAAATAGATACAGAGTGCGCTAGCGTTATAACTGGTTGAGTATTGGTCAATTCCAGATTCAAGGACAGGAATCCTCTTGAGTTCTTTTTTCCCTTAGGGATTCCTGATTGGGGCCTGTATAGAAACCCTCTCACCAAAAGAATCACCCGCCAAAAAATACACTGTTTAGTTACAAAAATTTATATAAAATATTCTTTTAATCCATAATCATAAAATTGACATAATTAAATGACAAAACAATTATTTGGACACACACCGAAATGCTCTAGATGTTACAAACTGTTCCCCCTCACCTTAGCTGTGTGAGCTCTTGGAGGAATAGTTAAGGCAGAACGATAGTGTACAATAATTGATAAACCCTACGCGTTTCGTCCACTCGGACTTCTTCAGGGGTAAAATATGTCTAAAACTAAAAATAAATTCCTTATTTTGGTGAGAGGGTTTCTATACAGGCCCCAATCAGGAATCCCTAAGGGAAAAAAGAACTCATGAGGATTCCTGTCCTTGAATCTGGAATTGAACAATACTCAACCAGTTATAACGCTAGCGCACTCTGTATCTATTTGTTTTTTGTCTCTATTCTTAAGATCCTACTGTCAGGGGATCTTTCAGTGGTGCTGCTAGAATTCAGCGCAGGAAGGGTATTTTTGTATGTCCTTTATATATATATATATATATATATATATATATATATATATATATTTATATATACACAAACATGTTGGGGCGGCACTCCCATTAAGTTCAATACTGTACTGGTGTCTTCCTAGGTACCTTGGCAGGTCCAATATAGCATGCTCCGCTTGCCTGATGATTGTCACGATCCGGGTATCTGGATGCCATTTCTTACCCATCAGATGCCTCCTAAGGCTGGCTCAGCGCTCCAGGACCGGATTCCATCTGTTATCCTAATGTCCACATTCCTACATCCTCTCCTGTCTCTCTGAGACGCTGTCACAGTAACGCCTTATTACATCTGGCATGGCGTCTCCCGCGGCCTTTGCCGCCGTCCCTGAGCTTCTGCATGCAGAGTGTCAGAGTGGCAATTACGTCAGCCGCGGCCTCCGCTGTGTCCGCGTGGTTGGATGTGCACTTGTCAGCCTGGCGTCTCCTGTCTCCAGTGGCCGGCGCCGCCATTACTGTTTTCATTACCACATGGATTACAAACCAAACTTCCCTCCAAGTGTCTGCATGGGCGCAGCCATCTTGGATTCTGTCAGCTGATCATTTCCTCCAATCTGTTGTCAGTATTGTTAATCTGCATAATTGCCTAGCCAATCCCTTCCTTGCTGCAGGTATAAGTACACTGTGCCTGAGCAAGGAAGGCGTCAGTGCTTTGGTTGTCAAACCTAGTTCCTGTTTGTCTCTCTCCTGTGATTGTCTTCCAGGTTCCAGCTCCTGTCTCAAGACTTCCACCATAGAGACCCGCACCAGCATTCCACCTGCGGTGTAGCCTGACTCTCCGATCCATTGTGGATTCATCTGTTTCCAGCTGCAACATTACCTGCTTCCAGCCCAGCTTCCAGCAGAGTACAGCTTCTCTTAAAGGGCCGGTGTCCTTTCTGCAGTTTACCACTCTCCACCGGTATTATAATTTCACCGCTCTCAAACTCCAAACTTCAGCTCATATTTCATCGCTCTCAAGTTCATTTATTATTTAACTGGTTCCAGCCAGTTTCCACTCCGTGCCAACAACAGTCTGGTTCCAGCCAGTATCCACAGCAGCCGTTTTATCTACAGCAGCCCAGCTTTTCCTGGAACACCAGCTGGTACAATCCTGGGCTATCTCTATTGCTACAGTCGGGCCTGGTAAGGACTTTCCATCTAGAACAGGCATGTCAAACTCGTGGCCCTCCAGCTGTTGCAAAACTACAAGTCCCAGCATGCTTTGACAGCATATCTTCCACTGATCAGCTGGTAAAGCATGCTGGGACATGTAGTTTCACAACAGCTGGATGACCATGAGTTTGACATGCCTGATCTAGAAGATTATAAGAACTATCTCACACTACAAGAGCCCTGTGGCTCTTGCCACCCTGTAGTACCCAGGAACTGTATTTATCCTCTGCTGACTTTTATGTTTTCTTTTACTACTGCTGTGTTGCGGAGTTGTCATAATAAACATCATTGACTTTTATCCAAGTTGTCGTGGTCACGCCTTCGGGCAGTTATTCTTCATGTTACTTACATGTCCAGGGGTCTGATACAACCTCCCAGGTTTCGGTACATCTCAGCCCCTACAACTGAGGCTGCCTCCCGTCAGCTTAGGCCCTCAGTTGTGACAGTAAGCACTGACCTAATGAATCCAGCCGGAGACCAGGATCAAGCGGCCAGGCTGATGCAAGAACTGGCAGCCTGACTAGAACATCAGGAGGCTGCACAGGGCCACATCATCCGCTGTCTCCAGGATTTCTCTACTCGGCTGGATGGGATTCAGACAACTCTCCGTGGATCAGGCGCGTCTGGTGCGTCAACCACAGTGACGTCTTCATCTTCCAACGCCAGCAAAATTTGACGGATCTCCAAGATTCTGCAGGGGATTTCTCAACCAGTGTGAGATTCAGTTTGAGCTACAACCTGGCAATTTTCCCAGTGACCGTACAAAAATTGCCTACATTATTTCTCTTCTCAGTGGCTCAGCCCTTGATTGGGCATCACCGTTATGGGAGAGGTCCGACACCCTGCTATCTTCCTACACTGCCTTCGTGTCAACATTCAGGCGCATCTTCGACGAGCCAGGCCGGGTAACCTCAGCTTCATCCGAGATTCTCCGTTTACGCCAGGGGTCACGTACTGTAGGACAATATCTGATACAGTTCCAGATCCTGGCATCCGAACTGGCATGGAACGACGAGGCCCTGTATGCTGCATTCTGGCATGGCTTATCTGAGCGTATTAAAGATGAGTTAGCTACCAGAGACTTACCCTCTAAGTTAGATGAGCTAATCTCACTCTGCACGAAAGTTGATTTACGTTTCAGAGAGAGAGCAACTGAGCGTGGAAGATCATCTGCTTCAAAATCTTCTGCTCCTCCTCCTCGCCAACTGTCACCAACTAAAGATGAGCCCATGCAAATTGGCCGTTCCCGTTTAACTCCTGCTGAGCGCCGAAGACGTCTCTCCGAGTCTCTCTGTCTTTATTGTGCAGCTCCGTCTCACACCATTAATGCCTGTCCCAAACGTCCGGGAAACTCCAAATCCTAGCTCGCCAAGGAGAGGGCCGGCTAGGAGTAATGATCTCCTCTCCATCTCCTCAAGATTGTAATCTCCCAGTCTCGCTTCAAGTTGCTCAACGTTATCGGAACGTCATTGCCCTCCTTGATTCCGGAGCAGCTGGGAACTTTATTACCGAAGCCTATGTTAAACGGTGGTCCCTACCCACCGAGAGACTTCCTTCGTCCATTTCTTTAACTGCCGTGGATGGCAGCAAAATTTTTGATGCAGTTATTTCTTTAAGGACTCTACCAGTTCGTCTGAGAGTGGGAGTTCTTCATTCCGAACTTATTTCTTTTTTAGTGATTCCAAGAGCCACACATCCTGTGGTCCTGGGCCTTCCATGGCTCCGTCTTCACAATCCTACAATTGATTGGACGACTACGCAAATCCTGGCATGGGGTTCCTCCTGTGCTGAGACATGTTTGTTTAAAGTATTGCCTGTCTGTTCTTCCTCCCCCAGGTCATCTGATGTTCCACCTCCTCCATATCAAGATTTCACGGATGTGTTCAGTAAAGCTTCTGCTGATATCCTTCCTCCTCATAGAGAATGGGACTGCCCGATTGATCTCGTTCCAGGGAAGGTTCCACCTCGAGGCCGAACTTATCCGTTGTCTCTGCCTGAGACGCATTCTATGGAGGAATACATTAAAGAGAACCTAGCAAAGGGGTTCATTCGACCTTCTTCTTCCCCAGCCGGCGCAGGCTTCTTTTTTGTAAAAAAGAAAGATGGTGGTCTGCGGCCGTGCATCGACTACAGAGGTTTGAACGACATTACCATCAAGAACCGTTATCCTTTACCCCTGATTACTGAGCTCTTTGACAGAGTTAGCGGAGCTACCATCTTTACAAAGCTGGACTTGAGAGGTGCATACAATCTCATCCGGATCCGTGAGGGTGACGAGTGGAAGACCGCCTTTAACACCCGTGACGGACATTATGAGTACCTCGTCATGCCCTTCGGATTGAGCAATGCTCCAGCTGTCTTCCAGCATTTTGTCAATGAGATCTTCAGAGACATTCTATACCGTCATGTCGTGGTCTATCTAGACGATATCCTCATTTTTGCCAACGATTTAGAGGAACATCGTTTTTGGGTTAAAGAGGTTCTGTCCCTTCTCCGTGTCAATCATCTCTATTGCAAATTAGAGAAATGCGTCTTTGAAGTCAAGTCCATTCCGTTTCTAGGGTACATTGTGTCCGGTTCCGGACTAGAGATGGATCCTGAGAAACTACAAGCAATCCAAAATTGGCCGATACCCTTAACCCTCAAAGGGGTCCAGAGGTTCTTGGGGTTCGCCAACTATTACCGAAAGTTTATACGAGACTTTTCCACCATTGTGGCGCCTATTACTGCTTTCACTAAGAAGGGTGCTAACCCGTCCAAGTGGTCTGAAGAAGCCATGCAAGCATTTCATCTTTTAAAACAAAGGTTCATCTCTGCGCCTGTTCTGAAACAGCCTGACATCGACTCTCCTTTCATCTTAGAGGTGGATGCCTCCTCCGTTGGAGTAGGAGCGGTGTTATCTCAGAGGGCTAAAGATGGCCATTTACACCCTTGCAGTTTCTTCTCCCGGAAGTTCTCCCCAGCTGAGCGCAACTATGCCATTGGCGACCAGGAGTTGCTAGCCATCAAGCTCGCTCTAGAAGAGTGGAGGTATCTGTTGGAGGGAGCTTCTCATTCAATCACCATACTTACAGACCACAAGAACCTTTTATATCTGAAAGGCGCACAATGTCTCAACCCTCGTCAGGCCAGATGGGCACTTTTCTTTTCCAGGTTCGACTTTAAACTCCAGTTCTGTCCGGGCTCTCAGAATCGCAAGGCCGATGCCCTTTCCCGCTCATGGGAGCAAGAAAATGAGTCAGAGTCTTCAGACAAGCATCCTATTATAAATCCGTTGGCATTCTCCACGGTAGAGATGGACTCTACGCCCCCATCAGGGAAAAGTTTTGTGAAACCGATGCTAAGGTAGAAGCTCATGCATTGGGCCCATGCTTCCCGTTTTGCCGGACATACAGGTATCCAAAAAACCCTGGAGTTTATCTCTAGGTCCTATTGGTGGCCAACTCTGAAAAAGGACGTCTTGGAGTTTATTGCATCTTGCCCAAAGTGTGCTCAACATAAGGTATCCCGCCAGTCGCCTGCGGGGCAACTGGTTCCACTATCTGTTCCCCGTCGACCTTGGACCCATTTGTCGATGGATTTTATTACAGATTTACCCATGTGCAACAAGTTCAATACCATCTGGGTGGTAGTTGACCGGTTCACCAAGATGGCACACTTCATTCCTCTCACCGGTCTTCCGTCAGCTTCCAAGTTGGCTCAAATATTCATACAAGAGATCTTCCGACTCCACGGTCTTCCTGAAGAAATTATCTCAGATCGAGGAGTTCAATTCACAGCCAAATTCTGGCGAAGTTTATGTCAAGTCCTTCAAGTCAAGCTAAAGTTTTCCACGGCTTACCATCCTCAGACCAATGGTCAAACCGAGAGGGTGAATCAGGACTTGGAGGCCTTCCTCCGCATCTATGTGTCCTCCTCTCAAGATGACTGGGTTCAATTACTTCCCTGGGCCGAGTTCTGTCATAACAACCAGTATCATTCTTCATCTGCTTCAACACCATTCTTCACTAACTTTGGATTCCACCCTAAAGTCCCTGAGTTCCAACCGCTTCCAGCAACTTCTGTTCCCGCAGTGGATATCACCAGTTTGCCAATATCTGGAAGAGCGTACGATCAGCTCTGCTCAAGGCATCGTTCAGGTACAAGAAGTTTGCGGATAAGAAGCGTCGAGCAGTTCCTGCTCTCAAGGTGGGTGATCGGGTATGGTTATCCACGAAGAATTTGAGGTTAAGAGTTCCCAGTATGAAGTTTGCACCTCGCTATATCGGTCCTTTCAAGATTGAACAAGTCATCAATCCTGTTGCTTACAGACTTCAGTTGCCTCCCTTCTTAAAAATACCCAGGACATTCCATGTTTCCCTGTTGAAACCGCTGATCTTGAATCGGTTTCATTCCTCACTTCCTCCAACTCCGAAAGTCCAAACTCAACGAGGCGTTGAGTATGAAGTGGCCAAGATCCTGGACTCACGTCACCGTTACGGTCAACTACAGTATCTTATTGACTGGAAGGGTTACGGCCCTGAGGAACGTTCATGGACCAATGCTTCTGATGTCCATGCTCCTGCCTTGGTCCGGAGATTCCATTCCAAGTTTCCTCAAAAGCCAAAGAAGTGTCCTGGGGCCACTCCTAAAGGGGGGGGTGCTGTCACGATCCGGGTATCTGGACGCCATTTCTTACCCATCAGATGCCTCCTAAGGCTGGCTCAGCGCTCCAGGACCGGATTCCATCTGTTATCCTAATGTCCACATTCCTGCATCCTCTCCTGTCTCTCTGAGACGCTGTCACAGTAACGCCTTATTACATCTGGCATGGCGTCTCCCGCGGCCTCCGCCGCCGTCCCTGAGCTTCTGCATGCAGAGTGTCAGAGTGGCGATTACGTCAGCCGCGGCCTCCGCTGTGTCCGCGTGGTTGGATGTGCACTTGTCAGCCTGGCGTCTCCTGTCTCCAGTGGCCGGCGCCGCCATTACTGTTTTCATTACCACATGGATTACAAACCAAACTTCCCTCCAAGTGTCTGCATGGGCGCAGCCATCTTGGATTCTGTCAGCTGATCATTTCCTCCAATCTGTTGTCAGTATTGTTAATCTGCATAATTGCCTAGCCAATTCCTTCCTTGCTGCAGATATAAGTACACTGTGCCTGAGCAAGGAAGGCGTCAGTGCTTTGGTTGTCAAACCTAGTTCCTGTTTGTCTCTCTCCTGTGATTGTCTTCCAGGTTCAAGCTCCTGTCTCAAGACTTCCACCATAGAGACCCGCACCAGCATTCCACCTGCGGTGTAGCCTGACTCTCCGATCCATTGTGGATTCATCTGTTTCCAGCTACAACATTACCTGCTTCCAGCCCAGCTTCCAGCAGAGTACAGCTTCTCTTAAAGGGCCGGTGTCCTTTCTGCAGTTTACCACTCTCCACCGGTATTATAATTTCACCGCTCTCAAACTCCAAACTTCAGCTCATATTTCATCGCTCTCAAGTTCATTTATTATTTAACTGGTTCCAGCCAGTTTCCACTCCGTGCCAACAACAGTCTGGTTCCAGCCAGTATCCACAGCAGCCGCTTTATCTACAGCAGCCCAGCTTTTCCTGGAACACCAGCTGGTACAATCCTGGGCTATCTCTATTGCTACAGTCGGGCCTGGTAAGTACTTTCCATCTAGAAGATTATAAGAACTATCTCACACTACCAGAGCCTTGTGGCTCTTGCCACCCTGTAGTACCCAGGAACTGTATTTATCCTCTGCTGACTTTTATGTTTTCTTTTACTACTGCTGTGTTGCGGAGTTGTCATAATAAACATCATTGACTTTTATCCAAGTTGTCGTGGTCACGCCTTCGGGCAGTTATTCTTCATGTTACTTACATGTCCAGGGGTCTGATACAACCTCCCAGGTTTCGGTACATCTCAGCCCCTACAACTGAGGCTGCCTCCCGTCAGCTTAGGCCCTCAGTTGTGACAATGATGGAGTAAATAAATATATCCTGACGAAGGGGCTGCGTCCCCGAAACATAGAACACGCTATTAAAACACTTGAAAAGTCTCCTGAGTGCCGCCTCATTGCATTGCCTGTATCTGGGAGGATTACCTCTACGAGGAGGGCACCGGGAGCAGCTGCTTGCTGGCGGAGGGGACCGCAGGAGTGCCGGGTCACTGTGAAGGTTGTATGCACCACGTGTCTCTCATTTGAGTCCTAGTGGATTAGACCAAGGCACCAGTCCAACCCCAGTTTATACCGTGGGATCATATCACCCGCATACCGCACTGGATTTGCGGAGCACTTTTGCACGTGCACCAATTCATTTTTTAGCACAGCACAATTGCACTTTATTATTTCATCATGGCTGACACAAGCGATCCATTGGTGGAGGGAGCAAAACATTTCTTACAGTGTGATAATTCAGACACACTGAGTTTCAGTGAAGCAGAAGCAGAAAATATTCTATTTAAAACACCAGCGTCTGACACAACGGCTGTAAGCACTAGTGACGATATCTACAGGGAGCTGCTTAAACTCCGTAAAAGGGAGATTGATTTTAGATATCACGGCATGACTCTATCTGATTATTTTAGAGCCAAACAAATACCCCGTGGGTTTTGTGTTCATAACATCATAACATGCCCACGATAGGGAGATATGACGTCACGTTCTGTAAGAAATGGATCTCGGCCTTCAACAAATGTTCCATGGACTTATTATTACTAGTGATCGAGGAATCCGCACGAGAGATGAATGTGGCCAATCAGAAAATTGCGGCTTTTGAATTAGAGCACAATATTCCTGAACTCTCCCCCCCAGAATGGCTCTCTAAAATGAATAATGATCTGGAAAAATACACGACAGATCTAATTAAATTCAAAAAGCAAAAGTTGGCACGCGTACAGCAGGACTATGCGCAGCATAGGGTTTACCTATGGCTTAACAGCAGTAATCCCAGACAGAACCCACAAAGTCAGCAACAATACAGGCGACGACATCCAAGACAACAATACTCTAGTACGTCAGCCAGTGATGCCGATGAGACCCCGTCGAAGAGTGCTCAGCAGATACAGGATGCCCCTTTAGGCGTACGCACCAGGGCCATACTGGCAGGCCGCGAGGTGCGCCCACGAGGAGAGGGGGCCAGACGTGGAGGAAAGCCAGGGCCCAAAGCAGGAACAAAACCACCGAGGAGGGGTCGCAATTAATTATCAATCTCTCTTCCAAGGAGTTAACACCTATGGAAACCCAGGTATTGATTAAAGGTTTGTCCTTTATTCCCACCAGCTCGAAAGATTCGCTACAGTGGAAGATTGAATCTTACAGATTAACACGCTCTCTCAAATTAAAGGAACACTACAATAAGAAAAATATGGACTCTAATCTGATGGCAGAATCAACCATTCCAGTACAGTTAAAGAAATTAAAGAAATCCACGTTTGAACCTATATCACAAAATTCGTCTATTAAGACATTTAGTAGAATGATGGATAACCTTGTGGAAGAAACATGTGATAAATTATGCTCCAACATGTCCCGCGAAGAATTCGCTGCTTTGAGAAGTCTCGGTAAGAGACAGGACATCATTATTAGGAATGCGGACAAGGGGGGAGCATTAGTGGTTCTAGATATTGAAAAATATAAACATGAATGTGTAAGATTATTGTCTGATACTGATACTTATGGAAGGTTGAGCCAAGATCCTACTTGGCAGTTTAAACGAGAATTAGGCAGTATGCTTAAAGAGGCAGTTGATCTAGGTATTATTACACAGTCTGTTTGTATTGCCTTATCTTGTGAATTTCCTGTTGCACCTGTGTTTTATATAATTCCTAAGGTGCACAAAAATCCCCTGGATCCTCCAGGACGACCGATTATTTCGGCCAGGGGATCATTATGTGAACCTTTGTCTGTGTACAGTGATGCCTTTTTACAGCCTTGCATCCAGAATACCAGTACACATTTAAAAGACACCTCTATGTTACTCAGGAAATTCGCAGAGATGGGTGAGATACCTGTGCAGACCAGCCTCGCTACCATTGACATCACAAGTTTATACACTTGTATACCACATGGGGCGGGGCTGCAAGCTGTCCGAAGATTAATCACCAATAATCCACTTTACAAAGGTCCTGATATCAATTTCTTTTTAGCACTGTTAGAATTTTCCCTAACCCACAATTATTTCCTATATGATAAGACCTTCTTTTTGCAGCGCATGGGTTGCGCAATGGGATCGGCGGTGGCACCATCCTTCGCCAACTCATATATGTGGGAGGTTGACTGTGATCTGTTTTTACATAACAGTGCTATATTGAATAGGATGAGTCTATATTTTCGGTATATAGATGACGTCCTCATATTTTGGAAGGGTAATCAGGAGGATCTTAAATCACTAGTGTGTACACATAATGCCACAGATAGTCCCATCAAATTGACTTTGACAATTGATGATAAAACCATCCATTTCTTAGATGTCTGCATTACTATTGAGGGAGGGATGGTCAACACATCATTGTTTGTGAAACCCACAGACAGAAATAACGTGTTGCGATATGATAGTTCCCATCCCAAATCTACAATTCGTAGTTTGCCGTTCTCTCAGTATCTGAGAGTTTGCCGCATTACCACTAAGCCACAAGATAAGGAGCAAGCCTTGCATAATATGACTCTAAGATTCTTAGACAGAGGTTATCCTATCAAATTATTGAAGGCAGCCCGAAAGAGAGCCCTAAGTTTCTCAAGAGAACAACTATTAGAACCTAAGCCCCCTAAACAGTTGAAGGGTAGATTCCCTTGGGTAACTCGTTTCAACTCTAGTAGCCATTATCTGACTAAAAGGACCAAGCAAATCTGGCCCATTGTGGCTACCGATAAAGGGCTAGGCGAAGCATTTCAGTCTAAACTATTACCTAGCTATTCTAGGAATAGTAGTATACGAGACATTGTCGTGAAGACCGACATCTCTCAATTCAATACGGTCAAGGAACATTTCCTTAGTAGAAAGGCTGGATGCTATCGATGTAGTGGTTGCACTACATGTAGCTACATGACACCGGGAACAAAATTTTTGCATCCACATACGGGGAAATCATATAGCATCAAACAATGTTTGTCTTGTGAATCGAAGTTTGTGGTCTATTTACTCACATGCCCATGTGGCTTATCATATTTGGGCAAGACGGATTGTGCTTTTAAGATTAGAATGGCGCAGCATAGGTATGCCATACGTGAAGCCATAAAAACTGGCGATAGCGAGCAACCAGTGGCCCGTCATTTTGCCAAGAAACATCATAATATGGCCACACTTCGATACAAAATTATTGATCAGGTCCCCAAGTCCCTACGGGGCGGAGATAGGTCTAAAAAATTGCTACAATTGGAGTCCCGCTGGATTCACATACTAAATACACTTGCGCCAAAGGGGCTCAATGAAGCTCTTAACTTAAGATGTTTTTTGTGAAAAGCTTGTCAGGCTAGTGGGTAATTTTGAGTTACAGTATAAAGGATAAGCGGCATTTTTTTGCATTATAAATAATTAACCCCAACTCTAGTGGAAATTGGTTGGTCGCTTGATGAATTTATTAAATAAGTCACCACTGTTTATTGTTTGTTATTAATTTAAATATTTTTTTAAAAGTGCATTCCGCAGCCATTGCATCAGTATCGTTTATTTATTAATATATCACATTGATATCGTTCTGATTTATTTAAGTAATTTATGTGTATGGTTTTGTATATATCAGATCGTCTTAAGGATTTACATATTGTTCACTAGTTTTGTTATTTTAGATACTTATTGCAATCGCTGAATGGAGGCAGACATATTGTTTGCACGTTGCTATGGTTTCTCTCTTCCTAGCCACAACGCGTCAGCTGGACGGGCCGGCGTGACGTCACTTCCGGCGGGACCGGGAGGACGCGACCGGAAACCGGGCTACGTGGTTGGAGGCGGCGGGTGCGAGCAATCTCACTAAGGTATTTAAACATTTTCTGTTAATATACACATTTATCCTGACGAAGGGGCTGCGTCCCCGAAACTTAGAACACGCTATTAAAACACTTGAAAAGTCTCCTGAGTGCCGCCTCATTGCATTGCCTGTATCTGGGAGGATTACCTCTACGAGGAGGGCACCGGGAGCAGCTGCTTGCTGGCGGAGGGGACCGCAGGAGTGACGGGTCACTGTGAAGGTTATTTATATATATATATATATATATATATACATACACAAACATGTTGGGGCGGCACTCCCATTAAGTTCAATACTGTACTGGTGTCTTCCTAGGTACCTTGGCAGGTCCAATATAGCATGCTCCGCTTGCCTGATGATGAAGTAAATAAAAATCTACGAAACGTTTTTTACATCTCTGCCTTGATGGTATTTTATTCCAGTGCCGCCGACAGCATGTTTTATATATATATATATATATATATATATAGTACAACAAGAAAAGACCTTTATCACGTGCTTTTTTGCTAAAGCAGCACCTCACGGTAGAACCCCTGTTAGCGGGAACGATGAATTTGTAGAAAGAAGATGGACCCGGAGGGCGCTAAACACATGAGATTGTCCAAATAATGTACATAAATTATTTGTATGGTAAATGTCCCAACGGTGTGTTCTTTATCGGACTTAATTCAATAATCAACTTGGGATGGAGACATGATTCTGATTCAGATTCAGCCAAAAGACAATCCTCCTGTAATGATACCCTCTCACCAAGGATATGAACACCCAAAACAGTTGGCCAAAGGCCTTAGATTAATAAAAATTTATTGATGTTAAAACATCCAATTTAAAATACAATACAATGCCAGATCAATTTTGCATTATCACACAGGTGTTTCCAGGAACCGAATATACATCAGGACAGAAGTAATTAGTGCCACCAACCACCCTAGGATGTGAGCTCAGTGGTGGGGGCTCCCAAATGTATTTAAGGTATCCTAGTCACCTTGACTAGGATTGTCCAAATAATGGGCGGTGCTCACCTCCTGAGCACCGCCCATTGTGATCAGGAGGTGAGCACCTGCCTGCACAGTAGTTCACTGTAGTGTGGTGCAGCCAGGGCTGGCAACAGAAATTTTGGGGCCTGGTACACAGATATCTATCAACCCCTCTCAAAACACACACACACACACACACACACACACACACACACACACACACACACACACACACACGTTGAGAGTGCCAAGACCCATGAGGAACTCACCACAGCCAGGGTGCCTCGTGTCTGCAGGGACAGCTGTGGGGGTTGCAGGTGGCTGTGCCGTCATAGTGTGCACGTCAAGAGGTAATTTTTTTCTTGCTGGGCTCACAGCTCAGGGATGCTTTGCTCCTCGATGGCAGGTTGATACTAGTGGAAGCAGAAACAGGCATGGAAGGGCAGCATCATGCGTTGTGTCGTCGGCAGCGCAGGAGGGATCACTGGACTGGACCAACTGACAGAGCAAACCGGGGGGGGGGGGGGGTTACTTGGCTGGGAGGCGGACTACTGTCTGGCGGGTGGACAACCCCTGTATTTTTATGCCCATGATCCTCGGGGCTTCCTCGAAACCGTAGAGCCCATAATAAATGTTCCCTTTGACCCACCCCCTGTCACCAGGCCTGGGTGCAGCTCACTTGGGTGCAGGGCCAGGTCCTGCATCTAGCGCCTAGTCTTTTTGCCTATAGTGAAAATACTCTTGATAATTTGATACTACTTTGAATTTAAGTCCTGTGGACAACCAACTACCAGCATATTTATCCCATGGAGATGGAATGTGATTTGCCCAAATCCACAATGCAATCATTTAATATATCGCAAAGATGCATCAATTATCGCATGCATAGACAGAGAAAGCTCTGTCCCTGCGGATCCTCTCCCCGAACTTCTCAGGGTGTTTTTCAATACAAAATACACTGAAAGTCTAACCGTGCATGCACTGCTGCTGATTTTTCCTCCCAGCCCCCCACCCCGCACTAAGAGGACACTTACCTGCACACAGAAATGGTGATCAGTGAGCTACAGTCATCTGTTCTTCTGTGCTGCTGCTGTGATCTTTGTGATCGGTAAAGTGAACAGAGTGGCCAGGATTTTGCAGCATCTCAGCTTAACTGATCAAATGATCGGGGGTCACAGCACAGGAGCACAGGAACAGGTGACCAGTGCTCACCGGTCACTGGTCAATGGGTGCGGGTAAGTGTTTTTTTTTATATAATGAACAGCATGTGTGTTTATCAGACATACATGGCTGATCACAGGGGCTGGATCTGAGCACAGTTGTCAATGCCAGCAGGCAGGAAAGGCTGTGCAGTATTAGGAGATCTGGGGGGCTAGGGAGAAGCCCTATTAGTGCTATCTGAAGATAGCGTTATTATCACAGGGCTCCATTCATTATTTTTATACAATTTAATTTTAATAAATTTGGGCAGATCGCATTTCCCTTTACAAGTATGGGACAATTCTCCTCCAGTTGCCCATTAGTACAGTTAATGTGAAAAGGGTATGAAATACCCGTTTTCACAATATTTTAGTAAAAATAATATTGATAAATATGTGCTACATAGGTGCAGGAGATGCCATACTGTAGTTGAAGGAGTACTCTTGCACACAGGTCTGCTAATTGCCCATGCATTGATTATTTCAAAAGTATAACACTATCCAAAATAGTTGAACAAACGCTGAGCTTCAGAATAAGATAAAGTCATGCATCACTTCCTACTTGTGCTGTGCTTTTACAGCTATGAAATAATATTATACAGCCGACATCACAGACATAATGCATAGTGCCAGCAGGAGAATTTTATAATGCACACTAATGGCACTGATGTCGTTATTGTCCAAACACACATCTATCCACAAGGAAAAATAGTATTTATCTGGCTGGATGTTTTCTTTCATAGCAATTAGCTGATAGTAAAATCATTCCCTATTCATATTGAATGGAGTGCACAAAAGTAACATGATGCTAATAGCCTCTCATAAAGCTTGCATCAATACTTGGGATAAGCTTTGTACAATAGATACTTCGGCTGAAATAAGGTTACCCATTTGACTTACAGTATAATTTATCTTCATCTCTGGGTATTGCTTTGTTGGGGACAGTAATAACAAATTATTCACAATATAAACAATAAAATATAATACAGCATTTCTGGTTAAGGGGGAAACTCAAGTAGCTGCAGTAAAGTAACGTGGCTAATTGATCCCCCAGGGGCTATCTAAATAGCCCTGAAAGACGGCACTGTGAAAAAAAATCCACGATAACTGACCTGTTTTCATGATAGTGGCTGTGAATACACATGGATCCAGTAATTTAGACATGGTAAGAGTCAGTTGAGTTTGAAACCCACGAAGACAGACAGGGAGGAATTGCTGTTGCCACGACATTTAAACACCATGAACGGCACCGCATCTTATACCCTTTGCCTGTTTGTTAATCCCGAAATACAGTACACACAAAAGTGCAAAAAGTTTTGTATGAGATTGGGCTGCCTTAAAGTGCGGCTGCAGCTTCGCTGATTCGGACGGCGGTGATGACTTCCTCCGTAATTGAATTCCCCACTAGTTACCAAATTGTAACTTACTGAATTACGCTGTTGATGTCTGATTACTACTTACTCAATTTGTCCACTAAATAATAAATCCCTTGTCATCATCTTTCTAGCCTTCATTACCCACCTGGAGTAGTCATTCCCCTTGCTGCTATTGGTATAAAGATAAAAAAGTGTAAAAGATATTCCAATTATAAGTGTCCACATACTATACAGAGCAGTCTGTGAGACAACACATTATATTACCTTTAAATTGTTGTTCCTGTTCTTCTAGACTTAGGGTATATCTGGAAAGTATTCACAGCGCTTCACTTTTTCCACATTTTGTTATGTTAAAGCCTTATTCCAAAATGGAATAAATTTATTTTTTCCCTCAAAATTCTACACACAATACCCTATAATGACAACGTGAAAAAGTTTTTTTGAGATTTTTGCAAATTTATTAAAAATAAAAAACTAAGAAATGACATGTTCATAAGTATTCACAGCCTTTGCCATGAAGCTCAAAATTGAGATCAGGTGCATCTTGTTTCCACTGATCATCCTTGAGATGTTCCTACAGCTTAATTGGAGTCAAGCTGTGGTAAATTCAGTTGAATGGACATGATTTGGAAAGGCACACACCTGTCTATATAAGGTCCCACACTTGACAGTGCATGTCTGAGCACAAACCAAGCATGAAGTCAAAGGAATTGTCCATAGACCTCCGAGACAGGATTGTCTCGAGGCACAAATCTGGGGAAGGGTACAGAAAAATATTTGCTACATTGAAGGTCCCAATGAGTACAGTGGCCTCCATCTTCTGTAAATGGAAGCAGTTCAGAACCAGCAGGACTCTTCCTAGAGCTGGCCGGCCATCTAAACTGAATGATCGGCCGAAAAGGGCCATAGTCAGACCTACAGCATTCCTCTGTGGAGAGAGGAGACCCTTCCAGAAGGACAACCATCTCTGCAGCAATCCACCAATCAGGCCTGTATGGTAGAGTGGCCAGACGGAAGCCACTCCTTTTCAAAAAGCACATGGCAGCCCGCCTGGAGTTTGCCAAAATGCACCTGAAGCACTCTCAGACCATGAAAAACAAAATTCTCTGGTTTGATGAGACAAAGATTGAGCTCTTTCGCGTAAATGCCAGGCGTCATGTTTGGAGGAAAGCAGGCACTGCTCATCACCAGGCCAATATCATCCCTACAGTGAAGCATGGTGGTGGCAGCATCATGCTGTGGGGATGTTTTTCAGCGGCAGGAACTAGGATACTAGTCTGAGCATTAGGCTGCAGCAAGATGAATGCAGCAATGCACAGAGACATCCTGGATGAAAACCTACTCCAGAGGGCTCTTTACCTCAGACTGGTGCGACGGTTTATCTTTCAGCAGGACAACGACCCTAAGCACACAGCCAAAATAGCAAAAGAGTGTCTTTAGGACAACTCTGTGAATGTCCTTGAGTGGCCCAGCCAGAGCCCAGACTTGAATCTGATTGAACATCTCTGGAGAGATCTGAAAATGACTGCACCGACAATTCCCATCCAACCTGATGGAGCTTGAGAGGTGCTGCAAAGAGGAATGGGCGAAACTGCCTAAAGATAAGTGTGCCAAGCTTGTGGCATCATATTCAAAAAGACTTGAGGCTGTAATTGCTGCCAAAGGTGCATCAACAAAGTATTGAGCAAATGCTGTAAATACTTATGTACATGTGATTTCTTAGTTTTTTATTTTTAATAAATTTGCAAAAATCTTTAAAAACATTTTCTTCACATTGTCATTATGGGGTATTGTGTGTAGAATTTTGAGGGAAAAAATAAATTTATTCCATTTTGGAATAAGGCTGTAACATAACAAAATGTGGAAAAAGTGAAGTGCTGTGAATACTTTCCGGATGCACTGTATTATAATAATAATAATAATAATAATAATAATAATTGTAATAATAATAATAATAATAATAATTGTGTAATGTTTTCTTAATCAGGACTCAAAGTCGCTTTACAGACATAAAAAACAACAACAACCCATTTTACAAAGAATTTTGTATTACAATAAGCAGAAAACCACACACACAAAAAAAATCCTAGAGAACACAATAAGCATAAGACAATTAGCGCACTAACTTTTGGTAATGAATTCCATTGGTTATATTTTCCTTTCACGAAAGGTACCAGGTGAGACAGCCATGTTGGGTGTACTAAGTAGGATTATCCTAGGTGGAATAAATTACACCTAGAAGAGATGATGCAAATGGATGGTTGCTGCAGCCTAACGCTCAGAGTAGGGTCCCAATATGGCCGTCTGGTCCATGTATTTACAGGATGAGTATCCCATAACCATATATTCTGAAATACAGAATATTCCGAAATACAGAATTTTTTGAGTGAGTGAGAGATAGTGAAAGCTTTGTTGTCTGATGGCTCAATATACACAAACTTTGTTTAATACACAAAGTTATTACAAATATTGTATTAAATGACCTTCAGGCTGTGTGTATAAGGTGTATATGAATCATAAATGAATTGTGTGAATGTACACACACTTTGTTTAATGGCACAAAGTTATTAAAATAGGATTTTAATACCTACCAGTAAATCCTTTTCTCCTAGTTCATAGAGGATGCTGGGGTCCACTTCAGTACCATGGGGGTATAGACGGTTCTGCAGGAGCCATGGGCACTTTAAGACTTTTCAAGGGTGTGAACTGGCTCCTCCCTCTATGCCCCTCCTCCAGACCTCAGTACAGGAACTGTGCCCAGGGAGACGGACATTTCGAGGAAAGGATTTACTTTTAATTTAACGGTGAGATTCATACCAGCTCACACCTCAACCATGCCGCACAACATGGCATTCAACACAACACACGCCAACAGGCATGAACCATTTGCAGCAACATGCTGAAAATAATTGTAACACAACACTTGTGTAAATACAACAAAATAACTACTGCAGGTAAAGTACGCACTGGGTTGGGTACCCAGCATCCTCTACGGACTAGGAGAAAAGGATTTACCGGTAGGTATTAAAATCCTATTTTCTCATACGTCCTAGAGGATGGTGGGGTCCACTTCAGTACCATGAGGTTATACCAAAGCTCCAGTACGGGCGGGAGAGTGCGGATGACCCTGCAGCACCGATTGACCAAACTTGAGGTCCTCATCGGCCAAGGTGTCAAACTTGTAGAACTTTGCAAACGTGTTTGACTCTGACCAAGTAGCTGCTCGGCAAAGTTGTAATGCCGAGACCCACGGGCAGCCGCCCAGGATGAGCCCACCTTTCTAGTAGAATGGGCATTTACCAACTTCGGTATCGGCAATCCTGCCGTGGAATGAGCATGCTGAATCGTCCCTCTGATCCAGCGCACAATAGTCTGCTTAGAAGCAGGACACCCAATCTTGTTGGGAGCATACAGGACAAACAGAGCCTCTGTTTTCCTTATCCGAGCTGTTCTTGCGACATAAATTTTCAAAGCTCTGACCACATCAAGAGACTTTGACTCAGTGAAAGTGTCAGTAGCCACTGGCACCACAATAGGTTGGTTCATATGGAAAGACGAAACCACCTTTGGAAGAATTTGTTGGCGAGTTCTCAACTCTGCCCTATCTTCATGGAAGATCAGGTAAAGGCTCTTGTGAGACCAGGCCCCCAACTCAGATACCCTCCTTGCGGATGCCAAGGCCAAAAGCATCACCACTTTCCAAGTGAGAAACTTCAATTCTATCTCCTGTAGAGGTTCAAACCAATCCGATTGAAGGAACTGCAACACCATGTTAAGGTCCCATGGTGCCACTGGAGGCACAAATGGAGGCTGGATGTGCAGCACCCCTTTCACGAACGGCTGAACTTCTGGAAGGGCGGCCAATTGTTTTTGAAAGAAAACTGACAAGGCCGAAATCTGGACCTTGATTGAACCCAATCTTAGGCCCGCATCCACACCAGCCTGCAGAAAATGGAGAAAACGTCCCAACTGAAACTCCTCCGTAGGAGCCTTCTTGGATTCACACCAAAACACATATTTTCTCCAAATACGGTGGTAATGTTTAGACGTTAATCCTTTCCTGGCCTGAATAAGAGTGGGGATGACTTCTTTGGGAATACCCTTTTGGGCTAGGATCCGGCGCTCAACAGCCATGCTGTTAAACGTAGCCGCGGTAAGTCTTGATACACACATGGCCCCTGCTGCAGCAGGTCCTCGTGAGGAGGAAGAGGCCGAGGATCTTCTATAAGCAACTCCTGAAGATCTGGATACCAAGCCCTCCTTGGCCAGTCTGGAACAATGAGGATCGCTCGAACCCTTGTTCTTCTTATGATTTTGAGAACTTTTGGTATCAGTGGAAGTGGAGGGAAGACATGTACCGACCGAAACACCCACTAGGTCACCAGTGCATCCACTGCTATTGCTTGAGGGTCTCTCGACCTGGAACAATATCTCTGAAGCTTCTTGTTGAGAAGAGATGCCATCATGTCTACTTGAGGAACTCCCCAAAGAGTTGTCACCTCTGTGAAGACTTCTTGGTGGAGGCCCCATTCTCCTGGATGGAGATTGTGTCTGCTGAGGAAGTCTGCTTCCCAGTTGTCCACTCCCGGAATGAAAATTGCTGACAGAGCTCTTGCATGTCTTTCTGTCCAGAGTAGGATCTTTGTCACCTCAGCCATTGCCGCTCTGCATTTCGTTCCGCCTTGACGGTTTATGTACACGACTGCTGTTACATTGTCCGACTGGATCTGCACGGGTTGATCTTGAAGAAGATGTACCGCTTGTAGAAGGCCGTTGTAAATGGCTCTCAATTCCAGAACGTTTATGTGAAGGCTGGTTTCCTGACTTGACCATTTTGCTTGGAAGCTTTCCCCCTGTGTGACTGCTCCCCAGCCTCAGAGACTTGCATCCGTGGTTACTAGGACCCAGTCCTGAATCCCGAACCTGCGTCCCTCTAGTAGGTGAGAACTGTGTAGCCACCACAGGAGCAAAATCCTGGCTTTGGAGGACAGGATTATCTTCCGGCGCATGTGCAGGTGGGATCCGGAACACTTGTCCAACAGGTCCCACTGGAATATTCTGGCATGGAATCGGCCAAACTGTATGGCCTCGTAGGCCGCCACCATTTTCCCCAACAACCGAATGCATTGATGTATTGACTCTCTTGTTGGTTTCAAAATCTGTTTGACCATTCTCTGGATTTCCAGAGCCTTTTCTACTGGCATAAATACTCTCTGTACTTCTGTGTCCAGTATCATCCCCAGAAAGGACAATCTTGTCGTCGGTTCCAATTGTGACTTCGGAAAATTCATGATCCAACCGTGTTGTTGGAGTACTGACAGGGAGAGTGCAATGTTCTGCACCAACCGTTCCCTGGATCTCGCTTTTATCAGGAGATCGTCCAGGTAAGGAATTATATTGACTCCTTGTTGTTGAAGGAGGACCATCATCTCTGCCATCACCTTGGTGAATACCCTCGGTGCCGTGGAAAGCCCGAATGGCAATGTCTGGAACTGGTAATGGCAATCCAGTATATGGAATCTCATATAAGCTTGGTGAGGAGGATAAATGGGAACATGCAAGTGAGCATCCTTTATGTCTACTGACACCATGAATTCCCCTACCTCCAGACTGGAAATCACTGCCCTCAGAGATTCCATCTTGAACTTGAACCTTTTGAGGTAGAGATTCAGATTTTTCAGGTTTAAAATTGGTCTGACCGAGCCGTCTGACTTCGGAACTACGAAAAGGCTTGAATAAAAACCTTCTCCTTGCTGTGACAAGGGTACCAGGACAATTACTTGATCCTGACATAATTTTTGAAATGCAGCTGTTACGACTTCTCTGTCTGGAAGAGAAGCCAACAAGGTCGATTTAAAAAATCGGCATGGGGGGACGTCATGAAACTCCAGTTTGTATCCATGGGACACTATTTGTAAGACCCATGGGTCCAGGCCAGGTTGAAGCCAGATCTGACTGAAAAGTTTTAGACGTGCTCCCACCCGAGCGGACTCCCGCAAGGGAGCCCCAGCGTCATGCTGCAGATTTGGTAGAAGCAGGTGTTGATTTCTGCCATGCGATCATGGAGACGCTGCGGATTTCTTTCCTCTTCCCCTTCCTCTACCTGCAAAGAAGGGGGAACCTTTGGACTTTTTGTATTTGTTGGGCCAAAAGGACTGCATGTGAGCGTGCTGTGTCTTTTTCGCCGGTGCAGGAGCATAAGGCAAGAATGTCGACTTACCTGCGGTAGCCGCAGAGACTAACGCATCCAGCCCTCCAAACAAGGCCTTACCTTTATACGGGAGAGCCTCCATATTTCTTTTGGAATCTACATCAGCATTCCACTGGCGAATCCACAACGCCCTCCGAGCTGATACTGCCATGGTAGCGGCTTTTGAACCCAAGAGTCCATTATCTTTCATGGCTTCTAGCATGTATGCAGCAGCCTCTTTGATATGACCTAATGTTAGGAGTATCTCGTCTCTATCTATCGAGTCAATTTCCGATGACAAGTTATCTGACCATTTTTCGATAGCCCTACTCACCCACGCGCAAGCAATGGTGGGCCTGAGCAACGTACCATTGGCCACATAAATAGATTTTAACATAGTCTCCAACTTGCGGTCTGCCGGCTCCTTCAGTGAAGCCATTCCAGTTGTAGGGAGAATCACCGTTTTAGTTAACCTTGACAGGGCACTGTCTAATACGGGGGGTGACTCACATCTTTTCCTGTCCTCTGCTGGGAAAGAATTAGCAAGCTGAATCCTTTTGGGAATCTGAAATTTCTTTTCAGGGTCTACCCAAACTCCCTCAAATAGAGTATTAAGCTCATGAGAAGGAGGGAAAGTTACATAAATTTTTCTTTCTTTATAAAAATAAGCATTCTCCTGAGGTACAGGAGGGGCTTCCGTAACTTCCAAAACTTCCTTTATAGCAACAATCATATATTGAATGCTTTTTGCCAATTTAGGATCTATCCCCCTGGAATCACTATCGTCGACACAGGAATCAGATTCCGTGTCGGTATCAGTATGTACTATTTGTGCAAATGGTCTCTTATGTGACCCAGAGGGGTCACCTGTGGATGAAAAGGCAGAACTATGAAAAATCACATCTTCCACTGATTTTCTCCAGCTCTCTGCATGAGACTCAGACTTATCTAATCTCTTACTGATATGATTCACACTATCACGTAATTCTTTCACCCATTCAGGCTCGTGGTGTGCCGGCAGCGCCACCACATTAAAACTCTGTGTCCCTAAAATGGCTCCCTCAGGGGAAGAACTCCCTGCCTCAGACATGTCACACACGTGCACAACCACACCACAGACACTCCAGGGTTTATAGGGGACAGACCCACAGTAAAATCTGTCAGAAGGACACAGATAGGATTTGCCAGTTCACAACCCAGCGCCAGTAATAAATTGTCTGTGAAACACAAAATGCCCACTGACATGCAGCGCTTTTATAATGGTAATCACACAATATATAGCACCAACTTTCACTGTGACCCCCCTGTTTTGCACCCTGATACTTGGTTCAGCAGTGGAGGAGGACCAGCGTTCTTCTCCGCAGCCTGGAAGGGGAGAAAATGGCGCTGAGCAGTGAGCTGGCTGACTGAGGAGGAAGCCCCGCCACCGTAATGGCGCAGTTCTCATCAACATTTATGAGGTAATTTTTTATACTGGCAGGGGCAGGACTGTGCCTCAGCATCTTATGCCCCTTTATTTGCCAGTTTTACTAGGTTTCATGCTGCCCAGGGCGCCCCCCGCACCCTGCAGTGCCTGTGAATGTGGGGGTAGCATGGCGCACAGCGTTCCCACCCGCTGCGCGGTACCTTTTTAGCCGTCACGATGTCTGAAGATTTCTTCTTACACTCACCTGTCTTCTGACTTCTGGCTCTGTAAGGGGGGTGACGGCGGGCTGTGGGAGTGAGCACATAGCCGCAGCTAGCGTTTAATTCCCTTCAGGAGCTAATGGCGTCCTGTCAGCCAGAAGCAGAGTCATGAAACTATTCAGGAAGTTGGTTCCTACTTCTGACCCCTAAGTCCCACGAAGCAGGGAGACTGTTGCCAGCAGTTCTCCCTGAAAATAAAAAACCTAACATAAGTCTTTTCAGAGAAACTCAGTAGAGCTCCCTTGGAGTGCATACAGGCCGCCTGGGCACATTTTCTAAACTGAGGTCTGGAGGAGGGGCATAGAGGGAGGAGCCAGTTCACACCCTTGAAAAGTCTTAAAGTGCCCATGGCTCCTGCGGAACCGTCTGTACCCCCATGGTACTGAAGTGGACCCCAGCATTCTCTAGGACGTATGAGAAAAAATATTGGCTAAAATTACATTCAGGCTGTGTGTATAAGGTGTCTATGAAACATAAATGCATTCTGTGCTTAGACTTAGGTCCCATCGCCATGATATATCATTATGTTATGCAATTATTCAAAAATACGGAAAAATCCTATATCCAAAATACTTCTGGTCCCAAGCATTTTGGATAAGGGATACTCAACCTGCCCATCGACGAGTGTACCAGGTGAGGCAGCCATGTTGGACGCACTACAGACATTACACTGTGGTAGATGAGCCATACAAGGACCCAAGTCATATATGAGAAAACTGACAACGTGTGTAATATAATATACTCTGTATGAATATATCAACACTAGCTGTTCTACCCGTTCTTCACATGGGAGTTTCTGATTTTCACGGTTGTAAATATAAATGAGTGCCAAAAATTTGGTATATCTATAGAGATGCAAATTTGAGACATCTTAATTTAAGTAAATATTAACCCATGGTTCTTTGCGTTACCCGAGGAGCACCTGTAGCAGAAACCATAAAAAGTAACAGGACCATTTTTCTAGTTTATTCAATTCTACCCACTGGATTTTGGTCCGATTGTCCATTTGGGCGTTATCGTTCATGCAACGCAAGCCACACATTGGTAATGATGTCATTATGTCAACCCCCTGTTCATCCCCTTGGGGAAGGTTTATTAAAATTCTATTTAGTAGTTTCCTATTTCCCACCTATAGAATACCTACAGTATGTTAAATTTCAACTTCCTAACATATCGGGAAGCAGGAGAATGAGTGATGAGTCAGTCAGTGAGTGAGTGATGTAGTACATCCTGCCCTTGGAGGAACCATCTGAGGTGTACTGTATAGGTTGCTGCTTGCAGGGTGTGCAGAATGCAGATAGTAAAGGTTTTCCATGAAAACTGCTCCAAAAGCCCTTTAATACATTCAGGTGATTCTAAAATAATGTGAAAATGGTTTAAAAAAAAAAACCTTTTTCATATTATTTTAGTAAAGAAAAAAGGTTAATAAATATGCCCCTAATAGAGAAATAATGGCTCAGAGACCTCTGGGGCCTAATTCAGAGGTGGGTGCAGACACAGCTGCATCTGTTGGTGGTCACCAGTCTAAGACTTTATGCAAAGTCCTTCCCTGGTGTACAAGGATTGTGCAAGGACTGAGACGCCCACTTACAGCATCTGTAGACACCGCTATACTGTCTGGTGTGACCTTAGACCCCCTCATTGGTCGCACCATCAAATATTGGACAATCACAAATCAGAATTACTGAATTAATGCTGTTACAGCACCTTATACAGTTATAATTTTTATAAACCTAGTAATCAGCGCTATAAGCTGGGTAAGATGGAATCACAAATGTATTAATATGTAAACAGATATTAAAAAAATTACTGTTGCAACAGTTTTAAAAAGGGCAAAGAGAAGCACTGCTCATAAAAAACATATAAAAACATATCATGCTGGGATATAATTCCATATGAGGAGCCACAGTCCTAGGGAAGGAATTGCAGTTGTACTTGTTACTAGTTCGCCGTGTGTGGGTTAGTCCTCCAATAGGATAGCACTTCCTAGGTATGCAGGAGGTTCCTTTTTAGGCTGTAGTACTGCTGGTACTTGTCTCGTCCAATGATGTATAGACCAAGCCAGGTCTTTATGGCATAAATCCCAAACCGCGTCACAATGTGGTTCCAGCGGCTCCCAATGGCGGGCTTCAAGGCAATCCTCAGTTGTTCACAGTCCCAGACTTCACTGCTTCAGCAGCTGTCAGGAATCGACTTACCAGGCTGACATCTGTCCGCCGCTGCGGACTCCGTCCTGGCTCCCTGCGGTCACCGGTCGCCTATGCCCCTGCCGTGGGTCATCATCTGGATCCTGGGGGCACTGCTGAGACAGCAGGCGTGTAGCGCGCCGCGTCCCCGCTGGGCCGCGGCGTGGGCGCCGCCATGACAGTCTGCAATAGCCAGTATGCTGCGGCCAATCCGGTGCGTGGCCGCACCCACCTTTCCTGCACTCATCCAATCCCTGCGTACCATGGGGTATATAGGAGGCTACAGGTACAGCTCACAGGGATCCTGGACTTTGTGTCTATCTGCGACCTACATGAAAGGATCGGTTCCTGTCTCTCCTGAGTTCCTGGTTCTCTGCTAAGAACATTATACTCCTGGTTACTCTGCATTCTCCCGTGGAACTTCAAGGCTCAGCAATACCTGCAACCTGCATAAGGCTTCACACTCATCACCACCTTGTGTGCTTCAGCCTGCAGTTGAAGACAAACTCCAGGTGCGTTCATTTCCTCCACCTGTGACACAGCTTGCTGCTGCCAGTGCCCATCACCTGCACTGTGAGTCGGTCTCCTGCTTATGCTCAGGTTTGCCATATCATCTACTGCCTAGTTTCCCGTTTTAACCCTGCACTGGTTTCCAAGCCAGAACCATTCCATAAGACATTCTGCTCTTCTGATTTATATTCTGGATATTATTTCTCAAATTCATTTATCATTCATTTGCCATAGACTTTCAGATTCATTACTGAGTGATTGACTTTTTTCACCTGTTATTATTATTTCTGCTGCAATAACTGTTATACATCTGCCTAATAAAAACACCTTTGCGCTCATGCGCAGGAACGTTATTCAACCTCCTCGTTTCCTTCCTTCCACCTCCACTGACCCACTAGCGCCCCCTCCGGGGACACAGACCGAACACAATCTGACAGTAAGTCCAGGATCGATGGACTCGGATGGTGGACGGAGTGTGGGGTCAGAGGCCTTGCAAGATCTGGTCTCCCGTCTGGATGGTCAAGAGGTTGCGCAGCAGCAGATGCTTCACTTTCTACAAGGGATGTCCTCCCGATTGGATACACTGCAGCAATCCCTGCCCAGTGTACTTTCACCTACTGTTCCAGTTACTCCAGCACCTGCCAGTGCTGTAAATTCTTCTACGTCGGCTGCATCAGTTCCAGTATCACGCCTGCACCTGCCCGTGCCGAGCAAATATGATGGCAGTCCTAAACTATGTCGCGGCTTTCTCAATCAGTGTGAAATACAGTTTGAGTTATTGCCACATAACTTTCCCACACCAAGGTCCAAGGTTGCCTACATCATTTCCTTACTCTCTGGTTCTGCTCTGAGTTGGGTGTCTCCTCTGTGGGAACGTGCTGACCCTCTGATCAACAACTACTCAGACTTCGTGTCAACCTTTAGACGGATCTTTGACGAACCTGGTCGAGCAACATCAGCTTCGGCAGACCTGATCCAACTTCGTCAAGGTAACCGAAGCATGGGACAATATGTCATCCAGTTCCAGACGTTGGCTGCAGAGATCCAGTGGAACAACCAAGCTCTGGTAGCAGCCTTCTGGCACGGACTTTCGGATCGGATCAAGGACGAATTGACAACCCGTGACATTCCTGTTCAACTGCCTGATTTGATCTCCCTATGTATTAAGCTGGACTCTCGCATCCGCGAACGCAATAATGAACGCGCTCGGAGTGAGTCTCGCAGACCAAGGTACATACCTCCTGTACAGTTCCAGTCTCCCTCTTCTGACGAGCCTATGCAGATTAATAGGTCCCGCCTATCTCCTGAAGAGCGGGCAAGAAGAATACGGGAGAGGCTCTGCCTGTACTGTGCTGCTGCGGGTCATCAAATTAACTCCTGCACGATGCGTTCGGGAAACGCCAGATCCTGACTTGTAAGGGAGGAGTCAAGTTAGGATCTCTCAGTCAAGCTCCTTCCCAACAAGACCTCATTCTTCCAGTGACGCTAGAAACCTCCGTTGGGCTCCAGTCTGCGTCAGCATTAGTGGACTGCGGTGCTGCAGGAAATTTTATCACCCAAGCTGCCGTAAATAAATTTCGTCTGTCTACCTGTGAACTTTCTTGTCCTGTATACATTACTGCTGTGGATGGTAGTAGAATCTCTAAGGGGAACATTTCACATCAAACTACCCCAGTGGTTCTGGGAGTTGGATTTCTTCATTCAGAACTGATCAAGTTCCTGGTCATCCCTCAGGCCACCCAGGAGATTGTCTTGGGCATGCCTTGGCTCCAGCTACATAACCCACAGTTCAACTGGACAACGTTGCAGCTTACCTCATGGGGTTCACATTGTCACCAATCCTGCTTAGCCCAAGTGTGTCCCATTAAATCAACCGAAGTAAAGTCACAGCTAAGTCTTCCAGCAGTTTATCAAGACTTCGCAGACGTCTTCTGTGAAAAGGCTGCTGATATTCTGCCGCCCCATAGGGAATGGGATTGTCCCATCGATCTCCTTCCTGGCAAGAAGCCACCTAGGGGGCGCACCTACCCTTTATCTGTTCCTGAAACAGAGGCGATGAGTAATTACATCAAAGAGAATCTCCAGAAAGGATTCATCCGTCCGTCATCATCACCCGCTGGTGCAGGTTTCTTCTTTGTCAAAAAGAAGGATGGAGGACTGCGTCCATGCATTGACTATCGGGGTCTCAATGACATTACCATCAAGAATAGTTATCCTTTACCACTCATTACCGAACTTTTTGATAGAGTTAAGGGGGCCCGCATTTTCACCAAGTTAGATCTCCGCGGTGCCTATAATCTCATCAGAATCCGGAGTGGTGACGAGTGGAAAACAGCTTTCAACACTCGAGATGGCCATTATGAATACCTGGTAATGCCATTTGGGTTGAGTAATGCTCCAGCGGTATTCCAACACTTTGTGAATGAAATTTTTCGAGATGTGCTGTATAAATACCTCGTTGTCTACCTAGATGATATTCTTATCTTTTCTCAAGACCTTCCATCTCATCGCCTACAAGTCTGTGAAGTTCTCCGACGTCTTCGTGAGAATCGTCTCTACGGGAAACTATCTAAATGCACCTTTGAAGTTCCCTCTATACCCTTTCTGGGTTATATAATCTCCGGATCGGATCTTCAGATGGACCCGACGAAATTGGAAGCCATTGCCAACTGGTCCATTCCAACTTCCCTCAAAGCTATCCAGCGGTTCCTGGGTTTCGCCAACTACTATAGAAAATTTATTCGAGGATTCTCCACTCTCATCGCTCCTATTACCAACCTGACTCGGAAAGGGGCAGATCATTCCAACTGGTCAGAAGAAGCCTTGGCAGCCTTCCGGAAAATCAAGCTAGCCTTTATGTCTGCTCCAGTGCTGTCACAGCCAGATGTCGACAGACCATTCGAGTTGGAGGTAGACGCCTCTACAGTTGGGGTAGGTGCTGTTCTCTCCCAGAAGGGATCTGATGGGAAAGTCCACCCGTGTGGATTCTATTCTCGCAAGTTTCTTCCTGCAGAAGCTAACTACTCCGTGGGAGATCAAGAGTTACTGGCAATCAAGCTGGCTCTCGAGGAATGGAGATATCTCCTAGAAGGGGCCAAACATCCGTTTAACATCTTCACGGATCATAAGAACTTGCTTTATTTAAAAGCAGCCCAGTGCCTTAACCCTCGCCAGTCCAGGTGGGCTATGTTTTTCTCACGTTTTAATTTTAAGCTTCATTTCCGCCCAGGTTCACAGAATGTGAAAGCCGATGCATTATCCCGATCCATGGAATCTGAAGAAGGAACATCTGACTCTGTGCCACATTCCATCCTGAGTCCCGTGGTTTTCGCTGCCTCTCAAGTCTCCCCAGCTCCTCCTCCTGGTAAGACTTTTGTTTCCTCAGAGCTCCGTCCCAAGTTGTTATCTTGGACCCATCAGTCCAAGTTCACTGGTCATCCTGGTGTCCTGAAGACATTCAAGTTCCTTTCCGCATCATATTGGTGGCCAAAGATGAAAATGGACATCCAGGATTTCGTGGCATCCTGTCCTAAATGTGTGCAGCACAAGACTCCTCGTCAGTCACCAGCAGGTCAGTTACAACCCTTGTCTGTCCCTAGTCGTCCTTGGTCTCATCTGTCCATGGATTTTATCACTGACCTTCCATCTTCTCAGGGACATAATACCATTTGGGTTGTAGTGGACAGATTCACCAAGATGGCTCATTTCGTTCCCCTCCAGGGTCTCCCTTCTGCCCCGAAACTTGCCCAAATCTTCATACAGGAGATTTTCCGCTTACATGGTTTACCCTCTGAAATAATATCTGATCGGGGGGTACAGTTTGTAGCGAGGTTTTGGAGGGCCCTCTGTTCTGCCATGCAGGTAAAATTGAAATTCTCGTCATCATACCATCCTCAGACGAATGGGCAGACAGAGAGAGTCAATCAAGAACTTGAGACTTTTTTAAGGTTATATGTGTCATCTTCCCAGGATGATTGGTTCAATCTGCTCCCGTGGGCCGAGTTTGCCCATAACTTTCGATATCATACTGCCACTGATACGACACCATTCTTTGCAGTTTATGGGCAACATCCCCGTCTACCTGAATTCCAAGAGCTTCCTCATATGGATGTTCCAGCTGCCACTTCTGCACTAACTCAGTTTTCAACCATTTGGAAAAAGATTCACGTTTCCCTCAAAAAAGCCTCCAGTCGATATAAAATCTTTGCCGACCGCAAGAGACGTGCGGTTCCCTATTTGAAACCTGGGGATCGAGTTTGGTTATCAACCCGCAACCTTCGTCTCAGGGTTCCTTCCATGAAGTTTGCACCACGCTTCATTGGTCCTTACCCTATTGAGAGTGTCATCAACCCAGTGGCTTACAAGTTGAAATTACCATCTTCACTTCGTATACCTAATGCCTTTCACATTTCTCTCCTCAGACCTTTAGTTCTAAACCGCTTTCAGAATACTCTTCCAGCAGGTCCCAAGATCCGAACTCAGCGGGGCGTGGAATTTGAGATCAACAAGATTCTGGACTCCCGTTGCCGGTATGGACGTCTCCAGTACCTGGTCGATTGGTGCGGTTATGGCCCAGAGGAGAGAAGCTGGGTGAATTCATCTGATGTCCATGCTCCTAGGTTGGTCCGTGTTTTCCACAGCACTCATCCCTCCAAACCACGTGGGTGTTCGGTGTCCACCCCTAAAGGAGGGGGTACTGTCAGGAATCGACTTACCAGGCTGACATCTGTCCGCCGCTGCGGACTCCGTCCTGGCTCCCTGCGGTCACCGGTCGCCTATGCCCCTGCCGTGGGTCATCATCTGGATCCTGGGGGCACTGCTGAGACAGCAGGCGTGTAGCGCGCCGCGTCCCCGCTGGGCCGCGGCGTGGGCGCCGCCATGACAGTCTGCAATAGCCAGTATGCTGCGGCCAATCCGGTGCGTGGCCGCACCCACCTTTCCTGCACTCATCCAATCCCTGCGTACCATGGGGTATATAGGAGGCTACAGGTACAGCTCACAGGGATCCTGGACTTTGTGTCTATCTGCGACCTACATGAAAGGATCGGTTCCTGTCTCTCCTGAGTTCCTGGTTCTCTGCTAAGAACATTATACTCCTGGTTACTCTGCATTCTCCCGTGGAACTTCAAGGCTCAGCAATACCTGCAACCTGCATAAGGCTTCACACTCATCACCACCTTGTGTGCTTCAGCCTGCAGTTGAAGACAAACTCCAGGTGCGTTCATTTCCTCCACCTGTGACACAGCTTGCTGCTGCCAGTGCCCATCACCTGCACTGTGAGTCGGTCTCCTGCTTATGCTCAGGTTTGCCATATCATCTACTGCCTAGTTTCCCGTTTTAACCCTGCACTGGTTTCCAAGCCAGAACCATTCCATAAGACATTCTGCTCTTCTGATTTATATTCTGGATATTATTTCTCAAATTCATTTATCATTCATTTGCCATAGACTTTCAGATTCATTACTGAGTGATTGACTTTTTTCACCTGTTATTATTATTTCTGCTGCAATAACTGTTATACATCTGCCTAATAAAAATACCTTTGCGCTCATGCGCAGGAACGTTATTCAACCTCCTCGTTTCCTTCCTTCCACCTCCACTGACCCACTAGCGCCCCCTCCGGGGACACAGACCGAACACAATCTGACAGCAGCTTTATCAAGGTGCAACAGTCATTTTTCAACACCTGTTTACATATTAATAAATTTGTGATTCCATCTTACCCAGCTTATAGCGCTGATTACTAGGTTTATCTATTTGCATATATCAGGGTCTAACTAGCCCTTTTTTTCAGCTGCTGGAAGCCTGACAGCACACATCAGCGCCAATTCCTACCTTGGTAGTATTCTCTGCATATTCACCCAGTTATAATTTTGAGGTTCATGAATGTGTGAATAATTAAATACGCACAATACACAAAGGAATGGACACAATCACTATTATTTTTAATCTTTATTCACTGTATGTGTTTTCTTTACTTTTTTTCAAATTTCCTTGATTTTAATGCTCGTCAAATAATAAAGGACATTTCAAGTCCCAGTATGACAAAAATTATCTTTCCTCTATTTACATTATTAGTTATAGGTGGACATTAAAGCCCCTATTGGATAATATCAATACTGGGGAGCTTTGAATAAAATCTTAATTAATTACACATTTTAAGTGTCAGTTGGGTTGCGTGCACCCTAGTTATTATAACTGGTTTCTTTCTCTTGTCCCCTCACTACGGGGAATTGATAATATATCTCTATTTAAACCAGTTGGTAGCACCTTTTGAAACCTCTATCACATATTTATGTGAACTACCTGTTATTTGCATGTAAATGCACTATAAATATTAGAGAAGGTACCCAACTTCGTTATCACCATAAACTTCATTTATGTCTTGGTGCTGGTCACTCTCCGCAGATGGTGGGAATTTAATCTCTCCACTCCTGGAACCTTGCAAATATTGTACCAGTCCTATGGCAGGTGCTGATTTTCCGCCTGAGTATGCCCGCCTATGTGAACGATTGAGCGTCTATAAAGGCAACTGTAGCACATCTGTGACATACCCATAGTATGCCCATAAGACGGACTATCTCCGTGCATCTGTTTAGTCACTGCCCAGGAATACCCAGAACTTTCTCAAACAGCAGATTTGTGCGCACGCTATGCGAAACGCATGCACCATAGGAATTTCTAGGGATAATCGCTCAAATCCATGAACTTGATATGGAGTGCAGCGCTGACTCTGGTTCTGACTCAGGTTCGTTTTGATGTTTTGGTAAATGGCAAAACATCCAAACGATAGAATCTTGTAAAAGCATAGATTGAGAAGTTTTCTGTGTGACTTACTGCCCAGAAGGCAATCACTGTGAGCGGAGATAGTTTGCGGATTCAGTTTCCCTGAGGTGAGGACTAAAGAAGAATAGCAACACTAGTCCACCTACTGTAGCAATGGTCTGTTTTGCTGCCACCAAGGTCTATTGTGTGTCATAATGTACCAGAAGTTATATTTAAATAGATCCTCGGAGATGTGGCCATATCCCAGAAATGAAGTGAGTCATGATATTCCACAGGCTTTGTTTGCTTCATAGGAGGTATCAATGTAGTGGTTACAGGGGCATAAACTCATCCCAGTTGCCCTAGAGGCAAGGTTAAGTTTGGTGGCCCCCCTACTTTAAAGATTTTTTCTGATATGATAGATAGATAGAAAGACAGAAGAAAACACACACAACTTACATAATTACATAAATAGCACTCTCAGCCAGACTACAGGGACCAGAGTCAACAGTGATTTGGCAGGACTCCAGCTACACTGTGTGATAATGGCTGGTGGGTCAGAGTCAGACTCATGAGATTCAGCCGTCTGCAGCATACAGAATCAGTGTTCACTGGCGGTCCCATTTCACAGTCCAGCAGTAGTGGCGGGTGCACCATTGCATGCTGCAGCGCAGGCTGAGCAGTACCACGCGGGAGCCATCCAGTCCCCTATTGCAGGTGTTATCAGGGCTCCTGGGACAGTGCCAAATAACACTGCAGCGAGTGCACCGTAGAGCTCTACTGGAAGAGCAGCTGTCACACTTGGGTCATGCTGTGAACCACACAGGTGCTGCTTTACATGCAGGTACCCCTTCAGGGCTTGGAGCCCGGAGGCAGGCGCCTCCATTGCCTCTGGGTTTTCTGCCCCTGACTGGTTAATGTTAAACCGTGACACCATCTTGGGCTGGTAAGATTGTTTTGTACATGGGATAGCGCTGCTATTGTGTAAGTAAATCAGAAAAGAGGAAATAGGAAAAGTAACGCTGTTTTCCAAAAAGCTCAAAAGATGGCAGCTTCATGTCTGAAAAGACCCGTTTGAAATCCAGGAACATACGGCAATTGTATATGGGGGGTCATTTCGAGTTGATCGCACATAGCAACTTTTTGCTGCTCGTGCGATCAACCTGACGGCGCCTATGGGGGGAGTGTATTTTAGCATAGCAGGGCTGCGAACGCTTGTGCAGCCCTGCTATGCTAAAAAAGTTTCAAGTAAAACAGACCAGGGCTGCAGTTACTCACCCAGTGTGACGGATCCAGCGATGAAGGTCCTGGTCCTGACGTCAGACATCCGCTCTCCAAACGCCTCGACACGCCTGTGTTGGACTCACCACACCTGGAAAACAGTGAGTATCCGCCCCGGAACGCCTTCCCACCTGTCCGTCTTCTTGCGATCGCCGCTGCGATCACATTTCTCGCTAGTTGGCATCACTGCCCCAGCGATGATTGGCACCAGGCAATGACACGCGTGCGCAATGCGTCCGTCGTGCATGCGCATTTCCAACCCGTTCGCACCACAGCGAAGAACCGCTGCATGCGAATGGGTCGGAATGACCCCCTTGGAGTCCTCCTTGTAAAAACAATTCAATGGCTGGAAGCATAGGCAGCTTTGAGTCTCAGAAAACAGTTGAGGCTCCTTGTAAGAAAGACAAGAAGCACTCTAACCTATAAACTGAAGTGTGTATGTGTTTCCTTTTGCACCGAGAATATATAACTTCAACAAGCGATGGTGGTTTCTTCAGGGCTGTATCTAGGGGGGGCTAAGGGGGCACGCGCCCCGGGTGCAGGATTTGAGGGGGTGCCAAGGAGTTACAGAGGAGCAGGGTTTTTTTTTTTATACTGGCGGTGCTGTGCTGCTCCAGTGAGACAGCAGACAGCTCCCGGGGCAATGGCTCTGTCCAACCTGTCTGCCCACAGCTGGCGCCAACGCTGTGCGGGTTAGCTCCAGTTTCTGGGATCTCTTCTATGCTGGCTTTAGGGGATGTAGTATAGTGATGTAGTGCAGTGTATAGGGGAATGTAGTGCATTGATGAAGTGTTATGATATAGTGCACTGTATGGGGACACATAGAGGAGCATGTAGTTGAACACACTGGCGGGGCATGTGACACATAGGGCATTTGAGGCACATAAGGGAATATTGTCCAATGGTATTCCCTTTTTAAAAAGTGTCTGATAATCTGATTATTTATTTAAGAAAGGGTTTTTTGTTTTTGTTTTTTGTTGTTGTTTTTTTTTTTTTTTTTGGGGGGGGGGAGGGCGCGAAAATTATTACCTTGCCCCGGGTGGCTTAAATCCTAGTTTTGGCCCTGGTTTCTTGTAAAGGCTCTAACCATGGTCTGGATGACTTGCAGATCCGTTTGTATGTGAGTAAGATGATATCACTTTACTGTAAAGCAGTGTCAGACTGGGGCATGCATTGGTAGGGGCCCAAGCTTAAGGGTGTGGCTAGTCTCCAGAGAAGGTGTGGCCAATCACCACAAAAGCTTGGCTAACCATTAGAGAGTGCATGGCCTGGGACCCTTGATAAATATACATTGTAAATAATGCTAGTGTGTGCATGATAATGTACCAGATTAATAACAGGAATAGACTGTAGAAAATACTCCATAGTCCTGTGCAGTTTAATGTAACACATGTATAATGTATAATTAGTGCGCAGGGATGAATGTCCCTCCCAGAGCCAGATTAAGGGGGCTGCTCCAGGTGTAAGTAACCCAGGCCCCCCTGTCAGAATTGTCCCCCCCCCCCCCCCCCCGCCACGCGCCGTAGATCAGATCTCAAATTCGATCTGATCCGTGGTTCTGCACTGCCAGGCATTGCGCTCCCCTCCCCACTGACAGCGATCCCAGACGCCGGTTCTGCAGAGCTTACTGAGCGACGGCTCAGCCGCCCAGTAGAGGAAGTCAAGCTGCAGCCTATGGCTCAGTGACTGGCTGAGCACGCAGGCTGGAAGGAGGAAATTCCCACCCTGGCAGCGTGTGGGGATTTGTGCTGAGAAGGAGAGGAACATTCAAGCTTCCACTCTCCACTCCACTCTCTTTGTAAGTCAAGATTTTTTTTGTAAGTTATACGTTTGTGTATGTATATATATATATATATATATATATATATATATATGTATACACACACACACACACATATATATATATATATATATATATATATATATAATTCCAAAAAGTGGGAGCACTCACCAGTCTTCTACAACAATAATTTGATATTGTTTGTGTGTATACATGTGTGTGTATATATTTATATATATATATATACAAAACCACGTTACCCGGCACTCCTATGTGTTCCCTCCTTCAAATAGCAGCTGCTCCTGTGCCTTCTTAAACGAGAGTGCATGCTCCCGTAAACATACCATCCATAAAAGCGGCACTTGGAGACTTGGTTAAAGTGATGAAGAAAAGTGCTTTTATTGTAGCATCATCGATGATGCTACAATAAAAGCACTTTTCTTCATCACTTTAACCAAGTCTCCAAGTGCCGCTTTTATGGATGGTATATATATATATATATATATATATATATATATATATGTATGTATGGGTTAAGGTCAGGATCCCGGCAATCAAGATCCCAGCAGTCAAAATACTGACGCCGCAATCCTATCACTGCTTGGAACCCCGACCGCTGGAAACCGAAACAAGTGTTTGCCAGGCCACCGGAGAAGTAAGCTGGGGGTGGGGGGTTAGGTCTAGGGTTAGGCTGCGGAGAGGTGGTTAGGTTAGGCAGCTCTGGGGAGGGATAAGGTTAGGCTGCAGAGGTAGGGGAGGGTTAGCTTTACACTGTATTATTTTGTATTATTTTAATCACACCTCACTTACATAGGACTTATGTGCTTCTTATTAACCCTTATTAATTTTCACCTGTGTGCTGACCTGGGGTAGCCGACCTGTGCCGACGTGATTGGGTCCTGCACCCCGGACCCATACCTAGTATTAGGGACCCCCAGTGACGGAGACGCCCTGCCGATCGGCCTGGGGGCTTAACCCTATATCTGCAGATATACGCAACTAAGATCTCCGTATTATCTGATTATTATGTAATATTACTTTTCACTCAGTGTGCATTAGTAAACACAAATAGTTTTTTCTTAACCAGAATTACCCCTCCCTTTTAGCACCTGAGTGACATCACTATCTGACTGAGCAGCTTACCAATATATGTGTATTGTATTTCGAGAGGAATGGATGGGTCAGCATTAGGAGAGATTGCTGACTCCAGAGTGCCACTGGAGAAGTTAGGGGTGTCTCCAGGTAAGCTGGCTCTCAGATGCTGTAGGAGCCATTATCATGTGGCCTTACACTGGACATTCAGACCCAGACATATTTGTAATTATTCATGGGGTGGGTGTGGGGTGTGGTGGCCCCTATGTCGGTATGGCTGGGCGGCTTCAGGTCGGCACACCCTAACACTTTATTAACACTTATGATTTTCCCTATCACTTTGTATATATTTTTTTATTATTTTAATCACACTTCACTTACATAGCACTTATGTGCTTCTTATAAACCCTTATTAATTTTCACCTGTGTGCTGACCTGGGGTAGCCGACCTGTGCCGACGTGATGGGGTCCTGCACCCCGGACCCATACCTAGTATTAGGGACCCCCAGTGATGGAGACGCCTTGCCGATCGGCCTGGGGGCTTAACCCTATATCTGCAGATATACGCAACTAAGATCTCCGTATTATCTGATTATTATGTAGACATTACTTTTCACTCAGTGTGCATTACGGAACACAAATTGTTTTTTCTTACCCAGAATTACCCCTCCCTTTTAGCACCTGAGTGACATCACAATCTGATTGAGCAGCTTACCAATATATGTGCATAGCTTTAGACTGTGGGAAGGAAGGGTTAGCGGGGCATTGGGAAAAGGTAAGTATACTTACCTTGCCCCTGTCGGGATTTTCATCATTGGGATGCCGCGGGCATATCAGACCCAACCCATATGTATGTGTATGTATATATATATATATATATATATATGTCAAGTAGCAAAGAAACCGGCGCTTGGGTACTATTCGCGGTACTAAACTTATATAATGGCGGATATGCACCTAAAAATGATACGTAACACTCCTCAAATTTTGTGTGAGTGGCAGCTTGTGAAACAAAGAATTGTGTTTTTTAGACACACGCAGTAAATATAGGAAATGGAGAACACAAGCGCCGAAATGTGTTTCAAATTGTGTAAAAAGGTGACAACAAATACGTATGGTGGTGAGTTAGGTTGGATCACTTATCTGTTTTAGAAAGGCAGTGATCTTTCAATCATCATTTGGATTCAGTACATGGAAATAGAAAAACAGCAAAACATAGTGTGTACCATTCGTAAACAAATCACATAACACTGTCTGAATTAAAGCGGCATCATTAGGGAACTAGCATATTCCCACTAGTGAACACTTCTTAGCCACAGCAGTGAAAAGTTTAAAAAACATAAATTTAATAAAATGACAGAAGAATGGCTGAATAACACACGTACAAGAATTAAAAACATATAGAGCTTATCTGTCCATAAATGGAATATCAGCAAAGCGTCCCAACGCGTTTCGTCCGTCTGTGTCTGGACTTCATCAAGGGGATAACCACAGTGAGTCTGGAGGCTCCATTTATACCGGAAAGGGGTGATTTCCAATGTCCAATAATTATGACCTTACTTCCTGTACTCCTGAGTTATTGTGTATTTTAACCTTAAACAAGTGATTCTTCCAGTGAAATTGCTTATGCAGTGATGCAGAGTGAATATACATCCAGTGATTGAGTGAAACAAGTAAAAAAGTGTATAAAGGAGGCTAAAATAGCTTTTCTGCGTGTGGAAACGGCTGTGGAACGCATTTGGAATGCACCGCCGTAAATGGCCTCGGTGGAACGCACCGCCATTTTGGAAATGCTACGTCCGCCGAAAACTGAGTTATTGGCGGCGGTTTGGAATGATTCCACCGCGAGGGTGTATTGTGGACTGAGTAGTGACCAGATAGAATTTTATATATATAAAGAGAGGATTGGAACAGTAATGAAAGCATTTCAATGGCGGTGAAACGCACCGCCATTTTAAAGACGTCACTTCCTTTATAAACAGGGAAATTACATTTACAGTGCTATAGTTGGATAAAGTGCATAGGATAAATTGTGAATCAGATACGAGTTATTATGTGAAGTTAGGTGACATAGTGGTGTTTAGAGGGTGATATTAATAATTGAGTGTATGTTGCGCGGTGAAACGCACCGCCATTTTGGGGGGCTGCAGTGGAACGCACGCAATGACTAGATTATAAAGAGTGAATTAATTACTTGTTTATGTGCAAATAAGCACAAATTCATATGTTTTATATTTTGTCAATTCTAAAAAGGCTCATGTTGAAATAAAGCATAAGTCCAGTCCATTTTGTGTGTGTCCATAGTCTTTCGTTTGTGAAACAATCTCTTTAGGAGGATGCTTTCTTGGTTTGAAGATGACTGGATCCTTTTGTGCTGAAAAAAAATATATATACATTTGGCAAGTTTGGTAATGCCTGAGTTGGGGACACTAAGTGTATATTTACATGCTATACACATATAGATATAAATATATGAAGTATATATAGTGTGTACAAAAAAATGGGATAGAAGAGGAGGAGCTAATAAAATAAGTGATAAAGGTGATGAAGTGTTGATTCAAAGAAAGGGGGCAATCTCGAAAGCTTCATTAAGTCCTAGGGGTGAGAGAGTTTTCAATTCATGAATCCAAAACATTTCTCGTTTGGATAGCTTGCTAAGGATGTCACCACCTCGTTCGCCTAGTTTTACTAATTCTATTGCCTTTGAAGGATATTTCTTCCGGGTTAGATCTGTGTTTTTCTAGAAAATGCTTGGATACTGTGTGGTTCACGACTTTATTCTTGATATTTCGAATGTGTTCTTGGATACGCAATTTGAGGGTTCTCTTGGTTTTTCCAACATATTTGAACCCACAGGTACATTCCAGTAGGTATATTACCATGGTGGAATTGCAATTCAGAAAGTCCTTGATAAGGTATTCTTTTGTGTTGTTGTGTTAGGTTCCTGGTGCTCAGAACAAGGGAGATGTTCATGAAGTGAGTCCAGAGCACCAGGATGTAACGCTGGGAAAGGGGAATGGAAAGGGAATGGCCCCTGGCGCCCTAACTCTGTTGTCTCACCCGTGCTGTCAGAAATCCCTTGCGAGACTATGGTTTCTTGAGCCCTTGGCAGCCGCGTTTGAAGGGCGGATTATGTCTGCCCAACTCCGATGCCCCCCGGTCTTAGTGAGAGACAAAGGGAAATCCGAGACAGGATGATAACAAGAGGCCCTCTAACTAAGCAAACAGGCCAGGGGCTACAAGCTAACTAAAAACCTAAAGTATGTGCGGAGAAACCGCCAAAGGAAAATAACAACAAAGGAAATGCTGATCACACGCCGACACAATACCTTTGTGTACCGGCGGTGACAGCATAAGCAGAACCCTCTGCAAAACACCAGGGACAGAAACAATAATGAAATACAGCGGCCTAGGCCAACGGACGCGGGAGAGCCGCTACTCACGGAACCGGTACGAATACTGGCAAACGGACAGGAACCCTCAATGATGCCGACACACACTCTCAGAACTGGAGGACAGGCAGAATCCCAAATGACAGACCGGTGGACACCAGGAAACCAGGAACTTGACCAGGGATAGGCAAAGCCACTGGACCTCAGGGTAGGAACGCCTCACAGCAGGACACGGGAACAGACACAGGAATCGACACAGGGACTGACACAGGAATCAACACAGGAAGCAGCTAGTCAGACACTGCTATACAGGAGCTCAGGGACTGGCAGGAACCAGGTCAGACTTCAAGCAGACTGAAAACCAAGAAATATCACCAGCATCTGTGAATTGCAGTCAGCCAGCATATAACAGAGAGGCCTAATTAATAATCCCATGCAGCTGCCCTGTTGCATGATTCCAAACTGACAAGATGCAATTAGCAGCCAGGTGAGGCTGAACACATGGGAACAAGCTGCAATTACACAGACTCACCAGCGGCAGCAGACAAGAGTATTCTAAAACAGAGCAACAGGAAATCCTGGCATGCAAGACAACTTTAGAAACATAAAATACAGAACAAAACTGCAAAACAGGAATGAGCCACAGCCGTGGCTCATAACATGTTGTGATTCAGGAACTTCTTTCTATTTGGATGGAGAAATTTGCAAATTTGGTGCCAATATATCCTTTAGATTACTTGTTTTCCTGAATACGATGTCAGGTTTGGGGGGGAGAATTTCTTTGAGTATTGGGTCTAGAAGTAGAACATTCCATTTATCACTACCTACAGCAATCAGGAATCCATCATCAAACAATCTATCAATAAACATTGGGATATTCTACTTCTAGACCCAATACTCAAAGAAATTCTCCCCCCCAAACCTGACATCGTATTCAGGAAAACAAGTAATCTAAAGGATATATTGGCACCAAGCCACTTGCCTAGCAAAACTACAACTATGGTCATAAAATGTAAAGGATGCTTCAAATGAGGAAACTGCAATATTTGCAAATTTCTCCATCCAAATAGAAAGAAGTTCCTGAATCACAACAACACAAAAGAATACCTTATCAAGGACTTTCTGAATTGCAATTCCACCATGGTAATATACCTACTGAAATGTACCTGTGGGTTCAAATATGTTGGAAAAACCAAGAGAACCCTCAAATTGCGTATCCAAAATATTCGAATATTGCGTATTCGAAATATCAAGAATAAAGTCGTGAACCACACAGTATCCAAGCATTTTCTAGAAAAACACAGATCTAACCCGGAAGAAATATCCTTCAAGGCAATAGAATTAGTAAAACTAGGCGAACGAGGTGGTGACATCCTTAACAAGCTATCCAAACGAGAAATGTTTTGGATTCATGAATTGAAAACTCTCTCACCCCTAGGACTTAATGAAGCTTTCGAGATTGCCCCCTTTCTTTGAATCAACACTTCATCACCTTTATCACTTATTTTATTAGCTCCTCCTCTTCTATCCCATTTTTTTGTACACACTATATATACTTCATATATTTATATCTATATGTGTATAGCATGTAAATATACACTTAGTGTCCCCAACTCAGGCATTACCAAACTTGCCAAATGTATATATATTTTTTTTTCAGCACAAAAGGATCCAGTCATCTTCAAACCAAGAAAGCATCCTCCTAAAGAGATTGTTTCACAAACGAAAGACTATGGACACACACAAAATGGACTGGACTTATGCTTTATTTCAACATGAGCCTTTTTAGAATTGACAAAATATAAAACATATGAATTTGTGCTTATTTGCACATAAACAAGTAATTAATTCACTCTTTATAATCTAGTTATTGCGTGCGTTCCACTGCAGCCCCCCAAAATGGCGGTGCGTTTCACCGCACAACATACACTCAATTATTAATACCTCTAAACACCACTATGTCACCTAACTTCACATAATAACTCGTATCTGATTCACAATTTATCCTATGCACTTTATCCAACTATAGCACTGTAAATGTAATTTCCCTGTTTATAAAGGAAGTGACGTCTTTAAAATGGCGGTGCGTTTCACCGCCATTGAAATGCTTTCATTACTGTTCCAATCCTCTCTTTATATATATAAAATTCTATCTGGTCACTACTCAGTCCACAATACACCCTCGCGGTGGAATCATTCCAAACGGCCGCCAATAACTCAGTTTTCGGCGGACGTAGCATTTCCAAAATGGCGGTGCGTTCCACCGAGGCCATTTACGGCGGTGCATTCCAAATGCGTTCCACAGCCGTTTCCACACGCAGAAAAGCTATTTTAGCCTCCTTTATACACTTTTTTACTTGTTTCACTCAATCACTGGATGTATATTGACTCTGCATCACTGCATAAGCAATTTTACTGGAAGAATCACTTGTTTAAGGTTAAAATACACAATAACTCAGGAGTACAGGAAGTGAGGTCATAATTATTGGACATTGGAAATCACCCCTTTCCGGTATAAATGGAGCCTCCAGACTCACTGTGGTTATCCCCTTGATGAAGTCCAGACACAGACGGACGAAACGCGTTGGAACGCTTTGCTGATATTCCATTTATGGACAGATAAGCTCTAGATGTTTTTAATTCTTGTACGTGTGTTATTCAGCCATTCTTCTGTCATTTTATTAAATTTATGTTTTTTAAACTTTTCACTGCTGTGGCTAAGAAGTGTTCACTAGTGGGAACTTGCTAGTTCCCTAATGATGCCGCTTTAATTCAGACAGTGTTATGTGATTTGTTTACGAATGGTACACACTATGTTTTGCTGTTTTTCTATTTCCATGTACTGAATCCAAATGATGATTGAAAGATCACTGCCTTTCTAAAACAGATAAGTGATCCAACCTAACTCACCACCATACGTATTTGTTGTCACCTTTTTACACAATTTTAAACACATTTCGGCGCTTGTGTTCTCCATTTCCTATATATATATATATATATATATATATATATATATATTTTTTTTTTTATATAGATATATGAAATATATAATTTACCCAAACTACTCGATAGTTTGCTAGTTCAAATTTATTATTATTTCTTACCAGTTATTTATATAGCGCACACATATTCCGCAGCGCTTTACAGAGAATATTTGGCCATTCACATCAGTCCCTGCCCCAGCGGAGCTTACAATCTATGTTCCCTACCAACTATACTAGCACACACATTGACAGTAGGGTTACTTTTGTTGAGAGCCAATTAACTTACCAGTATATTTTTAGATTGTGGGGGGAAACTAGAGTACCTAGAGGAAACCCACGCAAGTACGGGGAGAATATACAAACTCCACACAGTTAGGGCCATGGTGGGAATGGAACCCATGACCTCAGTGCTGTGAGGCAGTAATACTATCCATTACACCATCCATACTGCCCATGATACACGCTGATCAAATGATACAGCGTGTATTTTATATATATTTTGCACTGCAGAAATACAAAAGCATCGAACAGCGGCGATGCTTTTGCATTTGAGGAGTAACACCAGGCCAGCGCAGCTCCTGCGGCTGGCAGGGAGAACCTCTTTGCTGCCCGGGTCGCAGTGGCTGCATGTTACGTCACGCATCCACCGCGGCCCGCCCCCCCAACGGTAAGCCCATGCCTGCGTTGGCCGGACCACGCCCCCTAAATGGCGGCTTAACGCCGCCGTCCAGCCCCCTCCCGCCCAGCGACCGCCTCTGCCTGTCAATCAGCAGAGGCGATCGCTAGGCAACGATGGCCTGCGGCCATCTGGCATGCGCCGGTTGCACTGCGGCGCTGGCGCATGCGCAGTTCCGACCCGATCGCTGTGTTGCGATAAACTGCAGCGAGCGATCGGGTCGGAATGACCCCCCATTATGTGTAAGGAACACTACTGTGGCTGTTATGTGTAAGGATGCTAATTGTGTGCGTAGATGGGTTGTGAAAACATATTTATTTATAGTATGATAATATGAAGTTGCGAGGCCACGCCCACTTTTCCAGGAGTGCGCGCCGAAGGCATGGGGGGGGGGGGAGGGCGCTTTTACATTTTCTCGCTCAGGGTGCTAGTAGGCCTGGAGCTGCCCTGATGCCAGGCTCCACCTCCTCTATGCATATATCACATATATATTCTTATGGAGGAGCACAATAACATGCTGTGAAAGTAATGGAAAAGATGATATAAGCTGGTTACCATAGGCAGCCCATTGCCAGAGCGGCTCAGCTCATTGGGCACTGGAAAAAAACGTTAAAACTTTTGAGCTGATGCGGAGAGGTTATATATAGTGGAGGAGCTTCAGAATATGGGTAATCTACTCAGTGACAAGCTCCTGCACCAGTCAGTATACCACATGGCAGCAGTGTCCACCAATAGGAAGAACATTCATTATATTTCTGCTTCTTTGGAACATTGTGTTATAGAAATAATTTGAGTTGCCTCATGGACATATTTCTAGTCAGAAAATAGACTTGTGACTAGTATCTCTAGGTATTTTAATTACACAGTTAAGAGAAATAAGCTTAATAAAGGAGTTGGATTCTCCGAAACGTCGGTGCTACTGAGCCGTCACTTCATTCAAGAGAATTTCTTATCAGGTCCCTTTTGAGAGCATCACAGCATATAACACACTGACTGCAACAATGTGAGACATCACAGCATATAACACACTGCGACAATGTGAGACATCACAGCATATAACACACTGACTGCGACAATGTGAGACATCACAGCATATAACACACTGACTGCGACAATGTGAGACATCACAGCATATAACACACTGACTGCAACAATGTGAGACATCACAGCATATAACACACTGCGACAATGTGAGACATCACAGCATATAACACACTGACTGCGACAATGTGAGACATCACAGCATATAACACACTGACTGCGACAATGTGAGACATCACAGCATATAACACACTGACTGCGACAATGTGAGACATCACAGCATATAACACACTGACTGTGACAATGGGGGTAATTCCAAGTTGATCGCAGCAGGATTTTTGTTAGCAATTGGGCACAACCATGTGCACTGCAGGGGAGGCAGATATAACATGTGCAGAGAGAGTTAGATTTGGGTGGGGTGTGTTCAATCTGCAATCTAATTTGCAGTGTAAAAATAAAGCAGCCAGTATTTACCCTGCACAGACATAAAATAATCCACCCAAATCTAATGGGCCCTACTCACTGGCCGAGGTGCCCGACGGCCGATACGGCCGACGAGCGACCCGGCGGCGGGGGGGGGCAGTGACGGGGGGAGTGAAGTTTCTTCACTCCCCCCGTCACCCGGCTGCATTGAAGTGCAGGCAAATATGGACGAGATCGTCCATATTGGCCTGCATGCACAGCCGACGGGAGATCAGCGATGAACGAGCGCGGGGCCGCGCATCGTTCATCGCTGGAGTCTCCACACTGAAAGATATGAACGAGTTCTCGTTCATTTATGAACGAGATCGTTCATATCTTTCAAAATATCGGCCAGTGTGTAGGGCCCATAACTCTTTCTGCACATGTTATATCTGCCTCCCCTGCAGTGCACATGGTTTTGCCCAATTGCTATCAAAAATCCTGCTGCGATCAACTTGGAATTACCCCCAATGTGCAGAATTTAGGGCTGATACAGAGTTGAACCATATGCCCGTTTGTGGAGGGAGTGTTTTTGCACTGAGCAGGCAGTGGACATGAGTGTAGCAATTACTGGTAATGCAATTGAGTGCATATTGATTGCTTCTACGTTTATGACCAACGTAAGTGTAACTCGATTGTTATGGGACGTTCTTGAATGGGGAAAGTTCAATGACAGTGTGTTGACGCATGTGTAGGCTATGTAGAGTTTCCTGTGATTGCTGATTTACCTGTTTCCGGACATAGGGGGTAATTCAGATCTGATCGCTGCTGTGCGTTTTCGCACAGCGGGTGATCAGGTCCTAACTGCGTATGCACTGCAATGCGCATGCGCTTTGGACATCAACAACGGGCATCGCTGGTCAGTGAGGGAATGGTGCGAAAAATTTGATTGCAGGGGCGTTCGCAAGGTGATTGACAGGAAGAGGCCGTTTGTGGGTGGCAACTGAGTGTTTACAGGAAGTGTCTGGAAAAACGCAGGCGTGCCCAAGCGTTTTCAGGGAGGGTGTGTGATGTCAGCTCCAGCCCTGATCAGCCTGTTCTCATCACACTGTAGGAGTAAGTCCTGGGCTGCGCATAGACTGCACACAGACTGCACACTTACACAGCGAATTTACACTCCCCCTAGAGGCGGCGACTATCTGATCGCAGGACAGCAAAATTAGAAGCCCAGTGATCAGATCTGAATCACCACCATAGCTTGTACATCTAATATAGGAGAGGTGCAAGTGCACATTGATGATGTTGATGATAGTGATGATGATGATGATGAGTTGTAGCAAACCAAGCTCTGTATACGCGCATATAGAGATATTTCATCCATGCTCGCAGTTAGGGAGTGACTTACAGTACAGTACGTCCACTTAACTTCCATCTCTGCAGTAGGTCCTTTGCATCATCATGGCAGAGAAGGAGCTTTCCAGTTACTTCAAGTTTATGAGGTACATATGGATTTATCGCTATTTTAATCATTACTGGGTGTCTCTAATCTACTTGATTTTAAAATAATGAATAATGGCCCTCATTCCGAGTCGTTCGCTCGGTATTTTTCATCGCATCGCAATGAAAATCCGCTTAGTACGCATGCGCAATATTCGCACTGCGACTGCGCCAAGTAATTTAACAATGAAGATAGTATTTTTACTCACGGCTTTTTCCTCGCTCCGGCGATCGTAATGTGATTGACAGGAAATGGGTGTTACTGGGCGGAAACATGGCGTTTTATGGGCGTGTGGCTGAAAACGCTACCGTTTCCGGAAAAAACGCAGGAGTGGCCGGAGAAACGGGGGAGTGGTTGGGCGAACGCTGGGTGTGTTTGTGACGTCAAACCAGGAACGACAAGCACTGAACTGATCGCACAGGCAGAGTAAGTGTGGAGCTACTCTAAAACTGCTAAGTAGTTTGTGATCGCAATATTGCGAATACATCGGTCGCAATTTTAAGATGCTAAGATACACTCCCAGTAGGCGGCGGCTTAGCGTGTGTAACTCTGCTAAATTCGCCTTGCGACCGATCAACTCGGAATGAGGGCCAATGTTTAAATCACAGTAAAGAAAGGAAGAACCACTAATTTGCAATAAATAGGAGACAAATTTGAGGTCTATTTACTAAGCTATGATTGGAGGAAAGTGGAGGGAGATAAAGCACCAGCCAATCAGCTCCTAACTGCCATGTCACAGGCTGTGTTTGAAAAATGACATTTAGGAGCTGGTTGGTTGGTAACTTATCTCCATCCAAGGTTTAGTAAATAGCCCCCATAATATGGTGTGTTATTCAGAACCAGCCTCTGCATGTTTCTGTTTTTTTTTTATAGAAGCCCTAATTGGGAATGTTCATAGACATCTTTGTAAAAAAAATAATCCAACAAATAGACAATATTACTGACTGCTTAAATAGCTACTAGGAAATTTTATTTTAACAGAACTTTTTACAATTGGACAACGTAATAATAATACTTCTGATGATGATGATAATAATAATAATAATAATAATGTATTTTTTTTCAAGTGATATAACATTTAGATATTCCTCCAAATTATGTGTAGCTGATAACGCAGACATTGTAAAATAAACATTTTTAAAAGTTATTTTGTTATTATATGCTTTAAGTTAATATATTTTAATGTGATAGTAAATGTAACTAATTTAGGAATACAGAATAGTAGCTCAAAGCAAACCGGAGAGAAAATAGCAAGTTTGCAAATTAACAAGCAATTTCCCAGCTCAGCACACTGTCACTTAATAGGTTACGTGGGCAGCCTGTGAAATGTTGGCCTGTATATCACATGCAGCGTAGCTGAAAACTATTAATGCCCCAATCTGTGGACATTATTAAATGAAAGAGTGTTTGAGTTTTAGTGAGAAAGATTGTTCCTGGGGATTCAGCAGATCTATTTATAGCCGAGTCCCTCTAGCGAAACTCATAATTTACCATGTTTTTCCCCAGTTGGTCTGCAGTACATCTACTGAGGTACAGAAGGAATCAAAGTGACTCAAGGCAATTTTATGCATATTAAAGCTAATAATAATTTAGCATGGTTTCTGAAACTATAAAATGTCAGGCATTGACTAAGATTGCACCACCTATGAGATCTGTTCTTATGAAGTTATATTCACACATGGGGATGGGTCTGAAAGCTGGGAGACGATCTCACCCTCCCCTCTACTCACTGTAACTCTCCCCTCACTACACTAAGCTACAGTGTCCACTGAGTCTTCTACCTATATCCCTGTGTCTCTCTTGCTGCTGCTGATACCCCTTTCACATCGCACAAATAACCCGGTATCCACCCGCTATGTTGCCAGGTCGATACGGGTCACTGTGCATTGTGAAAGGGGCCATGGAGAATTCCCGAGTTGCCTGACCCGGTAATTAAACCCGGGCTATAAGGAGGGTTATTCCCGGGTAGAATACCGCGTCAGTGGCAGTGTGAAAGGGTTACAACTCGTTCACTACATAGGGTGAGGCGGCGCGGAGATGAGCTCATCTCCCAGCACCACCTCCGCCCCCGCTGCTATGGCAATCCGACCCGGCATATTGTAGGGTCGGGAAGCCTGCTGTTAGGGTGCAATGCCGGATACTACCCGGGAAGGACCTGTTTCCAATTCCCGGGTGGGATCCGGCATTGGAGATGTAAAAGGGCTATTTCTGAGCTCCGACTACAGTGCACTTCCTGGTCACATGACACATCCAAGTGTCCACCAGTGCACAAGGCCCGCCCCCACACTCAGAGGCATGCCTCTATTAGCTCCCTTTCTGTGCAGCCTACTGCAAAGCAGTGTCTGACTGTAGAACCAAGGCAGAGCTGTTTCTGCCTCATCTCTCGCCCCCCAGGAAACTCTACAAAGCTGCTGAGTGTTAGCTATAAAAAGGATTACAATAAACAAAGAAGATGTTTATGTTAGAAATATCTTCTTTGTATTATTCTAATTGTTTTTATATAAAATCTCAGGAGCTCTGCCTATCTCATGCCTATCCTGACTGCACATCCCTGGGACCGAGTTACCAGTTTACAAAAATATATTCACATTATTATTATTATTTTTATTTTTAAATGTCTGCTAGTCACATGTACATATATGTACATCTTACTAACACAAGGTGATAGCAGCCATTTTGTTGAAAGACTAGGTACACAGAGATACAGTTAGGCCCCATTGCAACAGTTTGTAAAGGTCTTCAAACAAATAAAGTAGACAAATTCTCCTCTAGCAATTGTGAAACTACAAGTCCCAGCAGGTGTTTCCAGCTGATCGGTAGGATGGTAGACCAACTAATCAGTCTGTGGATCATGTTATGAATAAAATTAGGGAGCTCAACCAATCACAAGTTTCATTATGATTCCTATGAATCCAGACAGAGCCTGATCATTAGCGTGAGCTTCAGAAAGCTGGAGAATGTGAGACACTGTTGGCAGATTTGGCTGGGAAGACGGCCTCCAGGCTTCCAGCTTGACCTGTTGCAGGTGCACCATCTGTTGCTATAGCAGTAGTTCTATTCCAAAGTGCACATTAAATAAAAAAATATCTACCATTTGTGATCAGCAAGTGACAAATGTGTACAATATTTTTTTTGAGTTGGGAACTTTATATAAATACCACAGCGAATGAGCTATCTACTGAGACACTTATAGGCTGCGGCTCTAATCAGTCGCACCTTCGAAATCGGCCTCACCATTGGACATTACAGCAACTCTCTGGTTGCTCAGAATGTACACTGGTACATGGCTGGCGGTGCCATTGGAACACCAGTAGTCCCTGACACCAGCATGCCCACTGAGGAAATCCACCCCCCAGAAACACTTGCCAGAACTGCTTGGATCTCCATGCAATTCCAATTTCCATCTTCTGGCATTATCCATCGGCCGTAGGCACAAAGGAAAAACATCAGATACTTGCTCCGGATGTCTGTCCTCAGTCTAGGTCTGAATCAGGCCCTGTGTCTGCACTGTTATCTGTTATTATATTTCTCTCCTCCTTATGTGCAAAGTAAGGGGCTCCCCCTAGTGATTAAATCTGAGTCTGCACTTTGTCCTCTGTTTATTATCAGAACCGAAGATAAAATAAAGCACTTGCCCTTCCCATTATTAACTTTAGTGAATAGATATAACAATACAATAAATATCTCCAAGTAAGACATCTGCACTGGAGAAAATAACACAAAATGCATTTGAGTATTATGCTCTAATTATAATATCATTTATTAAACGCCATTAATCCTCTATAAATTTACCTATCTCCTCTCCAGCTTTACAATTTCGAGACTGTTTTTCTTTATTGCTGTTGAGGGCTAAGGGGCTAATTCATGTCTGTACACAAATGCAATTGCGATTTTCTAGGCTACGAAAATGCAATTGTTGCTGCCATCCAGAAATGAGAGACCCATCTGAGCCATCGCAAACTCATTCACAATTGCGCACAAATTTGCAGCCTGTACACAAAAATGAGGAACATCGAGGCTAAGGGTAGGCCTATGGCTATGCAGACTGGACACAGCAGTAACGATGCAGGTGCCATGTTCTTGCACGTATGAGCATCACAACATAGGTGTGCGCAGGGGGGGTGCCTGGTGCGCACAGGTACCCCCTAATGTCTGGCACCCCGATCTCACATGCCTGATGCAGCAATCACCGAGCAGACGGATTACTGTCCCCTCTGCGCTGCACCCTGTCAGGACTGCATTACTGACTGGATGCCTGGGTTAATCAAGGGTGCCACTGCCACTGGCTTTCAAATTCCCAGCTCCACCTCCACGTACAAAAACAGTGTGATGCTCGCACGCCCACCCGTCACATGCCCACCTCTCTCCTTCTTTGCTATGCCAACGCCAGCCACTAATGAGGAGCAGCATGCAGCCAGCGTTCCTCTTAGGAAGACAAGTTCAATACTGGCAGGCGGTCTGCAGCAGCATTGACACGTCACTTGTTTTTCCAGCAGCAGTAACTAGTCTGCGACTGTCAGTGTCAGTTCAGTTACCGACTTGTAAGTAAGCTGCTGCAGCTTGCAGGGGAAAGAGAGGGGGAGCCAGACCAGGCTGAGTAGGAGCAGTGTAATTGCAGTGAGTGCCATCAGGGGTGTTCGTTTGGTGCACACCACAACATCTGACAATGTATCTGCTTTATTAGGATTGGTACAAGGGTGGATATTTTATATGCGTTGATCATCAATAGATGTGCTAGACATGCCCAAAAGGCGGTGCTAGACACACCCCTCCGACAGTGCACCCCCTAATAAAATGTGCTGCGCACGCCAGTGCATCACAACTGATGGCAGATATACACCACACGAAAATGGCAATGACACCCCTGCATTTTTCAAACCACTCTCTGTAAACTTCGTTAACACCTCCAAACGGTCACTTCCCATGAAATCCGCATCACAGAAGCACCTTGGCGAATGCACATTGTGATCATAGCATATGCACAGTCTGACGATAATCTCTCCATTGCGTGAACATCAGCCACAGTGTACAAACATGAATTAGGCCCTAAAGACCGTCACAAGCTCACAGAGTTGCCGCATCTCTCTCCAAGGTTTGATACATCTACTCCTGTGGCACCCTTCTGAATTAATTGGTGTCTGTGCTAGGCAGTCCAAAGGCTAGATATGGTGTCAAGACTATTGAGCACGAGTGCCCAGACCCATAAAGAGTGTGGCCATGTTCTTTTTCCAAAAAATCAGAAAAATTGTATGCCATGTGGCCCTCAGCTGGGAGCAGATCTGGGGTGGGGGTGGTAGGGTGCCCAGGTAAATAATGCCCGCTCTGCACCCGTGGCCCTGACCTCATAGAGCTGGAACATGAACAACACCACCTCAGAACTGCTGCAGTATGTGTGCTCTAAGGGAGGCTGCCAGTACTACTAGAACCAAAAACGCTATGCTTCTTTTTTCCATTGCAGCCACGTGCTGCCTACCCCACCACTGCAGTCTGATTAGGAGTTCCAATATATACCGGATTCACTTTCCACTCTCGGAATCCAAGATCATCAGGATGAAGATGAAGTTGGCACTGACATGCTGGGTTTAGGGCCTCCGAGCCTGGATCTAGGAGACATCTTTGGGGAGATAGCTGATCACCTGCTGGCCCCCAGGAGCATGCAGGGGGGCATAATCAACACTGAGTGAGCCCCAGTACCCAGTTCCAAACATGTTGCAGAGATTTCAGACAGACAAATCCAGTCACAGAGTACTGCTCATTGCCAAGGCAGCCTGTGCACTCTCTGAACATAATTTCCTCTATCTGCACAATGAAACACAGACCTAACCTAAAAGAAGATACTGCACCATTGCGTCTACCCCGTGGTTACCGTTGTCTGTAATTTTGTTTTCCTGTTTTATTGTTTAGTAGCTTTTACTGTGGTCTTTCATTTTTGTTTCTGCTTTTATTGTCCTCAAGCATTTCTCCTATTATCACCTTCACACATTTGAATTTCCACCATATTATTTTATATGTGCAACCAAGATTGACACCCCATTCGCACTTGGCCTATTATCCTACTGGCTTCTATTGTCCCTTTAAAATGTAAGCTCTCATGGCAGAGTCCTCTATCTACAGTATGTTTCCCGTATCCCCATTTGTCTTATTCTGAATTGGTTTTGTATGTGTATTACTCAAGCTGCAGCCTTCCATTTTATTGTATGTAACTGTTACATTCATGTCTGTCATGTCTGTCTCAGGCCACATTATTTTGTCTGCCATGCAATTTGGTGGAAATTGTAACCATTCACTTTTCCTGCCTACTTGTAATACTCATTGAGCTGTCTTGTAACTTCTATGCCCATCTCTTACCTACCACTTGATGTTACTGTATTATTTTAATATCTGCTTTGTACAGATGTGCGCTCATACATTGTTGCAGTAGTCACACCAAGCAGCCACTCTCTGCTCACCAGGTCCCATGACAGTCTGCAAGTGCAGGGCGTCTTTATACCTGAAAATGTGTCTTAATCGCAATGAGATGAGAATAGGGGCGCACCAAGAGACTGTGCTGATTAATTTAATTTGCGACATTTGTATATCTGTGTGTGACTGAAGGCCCGTACACACTGGCCGATATATCGGCCGTTCTCTTGAACGGCTGATATATCGTGGGTCCGTCGGCCAGTGTGTACGGACGATACGTCTGTGAACTCAGTCGTTTACAGACGTATCGCGTCGGCCCCGCAGCACAGCCGACGGCCAATATATCTACCGATATATTGGCACGTCGCTGTGTGTGTACGGCGGTCGGCCGACCGCCCGTACATATGCTGCGGCGGCCGGCGGTGATTGACAGCTGAACTGGGCGGGCGTGTGTACACGCCCACCCAGTTCATGACGTCAGTCCCCGACGGATCGGGCAGTGTGTATGCTCAACACACTGCCCGATCCATCCATAGATATATCTGCAGATCAATTGATCTGCAGATATATCTTTCTAGTGTGTACCCACCTTGAGTCTGAATCTGTATATGAATTGCTACAATGTATGAGCAGCACATTTTTCCATGGCAAGTTCCTTTGTGCTCCATATACACAGTCTCTCGCTGCGTTCTTGTCGCATTACAGCTTAGACACATTTTTTTTAAAAAGACGCATTATAAGACACCCAACGTGAGCAGAGTTGTACGTAGCCTAGTACGCTGAGAGGGGCTGCTTGGTGTGTCTGATGCAATAATGTGTGAGGACACACCTGTACTTATCCATCATGAAATACCACCAGGGAGGCGTCTGATTGGATCCAAATTTATTCTGCAGCAGGACAGCAATCTCAAACATACACTCAATGGTGGTCATTCCGAGTTGTTTGCTCGCTAGCAGTTTTTAGCAGCAGTGCAAACGCTATGCCGCCTCCCACTGGGAGTGTATTTTAGCTTAGCAGAAGTGCAAACGAAAGGATCGCAGAGCAGCTACAAAGTTGTTTTGTGCAGTTTTAGAGTAGCTCAATACCTACTCAGTGCTTGCGATCACTTCAGACTGTTCAGTTTCTGTTTTGACATCACAAACACGCCCTGCGCTCGCCCAGCCACGCCTGCGTTTTTCCTGGCACGTTTGCGTTTTTTCAAACACTCCCTGAAAACGGTCAGTTAACACCCAGAAATGCCCACTTCATGTCAATCACTCTGCGGTCACCAGTGCGACTGAAAAGCTTCGCTAGACCCTGTGTGAAACTACATTGTTCGTTGTAATAGTACGTTGCGCGTGCGCATTGCGCCACATATGCATGCGCAGAAGTGCCTTTTTTTGCCTCATCGCTGCACAACGACCGAATGCAGCTAGCGATCAACTCGGAATGACCACCAATGTCATTAAGATCTATCTTCAGCATAAAGAAGAACAAGGAGTCCTAGAAGTGATATGGCCCCCACAGAGCCTTGATCTCAACATCAACAAGTCTGTCTGGGATTACATGAAGTGACATAAGGATTTGAGCACGCATACATCCACAGAAGATCTGTGGTAAGTTCTCCAAGTTGTTTGGAACAAACTCCCTGCCAAATTCCTTCAAAAACTGTGTGCAAGTGCACCTAGAATAATTGATGCTGTGTTGAAGGTCACACCAAATATTTATTTGATTTAGATTCCCCCACCCCCTCGCCTGGATACTGCCAGCCCTGTATGAGAAGAGCAGGAAGAGCCACTCCATCGCCAACCCTGTCTCCTGTCTTCCCAACCTGATGATACTCACCAAGTGGTGGAGTGGGGCCAGAGGTGGAGCCAAATGGCAGTGGGTGTGGAGACAAGTTACGGGAGCGAGGAGCCAGGTAGTAGGGTCAGAGCTTACTGGGGGTGGTAGTACAGTGGCGGATGTTTAGTGTGTGTGTGTCTGTGTGTCTGTGTGTGTGTGTGTGTGTGTAGGGGTGGGGATTAGGTAAAATCTGCCAATGACTAATAACCATTTATCCCTTTTAAATATACTACTAACATGAATAGATAAGATGGTGTGAAGACGCAACACTTTGAGACTCAACCATATTTGTTATGTACAAACAATTTAACTGCAAAAAAGTGTGTTTTAGGCTTACAGTATCAGGCATTTGGAAACCACTTTGATTGCTCATGGAGGATAGCGAACTTTATTATTTCTTTCTTGTTTTTGAAACAAGGTTAACAAGAAAAGGTATTTTTCTTTAAAGGTTGTAAAAGGAAATCTAACAGGTCTGCTGCACACACTACTGAACTCCTCCAGTTATATAGCAGAATGATGTGCTATTCTCACACTAACGTGACACCTTCCTTACATCGTGCTGCACATGAACACCACATTCCTCTCTTCCTTTTTAGTTGGCACATCATCAAAAACAGAATATGTTCCAGCCGGATGGAACAAGCCTTGGTGAAATATGGACCATACAGCATACCTAAAATAGTTGTGATTTATTTTTATTAATGCATACTTCTGCTGGCATAATGCAAATATTATTTTCAGTAGCACTTATAAGTATCTATCTCACCAAATTCAAGTAAAGCATTGGTTAGACAACATGTGGCTCTTCAGCTTGCTGTGGAACTGTAAGTCCCAGCTGCCACTCAATGGTATGCCAGCTGGACAGCGAGCTAAGGTGCCTGTGTTAGAGGGGGAAGCTAGGCCGGACGTAGCATACAGAATCCAGCAGATATACACTTGTAGTAGATATACATGTAAGGCAATAATGACAATGGCTATATTCTCAGTAACGTCTATTACTTGTGCTCTGGATAACAGCTTGCATAAATGAGCAGGATTGGTATTTCCTGCTGCTCATATGTAACAAAAGTAATCCCTACATGTGTCATAGTACACGGAGGAAATTCCTCATTTTACAAAGTATCTTAAAAAAAACGGAAAAGAAAGAAAAAAAAAAGACAAGTTAAATGTCTAGTGGGTTAACTATGGTGAAATCAGAATCCTTGCTGTTGTTGCTGCTGTCGTCATCTGGGCTAGAACTGAGGTTACTGGAGGGTGGGGTTCCCCCCATTAGAGGGTCTGAGAAGGTCAGTCTGTGGGAAGGCGTTTCTGTCTTCTCTGCTGCACCCTTATGTTGCTGCAGTGTCTGTGGCGGCTCAGGCTCCGCAGCAAAGCTACTGCTTTCATCTTCCTTGGGGATCAGAATATAATCATCTGAGTTCCGGCTCTCAGTATTTCCACATATGGCATCTTCAGCCTAAAATAGGAAAGATATACAATTTATATGGCTCATTCAAGCAAGCTGTCTATCTTTGTGGACATTTCTTTATAAATATTTTTATTCTTCTATATTGAAACATAAAGAAAGAGAGGTCAGTTAGGCATCGTTTAAGGAAATTTATATACATTCATTCCATTTCTGGATTCAATTTCAGTATATATTCACTCCATTTCTGGATATTCCTTATACTGGGCATACACGGTCAGATAAAATGTACGTATGTCGGACCGGCAGACATTTTTTCTGATATCCTAACACTCATCAGATATCATGACAATACACTGTGAGATATCTCCCAGTGTATGGCTGCAGCATAAGACATTTTCCCATCCTCCCCTGTGAAGAGGTTACAGCTCCCTGCGGCCTCGTCAGCCCTAGCCGGCTTCTACGGACTGCAGAAGATGCAGTCCATAGAAGCCGTAGTTTTGCGCAAGCGCAGTGCCGTCGCTGCTACTGCATATGCGCCGGGTCTCGGTGCCTGAACTGTACATAGCATAGGTGCCGGGACCCAGGCAGTGGATCGCCAGCGGCAGCTCTCCTGCTCCAACAAGGTAGGAGCCGCCGCTGATCGGATCTGTCAGACATGCTGGAGGCTCGTCATGTCTGGCAGACCAATAAATTTATGGTCGGTCACGGCTACACACTACAATCAGCGACATTAGCAAGACAGGCCCTCACCTGCTAATACTTATATGGTTGTATAAATATATATATATATATATATATATATTTATACGCACACACACATACTGGACGGGAAGACGCAACCAAACAAATGAAATTCTAGCCATCATCTAAACACAAAAGTGCAACAGCACTCATACAGCTGTATCCTCGCTGTGATGTGTTTGCATGTGTTAACGCATTGCGGCAGCAGCTATTCACACTCGCACACAGACACAGGATACATACGCACAATCCATCCTATGGAAGCGGGTGCGTACATACATGCCCGTGCACAGCCCCGGGCACACTATTTGCGGCAAACAAGTCACATTTGCTGCAAAGATGAATGAGGACTCATCTGTACCTCAGTGATGTCCTTAATTCCTAGTTAATGTACAGGCTGTATTCCTATGAATTTTGCTTATGACAACTATGTGTAGGAAGAAACGAGGACATTTAAATGTGCTGCTTCAATAATAGTATACTGTATATACTAAAGACCTACTGTATACATCATACTAATACTTTGCTCCATAACTGCAGTACTGTATTTCAATTTGACCTCACTCTAATCTAATGTCAGGCATATCATTATGTCATTGGCATGTAAGGAAGATGGGAGATTACAGTATTTCACCAGGCATTCTAATAGTTAAGTAAGAGAAATTGTTCCATCATACTGTAGGTACAATTTGAGGATTTAACACAGTGGTTGGCATTTATTTTGGTATCAGGGGCCACTTAGCAAATCTTAGTAAATGCTTGTAGACCACACACAAAACACATTGCATTTATAATATCTGTCAATAAAATGGAAATAATAATCTTTCTACAATACGGCTAAAGGATCTTAACAGATAGAATGAACATAATACAGTACAGAAACAATGAAGTACAAAAAAGAGTTTCATAAAATACATAGAGCATGGAGATACTAATAGGATATAAAGAGAATGCTTGAGAAAACAGGAAAGTCTTGAGTCTGTCTTTGAAGGGTTTTAGAGTGGAGGCCTCTCGAACTGTGCGGTAAATTGAGTCAGAGCCGCATGGCTAAAACCCCCAGATGAATTATGGGAGATTCTAGGTAATGCTAAAAGTCCTTCCTCTACAGATTGCAGTAATTGAGTGGGGTAGTATGGAACCAGAAGCTGCTTCAGGTACCTAGGGCCCTGGTCATGTAGGGCTTTGAAAGTCAGTAAGCTATTCTTGAAAGCGATTTGCCATCTTACAGGTAGCCAGTGAAGGGAGAAGAGATTGGGTGTTATGTGGCTGGAACAGGGCTGGTTGGTTAACAGCTGAATTTTGTACCAGCTATAAGCAGTGCAATTATTTTGCTGGGACACCAAGGAAGAAGGCATTGCAGTAGTCTAATCAAGATGATTGTGGATGATATTTGATGTTTAAGTAGCAAGCCACCATCCAGGACATCGCCAAGATTCTGCACATGATCAGTGTTTTATAGCTCTGAACCCCCAAGTGTAAGTCCAGTTGGTTGGCTATGTTGCAGTCTTGTCGTTGGATGTTGAGGCCCTATCATCAGGACCTCTGATTTATCAGGAATCAAATGCAGTCAACTGGCACTCATCTACTCCAGGTGCTCAGCTATGATGCCATTTAGGGTTCTTATTGGGTGCTCAGTACCTGGAGCAAATGACAGGTACAGTTGTGTACTATCTGCATAACAGTGGTGGACCAGGCCATGGCGCCTGATTATTTCACCCAGTGGTAGCATGCATACAGCAAAAAGCATAGGAGATAGTCAGGGCCAGCAACAGTAATCTTGGTGCCCGATACTGTGATATCTCGGGGGCCAGCCCCCTCAGATCATATATGTAATAGTCCTGCACTCACATCAGATGCAGAAAAAAGGAATAAATATACGTGATTGCAGGACTATTATGAATATATATATATATATATATATATATATATAAGTGCAACGGAATTTGCTGCGCTATATAAGAAACTTTTCATATATATATATATGTCTGGAAAAAATCAGGAGAATGCGCCCATAGTGCAGATAAATTTATTACACACACAGATTAAAAACGGAACATTCCATGGATTATAAAAGACTCGTACCATAAATGACCCACTCTTTGGGCCAGTTTGAGCACATAAAACAATCCACCAGGCAATCCACCAAACCTGCTGCGATCAAAGACCGGACCATGCACCGCGCCGGTGAAAGCCGAACCCGTCAGGTCACTCACAATGAAGCAGCCGGGTGGGAGAAGACGCACGTCTGGCAAGCCCCGCCTCTACGCGTTTCATAGTTACTTTGTCAGGAGGCTGGCTTGTCAGACGTGATGGGAGCTATATATATCACAGCAGGATGTTTTACAAGCTGAATCCACTAATTAACGGCACTTGTATTAATTCTCCTCTATTACTGCAGTCTTAACATACAACGGGAAAACATAGATAAATAAACATCTACCAGACAGGCATATATCAATAAGTACTTACTGAACCACATGTTTACAACATTTTAAAAATGTATTATACAATATGCAGGGCCGAAACTAGGATTTTTGTCACCCGGGGCAAGGTAGTCATTTGACACACACACACCCCCCCCCCCCCCCCCGCCAAAAAAAAAAAATATTTTGCAATAAATAAATAAAAATAATAAAATAAAATAAAAAAAATAAATGAATAAAAATATATATATATATATATATATATATATATATATATATATATATATCTCTCTTTCAGAACTTTTTTACCTGAGAAACTGCCTTTTCTAACATACATTTCATATCCAGGAAAAAGTGTCCCCATTTTACACAGTACGACAGGCAAGTGTCCCCATTCCCCATTTTACACATTGCGGCAGACAGGTGTCCCCATTTTACACATTGCGGCAGGAAAAAGTGTCCCCATTTTACACATTGCGGCAGGAAAAAGTGTCCCCATTTTACACATTGCGGCAGGCACAGGTCCCCATTTTACACAGTACGCTGGCAAGTGTCCCCATTTTACACATAGCGGCAGGCACAGGTCCCCATTTTACACAGTACGCTGGCAAGTGTCCCCATTTTACACATTGCGGCAGGCACAGGTCCCCATTTTACACATTGCGGCAGGCACAGGTCCCCATTTTACACATTGCGGCAGGCACAGGTCCCCATTTTACACATTGCGGCAGGCACAGGTCCCCATTTTACACATTGCGGCAGGCACAGGTCCCCATTTTACACAGTACGCTGGCAAGTGTCCCCATTTTACACATTGCGGCAGGCACAGGTCCCCATTTTACACAGTACGCTGGCAAGTGTCCCCATTTTACACATAGCGGCAGGCACAGGTCCCCATTTTACACAGTACGCTGGCAAGTGTCCCCATTTTACACATTGCGGCAGGCACAGGTCCCCATTTTACACAGTACGCTGGCAAGTGTCCCCATTTTACACATAGCGGCAGGCACAGGTCCCCATTTTACACAGTACGCTGGCAAGTGTCCCCATTTTACACATTGCGGCAGGCACAGGTCCCCATTTTACACAGTACGCTGGCAAGTGTCCCCATTTTACACATAGCGGCAGGCACAGGTCCCCATTTTACACAGTACGCTGGCAAGTGTCCCCATTTTACACATTGCGGCAGGCACAGGTCCCCATTTTACACAGTACGCTGGCAAGTGTCCCCATTTTACACATAGCGGCAGGCACAGGTCCCCATTTTACACAGTACGCTGGCAAGTGCCCCCATTTTACACATTGCGGCAGGCACAGGTCCCCATTTTACACACTGCGGCAGGCACAGGTCCCCATTTTACACAGTACGCTGGCAAGTGTCCCCATTTTACACATTGCGGCAGGCACAGGTCCCCATTTTACACAGTACGCTGGCAAGTGTCCCCATTTTACACATAGCGGCAGGCACAGGTCCCCATTTTACACAGTACGCTGGCAAGTGTCCCCATTTTACACATAGCGGCAGGCACAGGTCCCCATTTTACACAGTACGCTGGCAAGTGTCCCCATTTTACACATTGCGGCAGGCACAGGTCCCCATTTTACACAGTACGCTGGCAAGTGTCCCCATTTTACACATAGCGGCAGGTACAGGTCCCCATTTTACACAGTACGCTGGCAAGTGTCCCCATTTTACACATTGCGGCAGGCACAGGTCCCCATTTTACACACTGCGGCAGGCACAGGTCCCCATTTTACACAGTACGCTGGCAAGTGTCCCCATTTTACACATAGCGGCAGGCACAGGTCCCCATTTTACACAGTACGCTGGCAAGTGTCCCCATTTTACACATTGCGGCAGGCACAGGTCCCCATTTTACACAGTACGCTGGCAAGTGTCCCCATTTTACACATAGCGGCAGGCACAGGTCCCCATTTTACACAGTACGCTGGCAAGTGTCCCCATTTTACACATTGCGGCAGGCACAGGTCCCCATTTTACACACTGCGGGAGGCACAGGTCCCCATTTTACACATAGCGGCAGGCACAGGTCCCCATTTTACACAGTACGCTGGCAAGTGTCCCCATTTTACACATTGCGGCAGGCACAGGTCCCCATTTTACACACTGCGGCAGGCACAGGTCCCCATTTTACACAGTACGCTGGCAAGTGTCCCCATTTTACACATTGCGGCAGGCACAGGTCCCCATTTTACACAGTACGCTGGCAAGTGTCCCCATTTTACACATAGCGGCAGGCACAGGTCCCCATTTTACACATTGCGGCAGGCACAGGTCCCCATTTTACACACTGCGGCAGGCACAGGTCCCCATTTTACACATAGCGGCAGGCACAGGTCCCCATTTTACACAGTACGCTGGCAAGTGTCCCCATTTTACACATTGCGGCAGGCACAGGTCCCCATTTTACACACTGCGGCAGGCACAGGTCCCCATTTTACACAGTACGCTGGCAAGTGTCCCCATTTTACACATTGCGGCAGGCACAGGTCCCCATTTTACACAGTACGCTGGCAAGTGTCCCCATTTTACACATAGCGGCAGGCACAGGTCCCCATTTTACACAGTACGCTGGCAAGTGTCCCCATTTTACACATTGCGGCAGGCACAGGTCCCCATTTTACACAGTACGCTGGCAAGTGTCCCCATTTTACACATAGCGGCAGGCACAGGTCCCCATTTTACACAGTACGCTGGCAAGTGTCCCCATTTTACACATAGCGGCAGGCACAGGTCCCCATTTTACACATAGCGGCAGGCACAGGTCCCCATTTTACACATAGCGGCAGGCACAGGTCCCCATTTTACACATTGCGGCAGGTGGTGGAGGGAGAGAGAGAGGAAGGGAGAGGGGCTGACTTACATTTGAAGCGGTTCTCGCCGCTCTTCAGCCGCCTCTCCCTCCTCGTCTGCGCGGCTCCGGGCTCCCCCTTCTCCCTCCTCCGGCGGGGTTTCGTGGAATGACGCGTTTGCGCCGTGACGTCACGACGCAATCGCGTCATTCCGCGAAACTCCGCCCCCCCCCGAGCTGGGCACTCGGGAGAAGGGGGTTTAAAAGTATGTACCGCGGCGGGTGTTAGGGGGTCTCGGCGCCCCCTCCAATCTGGCGCCCAGGTCGCCTGCCCCCCTAGCCCCCCCCTAGTTTCGGCCCTGCAATATGTATCAATGAAACAAGGTGATCTAACCCCAATTGCACTCGTTAGTTTCCACATTTATTTTTCAAACATTACGTGTCTACTACATAAAGTGCCAATGCAAAATTCATGCAAGAATATACTAACGCCCGTCTGCGCTGATTATACAGCTTAAAAGTATATACTTAGGGTCTAGCCCTACATTTACTCACTATGGGCGCATTCTCCTGATTTTTTCCAGACACATTTTGCTCAAGGAGTTCTGGGCGGTTTTGGAGACTTGCAGCGGTGTTGGTTACACCAGTGCTACAGCCCAGGGATTTATTCACTGTGGACTGACTAACCCCCATTATATGATCACCAGCACACCTGTACCTTTTCTCCATATATATATATATATATATATATATATATATATATATATATATATATATCGCAAAAGTTCCAAAAGTCTGGAGGTGCACTCTCACAAAGACAACTCTTGTATCAGCTTCTCATTTAAATCACCATAATTTTATTGTCGACGTTTCGGTCTGGTCACAGGCCTTTATCAAGACAGGTGATGTAAGGTGTCACATATTTAATGTTTTTGACAAATAAGATAAATCTGCAAATAGACAGTAATGACAATTACAAACAATATGCCTCACCGGCCCCTATCAGGGCCAATTCACGAAATACAGATCCACCACCAGTGTTCACCTGAAGGTGATAACAATATATATTGAATGAGGTGTGCACATGAGTGGAGTTCAAAAATACCTTGAGGACCTGCTGTTGTCCACAAATTCTCGCAAGGGTAGTAAGATCACATGAATTTAAAATCATACTTGAGAAAAATCCATACTGTCAAAAAAAGAACCAATACATCTGGTAACTATAAACCCATATGAGGTGTACAAACAGTACCTATCTGACCATATTTAACCAAATAAATTCAAATACCTGGCTCAGGTGGCCTGGATATATGGATGCAGCAGCTTCAATGACAAGGCAGATGCCTGTAGCCGTCCAGCTGCAGATGGCAGTCTAACCAAATAACAACAGTTTCAATGTCTCATCTTATTCATGGTCAAGGGAGACTTCATTCAGGAAAAAACAGAGAACCTCAGTACTTACATCTGACAGGAACCGCTTGCACGCACTGCTGCATGCTTGCTCACTGTCAGTGGGCTCTATTTAAACTCCCCGGACCGGAAGTGCCCTCCGTTACCGGAAGCGACTCTCAAAATAGTTATCTCCAATGGACCCCCATGCTGGGGACCACACCACAAATCCCCTTAACAGGCCGCCGCAGTCGCCGCATGCAGAGCTCAAACAGTGCGCCCACCAGAACGGCGCTGCATACGTAACGTTTTTAGTGTCCTCTCACTTCCGGGCGTGTCAACTCCCGGAAGTGCGTCATTTTGTGTTCCACCGCTGATCAACGCGGACGTGTGCTCCCTGCGTCATCACGCACTCAGAGCCAGCCGGCGGGGACGCGCCCAGCGTCGCATAGTCATAGACTGACCCGCTATTCACACTATTGGTAAAAACTGTATTCTAGTCTAATATCACTCATGTGAGTGCTGTGCTGTGCTGTGCGTGCCTCCTATAATGTAGGTGGTACGCTCGGGCGCAGCCTATTCAGCTTCAACTAACCAATAGTAGAATATACTGATCAATCATCCACCTCTTTCCAATATACTCTGCATCTGTAGCTGCAGAGTGATAATATACACATGATACTAATCAGGATTGAAGGAGAAAAAATATAAAAGTTTAATATAGATGCTGGATCAACCTATAATCAGGCTTCCCCATCTTTAACTAGAGCATCCGGTTCTAACTCCTAAATCCCACAATAAAAGTTTATATACTATTCAACGTGATCCGTGTTGTTAGAAGAGGTCCTGAAGGAGCCGGCGAGACAATCACAAGAAAACAGTCCAAGCAAATACACATATAAACATAAGACATAAAAAATGAAAAATAAAAAGTACATGTTAATACATGTATAATCTACAGATACAAAATGAGTCATCAATCCTAGTATTAGTGAATGGCCCATGCTCCTACTTTCCAGGCAATATAGGTCATTTCTTAATATATCAGTTAGTTTAACCCATCACAAAAATATATTCAATGGATTGGCCTCATTGAGGCCCCTAGGTGCTACTGTATCCAATGCATGGATCCAATAGCACTCTCGCTGTCGAAGGGCTAGAGTGCGATCCCCTCCAGTAGGATTCGGAGGAATCCAATCTATGAGTTTGCACTTCAAGCTTGCCACTTGATGTCTGGCTTCCAAAAAATGGCGTGCTACCGGTTTATCTGTTTGACCTGTGAGGATTGCCGTGTGAATGGATGACCTGTGATTGGCCATCCGATCACGGAATCCACGTGTGGTGAGTCCGACATAGTACAAACCACACGGACATTTAAGTATATATATTACGAAATCAAGACGGCAATGCAAGTGGTATTTGAGTCTGATCACCTTTCCCGTGTGGGGATGAGTAAACGTGGGTCCCACAATCATGGAGCTACACGTGGTACAACCCCCACACGAGAAGCACCCCGGTTTGGCCTGCATCAAGGAGGTCCAAGGGTTTTTTTCTTTTGCTTCCTCCGGAAACATTCGAGGTCTCATGAGAATTTGTTTTAAATTGGCCCCTCTCCTATACGCCATCATCGGTGCTCCCGTCTGTCCAAAAGGTAAACTATAATCTGTTTGGACGATGGGCTAGTGGCGGTGTAATGCCTTTCTCATCTGGGCTGAACTACCGTCGAACTGTGTGGGAAAAACCAGGCGTTCCTGGGATTGTCTTTTGGGTCTTGTGCCCATAAAGATCTGTTCAGCTTTTTGTAAACAACCACGTAGCTGTTTATTGGAGTAACCTCTCTCTCTAAATCGTGTTGTGATCTCGTCACATTGTTCACTTCGGCGTGTCGTTACTGAATTCAGTCTCATTACCCTAAGGTATTGTGAAATAGGGAGACTGTCCTTTAAAGCAGGCGGATGATGACTAGTGGCCTGTAACAACTGGTTTCGGTCAGTGGGTTTACGGAAGAGTGTAGTAAGTAGCCGTGTCCCTGTATTAATAAGGGTAACATCCAAAAAATTGATTTCTTTATATGAACAAGATGCAGTAAACCTAATGGGGCTGACAAGTGAGTTTAATTCATTAACCATTTGTTCAAATGCAACCTGTGTGCCCCTCCATAATAAGAAAATATCGTCAATGAATCTACGAAAAAAGACAATATTCTGGCCGTATCGGGGAAAAATGTGAGTAGCTTCATACCATGCCATAAATAGATTGGCATATGCTGGGGCCAAATTGGACCCCATTGCCGTACCTGAGTTCTGCATATAGAAATCTTTCTTGTATAGAAAGTGATTGTTAGTAAGCACTAATTCAACTACCTCCAACAAAAATTCAGAGGGATAACCAACACAAGGATTTCTCTCAAATGCTCGTCTTAATACTTCCACTCCTTCCGAGTGGGGTATCACTGTATAGAGTGAACAGATGTCAAGGGTCACCAGCAGAATCCCGCTGGTATCCTTAACGTCCGACACACATTGCAAAAAATCTCAGGTGTCTTTCAGATAACTAGGAATTGAATGAACCATGGGTTGTAATACACTATCCAAGAAAATAGCCAGTGGTTGAAGTAAAGAGCCTTCAGCGGCAATAATGGGCCATCCCGGAGGATTCGTGAGTGTCTTATGGATTTTCGGCAGCAAATATATGATAGGGCACCGTGGATGCTCAACCGTAAAATATTGTGCTAAATCATCCGTGTATAGGTGTATAGGTGGGGGACCCACGTTTACTCATCCCCACACGGGAAAGGTGATCAGACTCAAATACCACTTGCATTGCCATCTTGATTTCGTAATATATATACTTAAATGTCCGTGTGGTTTGTACTATGTCGGACTCACCACACGTGGATTCCGTGATCGGATGGCCAATCACAGGTCATCCATTCACACGGCAATCCTCACAGGTCAAACAGATAAACCGGTAGCATGCCATTTTTTGGAAGCCAGGCATCAAATGGCAAGCTTGAAGTGCAAACTCATAGATTGGATTCCTCCGAATCCTACTGGAGGGGATCGCACTCTAGCCCTTCGACAGCGAGAGTGCTATTGGATCCATGCATTGGATACAGTAGCACCTAGGGGCCTCAATGAGGCCAATCCATTGAATATATTTTTGTGATGGGTTAAACTAACTGATATTATTAAGAAATGACCTTTATTGCCTGGAAAGTAGGAGCATGGGCCATTCACTAATACTAGGATTGATGACTCATTTTGTATCTGTAGATTATACATGTATTAACATGTACTTTTTATTTTTCATTTTTTATGTCTTATGTTTATATGTGTATTTGCTTGGACTGTTTTCTTGTGATTGTCTCGCCGGCTCCTTCAGGACCTCTTCTAACAACACGGATCACGTTGAATAGTATATAAACTTTTATTGTGGGATTTAGGAGTTAGAACCGGATGCTCTAGTTATAGATGGGGAAGCCTGATTATAGGTTGATCCAGCATCTATATTAAACTTTTATATTTTTTCTCCTTCAATCCTGATTAGTATCATGTGTATATTATCACTCTGCAGCTACAGATGCAGAGTATATTGGAAAGAGGTGGATGATTGATCAGTATATTCTACTATTGGTTAGTTGAAGCTGAATAGGCTGCGCCCGAGCGTACCACCTACATTATAGGAGGCACGCACAGCACAGCACTCACATGAGTGACATTAGACTAAAATACAGTTTTTACCAATAGTGTGAATAGCGGGTCAGTCTATGACTATGCGCCGCTGGGCGCGTCCCCGCCGGCTGGCTCTAACTGCGTGATGACGCAGGGAGCACACGTCCACGTTGATCGGCGGTGGAACGCAAAATGACGCACTTCCGGGAGTTGACACGCCCGGAAGTGAGAGGACACTAAAAATGTTACGTATGCAGCGCCGTTCTGGTGGGCGCACTGTTTGAGCTCTGCATGCGGCGACTGCGGCGGCCTGTTAAGGGGATTTGTGGTGTGGTCCCCAGCATGGGGGTTCATTGGAGATAACTATTTTGAGAGTTTGCTTAAGAGGTGATGGTCACTTCCGGTAACGGAGGGCACTTCCGGTCCGGGGAGTTTAAATAGAGCCCACTGACAGTGAGCAAGCATGCAGCAGTGCGTGCAAGCGGCTCCTGTCAGATGTAAGTACTGAGGTTCTCTGTTTTTTCCTGAATGAAGTCTCCCTTGACCATGAATAAGATGAGACATTGAAACTGTTATTTGGTTAGATTGCCATCTGCAGCTGGACGGCTTCAGGCATCTGCCTTGTCATTGAAGCTGCTGCATCCATATATCCAGGCCACCTGAGCCAGGTATTTGAATTTATTTGGTTAAATATGGTCAGATAGGTACTGTTTGTACACCTCATATGGGTTTATAGTTACCAGATGTATTGGTTCTTTTTTTGACAGTATGGATTTTTCTCAAGTATGATTTTAAATTCATGTAATCTTACTACCCTTGCGAGAATTTGTGGACAACAGCAGGTCCTCAAGGTATTTTTGAACTCCACTCATGTGCACACCTCATTCAATATATATTGTTATCACCTTCAGGTGAACACTGGTGGTGGATCTGTGTTTCGTGAATTGGCCCTGAAAGGGGCCAGTGAGGCATATTGTTTGTAATTGTCATTACTGTCTATTTGCAGATTTATCTTATTTGTCAAAAACATTGAATATGTGACACCTTACATCACCTGTCTTGATAAAGGCCTGTGACCAGACCGAAACGTCGACAATAAAATTATGGTGATTTAAATGAGAAGCTGATACAAGAGTTGTCTTTGTGAGAGTGCACCTCCAAACTTTTGCAATATATTTGTGGACCGGCCCGGTCCATTGGGAGCACCCACCACCTAAGGATTATCCATAGTATGGATGAGAGTGCAGGATTTCCAACAGATATATATATATAATAAGAATTTACTTACCGATAATTCTATTTCTCGTAGTCCGTAGTGGATGCTGGGAACTCCGTAAGGACCATGGGGAATAGCGGCTCCGCAGGAGACTGGGCACAAAAGTAAAGCTTTAGGACTACCTGGTGTGCACTGGCTCCTCCCCCTATGACCCTCCTCCAAGCCTCAGTTAGGATACTGTGCCCGGACGAGCGTACACAATAAGGAAGGATTTTGAATCCCGGGTAAGACTCATACCAGCCACACCAATCACACCGTATAACCTGTGATCTGAACCCAGTTAACAGCATGATAACAGAGGAGCCTCTGGAAAGATGGCTCACAACAATAATAACCCGATTTATGTAACAATAACTATGTACAAGTATTGCAGACAATCCGCACTTGGGATGGGCGCCCAGCATCCACTACGGACTACGAGAAATAGAATTATCGGTAAGTAAATTCTTATTTTCTCTGACGTCCTAGTGGATGCTGGGAACTCCGTAAGGACCATGGGGATTATACCAAAGCTCCCAAACGGGCGGGAGAGTGCGGATGACTCTGCAGCACCGAATGAGAGAACTCCAGGTCCTCCTCAGCCAGGGTATCAAATTTGTAGAATTTAGCAAACGTGTTTGCCCCTGACCAAGTAGCTGCTCTGCAAAGTTGTAACGCCGAGACCCCTCGGGCAGCCGCCCAAGATGAGCCCACCTTCCTTGTGGAATGGGCTTTTACAGATTTTGGCTGTGGCAGGCCTGCCACAGAATGTGCAAGCTGAATTGTACACCAAATCCAACGAGCAATAGTCTGCTTAGAAGCAGGAGCATCCAGCTTGTTGGGTGCATACAAGATAAACAGCGAGTCAGATTTCCTGACTCCAGCCGTCCTGGAAACATATATTTTCAGGGCCCTGACTACGTCCAGCAACTTGGAGTCCTCCAAGTCCCTAGTAGCCGCAGGTACCACAATAGGCTGGTTCAGGTGAAACGCTGAAACCACCTTAGGGAGAAATTGAGGACGAGTCCTCAATTCTGCCCTGTCCGTATGAAAAATTAGGTAAGGGCTTTTATAGGATAAAGCCGCCAATTCTGAGACACGCCTGGCTGAAGCCAGGGCCAACAGCATTACCACTTTCCATGTGAGATATTTTAAGTCCACAGTGGTGAGTGGTTCAAACCAATGTGATTTTAGGAACCCCAAAACTACATTGAGATCCCAAGGTGCCACTGGAGGCACAAAAGGAGGCTGTATATGCAGTACCCCCTTGACAAACGTCTGAACTTCAGGAACTGAAGCCAGTTCTTTCTGGAAGAAAATCGACAGGGCCGAAATTTGAACCTTAATGGACCCTAATTTTAGGCCCATAGACAGTCCTGTTTGCAGGAAATGCAGGAACCGACCCAGTTGAAATTTCTCTGTAGGGTCCTTCCTGGCCTCGCACCACGCAACATATTTACGCCAAATACGGTGATAATGTTGTGCGGTTACATCCTTCCTGGCTTTGATCAGGGTAGGGATGACTTCATCCGGAATGCCTTTTTCCTTCAGGATCCGGCGTTCAACCGCCATGCCGTCAAACGCAGCCGCGGTAAGTCTTGGAACAGACAGGGTCCCTGCTGGAGCAGATCCCTTCTTAGAGGTAGAGGCCTCTTGAAGTTCCGGGTACCAAGTCCTTCTTGGCCAATCCGGAGCCACGAGTATAGTCCTTACTCCTCTCCTTCTTATGATTCTCAGTACCTTGGGTATGAGAGGCAGAGGAGGGAACACGTACACTGACTGGTACACCCACGGTGTTACCAGAGCGTCCACAGCTATTGCCTGAGGGTCCCTTGACCTGGCGCAATACCTGTCTAGTTTTTTGTTGAGGCGGGACGCCATCATGTCCACCTTTGGTTTTTCCCAACGGTTCACAATCATGTGGAAGACTTCTGGGTGAAGTCCCCACTCTCCCGGGTGGAGGTCGTGTCTGCTGAGGAAGTCTGCTTCCCAGTTGTCCACTCCCGGAATGAACACTGCTGACAGTGCTATCACATGATTTTCCGCCCAGCGAAGAATCCTAGCAGCTTCTGCCATTGCCCTCCTGCTTCTTGTGCCGCCCTGCTGTTTACGTGGGCGACTGCCGTGATGTTGTCTGACTGGATCAGCACCGGCTGACCTTGAAGCAGAGGTCTTGCTAGGCTTAGAGCATTGTAGATGGCCCTTAGCTCCAGGATATTTATGTGAAGTGATGTCTCCAGGCTTGACCACAAGCCCTGGAAATTTCTTCCCTGTGTGACTGCTCCCCAGCCTCTCAGGCTGGCATCCGTGGTCACCAGGACCCAGTCCTGAATGCCGAATCTGCGGCCCTCTAGAAGATGAGCACTCTGCAACCACCACAGGAGAGACACCCTTGTCCTTGGTGACAAGATTATCCGCTGATGCATCTGAAGATGCGACCCGGACCATTTGTCTAGCAGATCCCACTGGAAGGTTCTTGCGTGGAATCTGCCGAATGGGATTGCTTCGTAAGAAGCCACCATCTTTCCCAGGACCCTTGTGCATTGATGCACTGAGACTTGGCCTGGTTTTAGGAGATTTCTGACTAGCTCGGATAACTCCCTGGCTTTCTCCTCCGGGAGAAACACCTTTTTCTGGACTGTGTCCAGGATCATCCCTAGGAATAGAAGGCGTGTCGTCGGGATCAGCTGCGATTTTGGAATATTGAGAATCCAACCGTCCTGCCGCAGCACTATCTGAGATAGTGCTACCCCGACTTCCAACTGTTCCCTGGATCTTGCCCTTATCAGGAGATCGTCCAAGTAAGGGATAACTAAAACTCCCTTCTTTCGAAGGAGTATCATCATTTCGGCCATTACCTTGGTAAAGACCCGGGGTGCCGTGGACAATCCAAACGGCAGCGTCTGAAACTGATAGTGACAGTTCTGTACCACAAACCTGAGGTACCCTTGTCCGGCTTCGGTACCACAAATAGTGTGGAATAGTACCCCTTTCCCTGTTGCAGGAGGGGTACCTTGATTATCACCTGCTGGGAATACAGCTTGTGAATGGCTTGCAATACTGCCTCCCTGTCTGAGGGAGACGTCGGTAAAGCAGACTTTAGGAAACGGCGAGGGGGAGACGTCTCGAATTCCAATTGTACCCCTGAGATACCACCTGAAGGATCCAGGGGTTCACTTGCGAGTGGGCCCACTGCGCACTGAACTTCTTGAGACGGGCCCCCACCGTGCCTGAGTCCGCTTGTAAAGCCCCAGCGTCATGCTGAGGACTTTGCGGAGGCGGGAGAGGGCTTTTGTTCCTGGGAACTGGCTGTTTGCTGCAGCCTTTTTCCTCTCCCTCTGCCACGGGGCAGAAATGAGGCGCCTTTTGCCCGCTTGCCCTTATGGGGCCGAAAGGACTGCGCCTGATAATACGGCGTCTTCTTAGGTTGAGAAGCTACCTGGGGTAAAAATGTGGATTTTCCAGCAGTTGCCGTGGCTACCAGGTCTGATAGACCTACCCCAAATAACTCCTCCCCCTTATAAGGCAATACTTCCATGTGCGTTTTAGAATCCGCATCACCTGACCACTGCCGCGTCCATAAACCTCTTCTTGCAGAAATGGACAGCGCGCTAACTCTTGATGCCAGTCGGCAAATATCCCTCTGTGCATCACGCATATATAAAAATGCATCTTTCAAATGCTCTATAGTCAGTAATATACTGTCCCTATCTAGGGTATCAATATTTTCAGTCAGGGAATCCGACCACGCCACGCCCGCACTGCACATCCAGGCAGAGGCGATTGCTGGTCGCAGTATAACACCCGTGTGAGTGTATATACATTTTAGGATATTCTCCTGCTTTCTATCGGCAGGTTCCTTTAGGGCGGCCGTATCAGGAGAGGGTAGTGCTACCTGTTTAGACAAGCGTGTGAGCGCTTTATCCACCCTAGGGGGTGTTTCCCAACGTGCCCTATCCTCTGGCGGGAAAGGGTATGATGCCAATAACCTTTTAGGAATTATCAGTTTTTTATCGGGGGAAACCCACGCCTCATCACACACTTCATTTAATTCCTCGGATACAGGAAAAACTACAGGCAGTTTTTTCTCACCAAACATAATACCCTTTTTAGTGGTACTTGTATTATCAGAGATATGCAATACATTTTTCATTGCTTCAATCATGTAACGTGTGGCCCTACTGGAAGTCACGTTTGTCTCCTCATCATCGACACTGGAGTCAGTATCCGTGTCTGTGTCTGCCATTTGAGGTAACGGGCGTTTTAAAGCCCCTGATGGCGTTTGAGACCCCTGGACAGGCACAAGCTGAGTAGCCGGCTGTCTCATGTCGTCAACTGTCTTTCGTAAAGAACTGACACTGTCACGCAATTCCTTCCATAAGCTCAGCCACTCAGGTGTCGACTCCCTAGGGGGTGACAACTCTATAATAGGCAATTGCTCCGCCTCCATCTCATTTTCCTCCTCAAACATGTTGACACAATCGTACCGACACACCGCACACACACAGGGAATGCTCTGATAGAGGACAGGACCCCACTAGCCCTTTGGGGAGACAGAGGGAGAGTATGCCAGCACACACCAGAGCGCTATATATAGACAGGAATACCACTATAAAACGTGCTTTTCCCTTTATAGCTGCTGTTATTATTAGAACTGCGACAAATTAGTGCCCCCCTCTCTTTTTTACCCTTTTCTGTAGTGCAGGACTGCAGGGGAGAGTCAGGGAGACGTCCTTCCAGCGGAGCTGTGATGGAAAATGGCGCCCGTGTGCTGAGGAGATAGGCTCCGCCCCCTTCTCGGCGGCCTTTTCTCCCGCTTTTTGGTGAGTTCTGGCAGGGGTTAAAATACATCCATATAGCCCTGGGGGTTATATGTGGTGTATTTTCGCCAGCCAAGGTGTTTACATTGCTGCTCAGGGCGCCCCCCCCTAGCGCCCTGCACCCTCAGTGACCGAAGTGTGAAGTGTGCCTGAGTAACAATGGCGCACAGCTGCAGTGCTGTGCGCTACCTTGTTGAAGACTGATGTCTTCTGCCGCCGATTTTTCCGGACCTCTTCTTGCTTCTGGCTCTGTAAGGGGGCCGGCGGCGCGGCTCTGGGACCGGACTCCGAGGCTGGGCCTGTGTTCGGTCCCTCTGGAGCTAATGGTGTCCAGTAGCCTAAGAAGCCCAAGCTGGCTGCAAGCAGGCAGGTTCGCTTCTTCTCCCCTTAGTCCCTCGATGCAGTGAACCTGTTGCCAGCAGGTCTCACTGAAAATAAAAAACCTAAAACTAAACTTTCACTAAGAAGCTCAGGAGAGCCCCTAGTGTGCACCCTTCTCGGCCGGGCACAAAAATCTAACTGAGGCTTGGAGGAGGGTCATAGGGCGAGGAGCCAGTGCACACCAGGTAGTCCTAAAGCTTTACTTTTGTGCCCAGTCTCCTGCGGAGCCGCTATTCCCCATGGTCCTTACGGAGTTCCCAGCATCCACTAGGACGTCAGAGAAATATATATTTCTAGGAAATTATACAATTTGTCCGTGGACCTGTTACTGTTTTTCATTTGAATAAACAGTCTGCACTATGAGCGCCTTTTCCATTATGTTTTATTCCTAGAAATCAATCCTGCTCCAGGAGTCCGGAGCCTTCATTGGGAAAGTGCTGCGGTATTTATCCTATACCTGTGCTACTACTCAGAGCTTTCTGGTGCTAGTAATTTTCTCTACTGTTGCGCCTGCACACCTTCTAATCGAAATCGAACTGATACATGTTATATATATATATATATATATATATATATATAAAACAAGAGAAGGAATCAGCGGCACTCGGCAGTCTGAGTTACAAAGTGAAGAAAACTTTTATTGCACCGCAACCTATATATATATATATATATATATATATATATATATAGGGTGAACTAACAGCGCCAAAAAATACAGTAGACTGATTTTTCACAGTATGTCAGCAGATTGGTGACCCCAGGCATACAGTCACTATGTGCCACTCCCTAATGTGTAAAGGGCGTCCGCTATCTCTTAAATAAATCCTGCACTAGTACGTGTGCAGGGTAGAGAGTGAAAATTAAAGGAAACGGATAAGATCTAAGCGACCACTGGTGGCAGCAAATTCTAAGGACTGCGTATTTTTCTTCAAAAAGCATGGGGTTTATTACAGAACAAAACTTAAAAATACATATATAAAAAACAGGATTACAAAATCCACGAGGACAATATAGCAGCAAGATGAACCACTGTATATACATACATATATCAATGTGTTCTAGCAAGGGCGCAGTTTAAGAGACACATAAAAAGCACATACAAAAGGAGGGGGGGGGGGAGAAGAATTTAAAGCTCATATGCTAAAAAATGTAAAAACATATGAAATTGATAAGAGATGTATATAAAAATATTTTTATGCTGTATGTCATGGATAAAAGCAGCTTAACTGAGGATTCAATAGTAGTATCAGGATTCACCCAACGCGTTTTGTCTGGTCTGACACTTCATCAAGTGATTGCAGGACTATTATGAATATATATATATATATATATATATATATATACAGTATATGTACAAAAAGGTAGTACAGCGCCACTTGTGAAATTAAAATCTCAGTAAGGCTATGTAAACGATAAAAGGTTTTACCACACAAAAATACTAAAAGCCCATTTAACCTTATCAAAAGGTGTCAGCCAACCCTAAAAATACAACAATGGTATCGTGTTGTTAAAAATGCATAAAACAGGGGGGATAGGGGTACCGGCGACCAATGTGGCTAAAAGATCATTATTAAAAAATGTTTTAAAATTGAAAGCCAAAAAATATAAAAGCCAAAATTTTTTTTAATATATGAGAGTAATAATAAGAATTTACTTACCGATAATTCTATTTCTCATAGTCCGTAGTGGATGCTGGGGACTCCGTCAGGACCATGGGGAATAGCGGCTCCGCAGGAGACAGGGCACAAAAAGTAAGCTTTTAGGATCACATGGTGTGTACTGGCTCCTCCCCCTATGACCCTCCTCCAAGCCTCAGTTAGGTACTGTGCCCGGACGAGCGTACACAATAAGGAAGGATCTTGAATCCCGGGTAAGACTCATACCAGCCACACCAATCACACCGTACAACTTGTGATTTGAACCCAGTTAACAGTATGATAACAACGAAGAAGCCTCTGAAAAGATGGCTCACAACAATAATAACCCGATTTTTGTAACAATAACTATGTACAAGTATTGCAGACAATCCGCACTTGGGATGGGCGCCCAGCATCCACTACGGACTATGAGAAATAGAATTATCGGTAAGTAAATTCTTATTTTCTCTGACGTCCTAGTGGATGCTGGGGACTCCGTCAGGACCATGGGGATTATACCAAAGCTCCCAAACGGGCGGGAGAGTGCGGATGACTCTGCAGCACCGAATGAGAGAACTCCAGGTCCTCCTTAGCCAGAGTATCAAATTTGTAAAATTTTACAAACGTGTTCTCCCCTGACCACGTAGCTGCTCGGCAAAGTTGTAATGCCGAGACCCCTCGGGCAGCCGCCCAAGATGAGCCCACCTTCCTTGTGGAGTGGGCATTTACAGATTTAGGCTGTGGCAGGCCTGCCACAGAATGTGCAAGTTGGATTGTGCTACAGATCCAACGAGCAATCGTCTGCTTAGACGCAGGAGCACCCATCTTGTTGGGTGCATACAGGATAAACAGCGAGTCAGATTTTCTGACTCCAGCCGTCCTTGAAATATATATTTTCAATGCTCTGACAACGTCCAGCAACTTGGAGTCCTCCAAGTCGCTAGTAGCCGCAGGCACCACAATAGGCTGGTTCAAGTGAAAAGCCGAAACCACCTTAGGCAGAAACTGAGGACGCGTCCGCAGTTCTGCCCTGTCCGAATGGAAAATCAGATATGGGCTTTTGTACGATAAAGCCGCCAACTCTGATACTCTCCTGGCTGAAGCCAGGGCCAGTAGCATGGTTACTTTCCATGTAAGATACTTCAAATCTACCGATTTGAGCGGCTCAAACCAATGGGATTTGAGAAAATCCAAAACTACGTTGAGATCCCACGGTGCCACTGGAGGCACAATCGGGGGCTGTATATGTAGTACACCTTTGACAAAGGTTTGTACTTCAGGCACTGAAGCCAATTCTTTCTGGAAGAAAATCGATAAGGCCGAAATTTGAACCTTAATAGACCCCAATTTGAGGCCCATAGACAATCCTGCCTGCAGGAAATGTAGGAATCGACCCAATTGAAATTCCTCCGTTGGGGCCTTCTTGGCCTCACACCACGCAACATATTTTCTCCAAATGCGGTGATAATGTTGTGCGGTCACTTCCTTCCTGGCTTTAATCAAGGTAGGAATAACTTCCTCTGGAATGCCCTTTTCTTTTAGAATCCGGCGTTCAACCGCCATGCCGTCAAACGCAGTCGCGGTAAGTCTTGGAACATACAAGGTCCCTGCTGAAACAGATCCCTTCTTAACGGTAGAGGCCACGGCTCTTCCGTGAGCATCTCTTGAAGTTCCGGGTACCAAGTCCTTCTCGGCCAATCCGGAGCCACGAGTATTGTTCTTACTCCCCGTAGCCGTATAATTCTCAGTACCTTTGGTATGAGAGGCAGAGGAGGAAACACATACACGGACTGGTACACCCACGGTGTTACCAGAGCGTCCACAGCTATTGCCTGAGGGTCTCTTGACCTGGCGCAATATCTGTCCAGTTTCTTGTTGAGGCGGGACGCCATCATGTCCACCTTTGGTTTTTCCCAACGGTTCACAATCATGTGGAAGACTTCTGGATGAAGTCCCCACTCTCCCGGGTGGAGGTCGTGTCTGCTGAGGAAGTCTGCTTCCCAGTTGTCCACTCCCGGAATGAACACTGCTGACAGTGCTATGACATGATTTTCCGCCCAGCGAAGAATCCTTGCAGCTTCTGTCATTGCTCTTCTGCTTCTCGTGCCGCCCTGTCTGTTTACGTGGGCGACTGCCGTGATGTTGTCCGACTGGATCAACACCGGCTGACCCTGAAGCAGCGGTTTTGCCAGGCTTAGAGCATTGTAAATCGCTCTTAGCTCCAGTATATTTATGTGAAGAGACGTCTCCAGGTTTGACCACACGCCCTGGAAGTTTCTTCCCTGTGTGACTGCTCCCCAGCCTCGTAGGCTGGCATCCGTAGTCACCAGGACCCAGTCCTGTATGCCGAATCTGCGGCCCTCTAACAGATGGGCACTCTGCAACCACCACAGAAGAGACACCCTTGTTCTTGGTGACAGTGTTATGCATGTGCAGATGCGATCCGGACCATTTGTCCAGCAGATCCCACTGAAATATTCGTGCGTGGAATCTGCCGAATGGAATTGCTTCGTAAGAAGCCACCATCTTTCCCAGGACTCTTGTGCATTGATGTACTGACACATTTCCTGGTTTTAGGAGGTTCCTGACAAGTTCGGATAACTCCCTTGCTTTCTCCTCCGGGAGAAACACCTTTTTCTGAACAGTGTCCAGAATCATTCCCAGGAACAGCAGACGTGTCGTCGGGGTCAATTGAGATTTTGGAAGATTCAGAATCCACCCGTGTTGTTGAAGCACTACTTGGGTTAGTGCTACTCCGACTTCCAGCTGTTCTCTGGACATGGCCCTTATCAGGAGATCGTCCAAGTAAGGGATAATTAATACGCCTTTTCTTCGTAGAAGAACCATCATTTCGGCCATTACCTTGGTAAAGACCCGAGGTGCCGTGGACAAACCAAACGGCAGCGTTTGAAACTGATAATGACAGTTTTGTATCACGAACCTGAGATACCCTTGGTGTGAAGGGTAAATTGGGACATGCAGATAAGCATCTTTTATGTCCAGGGACACCATGAAGTCCCCTTCTTCCAGATTCGCTATCACTGCTCTGAGTGACTCCATCTTGAACTTGAATTTCTGTATGTACAGGTTCAAGGATTTCAGATTTAGAATAGGTCTTACCGAACCGTCCGGCTTCGGTACCACAAATAGTGTGGAATAATACCCCTTTCCCTGTTGTAGGAGGGGTACCTTGACTATCACCTGCTGAGAATACAGCTTGTGAATGGCTTCCAATACCGTCGCCCTTTCTGAGGGAGACGTTGGTAAAGCAGACTTTAGGAACCGGCGAGGGGGAGACTTTTCGAATTCCAACTTGTAACCCTGAGATACTACCTGCAGGATCCAAGGGTCCACCTGTGAGCGCGCCCACTGTGTGCTGAAAATCTTTAGTCGACCCCCCACCGCCCCTGAGTCCGCTTGCACAGCCCCAGCGTCATGCTGAGGGCTTTGTAGAAGCCGGGGAGGGCTTCTGTTCGTGGGAAGTAGTTGCTTGCTGCACCCTCTTACCCCTTCCTTTGCCTCTGGGCAAATATGACTGTCCTTTTGCCCGCTTGTTCTTATAGGAACGAAAGGACTGCGGCTGAAAAGACGGTGTCTTTCTGTTGGGAGGTGACCTGAGGTAAAAAAGTGGATTTTCCGGCTGTTGCCGTGGCCACCAGATCCGATAGACCGACCCCAAATAATTCCTCTCCTTTATACGGCAATACTTCCATATGCCGTTTGGAATCCGCATCACCTGACCACTGTCGCGTCCATAAACTTCTTCTGGCAGATATGGACATCGCACTTACTCTCGATGCCAGAGTGCAAATATCCCTCTGAGCATCTCGCATATAAAGAAAAGCATCCTTTAATTGCTCTATAGTCAATAAAATACTGTCCCTATCCAGGGTATCAATATTTTCAGTCAGGGAATCCGACCACACCACCCCAGCACTGCACATCCAGGCTGAGGCTATTGCTGGTCGCAGTATAACACCAGTATGTGTGTATATACTCTTCAGGGTAGTTTCCAGCCTCCTATCAGCTGGATCCTTGAGGGCGGCCGTATCAGGAGACGGTAACGCCACTTGTTTTGATAAGCGTGTGAGCGCCTTATCCACCCTAGGGGGTGTTTCCCAGCGCGCCCTAACCTCTGGTGGGAAAGGGTATAATGCCAATAACTTCTTTGAAATTAGCAGTTTTCTATCGGGGTTAACCCACGCTTCATCACACACGTCATTCAATTCCTCTGATTCTGGAAAAGCTACAGGTAGTTTTTTCACACCCCACATAATACCCCCCTTTGAGGTACCTGCAGTATCAGAGATATGCAAAGCCTCCTTCATTGCCGTGATCATATAACGTGTGGCCCTATTGGAAAATACGTTTCTTTCTTCACCGTCGACACTAGATTCATCTGTGTCGGTACCTGTGTCGACTGACTGAGGTAAGGGACGTTTTACAGCCCCTGACGGTGCCTGAGACGCCTGGACAGGTACTAACTGGTTTTCCGGCCGTCTCATGTCGTCAACTGACTTTTGCAGCGTGCTAACATTATCACGTAATTCCATAATTAAAGCCATCCATTCCGGTGTCGACTCCCTAGGGGGTGACATCACCATTACCGGCAATTGCTCCGCCTCCACACCAACATCGTCCTCATACATGTCGACACACACGTACCGACACACAGCAGACACACAGGGAATGCTCTTATCGAAGACAGGACCCCACTAGCCCTTTGGGGAGACAGAGGGAGAGTTTGCCAGCACACACCAAAGCGCTATAAAAATGTATATAAACAACCCTAAAAGGTGTTGTTTCTGTTATATGCGCTTAATATATAAAAATATCGCCAAAATATGCCCCCCTTCTCTGTTTTACCCTGTTTCTGTAGTGCAGTGCAGGGGAGAGTCCTGGGAGCCTTCCTCACAGCGGAGCTGAGCAGGAAAATGGCGCTGTGTGCTGAGGAGAATAGGCCCCGCCCCCTAAAACGGCGGGCTCTTCTCCCGGAGTTTGCGATATATGGCAGGGGTTAAATACATCCATATAGCCTCAAGGGCTATATGTGATGTATTTTAGCCATAGAAAAAGGTATTATACATTGCTGCCCAGGGCGCCCCCCCCAGCGCCCTGCACCCTCAGTGACCGCTGGTGTGAAGTGTGCCGACAACAATGGCGCACAGCTGCAGTGCTGTGCGCTACCTTATGAAGACTGAAAGTCTTCTGCCGCCTGTTTCCGGACCTCTGGACCTCTTCAACTTCGGCATCTGCAAGGGGGGTCGGCGGCACGGCTCCGGGACCGGACTCCATGGCTGGGCCTGTGTTCGATCCCTCTGGAGCTAATGGTGTCCAGTAGCCTAAGAAGCAAATCCATCCTGGAAGCTCAGGAGAGCCCCTAGTGTGCACCCTTCTCGTCGGGCACAAAAACCTAACTGAGGCTTGGAGGAGGGTCATAGGGGGAGGAGCCAGTACACACCATGTGGTCCTAAAAGCTTACTTTTTGTGCCCTGTCTCCTGCGGAGCCGCTATTCCCCATGGTCCTGACGGAGTCCCCAGCATCCACTAGGACGTTAGAGAAAACAGTTTCGTCTCAACAGACTTCTTCAAGGGGTACCCTTGAAGAAGTCTGTTGAGACGAAACGCGTTGAGCCTGTACTGACCACCCAGTGTTTTCAAGTTAAGTTTTATTCCCTATCCTTTTTATCCTTTTATATTCTTTTATATGAAATATTTGCTTGTACTCTAAATATTTTTTAAAACTGTTATTACTCTCATATATTAAAACATTTTTTTGCTTTTATATTTTTTGGCTTTCAATTTTAATACATTTTTTAAACATGGTATTTTAGCCACATTGGTCGCCGGTAACCCTATCCCCTGGCGACCAATGTGGCTAAAAGACTATCTATCTATCTATATATATATATATGCGCAACTTTTCATACATATGTATTTATATACACATATATAAATATGTATATCTCTCTTTCCTCCGCCACATACACCCCAGTCTGTCTCTCCCCAATGACTTCATGCTGCATATCCAGCTCCCCCACCCCATCCCAAAGCCCTGTATCCCTCACCAAGCTTACCCCGGGGAGAGACTCACCTGCGCAGCACTCCCCAGTATCCAGACCTGAACACTGCACAGCAGGTGCCATACGGCCCTCACACCCTACTAGGAGAGGCCGGAATCCTGGCCAGTGGAGCTGCTGTCCTGTCCCATAACTGCCTGCAACAGAGCTGGACCTGGAAGAGCAGGTGCACACTTGCGCCGCACAGTCACTGTATGTGAGAGGCTCCTGTCTATAGCTCGCTGCCCTATTTGAATAAGATGGCTCACATCCCAGCCGGGCACTAAGCGGCGTATTCTTGGGGCCCGGTACAGATGTCCCCTTTGACCCCCCTGTCGCCGGCCCTTGTGGATAGTATAGAACCTTGTGGAACACCACATGGCAGTGGCGCTTGGTGAAAATTTTATTTTTTACAAGAAATTTTAGATGTGCATAAAAGCAAAACTGGGGGTCATAGAGGCACAGAACACATGGGGAAAGGGGCACACAAGGGGAAACAACACCTGCCTCCTGCCGATCTGTAATGCCCACCACCATACTTACCATGTTCCTGGCATCTCATTCCTCCTCTTATGGCTCCTGTTAGGCTAAGGTTTGTCCTGTCTCCCCAGCATTGGGAGCCATTGTGGCATGCACATGATGGAGATGGGACAGACCTTACACAATTATTACATTTACTATTATATTTACTATTCCTGTAGTATGATCATTGTATAATACAATGAATGAATACAAAAATCAATTAACTATGTGGAATATTTCAAATGTATTTAATGTTGCCAAGAATAGAGTCTCTCACCATACATGCCTGTTTCCTTTCACAGGCAGCGGTGCCACTGGCAGCACAGTCTGCTGCTCGCTCACAGTGGAGACAGGCACTTTGAGGGCTTAACCCAGTGGTTCCCAAACACGGTGCTCAAGGCACCCTAACGGTCCAGGTTTTAAGGATATCAATGGCTGAGCACAGATGATTGAATCAAATTGATTGAGGTACTAATTAAGTCACCTGTGCAAAAGCGTGGTTTTCCTTAAAATCTAAATCAGGGTGCCTGAAGGGATTCAGTATGATATCCCGGCTGTCGGGATCCCTGCGGTCAGGATACTGATGCCGGGATCCTGACAGCTGGAATAACAGCGGAGGGTGCGTGTCCCCACGAGGACTCGCTGCATTCACCACACTTCAGGCCTGGTGGCGACTGTTATATTCCCCCTCGGGTGGTGGGGTGGCTTCTTGATTGTATGGGCAAAAAGCATGTAACGAGCACATTTTACACTCATACGAAAAAAATCTAGGACCACAAGAGGGAGCGAAAAAGGGAAAAATAATAAGCTGTCATGTGTGAGTGACAACAGAATCACAAACATACAACTGCAAACACAAGAAATAAAGACCATGAAAAAGTACCTACAGCACAGTTCTAGATATAGGGGGTCAATCCGAGTTGATCGCTCGCTAGCAACTTTTTGCAGCACTGTGATCAGGTTTAAACTCTGCAAAACTGCGCATGCGTATGCACTGAAATGCGCAGGTGCGTCATACGGGTACAAAGAGGATCGGTGCTGGGTGATGGATTTAACGAAGAATCCATTTGCACAGTCGATCGCAAGGTGATTGACAGAAAGAGCGATCAACTCAGAATGACCCCCATAATTCACTATAACAATGTTTACAATCACAATTCTGCGAAGCACAACAAACTACATCAACTAACCTCACCAAGACTCGGCTTCTTAATTGCGTGTAAATATCTAGCAGCAGCAATCACTTATTAGCTACTAGCAGCATTAACATATATTGGAATTAGATGCATGAGGTGTGAATACACAAGTAGCCAATTAAAAGCAGCCAGCTAGTTGCCATCATTAGTATCATCATCACTATTAGTTACAGCAGTGGTATAGCAGCTGCAACATATACACATGCAGACATTAGTATGGTCAAAGGTCTCCAACTCGGAATCCACTGTACTCTTGCACCATCAGAATGCCTCCCCTCACGCCTCCATCCTACTTCACTAGTTGTAAGGGGGAGATTTAGCCAACTATGAGTAGCCTCGTCAGTAAATCTATTATTGAAACGTGCAGTGCAAAGAAAATGCATATAACGCTACACAAACTGGTGTATCTATAACTCAGGACAAATATAAGTGAAGTCCCCCTGGTGTAGCTAGTTTCTATGCAATAAGTTACAGGCTCCATCACTGTATACATGTTTTCAGACTGCATAGCATGCAAAACAATAATAGATTTTGTAAAACTTTTTTTCTGAACAGATATATTAAAGAACACATTTTATTACTATAAGGCTCAACTAAAACCACAATGAGTTACTGTTTATGTTCTGACTAACATCTGCTAATGATTACTGGCCTGTATCCAGTTGTGCAATGATGGCTGCAATCCAGCGATAAATAAAGGGCTTGCCCCAAGGATCTGTGGACATCCAGCACATAGAATCAACACAGACTCAGATGTGGTTTAGCGAGAGAAGAGAAGAAATAACAACCCACAGACAAACGTATTCTTGCTGTACTGTATGTTTTGATATGTGGTGTTTTGATGTAGATTTGTCGGAGGTTACATACTGAACTTGTCTCAGATATAGGAAATCCACAATGACATGAAGCATGCTTGCACCAAGCTTTCCCTGCTGCTGATGAGATGAATGATGACAGAACATACTAGCAGTAGCTTCCTCTGATAATGACCTTACACATAACGCCATATGTCTTCTCGACATGTTCCTCTGTTAAAGATGATGTACTACTCCATTACAAACAATGCAGTAATAATAAATGCAAATAAACACATTATTAAATACATTGGAATGGAAAGTGACAAAGGAGGAAATGTGAAATTAAAATACCTAGATACCAACATAACCAGTAGATTTATAAAAATCTATTTTTCGTTATTATACAAGCTGTGCAGGATAAAACAGCGCAACATAAACCCTGTAGACTGTGGTCAATAAAAAGTGACACGGACACAAAAACAATGATGTATAGTATTGGATTGCTGGGTTCTGTGGTCTCACCATAAACAAAACAATGAGGCAGATGGGGGAAAGGAGGGGGACAGAGATGAGAGAGATGGGGGGATGATAGAGATGAAAAAGAGATGGAGAGGGGGACAGACATGAAAGAGGGACAGAAACAGGGAGGGGATGGGAGGTGGTGGTATGAAGGGTTACAGCTAGGACAATATTTATAGAGGTGTATATGGTGATCAAGACTACAGTATATAATCTTTGGTATGTACGTCATTTATTTGGAGGCAAATAATATATCACTTGGGAGTTTGTTTACATTGAATTTATTACACTTCATACAATTAGTACATCCATATATTTTTCATACCAAAGAAGAGCAGAAATACTGACGGAACAGAAAAACTACAAAATAAAGTTTTGGAGATTTATTTGCGGTACTAATCTCTGGCTTTTTCAAAGCCACACAGACTTTAAAACAGCAATAATATTAAATGCAAATATAGGTGTATTTTGCACGTAATAGTATTGCTGTTTTAAATTCAGTAGGCAAAAAAGCTGATAATAGATGGCTTTGAAAATATGTAATTTAGTACATAATGTCATTAAACTTTATTTGATAGAAAAGGTTTTTGTGTTGTACACAGGATTGTGTTTCTTGTGGTGAAAACACAGCTTCCAGTAATACATTATTGTACATCAGTTAAGGAGTGGAGTTCTGCTGCGTGGTTACCAGCAGTGTCTGTAAAGGCAGAGCAAACGCCGGCAGCTCTTTATCTGCTATGCCGAGTATTCTCCATTCAGAAACTACTGGTTAGGAAACTGCTGCAAAATTAGCACCTTCTGTCAGAAATTGTCGCTAAATGAGCTTAACGAAGACGCCGTACAATTTACAGTATTTAGAAATGTGCATAAGAAAAAAAATAATAATTAAAAAAAAAAAGTCAATAATTGCATTTATTTTAGGAGTCTTTTGTGGAGTCTGCCAGATGAGTGTTTTTGTCCACTATAGTTTTATGGTACAGTGCTGTACAAACAGTACCGAGGCAGTTCATTTATTCAGCAGACTATATAGGCAGTCCCACCGGGATAAGGGGCAGGGCAAGAGGAAAAGTGGTCATCAATGGCACAGAGGAAAGTTTGGGTGGCGGAGACGCAGGGAAAAAGGTGGGTGGCTAAATGTTAGAATGAGATGGGGGGACAGATATAATAAGGTGTAATAGGAGATGCAGGCAAAGGAATGGGTGAAAAGAAAAAACCAGACAGAGAAAGAAAAATAGAAAAAAAAAGAGAGAAACAGTGGGGCACCATGTTGACATTCACACAGGTGACTGATGGGACGGGGAGGGATGGAGACATACACAATTCTGATGAATGGGGGGCATGGGCAATTACATACTGCTGGTGAATGGAGAGGGCATGGAGACATACACACTGCTGGTGAATGGGGGCATGTATAATATTAATAGCTACCTATAGGTATATTAAGGTAGTCGCTTTCTGTATGTTTTTTAAGGGTTGTGTTTCATTGGTGACCGTGGATAATGAAAGCAGCTCTGGGAACTAGCTAGTTGCCAAGGGTTTCATGCTCGTTGCCAGGGGTTTCATGCTCTGGCTCATGCTTGTTTCCATGGGTGTTTAATGATCATTGCCAGCTGTTTCATGTTCTGAGTGTCATGCTCGTTGCCAGGAGCGTTTAATGCTCATTGCTAGGGGTTTTATGCTCTGGCTCATGCTCGTTGCCAGGGGTGTTTAGTGCTCGTTGCAAGGGGTGTTTAATGCTTGATGCTAGGGATTTCATGTTCTGGCTCATGCTTTGCCAAGGGTTTCATGCTCTGGCTCATGCTCGTTGCCAGGGGTGTTTAATGCTCACTGCCAGGGATGTTTAGTGCTCGTTGCCAGGGGTGTTTGGTGTTCGTTGCTAGGGGTGTGTAATGCTCATTGCCAGGGGTGAAGCTCACTGGCACCAAAGGCCCTAGCAGAAACATGTGGGAACACACAGCATACCCACACCACAATACTGAGTGATCCTCAGAGTGATCCCAGTTGTGAGGCAACTACAGCACCACAATGCATGTGACCACCCATGGAACAAGTTCATCATCACAGGAGCGAATTCACACTGTGATCAGAAAAAGACCCCAGCAGTCTGAGGGTAATGGAGAATCCGGAGACATGGTGATCGATACTGGCACCAGGATCTAAACTAATGGTGCATACACACGGTGTGAAATATCCTTGCTCATTATGACTAAATAGTCAAAATTGCAGGGAAAGTTAGTGCAAATCGCACCATGTGTACACAACTTGCGAGACAGATGCGCGGTCCCGCAGGGTCAATGTCGTAAGAAAAAATAGACTGTGCAGGCAAGTCACTTTTGACTATCTACTACAAAGTATAGTCAAAATCGTCCATAGCCAAAATTGCAAGCACATATAGACAATATCACATAGTCAGAATCGCGTAGTCAAAATCGCACATAAGTCAGTATTGCACCGTGTATATGCACCTTAAGACATCCACTGACTTAAGTCAATCAACGATGGCAAAAGTTAACCCACGGGCATGTAAAAGAACATCAAATATACAGTACAGCACATATCCCACACCGGCATGGATGAAACAGCCAGACCAGCTCCCACCACTACCAGGAAGTTAGACACAATAACTGCTAACAGTTGTAACCTGAGAATAGGGTATGGTAGAGTACAGGTGGTGCGGTATGCTGCACCTTTATCTCTTCAACTATTAGTTGGCATTAACACAGACAACCTTTAAACTGACATACAAATAAAAGGAGATTGTAGGCACAGTATAAACGTCGTTAATAAACTATGATCCATCATTGGACCGAAATACTGTAGTAGAACACCGAAATAACTTGTAGAAACATCCAAAGCATTTTGATGATAATTATCAGCCAATTTAGAGACATTGCTTAAAATTGTTTCACTGGAGTGGTAACAATTAAATACATCAAATATACTCCTTGGTACACTCCAAGATACCTTATTTGTTAATTTGTAGTAATTATATGTACTTAGCGGTTCTTTGTACATTGTTGTATTATATCCATTCAGTTTAGCAAAGAAGTTTAAACCTACTGTACTATATATAATAAAATGCCCTAATAAAGCGGCATTGAAACGTCGTATTTTACTTATCTGCCTGGCCTAAGAGTTGTTATTTCCAAAGTCACTTGGAGTGCCGCGTCTGCTGTGTTTTTATCTCTTCAATTACGGAAGCACCCAGTGCAGAAAGGCAATTACAGGAGAGCCGGATCCATGGGACTATGTACTATATATATATATATATATATATATATATATACCAATAGGAAAAAATCTGCGGCACTCAGAGTCTTTGCTGCAAAACGTGTGTATTTACACAAACATCCCAACCAACGTTTCGGGGCTCACACGCCCCTTTGTCAAGGTGAACAGAAATGGAAACAGATTAAACACCACTTACCTATATACCTAAGAAGAAGCCCGCAGTGACAGAAGCGCCGCCCGCCGCCGCGTTCTCTGGCTCGGTGGCGGGCGGCGCTTCTGTCACGACGGGCTTCTTCTTAGGTATATAGGTAAGTGGTGTTTAATCTGTTTCCATTTCTGTTCACCTTGACAAAGGGGCGTGTGAGCCCCGAAACGTTGGTTGGGATGTTTGTGTAAATACACACGTTTTGCAGCAAAGACTCTGAGTGCCGCAGATTTTTTCCTATTGGTAGCTACCTTATGTCACTGGAGGCACCAAAGCAGCATTTTTGATGCGAGAGGAGTGCCGGTCCAGAAGTCAGGATATATATATATATATATATAATTGTGATTTCATCGCAAATAATTACATAACATCTGTACAATACCTCCTCCTTGCATTGCAGCAGAGGTCAATACAATATGCTTACCTATTCTGTGGAAAACATTATTATCAGTTCTGCAAAATAGTTTATTTAATACTTGGAAACCGTGCGCAACTTAAACAATAGGCATTTGTCCTTTTCTTGTTAATTACATCTCATTAGTTATGTACAGTATTTAATTGTTAAATTGATTTTATTCCTTCCCCCTGGACATTATTGATCCTCCCCTTCCCCCTTGTTGCTCTTTCTACTCTTTTCATGTTTCTTCTCCACCATTAAATAAATAATAAGGAACAATAACTCATAAGTCAGCAATCTCTATAGGTGTCACTTTGTTTTACAAATGTCTCTTTTTTACCTCTCTATTATCGCATATTTATTTTCATTGTTATGTATAATTGTTGTCCTCAGAAAAATATAATTAAAAATAAAAACGCTCCTATCGGCACTCATTATTCAATTGTCAGTTCTGCATGTTACATGCACTTTATCTTCCCTTCCAAAAAATTGGCCTGGAGTGGTAATGGTCCAAGGCTTTGGTATGTTTTATTAGGGCTTTAGTGTTATATCCAAAAGTCCCTTATTATTTCAATCAGTGGTACAGGTGGACTAGTGCTAAGGTCCGTATAATAGCTTATGTGTTTTTCTCAGTGCTTTACAGAATGCTACAATTAACACATTACACTTGAGGTACACTTTTAAGGATTATACAAGTTTTGAATTGAGCATAAACTCTAGAACTACTATGAAGGTGTCAGCTGATGGTTGTAACCATTAATAAGCATTTTGATTCTAGCCAGCTAGAAAGTAAGCAATTAAGGATCGCCAAACCGACTATGGATGTTGTATTCTTTAGGTTTCTATAACTAGATTTATGTTACAATTGATGAGTTTATGAATTGTTAAAAATTGTGACTTACAGTACTAAAAAAATAATAATAAAAAAAGGTCATAGAAATTATTATGTTATTTATGTAGCAATATTATCTTGACCAAGATGATTTTACTTACTGTATTTATGGATAGAAGAAATTCAGATGACAAAATATTGTTTTGTTTAATACACTTTACATATGGGTTAACATAGTTAAATGGGTCTAGGACAATATTAATGCTTATTTTATTTTATTTTCCCAGATACAGTATGCTGACCAGAGAGTTGACACTCGTGTGTCAAATAAGATCTACTAGTTTTAGGGGCAGATGCATCATCGCTTGGAAAGTGATAAAATGGAGAGTGAAAAAGTGCCAGCCAATCAGGTCCTAACTGCCATTTTTCAAACACAGCCTGTGACATGGCAGTTAGGACCTGACTGGCTGGTACTTTTTCACTCTCCATTTTATCACTTTCCAAGCGATGATGCATCTAGCCCTTAATGTCCAATGTTGCCTGGAGTTTATTTATCTCTGTCTCCATGTTCCCCCTCCCTCTTTTTCTCCATGGGGCAGATGTACTAAGCCTTGGAGAGTGATAAAGTGGTTGGAGATAAAGTACCAGTCAGTCAGCTCTTGTTACAGTCTGTGTTTCCAACATGATAACATAATATTTTATCAGCCGTTAGTTTTATTATATAGGCTAAGAAAAAGACACATTTATCCAAATGAATTATTAAACAAAAAAAAAATTCTGAAACTAGGATACTGTTCTCAGCATATTTCGAAGAGTGGGAATGTTACAGGGTGGGGAGTTTAAACTCTAGCAATGGGTAAAGTTTTTGAAAATTGAGGCCAAAACCCATGTTCTGCATAACAGACCATAAAAAATCCCATGCCAGCAAATAAAACACTGTAAGCAACTTTAATGTATACTGTACATGTATGTCTGTATCTTTCTTAATAAACACAGCTTGATCTTAATGTATCTCCATTAGGATGACCTTGTGTAGTTGCAAAATCATAATTTTTGTTACTGCTGTAATGTCTATTCTAACAAGGGAATTAGGACGGTAAGACTTTCTTGGAATTTTTTTTTACATTTTCGTACAACTGTACTGTAACTAAAGTATCCCCCAATGATAGGAGCAATAACCCATTCTCATATTTTTTTTAATATAACTGATGGGAGTGGGACAAAGGGCAGCAAATTGTGGTCCGGGAAATGGTTGTGGGATGAGGTTGAGGCTGCTTTGGTGGTCTCAAAGCATTCAGACTGGCCCCGAAATGAAAGGGGCAGTGAAAGGGAGGGGGAGCATCAGTAATGTGCCTAGGCCCTAGGAGCAGCCTGACCCCTAAATCCGCACCTGATAATAAAATAGCTAGCTGGATTTCCTCCAAAGTTCTGCTTGTAAAAATTCCACATGACATTTACTCAAATATGATATCTTAACAAAGGATTAATACTTCTCTGTTTCAGACTGACACATTACTTGACTGATTTATTTTATAAAGTAAAATAACAATTAGCAGGCATGAGTTGATATTCCCAGAGTGTAATAATAAAACAAAATTTCTATTGTAAATTGTTGCAATCATTTCGGATGAGTGCATATCTAATAAAATCCCAGATTTATTAACATGTTCAAAGACATGTTGGGAGGTAAAAAACAGTTTTGGAAAGTTGCTTTTGTAAAGGTTAAGAACTTTGTGTGTGGTTCAGTGGATGCGGATATACTATATATACTTTTCATTAAATCAACATTTTTTTGTAAATTGTGTTCCTCTAGGTCAGCTATTTCCAGTGAGATGTTACCCTTCCTATCACATGTCCTCATGTATTAGGCTTAAAGGCATCCAGGACCACAAAAATCTCAGTGAATCCTGTCATTAGTTCAAAACAGTTTGTGTCATTAGTGAAACTTTATGAAAATTGTAGATGCTTAGCCATTTTCAGTTGACTCCCCATATTCCGTTGGCATTATTTTCAAGCAACATCATTTACAACTATAGGGGAATGGGCTAAGAGTGAGACGCCTACAGTACTATTCCACATATAATAAACACAGTGGAGGTCATTCCGAGTTGTTCGCTCGCAAGCAGATTTTAGCAGATTTGCTCATGCTAAGCCGCTGCCTACTGGGAGTGAATCTTGGCATCTTAAAATTGCGAACGATGTATTCGCAATATTGCGATTACACACCTCGTAGCAGTTTCTGAGTAGCTCCAGACTTACTCGGCATCTGCGATCAGTTCAGTGCTTGTCGTTCCTGGTTTGACGTCACAAACACACCCAGCGTTCGCCCAGACACTCCTCCGTTCCTCCGGCCACTCCTGCGTTTTTTCCGGAAACGGTAGCGTTTTTTCACACACGCCCATAAAACGGCCTGTTTCCGCCCAGTAACACCCATTTCCTGTCAATCACATTACGATCGCCAGAACGATGAAAATGCCGTGAGTAAAATTCCTAAGTGCATAGCAAATTTACTTGGCGCAGTCGCAGTGCGGACATAGCGCATGCGCATTAAGCGGAAAATCGCTGCGATGCGAAGATTTTTACCGAGCGAACAACTCGGAATGAGGGCCAGTAAGTGCACTAGTACAAATGTGACAAGAAAAAGAACAAGGCTGCGGCAACCCCTGGGAGGTTTAGAGTTAGGCTGCGCGGAGAAGGCTAGGCACCCTGGGGAAGGTTAGGGATAGGCTGCGCAGGAGGGTGGGGGGGAGGGTAAATATACCTACCCAACCCCTGTCGGGATTCTCTGCATTGGCATGTTGGCGTCGGCCATATGACCGCCCGAATCCTATCCGCCAGCATATCGTATGTATTCCCATTGTAGAAAGTAAGTAATTGTTTAACGTTTTCTTCTATGCAACAAGCAAAAAAAAGTTAAGCAAATCCTTATAAACTTACCTTAAGTAAAGTAGTGATTTATGAAGAAAAGCTTTCTGTCAGACGATAACTGTAGGCACAGATGGATATTTTCCCAACTGCCCCTGCAGGTGTCTGCAAATCCTCTCCTCATTCTACAGTGTGCGCAGCTTCAATAGTATGTAGAGATCATTGTTACTGTTTGTGTGTATATATATATTTATAGACAAATATAGACAACGTACATTTTAATAGCCAGAGAGAGCCCTTTCAGCAGAAAGTGATGCTGAAGAGATGGGCAATCAGGATGCGCATTCCCGACCTGAAGTGGTCGGGGCTGTTGACCGGCGCTGAGAGCAGTCACAGTGTCACTGTCCCAGCGCCAGCTGTCAAAGTTATTATTATTATGCTTTATTTATATGGCACCACAAGGGATCCACAGCGCACAATTACAGAGTACATAAACAAAATAATCAAAACAGGAAAATAGTGACTTACAGTTGAAGACAATATAGGACAAGTACAGGGTAAATAAACATAGCTACAGCAGCAGAGGACACTAACATAAGAATCAGGGTGGCAGAAAACTATGGGATTTGGTGCCATAAAAGACTGTTTAAGTAAACGAAGGACATGAGAGTTGAGGACTCTGCTCATGAGAGCTTACATTCTAAAGGGGAGGGGCAGACAGACAGGGGTGACACAGATGGGGCAGATGGTGAGCGTGGGACAGAGGGTTAGGATGAGATTAGGTTAGGTTTGGTGAAGAAGTGGGTCTTCAGAGCCCGTTTGAAGTTTTATAGAGAGATGGAGAGTCTGAGTGGGAGAGGTAGTGAATTCCAGAGATAGGGAGCAGCACGTGAAAAATATTGAAGGTGGAGTGGGAGGAAGTAATCAGTAGGCAGGATAGGCGGCATGCATTAGCGGAGCAAAGAGAATGGGTGGGAGTATAGAGGGAGATAAGGTCAGAGATGTAAATGGGAGAGGAGTGGGTGAGGGTTTTGTAAGTGAGTGTGAAAAGTTTGAATTGGATTCTGAAAGGAAAGGGAAGCCAATGAAGGGCTTTTAGGAGAGGGGAGGTGGACGTAGTGTGTTTCGTGAGGAAGATGAGCCGGGCTGCAGATTTGAGGATAGACATTTGTCAGGGATGCCAGTTAGGAGGAGATTACAGTAGACTAGTCTGGAAATGACCAGTGAGTGGATAATGGTCTTAGTAGCATCCTGGGTGAGAAATGGTCTGATCCCGGAAATATATTTTAGATGAAAATTGTAGTTTTTTTGAGAGGTGCTGAATATGTGATTTAAAGGAAAGGGAGTAGTCAAGGATTACTCCAAGACAGCGCACTTGGTGGCTTGAGGATATAGTAGTGCTATCAATAGATAATGAAATTGTGTGATGTGATGTTGTGGGAAGATGATCAGCTCAGTCTTAGACATGTTAAGTTTAAGAACGCTGGGACATCCAAGAAGATATAGAAGAGAGATAGTTGGAGATACGAGTGAGGTGAGCAGGGGAGAGGTCCAGGGAGGACAGGTAGATTTGAGTATCATCAGCATAGAGATGGTACTGGATGTTAAAAGA